>NC_140082.1:12822281-13422281 GCF_964194135.1 Talpa europaea | reverse complement strand
CTGGACCTCTGCGGAGTCCACGCGCTTCCCCCCAACAGGCCTGAGAATATTCCGAACCGATGCAGACTTCTGAAACGCACGCTTCAGGAGATCTGGCACAGGGGAAGAAGGAATGTGTGAGCAGAAGCTGAGCCATCTGCCAGATTCCACCCTTCAAAGGGAAGAGTATTTCAACAAAGCTCCAAGTGACAGCCGAGCCAGACAGTGGGGCTGCTGCTTTGATTCAAGTCATCTCTTTGGGATAAATTAGAAAAGCAATATGGTTTTAGGTAGAACCCAAAGACCTGTTCAGAGAATCAGAAAATTTCTCAGAACAAGCCAGGCATATCTGACTCTTACATGGGACTCTTGTACCATACCTCTGATTTTTAGCACCTCCAAAGGTGAAAATCCCAAGGACTGTTAGAGGAAGAGGAGAAAAGTTAAGGAGTCTGGTTGAGTCCCAATTTTCTATGCTTTTAGGCAGAAGTAGGTATGTCAGTCTCAATTACTGATATTTAGTATGAGGTCGTATTCTGCCTCTCTTTGATTATTCTACTTCTGTTTTAAACCTTCCCATTTATATACTGCTAAAACAGCCTGTTTTTCACAGAAAAAAAATACGTCACGACTTTTCTGACAACCCAATATATTCATGAGCCCACGTTCACGGATGGCATCCAGAAGGAGCCTTACGACACACTAGGTGTTCTAAGATTAAAGCCACCCTGGACTTGGCAATCTGCCACAGGCAGGGAACCCCACAATGATGTGGCGGCAGCACGTCCTGACCTTTCCTCAGAGTGGCCAACAAGAAGTCTTTCCTCGGCACCTGTCACTGACCCTGCAATAGGGGTGCCACCTGGCCAGTGACTCAGTGGCTCCTTTATGAGTAACCCCTATAATTAGAAACCAGAAAAACACTTATTTTCCCTAAGAAACAGCTCTTTCTGTGAATAAGTAGAAAAATAAATGCAAAAATCCTTTTGTATTTTGGTTACTAGAAAGTTCAGAGCCAAATGGAAGTTCAGAGATAACCACAGTAGCATACGTGGAGGGGCTGTAGATGTGTTTCCCCTATACCCGACCTTGATTTTATTCTCCTATATTTCCCTGGGCCTTGTTTCCTACTCCTACGGATTGTCTGTCACTCTTGCTAAATGCAAACTTGATTTAAGCGGCATCGATATCTTTGGGACAAGTTAGAGTGTCACATGAACAAGGGGTGCAGTACCCAGGAACCACCAGGAACAATACTTCAGCCAAGGACAGTTGGCCACTCACTTTTCACGGGAAGCACATTCTGTGGGGACACTGGTTGCACGTGGGCCGGTTCCTGGTTCTCCAGCAGCTTCTTGCTCAGGATGTCACTGAAGAAGATCCGGATCAGAGGCACACCCCACAGGAACTGCAGCTGCTTGGTGATCAAGGGCATTGACTCGTTGAGGCTAGGAGAGAGCAGCAGACTAGCGCGTCAGTCCACATGACAGATGGTCAGCTTGGCTCCCGGAGGGGCCTTCCGCCGAGGGATGCCAGAGCCCCCACTCAACATAGCCCATAAGATGATCATCAGAGTAAAGTGGACGTGTAAGGTGCTAACCTCTCTCTTTCTCTGTCGTTTTCTACCCCGACTTCCTGTGCTGCCACCACATTAGCGGTCTCCCCAGTCTTCACATACATGGTCGGCTCCCAGACACCCCCTATCTGTTCTTTAGCCGGGTTCCATCCTGCCTACCACCCCACTGACAAATGCCACCTTGTGCCTGCTGTGTTGTCCTGCTCCTCACAGCTGGCCTGCAGGCCCAGGCCACAAATATCCACAACTCACCAGGACCCTAATTTTTTTGCTTCAAGTGCTCCTCTCTCCACTCCACACTGCAGCCCTGCAACAGACTCATACTCATACCCCTGAAACCCACCTCCATCACGTCCCTGCTCAAGACCCCGGAACGGCCCCTCACATTTCCAGCACTGCAGTGGTCACAGCTACCATCCGACGGTGGCCAGGTCCAGCAGCAGGCCCCTCTCACACACACAGTCTCATTCAATCATTGAGACGACCTTATCAGAGGGACTTAGAAAAGTATCCCTTTGTTTCAGATGTGGGAAGCGAGGCAAAGGGACTTGTCTAAAGTCCCTCAGAGAAGGGGCAGTGGAGCTGAGAGCAGGGGTCCCTCTTGTGCTGTCCTTGCCACCCTCTCCCAGAACCTCCCTCCCAACTCCCCACACCCCATCCTCTGCAGCTGGGGCAGGCTTTCCTCTCCTGAGGAGTCTTTTAACAGGACGACACTCCGGTATGAGTAACAGGGAGAAAAATCCAGGGATTTCCTTCCCTGGTCTCACTTTGCTGCCTCAAGGGCACCCATCAGGGCCCCAGGTGCCAGGCACATGTTTGATAGGAAAACAGCTGGTGGGGCCCCCGAGACCCCCTTCATCTCAGTCTGGCACATGTTTTTTTTATCAAATCCATGATACTGCTTGATCATCCCTATCTAGTTTAGTGTTTTTAACATTCTTGAGGTCTTAATTAAAATCTTAGAAACTTATATTTCATCTCTTGAAAGGATCAGGAATGATTCTTTGAATCATTTTTCTTTTAGTATCTCCAAAATATGACAGTCTGGGCAACTCATGAAAGTAACACTGAAAAAGAAAAGATAATGTTGATAGGGGTTATGAAAACCATTGATATTGATAGGTAGGAAAAAAGACTTAAAGGGTGTACACACAGGCTATCGCTGGGTAGTAGGATGTGGGACAGTTTCTATTGTATTAGTCATATTTTATACAACGAGTATGTGTTACTCTTGTAATATGAAACAAAACAACAGAAGCTAGAAGGAGGAGGAGGGATGGAAGAGGCAGGACAGAATGTGGTTTGCTCTGGGACTCACCCATAGTCTACGGATTGGGAGAACCAGCCCAGGACAGGGTGCCAGTGGGTCAGGTTGGATTTCTTCTGGGACACATACTTCTGACAGTAGCACAGCATCTGGGTCAGCAGACTCACAAACCCGTCTGTCTCCTCCTCCAGCACCCTGGGGCTGAGGGAGCCCAAGGACAGGAGGTTGCCTACGAAGAAAGAAGGCTGAGTGTGACCAGGCCAGACAGAGCACTTGGTCCCCTCCCAGCCTGCTCTCTGCCTGTGGCACAGGCGCATGTCTATGTGCAAGAAAAAATTCCAGATGGGGGGCGCCTGTCAGTGTGGGGAGTGGCAGTGTGTTGCAGGGGCAAGAAATAGGCAACCTGGCATCTCAGCCTGGCTCTGCACTGACAAGCTGTGTGACTCCATCCACCTCAAATCTCATTCCTCATCTACATAAGACTGGAATAATCATCCCCACTTTGATGTGAGAATTCTAGGAAGTAACATGTAGAATGTCAGGCACACAGAGCTATGTGATATTTTGTTAGTATCACTATATCATTTTACAATCAAGGGCCACCATCAATGACCCTTTGAAGAATATCTGAATGCCCTGGGAAATCACTGGTATTCAATATTCACCAGATTTACTTACTATTCCTAACTCTTCCCATATACTCCCTTTAAAGTTAGCCCAGAGAACATTTATATCTTTAAAATTAATTTCTTCTTATAAGGCAATGAGAATTATGTCCACTGCTTTCAAACGCTTTTCTCTACAAAACTTTTTCCCACCTCACTGAAAATATTGAAAAATTGATGAAGCAGGCCCTACTCTGATCTCAAGCCCCTTCTCTCACTTGAAATGAAAACTGTGTATATAGCATACAGTGTTTTCATTTTTCCTTTGGCCCCTTGGAAGCTAAGGGCTGGTATTGAACATTCATTTAAAGTCATTTGACTAGTTAATAGATTTTCCACGCAGTATATTTTACGTGTCTCTTTAAACTGTCTATCTAGATACATGTTTTTTATAGTAAACACTTCCAATTTTTACTGGTGATCTCCTTAATGGTGGAAAGCGAAACACTTGGGTTTTCCCCGATGCCCAGACTCCAGCTGCATATACTCACCCATCAGACAAAGGGTGTGGCATCCTTCTAAACTTTCACACACATCTCGGCATCGATCTTCATTTCTCAAAAATGTGATGAATTTACGAAGCATGTCGTGAGATTCTAAAACAGTGAGGCGCTGCAAGATAGAAAATTATTAAAGCAGAAGCTTACAGGAAGAATTTCCCACTAAGCATAAACTTGATCACCTACAGATCACCCCCTTGTTGCCAAATGTGCAACGGATCACCAAGAAGAAAATGGACAAAGCTGAGATCCTATTTCTCTGGAGTATTAACATGAAACGTGTCTACAGTAGCTACTGATTTGGAAGAAAAATTTAGAAGAGGTAGAAATTAACAGAGAAAATACTTTCTAATTTCTCCAAGAAGGCAAAAATGGAACCGATTTTTGGAGGGGTATTCAGACCCCACTTACCTCAGGGGTCACTGTGCTGAGATGAGTCACAAGAGCAGGCACGGACATGATGTGGATGAGAAATGGCCGAATCAGATTGTCTGAAAATTGTGCAGCAATCACAGGGCTAGACACAGAGAGATGACCTTATTCAGACAGGTAGGTGAGTGAACCTGAACAAAAGAGCAACCCTACCAACGCCCCTCAAATCCCTTGAAATGTGGCGTCAAAGGACCTCTAGCAAAACTAAAAGCTGCAAATGGGGACATTCTAGGGAATGGTGGAATGACAGTACAGTCCTACGATGCAGCTATGGAGAGTCAGTTTTGAAGTTTTATTGACAGGAGAGAATAGGCACACTGTAATAAACTTTAAAAAAAAAAGCAGTATAAAAAAACTACATACACGAGACAGGAAGGAGGGAGTTATGAGTGGGAGGGAGGGAAAGGAGCTTCTGGAGTGCTGTTGCTATTCTACTTCTCAACTGGGCTGGTGCTTACACAGGTGTGTTTACTGTGTGATAACTCACCAATAACTCAGAGTTCAATCAAGCCATTCCTTTTAAGTGTATGTATATAGATACAGATGTAAATATATTTGTGTGTACTATGATTAATATTTAAATATGTATAAAAGCACATATATTCATATATACAAACTTAATAGAAGACCTGGAAGAAAGATGAAAAAATATTAACAATGTATCTCTGTTGTAGAACCATGAGAGACATTTTTTTCTTCATCATATATATATATATTTGGGAAGTATTACATGCTAGTGTAGAAAACCTGGATTTGTATATATATTTATATATATACATATATAAAAATCCAGGTTTTCTACATTAGCATGTAATACTTCCCAAATACATATATATAAATATATTTATAATATATATATATATTTACAAATATATATATATACATCCAGGTTTTCTACATTAGCATGTAATACTTCCCAAATCAAGAGATAAAAGACATAAGTAAAACAAATGATGACCCCCTACCTCACACCATATATAAAAATTAACTCAAAATGGATCACAGACCTAAATGCTAGTTTTATAACTAAAACTATAAAACTTTGTAAATCTTTGTGACTTCTTCTATATGACACAAAAATCACAATTAAAATTTAAAATGTTCATGCTTCAAAAGACACTATCAAGAAAGTGAAAAGATTCTTAGGATGAGAGGAAATATTTGCAAATTATATATCTGATAAAGGAATTGTGTCCAGAATAAAGAACTCATATAACTCAACATTAGAAGACAACCCAATTTTAAAATGTACAAAGGATCTAACTAGCATTTCTTTGAAGAAAGATGCATGAAAGCTTAATAAGCATGAAAGATGGTGAACATCATTAGCCATCAGGGAACTGCAAATCAAGACAACAGTGAGAGACTACTCCACACTCATTAATAAAAAAGATAACAGGGCCTCCCTGGTGGTGGAAGGGATTAAGTCTCAGCACTATAAAACTATCCACAGTCACTGCAGCATGAGTTCGATCCCCAGCCAGGAGCTGACCCACATGGTGCAGCAGACCTCTCCTGTCTCATCCGCTGCTCCCTTCAGCAATGTGTTTCAGTGGATCTGTCTGTTCTGCTCCCCACTCTGTGTCTGGTGAATCCTCTCATCCCCCCATACTTCTGGCCTGTTCCCCAGTTCTTGTGTGCATAAATAAAAATTTAAAAAAAGGTCATTTCCACACTCTCTTTAAAAAATAAAATAAAAAAGATAACAAGTGTTGGTAAGAACGTGGAGAATGTGGAACCCTCACACATTCCTGGTGGGCATATGAGATGGTGCAACCACTCTGGAAAATAGTTTGGCAGTTCTTAAAGAAGTTAAGCATGGGGTTACCACATGATCCGGCAATATTACTCCTAGGCACAGAGCCAAGAGAAATACAAACATTTGTCCAACAAAAACTTGTACATAAGTGTTCACAGCATCACTCTTCATAATAGCCCAAAAAGTGGCAGTACCTCAATGTGTTACATCCATACAATGAAATATTGTTAGGCCATAAAAAGGAATGAAATACGGACACTTGCTACAACATGGATGAACACATTATGCCCAATGAAACAGTCACAAAGACTGTTAAGTTGTAGGATTCTATTTAATATGAAATATCCAGAACGTGCAAATCCAAAAGGACAGAAAGTTGCCAGGGGCTTCTCAGAGATGAGAAAGGAATGCAATAGGTTATGGGCTGGGAATTTTTTTTATGGTGGTAAAAATATTCTGGAATCAGCAGTGATAGTTGCACAAGTCTAAGAATATACTAAAAGCCAGTTAACTGTATGCTTCAAATGAGTGAAATGTATGATACGTGAACTATATTTCAATAAAGTAGACATTTAAAAAACCACCTAAAGACTGCACAGAAAAAAAATCATAAAAACAACTTGCGGGGGAAAATGACTTCTTCTAGCTTATATGTTTCAATAGCAGAGAGAAGATATGTTGCTGGTATTCATACTATCAAAATTTAAATGTCTTTTGGAACAAGAATATTTTAAAAGACTGAACTGCTCAAACTATCAACCAGTGCCTACACTAACCACCTGTCTAAAGGCAGGACCAACCAAGTTACACTCACTGATCAAAGATGGGCAAAAGAGAAAGAGAGAATAAGCTATTTTCAGCATGTTGGAAAGAAGTTTAAATCAGGACTAAAAATTCCCTAGACAGGAAAAACAAACCATAAGAGGATGCCACCAAAACTGGAACTAGTCACTTTCTACTTAAGGGGAGGATGGCATCATCATAGGGGTGTAAAGGACCAGGGCTTATCTGAGGGCTCTCACAAGGACCTGAGGATGCCACCGTGAGTCAAACCACCAGGTATGGTGAGTCAGCCCCACCCCCAGAGTGAAGCATTAAAGATACCTCGTGGAAGCTGGGTTACTTGGCATGAGGCCAGTCTTGAAAGATCACATACCAGGTACATATACACCATGGAATATTACTCAGCATTCAAAAAAGATAAACACATGCAATTTGCAGCAACATGGATGGAGCTGGAAGGGATCATGTTCAGCGAAATAAGCCAGAAAGAAAAAGAAAAATACCGGATGGTCTCACTCATAGCAGGAATCTAGAAAACTTAAATAAGAGACCAGAAAAAAGAATAACTATAAGAAAGAAAATATCAAAATCAACAAAAAACTATGAACCAGAGACACTCTATGGGGGGTGGGGGGGCGGGGAAAGGAGAGATTGGGGTCAAAATAAGGGGGTTGTAATTGTATGGGGAATATAAAAATAAAATTTAAATTAAAAAAAATCACATACCAAACGCTTTTGTTCCCTCAATTTCCTACTATCTGTTTCCCCAACATGCGTTATCAAAATCTCTGTTTAGCCAAGTTGTAGTTGTTGCAGCTAAGCTCCTCTGGGTGGCAAGTTCTATAAATATACTGCTAGTTGTACATGTGACAGAGCACAGAGAATGTGTGGGCCGCAATGTTATATAGGGCAGGGGAAGAGGGTAAAAGAGGGCTCAGTGCACAGTCCCTGCCAGCAGAGGGCGCATGCTGCAACCAGGGAGCTGGGGTGGGCACACAGGGAAAGAGAAACCAGCCTGGCAAATGAGAGGCTCATATAAATGGAACAGGGGCAAGACTGGGAAGGTTCCCATGTGCCATAATTTAAAAAATATTTTCTTAGAATACTAAAATATGTCCACGATGTGAGCAAGCACAGAGAAGGAGTAAAGAGCATGGGCTCTGGAGTCAGACAAGCTGGGTTTCATTATGGCCCCGCCACTCACTGCGTAGGACCAAGGGCAGGTGGCTTAATCTCTATGGGCCTTAGCTTCTTCAGCTATAAAATGAGATAAGAGAAGGTGGGGAGGTGTCAGTTAATATGTGAAGAAACCTTAGAACAACGTGTGATGCCTAAGTGCTAGCTACTTGTGTTACAGGATCTGTTCACCATGTCTAAATATATCATTTGTGATTTTATAGACTTTATATCCCTGTATGGCAAAACCACTCACTAACTAGTTATAAAAAGGTCTTGGTCAGGATCAATCACATACAAATATTCAAAGGGGGAGAAAAGTGCATTAAGAAAAAGGTTTTTCAGCAGCCTGGTCTTAACAAGTTAGTCACTGGGTTCTAACATATGAGACAAAAAACCCTAAAACAACGGATGCTATTACATATTCTCAAAGGAGAAGAAACCCAGTGGAATGATTAGATGCACACCTCCTGCTGAACCATACTGTGAATTACAACCATAATGGTGGGGTGGGGGTATGGGGGGAATACGGGAAAGGGGAGGGGAGAGGAGGAGGCAGAGTTGCCCTTGTGCTGGAGCTGGTGTACCTGTGTGCCGATCCTTCATCACCTCCGACAGAGGAGAGTGGGTGATGCTGCCAGAATGAGCTGCCCCAGAAGGTGACTCAGGACAGTTAAACCTGCTACTAGGAAAACCTGTTCATACCTAGGCGCTGTGACTCATTAAATACAAGTTGATGTAACTTCTCTCAGAGTTTGAATAGCGTTAATTGTTGACTGAGTACTTATACAACTAGTTACAGCGAAACTGGTTGAGTCCTGTTCCTCTGCTGGGAGGGTTTGGCCTCCAGGTGTGCTGTCCAGCTGGTAGCCACCAGCCATGAGCGGCCTCTGAGCACTTAAAATGTGGCTAGTCCAAATGCAGGTATGTGCTAAGTGTAAAACACACCAGAAAGACTCGGTATAGAATTATTGTCATTTTAATGACAATAATTTAAAAATATTGATTCTATATAAAAACAACATTTTGGAAACATTGGTTTAAGGAAAATATACTATTAATTTCCCCTTCCTTTTGATATTTGAAATGTGGTTCCGGTTGTATTTCTGTTGGTCTATGCTGCTCTACATAAGTCTTATTCATTATAATGACAGAAAAATTCGTATTTTTATGAATAGCCACATAGCGAGTGGCTAAGAGACACATGTGACCAGTGACAGCACATTGGACAGCACAAATACGAAATTTTTCTATCATCACTGTGGCAGTGCAGGCTGCTTTTATACTAAGCTGGCTTGACCATAACAAGTTATTATTTTCCCCACCAAGTTATTATTATCTCGGGGATTGAAATTGTCAAGTTTCTTATGATGATAGAAAAATGATGATGATAGAAAAATTTCATATTTGTGCTGTCCAATGTGCTGTCACTGGTCACATGTGTCTCTTAGCCACTAGCTATGTGGCCAATGCAACCGAGGAACTGAATTCTTCATTTTCATTTAAATAAATTTCTATTTAGATAGTACCCTGTGGTTAATGGTTAGTAGAAAACACGGTCTGGACCAGAGATTGACAAATTAGGGTCCACAGGCCAAACTCTGCTCACTACTCTGCCTGTTCCTGTAAATAAAGTTTTATCAGAACACAGTTATGCTCACTGACATACATGTACTATCTATGGCTTTTGATACAAAGGCAGAGCAGTTATAGAAGCAGGTACACAGAGACAGAACTGGAAATATTTACTAGCTGGTCCTTTACGGAAAAGGTTTGCCAACCTATGTTCTAGATCACAGAAAATGATTCCATGGGATAATGACAGACAGTCTCCACCATCAAAAACTGGGCCAGGGCATTCCATGCCCAGTGATGTATGGGAAGCCAGCAGGCTGCGCACACCCACAGGGCCTTGCTACTGGAAACTCATCAGCTCCTTCAGCACTCAGGTGCCTGTGGGTGAGCGGGAGGGGCAGTGCAGGCTGCTTTTATACCAAGCTGGCTTGACCATAACAAGTTATTATTTTCCCCACCAAGTTATTATTATCTTGGGGATTGAAATTGTCAAGTTTCTTATTAATGTCTCCTTAAATTAGTACTTGGCTCAACAATTTAAGAGTGTTCTAGACCTATTAACAAGCACACCTTTTTACACCTGGCAGTTCTCAGAACTGCAGGCATAATTTCTAATAGGAAATACTTTAGTCTCCAAACTGCTTAAGTGAAGGAAAATATCACATCCTCTCTGGTTCTCTGAATGCTAACATTTTAAATGCATGTTCATAACACTATTCCCTTAACTCTTTCACCGTGCCCTACTGGGCCTCCTCCAGCTCTTAGGTTTCCCTGACATTATCAATTAAAAAGTCAAAAGGAGAAATAATTGTATCTGGCAGAATGAAAGCAATTCATTTTGAATAGCTTCCTTCAAATCATGATGTGAAAATCTTCAGGAGTATGAAGTAAGACTGAAAAAAAGCAGTGACAGATGTCTCACTGTCACTTATAACACTTCCTGTAACTTCTGACAAAGTGGGCAGCCCACACCTACTGTGGGTAACAAGAGAAAGGAGAGGCAAGGGGAGGAAGCCTCAGGGGCACACCACACCTCTAACGCACTCCTACTTACCGCAATGCTAGCGAGAAGGCTGCAGTTAAAGTGCCTTTGGACAGACAAGGCCGGGGTCTTGCCAGGCCACGGGTTAACAATATCTGAAAAAGAACACTAATTGGTTAGGGCAAGAAGCCAAATTTTTTTTTACTTATTCGTACAATGAAAAAGAAGCATAACAGGAAAATGAGTGCCTCACAAAAAACTCCGTATCGGAATGTTTATAAAAAATGAAAGTAGAGAAAAGTAGTGGGTACTGAGGTTCATTATACATTTTATACATTTCTTTCTCTAACTGTAAATATCATGCTTAAATTTAAAAAAAAAATGGCAGCTGATACAAGGAATGCCAGACTTAAAATGTTGAGACTCCCTCTGATTTTAGAAGCAATGAAGAGTTGTAGGGTCCAGGAGAAGCTTCCTCACTGATGGACTGTGGGTCACAGAAGCTTTGCTGGCACACCCCCACCCAGGGCTGCTGTGAGGGGAAATGAAACCACATCGGGAAAGAGACTACCTCACACCAGCAGATTTATTCCACAATGCTCTTAAATAGCAATTAGGCTTCTGACAATTCCTTGGATGTACAATCTGGCACAGTAAGGGGTGGCGTGGACAGAAGACTGAGGATACAGAGCTAGAAAGATCATTCTAGACACCAACCAAGAAACAGGGAAAAAACCCCCTCCCAAGTTTTAACTTCAAGTGACTCGATTAGCCCTGTAACCAAAACGTATCTCAGTAAAGGGATCCCAGGGCCACTGCTGCCTCTCTACACAAGCCACAAGTGACCCTAGGCAGGAGGAAGGACACTAGGCATTAAATTCCTCCTGCAAAATTCCTCCTTTCTGTGAGGAGGGCATCAGACGTACTGACACCAAATGTAAAACTCCAAGTTCAAATGCAGGAGAAGGAGGTCACACGTTAGGGGATGAGGGCCACAGACCTGCAGCACAGAATAAAATCCATGTTGGTTGAGATGTCCCATTATATTAGCACAAATGTGGTTCATGGCTGGTCGGAGACTCTCACCTAAATGAAGAAAAAAGTAAGAAAAATCAAGCCTCCGGCTATAATAGGAACTATTTGTGGGGCAGAAAATGCCGCCCTAGGCCCAAGAACGGAGGAAACCAGTTACGCCCTGGCTTGCCTTCCTATTCCCCTTAGGGTTCATATCAGGATACAGGGAGATGCCAAATCTCCAGAATTCTAGCTCTCCCGAAGGCGGGCTCAAGTGTCACCTCTTCAAAGACGGGTCCTATCATTCCCCTAGCCTGAAGTCACATCCCAGGGCAACTTTCTAATTCACTCCGAGGACCTGGCACGCTCTACCTTCTGTGGCTGCCTCCTCTCTCCATCAGGACACAGAGCCTGGTAGGAGCCAGAACTTACCAAATTTTGGTTGCCCCAGAGCCCAAGATGATGCCGTAAAGTAAACCCTCCTCATTGGCTCGGAGCCTTCTGCACAGCAGCTTCCTCTGCTTTCCGTTTTGTCCCTCCCCATTGCTCAGTGAACTCTCACCTCCCTCCAGCTCTTAGCCCAAGCCCCAGACAAGCAGGGTGAGACCACGCCCCCCCGACCCCACTCACTGCTGCCACAATACAACCTCTCCTTCATGTCTGCTCCCCGAGAGACTCTAGGTTCTATGAGCACATGCGGGCAGCCAGCAGGGCTCCAGCATGGCAAAACCCTGCAAGGGCAGTGACCTTTTCTGCACCTCCAGAGCTCACAGGCCCTGGCACATAGTAGACTCTTTGTTGAATGGATGAATGAAGAGGATCTATAAAACACTTTAAGCTAAGTACAACATTCAGGGAAGGAGGCAGCTTTACCAAGCAAATTCCTACAGGCAAAATAGAATTATTTGCTGATGAACAATTCTCCAGATGAAATGACAAGGATTAAGTGAATATCGTTTTCACTAAAAGGTTGAGGAGCTGAGGGAATTATGGAAAATGAGATCAGAGGGGCCATGCCTTTAAGTGCAAGTTCTAAGAAGAAGACGTGACAGCCAATACTGAACACTCTCTGGTAGCACCAAGGGCACTGCTGTGGTGTCAGGGCCTGCCCTGAGGCTCGTGGTGGTGAAAATGCTTCTTAAAAAGAAAAGGTTTCCGAGCTCTTTACGGAAATGCAACTTAGAAAGATT
Source organism: Talpa europaea (assembly GCF_964194135.1). Lineage (NCBI taxonomy): Eukaryota > Metazoa > Chordata > Mammalia > Eulipotyphla > Talpidae > Talpa > Talpa europaea. Next base: position 13,409,383 of record NC_140082.1, on the reverse strand, counting down.
TTGAAGCAAATCCCACAGACCTTTTCCCCGGAGAATTTTCCAGGTTGAAGTGTCTGTGAAGGTGACAAGCATTGTGAGGTACAGTGTGACAAGTCTGGAGTCTTGTAAGATTTCAGGCTGGAAATAATAAAGAGAACAAGATTAAGACACATGACCTCCGGTCCCAGGTGCGGAACAATCATTTTTACAACTTTTCTGCACGTGCTCAGCCTCAAATAATTGAGTCAGGATTATAAGTCACTTCAGGAATGAAATAACAGGCAAACTGGTAGGGGGCCTTGGAATCTGAATTACTCCTGGGAATGGAGAAATGGGAATTCCTGGAAAACAAGAACAGCCAGGGCTGGCTGGCTTGGTGTGCATTTGTGAGTGTGTGCGCATGTGCATGCGGAGCAAGCGTGGAATGCAGCTGAGCATAACAGGCCCTCTTGGTTCAGACTCTGACTTTAGCACTTACTGGATGTGTGATCTTGGGGAAGTTTCTTAACTTCTCTGTGCCTCAGCTTCTGCATCTGTAGACTAGTGATAGTAATACTGCTTTCCTCACTGGGTGCTTGTGAGGAATAAACACACTAATGTACACAAATACTCAGAGCAATGGCTGGTACAGAGATATCTTCATGTAGTGCTGGTTATTAACATAATTATGACTATAATTTGTTGTTTTGCAAGAGCAGGCTGGACAAAAAGGCTAACTCCTTTCTGGTTCAGAGACCTGACAGTGTGTACCCCTGGAAAGGACCCTGAAAACTGTCTAGTACAAACCCCTAACTTCAGACTAAGACTGGGAAAAGGAAATAACTTGTTCAAGGCCATATCTTCCTGGCTTCCAGTTCAGTGTTCTCTTTTTCTAATGTGTACTTCTTCACAAAAACTATTTTTATTTTTGCAAAGTGTAAGAGCCTCGTCAAAGAGAAGTCTCTCTCTTTTTAAAAAGAAGTATTTATTTATTTATGCATACAAGAACTGGGGTGTAGGCCAGAGGTGCGGGGGTGAGAGGATTACCAGAGACAGAGTAGGGAGCAGAACAGGTGGATCCACTGGAATACAATTCTGAGGGAAGCAGGGGGTGAGACAGGAGAGGTCTGCTGTGCCATGTGGGTTAACTCCCTGGCCGGGGATCGAACTCAGGCCATGGAGGTGACAGCACTGAGACTTAACCCCTAGGCCACCAAGGAGGCCCCAAAGAGAAGTCTCTTGTTGGAATGCAGACACGAAAACAGATCAAAGTAAAGGGAGGGGAAGAACCTGCCTGCTTGGCCCTGAAGCATTTCAGTGGAAGCCCAGGGCTCCAAGATCAGGAGGCAAAGACCACTACTCTGGGCCCTAATGCCTCATCTGACAGTAGGGTATGGTTTGCTGCCGGGCCAAGGCAAACAGCAGTGCTACCAGAGGCTTCAGAGATGTTTTCAAATGGAATGTGGGGGGCTCGGAGGACATCTGGTCCATCGCTCAGGCCACCTGAGTCCTAGCCAAGCCTCTGCCCTTGATATATCGCCCCAGCATCTGCAGCTGCTATTTGTATCTATCTGCACTTCTGCCCATCTTGCTGGACACAAGGGTGAGTAGCACAGGTGAGGCTGGGCCAGTAGCAAAACCCCTTCCTTTCACCACCATCACCAGCTAAGGGCTGAGACCAGGATCTCAAATGGGATTAGTGAGTCTTCTCAGATTTTGGAACTAGTAGGGGGAGCCCTCCCATTTCTTTGGTGAAGACAGAGGAAAGAAAGAAAGAAAAAAAAAAAAAAAAACCACAGTAAGGATATAAGACCAGAGAAAGAAAAAAGGAGAACCCAGAAGCCACTGGCTCCAGTGAAACCCGGCTGCCATGTTTTGGATATAGTCTGTCACAAAACATTGCTTCCTTGCTCAGTTTGTACACTCACTTGGGTCTCTGCACTTGTCACAAGAAGCCTATCTTCTATCATAATAGACTCTGAAGTATCCATTACATCAAAAGGATTGGGAGGAAGACCAGTTTCCCTGGCATCTAGCCTGTAGCAATTACAGGTCAATTACAGGTCAAAACGCTGTACATGAAAGAAGGGTCACACCTGTCACACCTTGCTCTCTGCTGGAACAGGCTCTAAGAATTCATCACTAGATGCTGATAGCTCTCCAAAGGTATCACCTTTAAGGGGATCTGGGGACAGGAAATACACACTAATGGCCCCACGAGGGAAAGATATATTTTTTTGTTTTTTACCTTGAGCTGCTCAAGAAACTGACAGCAATACCACAGAATGTCCTTGATCTGTTTAACCCACAGGAGCATGAGATCCTTGGAAAGAGCGAGGGACACATACCACACCTACAAGCAGGAGAAAGAGAAATGTAAGTGGCTAGTCACAGGACGCCTACCACTACGTCTGGGCTACTGGATGGGGGCCAATTAGCTGGGTCTAGTGCAGATAAGGCATGAGGATGAGGGCTGAGTAAGCAGCACACACGACTTATTTAAATCCTAAACCCAAAGATAAATAGCCGAGAAGGGAACTTTTCATACTCAGAAAGAGAGAAAGAGGCCAGAGCAGAGCAGAGCACAGCTTCTTAGAGAATGAAGAGTTGGCTTGGTGAATGTTTTCCATCCATTGCTTATTTGCATATGTATTGGAGTTAACAAAGCCCTGACAAGCAACAGGAACTCTCAAAGCCAAACAGGCTGACTTGAGAGCTGGTGGAGACTTCCCAGCTCTTGCCCCACTTACCTTGGGTTCATTCTCAATATCCATGCTGCTTAGGATGCAGCGACACAGCTTCTCAAATCTCTGCAAAGAGGCAGAATGGAGGTTATAAATTCCCACAAGTAATGAAGAAACGGGAAGGAGCAGGGAGCAAATGTTGGGTAGGCACCTGGCATGCGCAGGCACTCCTACTGTCAGGTCACTGTCACTGTGTTTCAGTTCCCTGGGAGGTATGGCTACTGAGGATCAGACAGGCTAACAAAGGGCTCTCAAACGGTCATGGGCTGGCTGTGCCCTACACTTTTTTTTTAGAAATTGGTACTGCACATAAAATACAGATGGGGGCTCCTTTAGAAAGCAAAACCACCCCTGCAAATGGGCATTGGGCATCCTGCAGACTAGCAGTTGTCTCCTAAACCCTGCTCTCCTGGGTGCCATTTAATCAGCACTACGGACACTGACTTTTCCCTCACAAATGGTCACATTAGCAGTTTTATCTTAAAATGCAAAAGGCTGGGTCTCCCCTGTAGTCAGCGGGTTGAGCGCAGCGCTGTGAAGCTGTCTGCAGCCTCTGCAGTGGGGGTTTGATTCCCGGCCGGCCATGGAGAGTCCCACATAGTGTGGCAGACCTCTCCTGTCATGACTGCTGCTCCCCTCAGCAGTGTATTTTGCTTGTCTGCCTGTTCTGCTCCCTGCTCTGTCTGGTGAACCCTCTCACCCTCTGGCCTGTACCTCAGCTCTTGTATAAAAATAAATTTTAAAAATCTTAAAAAAAAAAAAAAAGGATCCATTCTGGTGATTTATTTAAAAAAAAAATGCAAAAGGTTGTCAAATGGAAACTGGAAATCACTCTGGCTATACCAACCCTGGATCCACCCTTAAAAGTGGGGTGGCCCTGGGTGGCTATGCTATGACACTTCTTTGTGGATGGGGGTTACCTCCCTGTACCTGGCTAGGTGACTGTGTTCTCAGCCAGGTACTCTTCCCTCTCCTGCTGGGCTACAGCCTCCACAAGGGTTGAGATCCTGCCCAGCTTTTTCCTTCTGGGCCCCGGTGCCAGCAGGTTTGGGATGGGGCTTCCCTGGTGGTGTAGGGGTAAGTCTCAGCATTATCACTGCACCTCTTTAAAAAAAAAAATCAGGGTGGGCCTCCCCTGGTGGCGCAGTGGTTAAGTGCTGGGCTGCCCGCAGCCTCTGTAGTGCCAGTTCGATCCCCGGCTGCCGGCAAGGGTCCCATATGGCACGACAGACCTCTTCTGCCGCCCACTGCTCCCCTCAGCAGTGTATTTCGTCACTCTGCCTGTTTTGTTCCCCGCTCTGGCTCTGGTGAATTCTCTCACTCTCCTGCGCTTCTGACTGTACCCAGTTCTTGTATAAATAAATAAATAAATAAATCTTTAAAAAAAAAAAAAAAATCAGGGTGTCAGTCCACCATTGACTGAAGCCAAATAGAAGCTGTCCCCTTTTGGTGGACAATGAATGCCACATGGACCCCATCACGCTCCCTGATGTCCTTACTACCCTGCCTTTTATTCACCATTTGTTACAACGTGCATTGTGCTTTGTCCCTCAAATGGCTTCTTTCACTAATTCGCTCACCCTGCCGGCTCCGTATGCACCTGAGCCCAGCAAGTGCTTATAACAGTTGATGTGAAAAGACGTGAGGACGCCCATCAGCACAAGGCAGAATACCTATAAAACAGGTCCCAGGAAAACAAAAGGGGCAGGATGTGAGGGTGACAGATCCTACTTCACAGAATAGTTGAGGACTAAATGAGTTAATATTTATAAAACACATATAAGAAGACTGGCAGACAACAAGCATGATGAATGTTTCCTGTCAGTTTACCTCATTATCTTCTTTGATTCTGAACAAGAACAGCAGTTTCCTGGCAATCTTAAAAACAGAAAGTGCGCTTCTTTTACTGGACTCAGCATCACCTGCTTTAAAATATTCATCAATCTCTCTCCTAGGGAGGAAAAGGTAAAAAGAGGACATTTTAAATTAGGAACTCACAGCAGCTGGAAGGCTTTTCAAGCTCGATAAGAGAAAGCCTTTCTTGCTATGAACGGGAAGCAGAGCGAAGGCACCAAGGGGTCTGGGACCCACCTGATCTCTTTCTGCAGGCGACTCCGACAAAGGAAACTCCGGACATGGGCCTGAATCTCCACAGCTGCCCGCTCCCGCTCCTTCTGCACAAGCCTTTCCTCTCGAGCCTGACGGGCCCTATCAATGAACCACGCTCTCGACGTCTGAGAAACGGTGAACATGTTTGCAAACTTGCACAAACCCTTCAAGGAAAATGGTGAGAAGCAGGTGAAGGCCATGACATGGCAAACACAGCCGGCAAGGGGCTCAAGAGGGGAGGGCGGGCAGGGACTCAGATGGCAGCAGAGAGCTACCAAGCAGTCCCCCTGCCTGCTCCCAAGTGCTAATAGCTCTCCTGGCACAAGTCCCAACTTCATCCTTTCATGCAACTCGCCAAGACCAGCAAAGCTCTTTCCTGTATTAAATAATTACATTTTCCTAGGAAAATGAGCAAAGCTCCTGGTGCAAGTACAGGCTCTATAAAATAGTTCAACAAATAAACAAAGCATGAATTGATACTATGTCTCAAGCTCTAATTTAAGCCAGGCACCCACTAAGTCAAAGGTTCCTAGATGTTTGAATTTTCTGGAGAAGTCCATAATATGAGAAGCCAACACCGAGCAGTAAGCTTTTCTTTTGCCAAGACTCCAAAGAAAAAAAATCCAAGCTGATTATCTATTGTTACTATTATTTTATTCATCCATTCACAATAACTGGTGCCTACTTCATGCCCAGAACAAAGTCTTTCACTTTCATTTTTTTTTAAAGATTTATTTATGCCTACAAGAACTGGGGTACAGGCCAGAGGTGTGGGGGGTGAGAGGATTCACCAGAGACAGAGTGGGGAACAGAACAGGCAGACTGAAATACACTGCTGAGGGGAGCAGCAGGCGAGTCAGGAGAGGTCTACTGCACCATGTGGGTAGCTCCCTGGCCGGGGATCAAACTCATGCTGCAGTGGCTGTGGATAGCTTCATAGGCTGCATCTTAATCCCTTGCGCCACCAGGGAGGCCTCACTTTCATTTTTTTAAAGGCCATTTTAGGGCCTCCCCTGGTGGAGCAGCAGTTGAGGGCTGGGCTAGGGAGCTGCCCGCAGCCTCTGCAGCACCGGTTCGATCCCTGGCCGCTGGCGAGGGTCCCATATGGCACGACAGACCTCTCCTGCCGTGTCCACTGCTCCCCTCAGCAGTGTATTTCATTAGTCTGCCTGTTCTGTTCCCCGCTCTGGCTCTGGTGAATCCCCTCACCCTCCCGCGCTTCTGACTGTACCCAGTGCTTGTATAAATAAATAAATCTTTAAAAAAAAAAAAAAAAGGCCTTTTAACACTAAAGCAAAGGGTACTTGATTCCAGAATAAAAGACAACCCATTAAAATAAATTCGGTTTTGAATCTAACTTATTCCACTGTCCCATCCTGTCAAGGACAGATGAAGACTTTAAGGTGGAATAGCTCCTGTTCATTGATTGGCACTTCTTGGTCAGAGGTTCTAAATTACATTTTTTAATCTAAATCACACAGTAACTGTCTTTTCCCCAAAGGAATAGCTTTGGCCAGAAGCCTAGCGCACACAGCACCAGTCCAGAGCTGTCCATACGGAAATGTTTCCTCCAGATACTTGACAACTTTGTTATTCTATCCAAAATCTATCATGATAAAGGTACAATAAGTTATGCAGAAATTCAGACTGCCGGAAAAGTGTCTTCACTCAAAGAAGCACCATCAAGAATAAAAATCTCATGCATGGCTCCTTCCATGTCAACATAGTAGGGGCCTGTGTGGTCCCTTTCCACACAGATTCACATCTATTAAACAAACCTTTTCCAACAAATGCATCTCTCACCTGTAATTCTCAAAACAAATGAACAAAGAACACCCAACCACAGCAGAGAGGATAGACAGACTTGAGAGAAAATGGAACCATTTATTCTTTCCGCCCCAGCAGTGGAAGTCTGGAGAGCTCACCTGAGGACCTGCCCGTGTTGCAGAAATGCGAGGTGATCATTAGTGGTCCTGCACAGGGCTCAGCACAGGGCAGCTTCTTGACTCAGAGAAACTTGTCTTTTTTGGCAGATGCAGAAGAAAAAATATCCAGATTTAGGATTAAGTTTAATAAGTAGGGCATATATCTTTGTCACTAAGTACAAGCAATACCGTGTAGGTTTACAAAAAGCCACTTGCATCCATATTAGATTGGACCTCCCCAGTCCTCACAGGTCACTGTTTAAAGGAATAGGTTGAAAATATTCCCAAAGAAGTTGCTGAATGAAAGCTCTATATACTTTGTGGTGGTTAGCAAAAAACAGTGGAGGACGGAATATTAAAAAGTGATTAAAAATTATGTTTGGTGTTTTTAACGGTATGGCAAATGTTTATGCCTTAGCAGTGAAAATAGAACTAGCTGTGAACCCATATTATCTGAATTAATGAAAAAGAGGCATGTGCACAAAGATATGAAACTCAGAAAACATATATGTTAAGAGAGTTTGTTCTGAGGTAGTGGAATTGTGGGAAATCTCTCCTCCTTAATTTCCCGTTTTCTAAATTTCCCACAAAAAGCAGAACCCTGTGAGAGCCAAACATGCCCTGCAGTCGCACAGAGCTGGAGTTAGTCCCTAGCTCAGCCATGTACTATAGGGAGATGTCTCAGCCTTTCTGTCTTCCTGTTAATTGGCTCAGAGTCTGACCATGGGGACTAAACAAGATGATACATATCAAGTACCTATCGAGGTGGCCGTCACAGAGTCAAGTCAATTAAGTCTAACTGGTGTGTAATTTACAGACACAGATTGTCTTTTAAAATAACTCTTCAGGGGGCCTCCCTAGTGGCCTAAGAGTTAAATCTCAGCTCTATCACTGCGAAGGCCCACCACAACGGTTACAGTTTGATTCCCAGGGCAGGGAACTAACCAACATATGGAGCAACAGACCTCTTCTGTCTCGTCCACTGCTCCCCTCAACAGTGTGTTTCAGTAAATCTGCCTGCTCTGCTCCCCACTGACTCTGGTGAATCTTCTTACCACCCACACCTCTGGCCTACACCCCAGTTCTTCTATGCAAAAAATAAACAGTAAAATCTTAAGAAAAAAAATTTTAAAAATAAGCAAATAAAATAACTCTTCAGCAGAGGGTCTCGTCTGCACAGTCACTAAGGTTCTTTGAGTAGGAAATAATGCTTGGATCCTTACATTCCTCAGTCATTGAATTTTTTTCTACCCCTGGAAGTATGATGATTCACCAATCTTGTCACTTGGGCTGAGCTTCTGGTGCTGTTTAGGTTGAATAACAGCTTCAAGTTCAAAAGAGCAGGGTCCAAGCCACAAACACAATGATATGCATTTTCCTTTATGTGGAGATGGTCTCTCATTTGGGAGCAAGTGGCAGGGGAAGCAGACGGGGGAGCCTTTTCTCAGTAGAAAAACAGGAGCTTATATACAAACTATGACTAAGTTGGGTTTGTAAGACTATCTCAAAACTTTCACTTCTCCCAAGGGGCCTTGCAGGATAAAATCCTTTCCTTGAGATTATCATCTACTCACAATGCTCTATGTTGGTTTCCGTTTACACCATAGGATAGGTCTACACTTTGCAGTTTTTCTAATTCTCTCTTATTCACCTCCTCTACCCACACAGTGTCATTATAGTTTACCAAGCAGATAAAACACACAATCAAGCATCTCTGTCCTCAGCTAAATGCCAGGGAAAATTAAAGAAAAGGTTGTATGTACCAGAAAGAACCTTCATTTGGAGAAAGTAGCCCTTGGTTTTTAGTCTTGATTCTACTTCATTTGGCCAAGTTACTTATCCTTCTGATGCTTCAGTTTCCTTACCTGTCAGCTGAGAATAATTGTAGTACCTACTTCCTAAGATTGCTAAAATGATTACTTTAAGTAACTTTTGCCCTTTTAGTCATCATGATGACATGATTATGATTAAATAGGAAATATTAATGAGTATCTGAAAGCAGATCACATATAAGTGGTCTTTACTGTATTGTCATAATTCAGTTAAGGAAACAAGAGGATATAGGTGGAAAAGATTAGGAAACAAGAGCTTGGTGATAATCAAGATCTTTCGAAAAGGAAAATGTGTCAGGTACCCACTGGGTATGAAGTCCTTTTTAAGAGATCTCGTCTAGTAAGAGCAGCAATCCTATGAGATCATTTAGTATGTCTCCCGTAGTCCAGGTTGTCTCCCAATAAGGGCAGAGCCAAGATAGGACTCTTCTCTATTTCTATAATCCCAGGAGATCTGCTCAAAATCAGTCTTTTCGGGATGAGGCTAACTTCACAGACACCTAGGAAAGAGCATGGCACTTTAGCAAGTATTGTCCTAAGATGAAGCGCCATAAATACCAATTGCTGGCTGAGTTCACGAGGATTCTCCCAGTATGGTGGGAATAGCTGGGCAGCAGGGTTAATAATCACCACCATTTGTTAAGAGCAGATCATGTACCAAACACAGTGCAGATATCTACCAACCTGTCTCTTCAACAGCTCTAGCAGGTCTCAACAGTCAAATTTCTTAAGAATAGGCAACAGGGCTTAGATTAATAGTAATAACAGCTGTCATTTATTGATGGCTACAGCTTATTGAGATGGGGATATTCTCAATCCCACCTTCACATGGAGTAAATGAAATGTAAAGGGGCGGGGCACGACTCGCTGGAGGTCGCTGGGCTCCTGAATTTGGACCCATCTCTAACTTCAAAGCAATTATTTATTTGTAAGTCAAACAACCAAAACCCTGGGGCACACCCCCCCCGCCCACTTACAGAACAGCAAAGAAAAGCTGAGAATGCAAGGCTGTCAGTGAAGCTAAACTGGAAATGACGACCAAGTTTTTCTTTATTGATATCAACACCAGCTGCCTTTCTTAAGAGCTGAGTGTTGGGCACGGCACTAAAACTTGTATTATACAACGTTCTTTGTGAAGCGAGCTAAGATCTCCATTTTACAGGCGGCAACTGCGGCTCAGAGAGGTGAGGGAACTCACCCAAGGTCACACAGCGAGTGAATAGTGTTCGAATTCCGATATGGGTGACTCCTGCGGCCCGGCGTCTTTTCTCGGCATCAACAACCACAATAACAATCCTTTTACACCCAGCCATCAGTCCACTTACAAAGGCCTATCACCCCAAAGAGAAAAAGTGGAAGGGGCCACGGAGCAATCCCCTGGAGCCCGAAAGCCAGCCCCCAGCAGCTGCCCCTCCAAACAAGCGAGGTTGAGACCCGGCCCAAAAGCCACCTCCCTCAAAATCCCCGGCCCCACCACCCGGAGTACCCACGACCCTGTTCCCACTCGCTACCCGCAGGGTGTAGACCTTTATCCGTTCGAGGCCCCAGCGCTCGTGGTCGGGGCCACAGCTACCGCCGCCTCAGCCCAACACCCCCGAGATCTGCCAGACCCGGGGCAGCGGCCGAGGCTCGACCGCCATCTTGCCCCGGGGTGCTGCCTCTTAGAGCTCCGCCGGGAAGCAACTATCCAGTTCCGGAAAACCACAGTTCCGCAGAGCTTCTTCGCCGGGAATGAAAACCTTCCTGCGCCTTATTCTCCTCTCTGCGAACATTCAGGAACGGGATAAATGCCTCGGCCAGCTGGGCGGAGAGGCAACCCACTCCGGCAGGGCAGGCTGCAAGGAAAGCCGCCCGCCTAAACCTAGCGGCACAACGGATGCTTTAGGACGGTGCGCTCTGCGGGGCGGAAGTGGGGTGTGAGCACCGGAAGTTGCCTCCCCGGCCCGCCTCCGCCCCCTGCTCGCGCGAGCTGGGTGTTTCCTGCCTCTCAGTCCGGGTGTGGAGACTCCGGCGTCCTCCGACTTTTCATGGTAAGGAAGGCGGTGCCGGTCGACTGGGGGCTCAGGGCGACCGAGAAAGCCGAGTACCGGCAGCGTAGAGTGGGGCGGGACTGCGAGGAGCGGGTGCGACGAGGGACTGTCGCGACAGGGGAGAGGCGGTTGGGAGAGTGGATGGGGGCGAGGTCACGGGTGGGGGAAGGGCTTTGGGTGGAGAATTGGGGGTCCTAACTGTTGGGGATCCGGGAAATGGCATTTGGGCTTGGGGAGGAGATTTGGGGGGTGTCGGGGGTTGTCGCAGTCTTGAGAGCTTCTTGGAAATGGTTGTGAAGAGAACAAAGGGATGTCATTGGGCACGGACTTTGGGGGGGCGGGTTTGGAGGGGTGTGAAGGGGAATGGGTGGGCCGTGAGAGGTCGGGTGGGATTCCTTGGCGCGGAGTGTTGGGGTTTTTGGAAGTTTGTGTTTGGAGTCGCTGGATATCTGGGGAGTTTGGAGATGGGGCTTCAGGTGCGTCTGACCCACGGGCGAATGGAGAAAAGAAATGGAGGGAGGATGGGGGCGAGCGGCGCGCGTTCTATGCCTGGAACTCCGCGGAGGGATGCCAGGTGCCTGAGGTCAGAGGACCATCTCCTCCGAGTCCAGCGCCTGGGGACCTCGCTAGCCACTTCCGTTGAGGCCCAGAAGGCCACACCTAAGGAGCTAGGGAATGTCTCCCCCAGCTGCGGGCAGTTTCTGTTTGCTTGGGCTCCTTTAGGGGTCTGTTTCTCGTATAGCTCCTGGAGCAGGAATAAATTATCAGCACAGACCTTCCCTTTACTTGTTTGCGCCAGGTCTCTTCCCTAGAAAGTGCAGGCTTTCGGGAATACCCGTCCTAAGTACAGTGCTGGAGAAAAAACGAGTCTGGCAATCTGACTTTGGACGCCACTTTTTGCATAAAAAAGGACCACCCTTGGGAAAGAAGGCTGACCCCTGAGCTCCTCAAACTGGCCCCCAGACAAGCAGGAAAATCACCTGGCGACCTTGTTAGGAAGGGCCAGATTTTTAGGCCCTACACTGACTACTAAATCAGGCTGGGGGTGGGGCCCATCAATCTGTTTTAACAAGCCCTGCAGAGGATTAGAGTGATTTTAAAAATTTCTATTATATAATGAAATGGGCATGGATTGAGAGGACCCATAACTCTGATTCTTAGTTCTAATTGTTGAAATGGTCGATAGCTTGAGCTATCTCTTACTGCTTAAGAAATAGCAGTAGCTACCCTATAAATCCTGTGAGTGTTGAATGTAAAATAATGCTATAGTTATGTGGCTGGTTGAATATTGTTTGGTTGCACAAACTAAAGCAGCAGACTTTTCTGAGTTATAGAAATACTTTCAGTTTGGGGAAGTTTTATAGTTAACCTCAAGGTAGCAACTCTGAGGTATAGCTGGTGAAAAAGACAGCTTTGTGGCTTTCAGTTCTGGCTGCATGTTTAAATCACCTGAAGAGCATTTTAAATATTGACCTTGCCCTTCCCTAATTCTGATTAAATGGTCTGGGGTGAAGCCCAGGCGTCAAAACTTTTTAGGGGTGTACAGCTGATAGTAGTACAGCAGGGAACCTCTGGTCTTAAGGAAAGCTTGAGGGACAGATAGGAAACAATACTAACGTCCAGGTGCCAAGTACTTTAACATTCATTCTTGGAGGATTGTATGATTAACTCTTCATTTTACAAATTAGGAAGCTGAGGCTCAATTAAACCGCATGTCTGAACATCACAGAGGAAGGAAATGGTGGAACTGGGACTGTAGTTTGCCAAACTTGCTATTCAGCCTTACACACACTTACATGCAGGCATTTCTACAGAGGTTGTATAGAAAACATACAAGGATAAGGGATTTGGTGCCCTTTTCCTATCTTACTTGCCTTTCAAGTCAATGGTTTTCCTCCTTGGTCTGATTTTATTTTTGAAAGCATGCAGAGTGGTGCTTCCTGTCTCAGGCTCTGAAATTGTGAAGTTTGGTTTTGATGCTTAGGGTTTTATGTAGTCAGGAATTCACTAGGCCAATAGAGTAAGACATTGGGGAGCTTCTCCAAAACCATGAAGTTAATTGTAGCATAATTAAGCCATTCAGAACTCTTTAAAACAGGAGCCTTCAACTTTGCACGTTGGCATCACCTAGGGAAGTGAAAAATTCTGTGACTCTGGCCAGTTATATCAGAATTTCTGTGGTTAAGACCAAACAGTATTTTTTTACGTAGAGCACTGCTGTTTAGAAACAACTGGAGGGACATGGGAAAGAGAGAAACCTTGACATCCATTTAACTGGGTTGAATATTTTTTTTGATTGAATTGAATCAGTAACAAACTCCTCAAATATTAATTACCTTTTCCGCTTCTTGTATTCAGTTTTGCTCTCTCCTGTTCTACTGCCCCAACCTCATTAGCAGTGAGATCAAACCTTTGAAATCAGTTAGAAAGCATGCTTCCAGTAGGGGCGGCCCAGGGTCCCCTTAGAGAAGTTTGGAAGCCCGCTGTGAACTGCCTTGTGTTCTCAGCTCACTGTAACTTGGGCTCAGGGCCATTCACACAACTGGAAACCTTTCTCCGAGGACCTCTCCTACACCCTTTGGAAAGGTAGGCTCTGGAAAGGTTCAAAACTTTGTCTATTCTGAAGCGCCAAGCAAGGTCAGGAAGGTTTCTGCCTTTATCCCTTAGAATGCAGTGATGTCAGTAGAGCTGGAAACAGTCTTCAAAGAGAAGATAATTTGAGACTTTGAGAGCATTCTCAAATGATCATAGTCTGAATGTTTCATGCCTCAGTGTTTGCTCCAAGCTGGGAGCCCTGCTGAATGCACTGTGCAGCCCTCACAGCAACCCTGGAAGGTTGTGCCACTGTTCTCCCCTTTTGGTAGACGGGACTAGACTCAGATGACTGACCCAGACTCCCACAGCAACTTTAGGGCAGGGCCAGGGCCTGTCTTCCAACCCCAAGCCCTTAGGCGCACAGTGCCTCCCATCTTTTTTCAGAGTTTTGTACTTTCTGAAGATGGGGGGGGGGGGAGTACAGTCCTTTTTTCTCAGTTTATATGTCACAGTTCCCTCTATAAACCAAGAGTAACCTTTGATAAAATCATGGGCTCCATGCCAGCAGGACTTGCCCACATCCTTCACTTCCTCCATCAGAGACACTTTGGGGAGTGACTGAACTTCTCTAGGTTGTGGTATCCAAAATTCACAAAGTGGGAATAACAATAACCATCTCCCAGAATTGTTTGCATTTGAAAAGGTTGTAGTGGCAGTAGAAATGAAAACAGTAGTATCTTTGGGGGGGGGGGCGGGATTAGGCATGTACGTGCTCCCTGCAGCCAGGAAAACGTTCTCCAGCTTGATTGGAATGGGGGACACACAGATGCATATATCGACCCAAACTCACCAAGCTGCACACCTAAAACATACTTTATTATATACAGATATCTTAGAAACAGTATTGGAAAGCAAACAACAGAAAAAACATGAAGTATACTTTGACTTACACCATAGTTGCCTTACAAAATGCTAGACCATTTCCAAAACATTTCCCTGAAAAGGGTACTTTAAAAAATGTTTTCCCTTTTGGAGCAAATTTCTTTATCTCCTTACACCACCCCTCAAAAGAAAGAAAACCCCATAGCTGTACACCTTTTTTTTTTTTTTCCTCTTGAGGTCTTCAATTTTTTTAAAAAAAGTTTCTGTTCCCATGAGCTGCTAGAATCCTGTGGACAAAGGGTTTTTCTTGGAGAAATGGTTGGTGCAAACTGTTAGTGTTGGACTCTGGGGACTGGCTTCAAAGGAGGCCTGGAAGAGAGGGTCACTGCTTCCTGTTGGTCTTTTTCTTTTATGTTTAGCCTCAAGCCACAGAGACCCCAGGTGAGCTAAGACTGAGCTTTTGAGAGTGCAGTTTTCACTTGAGGAAGCAGGGCCGGATCCTTAAGAAAACACTTGTTTCCAGGAGGCCATCCTTCCTCTTCCACTCTGCAGGGTCGGTCCCCCCAGCCGGTGGTTTTGAGGCCACTGTTTAGAGGGGTGGAGATTGAGAGGGTTGGCTTTACCTCTGCAGTTGTCACCCATTAGTCCCTTATCTCCTTAAAAAAATAAAATTTGTGTTTTTTGCCAAGTATAGAAGCAATGGATACTCCTTGTGGAAAGTCTGGATGAGACAATATGGCATAAAGATTTTGGAAAAATAATCCCTTTTTAATAGTAAGAAATATTTTTTTAAAAATTCGTGCTGTCAGTTCCTTCCAGCCAAAACCACAGGAACATACCTCTAGTCAAAGTTGGATTTTTTTGTTGCCTTGAGAACTGTGGGGTGTCTCAAAGGATTTGGGCTTGCGCTGGATGATTTAGGGGAGGATTTGGGCAAGTGGGGCTTGGCTCTGCATTGGATGCTGTCAGGAAGCAAGGCTCGTTCTGTGCCTGGGTCTCAGTAACTCCTGGTTTGAAGGTGGGAAGAATGAAATGGGGCTAAAGCTCTCATTTGTGAAGAAGCCACAGTGACTCATGAGCCAGGATAGGGAATGTTTGGTCATTTTTGTGTTTGGGACAGTGTTCTTGGTATTCATCGGTGTTCAGACATGATTACCAGTGGCTCTGGTATGTGTCTGGACCTGGTGAGGTGACCCTGTCCGACGGCGGTGCTTGTGACCTCGTTCCTGCTCCCGGGAAAGCCAGAGGCGCGCTGCAGGCGCCAGGCCGGCACCGGGCCGCGGGGGCTGCTCTCCCAGCGCTGTCCCAGATGGAGCAAAGATTCAGCCAATTCTTGACCGTCTTCTCCAGCTGTAGCATTTTAGCTGGCCACTAAGGAATGTTCTCTTTGAGGACACGTATGCCCACATACCTCTCGCCCCCCAGGCCTGCCCAGATCAGGCACTGCTTGCATCTCTCTGGCCGAGACGTCCGTGGGAACTGGCCGTGCTGCCGGGAAGGCGCACAGGATTTTGCTGCTCGGGTGGTGCCAGTACAAAAAGTCTCTAATTTTGAAACGACTTCTAAGGGTTTTTCCGCCTGCTGTTTGGTCCTCAGAAACACCTTTCCCCTAGGGAGTGTTTGGAGTGGCGGTGGGAGCGCACGGAGCTTCATGAAAACTTACTGCATGTGGAGTTCAGCCAAGGTGGTGCTTTTAGTTGTTATCAGCGGCAAGAAGGAAGCAGAGACCTGGGCGTGTGTTTAGGATGGAGCCAGGCGTTGGTTTATATGGGTAGTGGACAGAGAGGAAGTCCTCGTCGTAGGAGTTCGTGGTGTCCTTGGGCCTATAGGATAAGCAGGCGAGGTCAGTGCATGAGGCTATCTAGGTGTGGAGTTTGGGGCAGATTGCCCCTCCAGGGGCAGCCAATAACCCCGTGTGCCCCCCGTTGTTACCCCGCTGCCCCAGTTGGCCTTTGATTTTAAGAGACACCAAAAATCCAGATTTTTCTGGGAATTTTTCTAAGTTGTCAGCATATACTTGGATTAAGCAAAACAGAGCTCAAGGTCAGATTCAGCCCACAGCTGAAAAGAGGTAAAGCAGACCCCGTGCCCTGACCCTGGTGACGCTCTGTCTTCTCCCCTGGCAGGAAGAGATGTCAGGAGAAAGTGTGGTGAGCTCAGCGGTGCCAGCGGCTGCTACCCGCACCACTTCCTTCAAGGGCACGAGCCCCAGCTCCAAGTACGTGAAGCTCAATGTCGGCGGCGCCCTCTACTACACAACCATGCAGACGCTGACCAAGCAGGACACCATGCTGAAAGCCATGTTCAGCGGGCGCATGGAAGTGCTCACCGACAGCGAAGGTAAGGCTGCCTCCTGGCACTGGGGCTCTGCCCATCTTGAGGGCTTCATCCTGGTTCAGAAGACCAGCACTCGCGGGCAGTTGAGCACACAGCTACAAGGTTCCAGTGGCGCTCAGTGCTGTGCTCACGGTGTGCGGGGAGCCTTGAGCAGCGGGGAGACCAGATATTGTCTGGAGTTTGTGGTCAAGGAAGGATTCTCTGAGGAAGTGACATTTAAACTGAGACCTAAAGAAAGATGGGTCACAGTCAGCCACAGTGACTTACAGTCTGAGTTGATTTGCTGTGTGACTTGGAGAAAGTCACTTGACCACTCTGGACCTCAGCTCTGTAAAATGGATGCTGGACTAGCTGCCCTACTTGGTTCCCTCCTAGTTCTCTCAACAATGATCCCTGTGGTTCACAGAGTAAAACTCAAGTGTGAGGCATGTGTTTTGTCTAGATCCTTGTCATCTCAGGCAAGGGGTCCTGACAGACGCACCTGGATTTGAGTCACTGCTCCCCAGTTGGTGTCTGGTGATCCTGACCAGGTGGTTTAACCTGTTGATGCCTCATTTTCCCCAGCTGGTGAGATGGGTACGAGGATACCCTCCTTGTGAGGCTTTTGGTGCAGAATAAGTATTTAATTAGTACCTGTGTGTTCTGTGTACTCTTTTTTCTTGTGGAGAGTGGTATTAATAAAAGGCAAGAGACTATTTAAAGTGGTTTTCATATAACTACTCCCTACCCACCTGGAAAAAATCTAAGCGCACCTGGCAAGTGAGGACATCCTTCCCTGGCTGGGTTATAGGGTGGCTGGTGGCATGAAGTTTGGCACGAAGTTTTAAAATGTCCTTCATTCCTTCACCTAAGAATGCTTCAGACCAGACCACAGCCTGGTTTGACCTTCACTCATCTGTTTTGTGCTGACACCCCTACCTTTCCAGAGACAGTGGTTCCTCAGAGGAAGGGCAAGTTGACACAGGTGGGGCTGAAGGCCCAGAGCCTGGTCTGTACTGTTCCTTTCCCACCCTAAGAGGGCTGCCTCCTGCTTGGGTGTTTCCCTCCACATCCTGGAGGCCAGGCTGCAGGACTTGAGATTCTGCTTCCCTGGCTTCCTGTGAACTCCAGTTTCTGGCCCGGCAGCAGCTGCTGCAAATGAAGTCGGTGCCCTAGAGCTGCCTTCTGTGTCTCACCCAGAAAACGCCAAGTTTTTTATGAGTGGGAGGATCCCCTTTGCTGTGCCACACCCAGCAGTGCCTGGGAGTATTTGTGGAAATCAAGACAATAGCATCCCAGCCACAGAAGGAAGGAGACCTTATCTGAGAACCCAGGATGGTTGTGGCTTGTCTTCCGCCCTGCCCAGTCTCTGGTGGGGCTCAGGAAAAGCGCCCAGTTGCTTTGGCTCCTTGAAAGCCCTGGCTTCCATGGCCTGCCTAATGCCATATTGCAGAAGGGGCTGTCCTTAGACGCCCCCACATCCCACTAGGACCAGCGCGGGCAGGCTGCTCCGGCCAGAGCAGCTGCATAGGATGTCATCCCGGTGCTCCTGGGAAATGCCGAGAAGCATTGCTGTCTTTGGGCCTCCAGACCTCGGCTGTTTTCATTTTACTAGAACTCTAGCCTCCTGCCTCTCACCGAAAGCCCACAGTATGGCATTTTATTGGTGTTAATTTCATTTAAGCCTCACCATAATCCTTTGGGGGTGAGTGCTGTTGTTACCATTTGATAATTGAGAAATCCAGACTCAGGTTGTGTTTACAAAAGCGATGGGGATGGGCAAGCTACTGAATCCAGGACTCACTGGCCTTTTGCTGTCTGTGGCTTGATGGGGGCCCAAGCCCAAGTGTCATAGTCTTAGGGTTTAACCGATACCTTTGTGCTGCAGCCCCTTTGGGGTCCCATGATGTCCTGGGCTGTCAGACTGCTGTCTTGTCTTCTAGCCTGTGCTGTGCCAGGTGGGGCAGTCCCGTCTCCCTGGTGAGTACCCCACCAGGGCCTGACTAGGCAGATGACTGGCAGAGCAGCTCGAGCACAGGCACTCTGAAGGAAAGAGCAGCGGCTTGTTGTGGCATAGAAGTCTCTGCAGGAGAGATTTAGAGAATACAAGAGGCCGGTTGCTTCTGGGGAGGGGATCTGGGTGGGAGTGGGAGACTGGCGGAAGACTCTGTGCCCTTGTCCGGTGGGAACTTGTACTTGTGTACGTCATTCCTTCAGGGAGAACGTGGGTATTGAGTGAGAGATCTGGGTTTGAGTCCTGGCTCTGTCAGGCGGCAACAGCCAGAGCTGATATCTAGGAAGCGATTTCTGTGTGCCAGGGGCTGTGCTGATGTAGGCTCATTGTGTGGCTTTGGCTGAGTGACTTTCTCTGAGCCTGTTTCCCTTTTGAATGTGTGAACAAGACTGCTTTTTTCAGGGTCATTGTGTGGATTGGAGGAGGGCATTAGAAAGCACTTGCTAAAGTGCTGGGCACATTGGAAGACTAGGTAAATGGGGAGTGTCCCATTATCGCTGGCTTTTGCCTGGGTGGGATGTAGGGGGACAGGAAAGAGCAGTGGGGGGACAGTGGAGAAGCTGCGAGTTGGGGGAAAGTGGTCTGCCTTGGCTTTGAGGGGCGCGTGTGCTGCAGTTCCAGGTGGCCCGCGAGAGAAGTCTTTCCTGAGAGGACTGGAGTGCTGGCAGTGTTCCCAGACTCCCTCCCAGGAAAGGCCAGTCTTTGCAGCCTGGAATTCTTCCCTAGCCCCCGTGAACACTGTCATTGGCCATGGGTTATGTGGATGAGTTATGCGGTATCTGTGGTAAGAGGAATTCCACCTAGCGCTCACCTGTAGGTGTCGGGTACAGTGCTTCCTCCTTTGGTGGTCTCTGGGCTCTTGTTAATGTTTTTGGAATGAGGGAGTCTATAAACTAGGTTAAATCATTAATTTTATCTGCAGCACATGTTGCCTAGAAAACCAGTGAGGAAGTGAGTGTAAAAATATGGGGGGGGGGGGGGCGGGCGGGGCTCCCTGATGGCGCAAGGGGTTAAGTCTCAGCGATGTGAGGCTATCCCGCAGCCACTGCAGCACAAGTTCGATCCCTGGCCAGGGAGCTGCCCACATGGCGCAGCAGACCTCTCCTGTCTCGCCCGCTGCTCCCCTCAGCAGTGTATTTCAGTCATTCTGCCTGTTCTGTTCCCCACTCTGTCTCTGGTGAATCCTCTCACTCCCCGCACCACTGGCCTGTACCCCAACTCTCGTATGCATAAAAAATAAATCTTTAAAAAAAAAATACGTGGGAAAACTATAGTAGCCAGCAGTTTCCTGGAGATCTCCAGACCTTTTGTAAAACCCTGAAATACCTTGAGATCTTTTAAATTGTGGATGATGACAAATTCCTTTGTGCCCCAACTTGGACAATGAAGAAAACACTACTGGATTCGCGGTGCCTCTCTTTACCATCTGTTTGCCTCTCTTCTTCCTGAGGTAACCTCTAGCCTGACTTTGGGCTCACTCGTTAGTTTTCAGCCTTGGCTGCACAGTGAGACACCCCTGGAGTCCAGTCCTGATCCCCAGATCCCCCAATGAACCAGCTGCACTGGGCAGGATGTGTGGGCCACGGGGACTCTTAGGAGCTCTCCAGGGCCTTCTGATGTGCAGCAGAGGCAGAGAACCACTGCGGGCCATGAGTAACTTTAATGCAGCTGTCCCATGGTTTGTAGCATTTTTGCTTCTGCTTTACTCAGAAGGATGCTTTTGAGATGGAGCCATAAATAACTAGCTCTGGCGAGGACATTTCTATGGGTGGGGTGAGAGGTAGAGTGTTCCATTCTAGGACTCCGCAGCACGGTCTTCTGTTGACAGGTATCTCAATGGCTCCAGCCTTCACCAGCAGGAAGGTCATTGTTCTGGAACACTCTCCCTCTGCAGTGTGCATTTCCCTGGGGCAGTGCTTCCTAGGCTTTGCCACATCATGGCACACAGAGAAAAACATGTTTTCGCTTTGTGAGTAGAAGCCTCTAGACTCCCCAGCCCCCACCCTTCCACCTCGGGGTGTGCATTAGGGACTGCAGCATTAAGATCTTACCCACCGCCGGGAGCTCTGTCCTGGAATTTACTCTGAGGAGGTTGAATTGAGAGTAGCATCTCTGGCTTGTTTAGATAATAGTGGTTGTGTCAGTTTACGCTCCTCACTGCGCAGTCTGAATTTTTACCAACACTGGGTGCTGCTAGACCTTCCAATTGTTGTGGTCTGGTGGTTGTGATAGGGTGCTCTGCTGTTGGTTTAAATTCCTAATTTCTAATGCATTGAGCATATTTTTATGTTTAGTGGTCATTTGTGTTTTATTGTCTAACTGCCTGATGCATCTTATTTACACATTTGCACATTTTTTTATTTTTTCTTACTGCATTGTAGAAGTATATGTTATAGATCTCATTTTATTGTCGTTCTGTGTTGAAATACCTTCTCCCAGAAGATGTCTTAGCTTTTTTAATGTTGTCTTCTGATACCTCAAAGTTTTTATGTTCTTACAGTTAGGTTGCTGGCTAGTATTCAACCAGGGATGAGTTTTGATCCCCAAGGGATATTTGGCAATGCCCAGAGAGAGTTTGGGGATGGGCACTATTGGTGTCTAGTGTGTAGAGGCCACGGGTCCCACTCAGCACCCTGCAGTGCTCAGGACATCCCTCCATAACCCATTATCTGGTCCGAAATGTCGGTTGGGCCAAGCCTGGAGATTCTGGTTCCAGATGAGGCGACTTCCTAGAATCTGAATTTGTAACAAACCTCAGATGACTTTTGATTAGGCAGGTTAGGGAGCCAGAAAAATACCAGTATCGATACCTTGGTATGGTGAGGGGAGGTCATTGAAAGCTCCCAGAAGGCCAGGGGTTTGGGGAAGAGGAAACACATGGTGTACTGTTGGGGCTGGGAGGCCCATCCCCTTAACCCCCAAGAAAAACCCTGATGGACCCAGAAACCACACAGAGTCCCTACTGGGGGCCGGAATATACACCTCTGGACACTGCTGCTGCTGCTGCCCTGTCCCCCAGCCCTGATAAGATGGTGAAGGGCCTTATCCTCAGAGATCTAATTTGGGTGTTGCTGGCAGACTCGGCATTGTGCCGTATGCTTCCCGTACATTCTCTTTACGCCAGCCAGGTGGGGCACCTTTCTGGAAGAGGAAAGTGCTGGACAAGAGGTTCAGTGAAACACCCATGTTTTCCAGCAAGTAGCCACGGAGCTGGGTTCCTGCGCAGGCCTGCACTGTGACTGCTGTGCTGTGTCTCTCACAGCCCCCCAGAGCCAGTTGGAGCCTCCAAGTCTGCACCCCTCCTACTCTGTGCTCCAGCCTTGCCAAAGATCCACCAGACTCCAGGCTGCCCTGACTGTACAACCTTCCTAAGTATCCCTTGTGGCCCACGGCAGCAGGAAAGACACCCTGTAGGCAACGAACTGCTTGACTTGCATTTGCTTTTCTGCATGCTGAGCTGACTATTTCAAAGGGATATATTCCTGCTTTGAAAGCAACTAAAATATTTTCAAGTCAAAATGCTAATTGAAACCTCATGGAGAGTGTGCCTGGCTCCTTTGCCCTTATTTGTCCAAAGTATGATTCCTTCACCACAAGCATTTCCTGACAGCATTCTTGAGCTGTAGCCCAGTGTCACGGTCTGCCTATTCGCTTATGGAAACGCTGGGCTGTCACTCAGATAATGATTTCGGGGACCTCACTCGCTCTGGGAGCTGCATAGTCCAAGCGTCAGAGCTGTGGATGGTCTCTTCCCAGGGCAGTTGAATCAGTTGCTGATTGTCCTATAGACTGAGGTTCTGCTTGTCTTCTCAGTTCTGGTGGAAGGCTTCTTCCCGGGAGTGTCTTGTTCTTTGTGACCTGGTTCTGCCTCCTCCACTTGGGAATGCCATTGAACCTCTCCGAGCCTCTGTTACCCCCCTGTAGAAAACAGGGAATGCGCCCCCCCGCCCAAGAGAACAGTTGGGAAGGTAACACTGTCTTTCCACACCTGTCACTCATGGGAAGAGAAGCACTGGCTGCAGGGTAACGAAGGCAGTAGCTGGTGTGGCCTGCGGGCCGGGTGCCATCTGCACATCTGTTCTGTTTGACCTAGGGTGGATTAGGGCCATTTGAAAATAATTAGTTTACCACTCACAGGAAAATCTGGATTTCTGGCTTTGAGTGGAACATCAGAGGCTCTTGCGACCCTGGGCTCATGCTCCTGCTGGACCAGGATTAACTGAAGCAGGAAGAGCCCCTCTCCCCAAGGGCCCCTGCCCGCCTGCACTCACTTGTGCTCCTTGCTCAAGGCCCTGCAGGCATCCGAGCTGGGTAACACATGCTGAGTCCATACTTTGTTGTCTTGGGCTGTAGATGACCGCCGTGGGCTGACACCCCCTAGTCCCTGTCGGGGATGCGACTCACCACGCTGACTCCCCTGGCCATTGCCGCAAGGAATGCCAGCGAGCGCAGTGAAGCCGCTGACAGGCTCTTGGTAGGACTGGCTAGGTTTGGGGGGTGACTCTTGACTCAAAAGTGTTTGCTGCGCTGGACTTTTGTTGGTCTCTACCACTGAGCCAGGGCCCTGGGGTCTGTGGAGGAGTTGGATCAGGGCCCAGGGGTGTTAGGGATGGGAATGCGGGCCTCTTTTCCCAAACTGAGCAAAAGGAGCAAGAAGTGGGGGCGTGGAACTACTGACTCTTATTTAAACCTCCCCTCTGCCCTGCATGTTAGTGTATTCATGCCTGTCTTGGGGGCAGGAGACTGTCCTGTTGGTGGGGAAGTCTGGGACTTCATTGTCAGGGCCTGGCTGGCTTCTATTGCTTCATCTTTTCTATGGGGAAAATAGAACTTGTTTGTTCCATCCTACCTCTCTTGTTGGTACCTCCTCTTCTTCCCAGGCTCCAGTCCTGCTTACTGCTCCCAAGGACATTGGCATTTCAGTAAGGAATTTTGCAGACCCCTCTGATTTCTAGTGGAAGGACCGTAGGCCAGCAAGGAGGTTGGAGAGGACATCGAGAAGCGCAAGGGGTTGCCTGCCTGACCCTGTCCTAAGAAGTGCTCGCTGTGCCGGTTCTGGTCAGTGGTTAGGACATTGTTCCATGTCTAATAAAAGCGAGTCCCACCTCTCCATGTTAGCCTGAACTGCGTGAGGCCTGGGTCTCCCTGGTTCACTATTTTGTCTCATCGCTGCCACTCGTCAGTAAATATTTGGGAGTTAGAAGTGGAACTGTCCATGGGGTTGCTCGGTGTTTGGGGGCACCCTCACGAGTCAGAGGTTGCAGTGTGTTTTCTTAGAAATGGCTGTTGTTTGGAAGTCTGAAAAAGGTGAAAAGTATAATAGAAAGGAGTAGACATTTTCACCTCCAAAACCTATCCCCTGTCTTTAGGTGTGGTCATTTGGACCCCTTTTATCCAGATGTAGGGCACTTTGCCCCTGTGGGGATGTTACTGTCCAAGGGATTTTTGGGGGTACTCTGGGTGTGCTTCTTAGGCCTCAGGGCCTGGGGTCGAGTCCAGGGTGTGGTTGCCACTAACCAACAGGGCCTGCTTATGTGCCAGTGCTGCCCAGCAGGGCCTCGTCAGCCCTTTGCTTGATAGCCGGGCAGGTGGGGCTGCAGCTTCTGTGATCTTACTTTCCCCTGGAAGTTAGAGGAAGCCAAGAGACACTCCTGTTCTCCTCAGCACCAGAGAGCACTGTGTAAGGAGCCCCCCCCTTCCTCCTTCCCCTGCAGGCTGGATCCTCATTGACCGCTGTGGGAAGCACTTCGGTACGATACTCAACTACCTTCGTGATGGGGCAGTACCCTTGCCCGAGAGCCGCCGGGAGATCGAGGAGCTGCTGGCAGAAGCCAAGTACTACCTGGTCCAGGGCCTGGTGGAAGAATGCCAGGCTGCCCTGCAAGTAGGCATCACCCTTTCTTTTTTTTTTTTTTTTTTTTAGAGGCATGTTTTCTTTCTTTCTTTCTTTCTTTGTTTTATTTTTGTTTATACATGCACTGGGTACAGTCAGAAGCGCGGGAGGGTGAGAGAATTCACCAGAGCCAGAGCGGAGAACAGAGCAGGCAGAAGGACCGAAGTACACTGCTGAGGGGAGCAGCGGGCGGCAGGAGAGGTCTGCGCGCCATGTGGGACCCTCCTCTGGTGGCCGGGGAGCAGCCGGGGATCAAACCGGCGCCGCAGAGGCTGCGGGCATCTTCGCAACCCAGCGCTCAACCGCTGCGCCACCGGGGAGGCCCCATCACCCTTTCTTGCTGTATGGATGGGAAGGCACCAAACCCACCCATCCTCATTACCTCCCTCTGTTGAAGAGGGCAATTCTCCCTCACTGAGGGGCTGTGAGAGTAAATGAGCTACCCTGGAGCCTCCCCACTTTGGTCTGGGTGACCCTGGAAAGCCTTCATTTCATGCTTAGCCACCAGCTGCTCTGATTTCTTCCCCCACAGTGGTGGGTCATCACATGTGTACACAGAAACCCTTAGTTCTGCCCACAGGCTATAAAACTGGCTTTCTGGGCACATCTTGGGACTTTTTCTTGCCCCATGAGTCACTATTATGAATCCAGAAAAATCTGTACAGACAAACACCCCTCACTTCTTAGCTGAGCCTGAGACAAGACCATTGGGGTCAAATCTAGTGATAACAAACCCCTTTAAAACCAGAATGCTTTTAGACATTGCCACAGCCACTTAATTTCAAGGGATTTTCCAAAATGGCAGCGTATCAGAGGAGTCCCTGAGGTGGTCACAGGAATCAGACCTGTAAATGTGAGGCTTTTGTCTGCCTCCCAGAGCCACGTGTCTGGTCCTTTGCTGGAGCAAACCCACGAGGCCTAGCTCCTCAGCTGTACTTCTGCACGCTGCCGCTACCCTGAGCGTCTGTAAACTCAGTGTAAATCCAGCTGACTGTTGTAGCATCTATTTTATTTTTAGTTTATTTTTATGTTTAAGTAATACATGTACATCATTTAAGAAGTCATAGTATTGTAAGATTAATGTCAAAACCACCATATGCTGTCTCTTGTCCCCAGCCTTTTAAAAAAATTCTTTCAACAGTTCTATTTACTTTCATATTCCTTATACTACTACTAACTGACATGTCAGTTTTCAGCGTTATCTATGCGTTACTGCAGAAAATTAAAATTTTACTCATGCACTGCCGGCACCCCCAGCTGATACTAAACCGACATATATATTCCTTCTCCCATTCTCCCAATTTAGTCATAGTTGTGATTGAGTCAGTATGCAGAGTTTACAGTGTGATGTGTAAATATTGTTGAATCACAGTACGCATAATTCTTTTCTGTGTAACTTTTCAGTTTGCCAGTTACTGATTGCTTCAGTGTTTTGTTTGCTTGGTTTTCTAAATATCTATATTCCTAATTCAGCCCTGAATGTCCAGAAAGATCATTCCTCCCACTGGTATGTTTAGACACATCAAGGAATCTCTTTTTCTTCTTTTTTGGGGGGCATGTCCTCTGGATTCCCTTTCTGTGGTTTCTGTTAGTCTGGGGTCAAAGCTCCAGGACTGACCTTCCAGTTTCTGGCACTTTTATTTTTCTGTTCTGCTCTCTCAAAGGTTTTACCTCTTCAGTGCTTCTGTTGAGTTTTTCATTGCTGCTGTCCTATTTCTAATTTTGAAGAATCTTTTCTTCTCTGAGTGCTCTTTTTTACATTGCATGCTGATCTCATGTCTCTGATACCTGCAGTTTTCTTTCTGCTTTCTTCAGCATCTCACTCCTCCCCTTTTCTCTGTCTGTTTTGGTTTCTCTGTCATATTTAAGAGACTTTCTACATATAATCTGATGATCCCTGGCTGACTGTTGAAATTTAAGAGTAAGACTCTGAAAAGCTGTTTGTTCCTGAGTGGTCCTTTGTTGTCCAGTGGACTTGGCTGACTTTCTCAGTGGGAACCCCCCAATGTCAACATCTGCCAGTCTTTTCTGGAACAGATCAGTTCCCTGTAGAGGAATCCTCTGCTTTCTTACCTGGTGGGTGGAAGCCTTGCTGATTGCCTTCTGGGATCTGAGTAGGGGAATGGCCTGGAGGTGGGGACCTCATCATTTAGTGTGTAGACTGTTCACTGAATCCCCCGGTTCAGAATAGCAACTCAGCCTTTCTTGGCCATACAAACCCCTCCAAGAAAGTGGACTTTTTCCTTGCCAGGCTTGGGAACAGGATCTCTCTGGGGATCTCACCAGTGCTTGTGCTGGCTGCAGGCAGCTCTCTGCTCTGGCACGGTGCCTGGCTTCAGAGCTGTTCTGTGAAGAATCCCCAGGAGTCTTTCCACTTGCTGACTTGGATTTCAGCTTTCTCTTTCCCCTTGGTCATCTGTGAGCTGGTTTCCAACCTCGAATCTTGACATCTTTTGTCTGCTGGCCTCTCTCCTTCCATTCTCTTTCTCCTAATGTGCTTACCCCCCTTTTATTCCTCTGTAATCATGGTAGTGGGGTTTTAGGAGCTTTGATTTAATTTTGTTTCGTTGGCCAAGTTCTGAGTTTATTACTGAGGGGCTTCTAGGCTCTGGAGAAGTGTCATCACTGTTAGTGTGTCCTGAGCACCCGGCACACAGTGGCCCTGGCCAAAGAGCAGACTTATGGAGAACTTTACTCTCTGTCCTCCTCCATCCTAAGTCATTGGTATAAGAATCCTCCTGTCTTCCCAGCTGTGACTGGCCTACCTCTCTTTGCCAGAGCCTGTCTTAGTCTGGCAGGCCAGCTTAAATAATCCAGTGTGGGGCAGGTCTCCTATACTAAAAGCACATTTTGTTCCAGCAGAACAAAGATACTTATGAGCCTTTCTGCAAAGTTCCTGTCATCACCTCATCCAAGGAAGAACAGAAACTTATAGCAACTTCAAATAAGGTAAATTGGAGGCACCCTGGGGCATTTCTTTTACTACCAGAAGTAATGGAGGTTCTTTTCAATACATTTTGAAATAAAAACATGTGTAACAGTCTGAGCAAGACCTGAGAAAGGATTAAGAGTAGGAACCTACCCTAGTGATGTGTTCCCTGGATATTGGGTCACGCCGCCTCCCTCTCGAGCTGGCAAGCTACTCTTGTCTATGCCTCTGGTCTGATGGCAGGCCTCAGCCCCGTGGGAAGCCAGTGGATTGTTGTACCTGCGTTCCAAATAACTCTCTTCTTTTTTCAAACAACCCACAGCCTGCTGTGAAGTTGCTGTACAACAGAAGTAACAATAAATATTCATATACCAGGTAAGGTGTCAGCCAGAAAAGATACCTGCATTCACCAGGACAGCCTCCGCTCACACCAGCCAGGCCCAGCTCCTCTTGTTCTCCTCGATGAAGGCAGCCTGCATGTCTAGAATACCCAGCTAGATGGACAGGTGGATGGACAGATGAGATAGGCTAGACAGACAGTTTTGAGATAAAATTCATGCATACCTTAAACAGTTCCTCCTTTTCAAGTGTGCAACACAGTGTTTTTGAATATGTTCATAGTGTTGTACACTGATCACCTCTTGCCTGGTTGTTGAATGTTTTCATCCCCAAAAGAAACCCTGTCACTCCCCATTTTCCTCCCTCTCCCCACATCATCCTCCAACCCTAGTCAGCCACTGCTGCTGCTGTTTCTATGGAGTTGTCTACTCTGGTCCTTTCGTGTAATAGAATCACAACGTTGCCTCTGGCTTCTCCGACTTAGCTTTTCGCAAGTTTCATCCATGTTGTATGTTTCAGTATTTTATTCCATTTTGTGGATGAATAATATTCCGTTGTATGGACAGACCACAGTTTGACTAACCATTCATCCCTTAATAGGCAATGAGGGCTGTTTCCACAATTGTAAATGATGCTGCTGCAAACATTCATCTACATGTTTTCACATGGCCCTGTGTAGTTACTTCTCCTGGGTGTATACCCCTGGGTCATGTGGTAGCTGTGTTTAGTCATCTGAGGAACTGCCAAACTGTTTTCCAAAGTGGCTTCATCACTTTTTATATTCCCACCAGCAGTATATGCAGGTTTCTAGAACACCTTTTGGCCCTTGGAACGTGTGGCTCTCAATCAGGACCTTGAGGGGTGCAGGGGGGATTTCATGAGTTTACCCAAGATCCATAAACTGCCCCAGGTAAAGTTTCCCTTGGGCATTTTCTTCTGCTACTCGTGGTTTAGGGGGTCTCCAGGTCCCACCACCGAGTGTTCCTGTTTTCAGTGTCCTCCAGCACTGCAGAGCGGGCAGAGGGTCACTCCAGCAGCGGGTTCCATGCTCTGGCTTAGGCTGGAGCCCTTGGACCTGACTTTGCTATTTGTTAGTTTTTGGCCTCGGGCAATTAACCCAATTTTTCTGACCTTCCTTCTGTGAGCATTGGGACAGTAATGCCCTCGTATGGGACGTGAGGTTGAAATGTGATAGTGGACATGAGGGCCCAGCAGGTGGTAGCAGGTGGTCACCTTATCACATGCTCTCTTGCAGCAATTCTGACGACAATATGTTGAAAAACATTGAGCTCTTTGATAAGCTGTCTCTGCGCTTTAATGGAAGGGTCCTATTCATAAAGGATGTCATTGGAGACGAGATCTGCTGCTGGTCCTTTTATGGCCAGGGCCGCAAGATCGCTGAAGTCTGTTGTACTTCCATCGTCTATGCCACTGAGAAGAAGCAGACCAAGGTAAGGGCTTCCAGTGGCGCTGGGTGCTTCACAGCTGCCCTCTTCACTGGCGCAAAAGCAACATAGCAGGAAAGGCTTTAACAGTGTTTTTCTGATTGCTCTTTGTTAAACTATTCTCTTTTGGGCCCTGGAAAGATCCAAGTGTAGATCTTGGAAGCACAGCGCTTTCTGTTGTCTCTGATCTTTGGAACTCTGCCTGTGCTGTTGCTCCCATCCTCCACGTGCTGTCATTTCCCACCACATGGCCCCATCCCATCTCTCATCAGGAACAGTGTGGCCTTGTAGTCATGGCCCACTTATTTGCCAGATGTCTGTTCTCTTACACTGTCCTGGAGTGGCCCTCCACCATCGCAGGGCCTGGCCACTCAGTGGACCCTGTTGGCTTTCTACCAAGCTCTTGACTCCCTAGCTAACCTGGATCCACTTTTCTGTCTTCCTCTCAAAACCATTGCACTTGACCTTCCCCTTGACTTCTATTGCTGTCACATTCTGCAAAGCTCAGTCAGACCCAAAGCACTTTTGGAGTCCATTGGTAACTGAACTTCAGTCCCTTTAAGTCTTCCACTTGCCTGCTCTCCTTGGGCAGTACGCGTGGCTTCCTTTTTAATCATGCTGTACACTTCGTCATTTCCTCTCAATCTCTGAAGAGGAAATCTGGTTACTGGTGGGGCTGTGTGTGATGCTAACTTACCTGCTTTTTATCTTGTGGGGATTCAGGTTGAGTTCCCTGAAGCCCGGATTTATGAGGAGACCCTGAATATTTTGCTCTACGAGGCCCAGGATGGCCGGGGACCTGACAATGCACTCCTGGAAGCCACAGGCGGGGCGGCTGGGCGCTCCCACCATCTGGACGAAGATGAGGAGCGAGAGCGGGAGCGAATCGAGCGCGTGCGGAGGATCCACATCAAGCGACCTGATGACCGGGCCCATCTCCATCAGTGAGCAGGCAAGCCCCGGCCGCCCTGCCCCTCCCTCCGTGCTCCACTCAGATTCTCTGCAGCTCCTGGGCCCTTCCGCTTCCCCTGGAGCCCTGGAGAGACTTTTGTCACAAGCCAGAAGATTGTTTTGATAGTTCAAGGTGGATTGGCTGTCGGTACCCAGGTGATTTGTGCCCTGTTGTTGAACAAGCTGTGTCCGAGGTGTCTCTTTCCACGAGATTCCTGGGAGTCAGGCTTTCGTGGTTCTCGGAGGAAACATGTGAATGGGTGTGAAGTGTATGTGAGAACCTTTGTCTACAGTATTTATTTTTGTGGGTGTTGACAACCTATGTGAACTTTTTGGGTGGTGTTCCCTTCGGGGTTCCGTTTGACTGCTCTGAGAGGGATCCTGCAGCTGGTGGCTGCCCGAGATGTCCTTGTGCTCCCTCATTCGCTTCCCCTGCACCTGGCTAGCTGTCTCCGTGGCTTTGCTAGAAGTCCGTCCTGCGACAGGCTTCCACCTCTAACGCGTGAGGTTGAAACTTGTCGCATGAAGAGACCTAATGAGTTTCGTGCCCCGAATGGTGGTTCCTAGCAGCTCTGGATGCCTGGCTGTTGAAGGGGCATCTGTTGCCACTCTGGCTGTTCTTGGTCTGGTGCCTGCTAGAACCCCATATCTGGCGAGGGGCAGGGCTCTTCTGGCTCAATCCCTGACTGCTGCCCTTTCCAACCACCTTCCCTCTTTGTTGACCCCCACCATGCCCAGGAGCCCAGCCGGCCTGGCAGCTCACAATCCGCTGCTCCAGGGACCTGTTCCTTCTCCCTCAGCCTTATTCCTTGTTCAGCTGGGCTTACGCTGCAAGTGGGTCCCTGCCCTTGCTTCCAAATTAGATGTGCCCCGGGTTCTTTGTCCCCCGCAGCCTGGCATCCCCGCGGGAGCCCACCGCACCAGCAGCCCCCCCATCTCAGGGTAGTCTCCCTGCTGTAAACGCGGCATCAGCTGGAGATCCCCTGTATGTCTTTGCCTCTGATTTTTACACAGGAAGGAATGGCTATCAGTGAGCAGGTGAGAGCATGTGCAGACCCTCTGGGTCTGGATAGTGTCTGCGCAAGGGACATGTGACTGTCAATGGGAACGTATGCTTGTGGGCACAGGTGGCCCGCCCTGGAGCCGACTGTCTGCACGGTGTCGTGTAGGACAGACGTTCTCAGTTACTACCTCCCAGTCTCCTCTGCGCCTGTGAAGGGAGAGAAGCAAGTTGTGACTGACGTGGGTGGTTGAGACTAGACTAGGTAGTTAAAAGGAGAAGTGAGTGTGTGTATTAAGGTAGTGGATGGGTTTTATCTGCTTTTTGAGGGAAATGTTACTGTTTTATACCAAAGGTATTCATGTGGGCATCCTTTGACACAATGTACTCCAAAAAAAAAAAAAAAAACGAGTTTATATTTTGAAATGGTTTTTTACAGCTTAGACTTTATTTTGTAGCCAGCAGCAAAGACTACAATAAAACTTCAAAACAATCATGACTGAACTTTAGAAAACATCTACCCAATGTACGATTTTTAGCCGTCATGTGGGAAACTTTCTTATCAGGCCACCTAGATTTTACTAAGGAAAAGGGGGCTTAAGATGTTTTGCAAATATTTTATACTGTTTAACACCAACCCTGCTGTTTGGGTTGAACTTTTTTAGAATGTTAAAGTATGTCAGTTCCGATGTTTTCTGTAGGAGGATGGGAAAGCCATCATATAAATTGTTTAAATGTTTTTGTAAAGAGTAAGTTTGTGGAACAATCTGATTTGTTTTGGCTTTACACCATATGACTTAATGTTTCTGGCAGTCTCTCTACTTTCCAGCTTTACACCTGTAGTTTTGAGTCTTTGCTTCCCTGGGATACGAACAGATTCGTAAAACATTCCATGTTCGCTGCATATAGAGCCATGAGCTGACAAAGCATTGGCTGGTCCCAGCTCTGTTACCGAACATACTCTGCAAGAGGAACTGATAGTGATGCTAGCACTGAGGGCGAGCCAGTCATTTTTATTTAAAAGCCAGCTAAGTAAAATATTGGCTTATCATTTGGTAAGGAGTGAAGTTTTACTACAGTGTAACAACTTTTGGTCTCCTGTAATTGGGTTCCGTGTTTTCAGAGAAGTCGTCTGGTTGTGGAGCCGGGACTGGTGCCCAAGGTTCCTGGCTTAGCGCGCGGGCAGCCCAGCCTTGCGTGCGTTCGCCTGTGCTTACAGCAGCTGTTCGGGACCCAGTGTGAACAACACTTAGCCCCCCCACCCCCCCGTCATGTGTGCTGTCTTTAAGGCCCCCCAGTCCTTGTAACATCCGTGTGTCACTGCCTTTTTTGTCTCTGCTATGAAAAAGTGTGATAAGCTTCAGTAGTAGTCCTTGTGTTGTACGCGCATTCGTGGACACGTGTAAAATAAAAGTCATGCCTCTAAGTATTTTTGGGTCTTTTCAGAAATGCCCAGCACAGTCAAGTCACAGACGTGCGGTTTGTGGCAGAAACCCTGCATTCTGCTTTGTTACCTTAGCGCTCATCGGAGTGGGAAAGATGAGTCGTGCTCTGTGGTTGAAATTAGACCGTGAAAGGAAGCCTCGTGTGGGATGCCACAGGGCTAGAGGAAGAGCCGGTCAGCTGGTGCTGATCTAACATCGGGAGGTGGGTAAACTCACCGTCTGGACCCCAGAGAGCCTCGTGGAGAGGTACCCAATTCCTTCATATTTCTGTGTTCCATCTATTTGAAGTGGAATTCAGTTGTGCAGCTTTTGAAATTTCATTTACTGAGACCATATGCAGTACTCCTGTGTCTCAGGACCCCTTCACAAGGATAGTCTGTTCACCCTATAAATCACAGGTTCACGTGCCCATCCAGGATAGGTCTTGTTCCTGTTGGGGACACTTAAAACCATTCCCTTAGATGACGAGGTTGGATCCCTAAAAAAGACAATTTAGTGCCACCAGGCAGCTGAGGAGCAGGGGCTGGGCTTTGGCAGAAGATGCCACTTCATTTCTTCAGCTGAGATCCCTTCCCTAGAGCTGCTGTAACCTTCCCTTGAGGGTATAGCTGCCTGGATCAAATCCCCACTTCCCAGGTACTTTCCTCAGAGCAGTGGTGACAGGACGACATCCTCTTCTATCAGGACTTCATGTGGACTGACACCTGGCAGAAAGCAAGCACTTAGATTTAGGGACCGCTCACTTGGCCTCACCCAAAAGGGAGAAATCATCACCCCAACTATCAGCATCATCAAGATGGGTCTGGACAAGCGTCAAGAAGCCAGCCCCACACCCACTCAAGCCACAATCAGGAATGGGCTTGCTGTGGCCTGTTAGCCTGTCAGGTGGGAAGACAGGCTGTGTGCGATTCCAAGCGATACACCCAGTCTCAGAGGGCGTGTATTTTAAGACCACATGTAAGTGGAAAAATCACCTTCTATTTGACATTCAAGGCGATGTGTACATATTTCAACCTGGCCCTCAAGGAGTTTGATTGTGTTATAAAAGGTACTTGTCTTTAATATTTACATACACAAAATATCACATTCATGTGTACAAATTTCAATGTGTTTGAGAAACTCCATGGTTTTTGTATATACCAAGTATTATTAACACACCTTAAAGATTCAGCCCTGTTGGCTTTTAAAATGTCATTTCCTAGCAAAATCAGATCAAAATAAAGCACCAGCTCTCAGGCTCAGCATCTTGGTTCCAAGCCCCTCTCTGCTCTGTACACCTGGGATCGCCTGCATTTGCAAAGCCCATGCCATACCCAGCCAGTCACACGGCAGTATTGGGGATGGACACAAGCACTGGTAATTTTCGAAGTTCATTAGGAAAAAATTCCAGGTCAGTTCCTTCCTGTTTTTCAGACGTGGAATGAGAAATCGAGGGAAAATGTTCCAGTCAACCTGGAATCTGGAACAAACTGGAGCTGAAATGGGTGGCATTTCAAGTTATATCCTCATCTAAATCTGCCTACCTTCCTCCCTAAACACAGCCACTCACCACTGTTAACTGTCCGTTTTTATCTTTGTAGATATGTTCTTCTGGGCCATTGTTGAAAACGATTGTGCCTTCTTTTCCAGGACTGATATAAAACTGTAAACTTAAAATACACAAAATGGTGTATTACCAACCTGTTTTTTTTCCCCTCAGCCTTTGATCTGCAACAGAAATTCACTTACAAAACTTTACTTTCAGTTGAATTCCTGCTTTACTACATATTTGGGCAAGAAAATCATTTCTGCAACTGGGAATTTACCACATTCCTGTAGTACCTTAACAGCAGTTTAGCACATTGTTTTCAGGGGACCAGTTTGATGTTGGAAGCCCCACCTATACATCTTGAAGCTGAAGCTCATAATGGGCCAGGTTTACCTCAGCAACACCACCTGGCAGAGCCTACTAGGAGCAGCAAAAGTATGAGGGGGAGATAGCAGCCAGGTCTCTGGGAGCCTGGTCCAAGGATGAGAAGGGTACGCTGGAGAACGCACCATCCCACCCACCCAGGCAACACTGCGTGTGCTGATGACCCCGCCTCGAGTCGAGAAGGGACGCCTCCGGGTACCAGGTGGCCCACATCCTGAAGGGATGTCCACACTTTCCCTAATCTCAACCAGCAGGCAGCTGTGACCTGCCCAGAGGTCCACCTGTCACTAGGGGACAAGCGCTGAATCCTCCCCGCACCGAAGCCAGCAGCACCCACCTTCCTTGAACAACATTCACCACGATCTCCTTCACCAGCATGACAAGTTTGGTGACTGCTTCAAATACGTGTTCACACTGTAGGATGGCATCCCCCTGTGGTGGAGAGGACATGTGACACGGGTTTCACGACGGCCATTTACCATCGTGCTGTCTGTCAGAGACGAGGGGCTGTCCATCACCTTTTGCTTGCTGTCCTCTGGTGAAACATGGATGACGAAGAGTCCATCACTCAGGTTGCTGGTAGAGATACCTTAAGACACATCCAAAGTTAGAGGCCAGGAGCTGGACATGAATGCAGAGAAAAAGGAGGCACAACTAGGGGCCCCCGCCCCCATGCTTTCTTCCTCCCAGTTGGGCACAGTAGGGCGAGGGCCTGCTCCCCAAATCAGCCTGCCATTGGCTGTAAGGGCCCGTGTGCTGAATAAAAATGAGGTTGCTGTAGTCACTGTCCAACCTGGACACTTGAGAGAAGGGGCACCGCTGAGGAGGGTGCCAGAGTGACAGGCACAGGTCTGGGCAGCCCCAGGCTTTGTGGACACCCTGGCTGTGTCTCCTACTTGGGGGGGTTCCTCACCCATATACCTGGGAGCTAGATGAACCTAGTAAGCGGCCTCTGCCTGCTTCTTACCTTTGAGTGCGGAGTACTCTATTTTCTGCTTGATTTTGGCAAGGTCCACCACATAAGCTGCTTTCTGAGTAAGAATGAGTTGCCGCTGCCTCGCCTTGAAGCCCTTCCTGTCGTATTTAATGACCGGGACACCATACTGCAAGGAGACTACTGTCACCACCAGAATCCTGCAACTTTGCACAAAGGCGTTTTCTCTCTACGCCCTAGCCTTTCTGAGGCAGGCAGGGCTACGGGCACACAGGCCTGCTCGGGGAGGTCAGCGGAGATGAAAGCACCCTCACAGCCAAGGACGAGCCAGTCCAGTCAGGTTTCTGTTTTCCCAGGAACCAAAAGGCACAAGGCAGCCACGGGGGCGCACTCACCAGCTGCTGCCTGTGGCTCACACCATGGACTTGGTCATCCTCTCAGGAACGCTTTCCCCACTTGGGAGGACAGCAGCCCCGAGAGATGAACCTGGCCTGGACCTCACACCCTTCACTGAATGGTGAAGCCCACTTTGGCACCTGCCAGACAGCTTCTCACTGACAGGATAGGTGGGGATTGAGTTCATGGCTGCATTTTACAGCTTCAAAGAAAGCCAGACAGTTCCTAGGGTGACAGGTAAGGCGCTTAACAGGTGTCTGTCAGTCATGTGTCCCTGTAATCTGAGCTAATACCCAAGCATCACAGTCGAGGGTCTGGCCCACGCACACGCCTGCATTTCAGCAGCTCTACTGTCATCTGCCATGTAGAAAACAGACCCTGTGCTCAGACTGCAGAAGGGACTCCTGTTTGCAGCAGGACACGCATCTCCTTACCTGAATCTTCTCACTGCTAATTAGCTGAAGCACTTTGGGATTAATGTCTCCTTCATCTAGGGAGGGAACCAGAGCAGAGTCATCACTGACAGCACCTGGTGCAGTCACTGGCATCTGCTGCTTTTAGGTCCTTCTCAACTGGGGCAATAGTGGTCAGGAGATGCTGTGGGGCGAGCACCTTCCTTTTCCTTCTTTCCAAATAGCGTCTTAAGTGGAGAAGCGTACTCACCTATCCGGCTGTTGGCAAAGGGTTGATATAAACTTTCTGCGTAGCCTTCTTTCTTCCCCCTGAACACTTCACTTGCAACCACCTTTTGCTGCATCTGGTTAATACATAACCAAAGTACAAGCATGGTCGCCAGAGGGCGCTCTGGGACAGGTATGTGCATCCCTGGATGGCGGTAGGAACCTTTTCATACGCCCAAGTTCAAGTCAGAACACACCCCTGGCCTTGGCCAACTTGCCCTAAAAAAAATTACACTTGTGGAAACGGGGGGTGATGCTTGGGCTCATCTCCTGACTTCTGCTGGCTTCTTGGAAGTGGGGCGTTGGGGGTTTCAGAGCAGTTTCTCTCTTCTAGGTCAGATGGGCCGGCCAGCTGGCCAAGTCCAGCCTGCAGCCTGCTTTTTGTAAGCAAAGTTTTATTGGAACACAGCGATGCCCTCCACATACAGTTGTCTGTGCTCCTGCTGTCACTGCAGAGCTGGGTATTTACGAGAGATCATATGGCCCACGAAGGCTGGAGAATTTTCTCTGTCCATTTTAGAAAAAGTCTGCTGCCCAGCATATAAGCATAAACAAAGCTGGACCTCCAGCAGAGAAGGGCGGCAGTGGGACTCTGTTCCCATGGTAACAGGGCCAGCCAAGCCCGGTGTAACCACTGACATCTAAGGAGGGCGGGGCTTTGCTAAGTGGTCTATGTACATTTCATTGTCAGCGCAAATGAGGCATGGGGCCAGCAGACCCTCAGCTTACAGGAGAAGCGGTGGGCCAGGACTGCTAGGAGACTGATGGCAGGGCCTCCTGCCACCCCCATGACAACAAGCACCTACCAGTGCTTTCCTTTCTGCTGGGATCCCGTGGCAGTACTTCCGAACCAGGTTCCTCGTGCACATTTTCCTGAGCAGATTTGATGCCTGTGTGGAGAACACACCCCTTTTCCATCTGCCTCACTTACACCCTTTCCTAGACTGTGGTCCCCAAAATAGAAGCTCATAATGCAGCCGAATTCAGTTCAACTTAAATACAGTGTTAGTATTTTATAGTGAAAGAGAAGCGGCTAACCTCCTCGCTTTGCATTCGCTTTTTACTGCTGCTAAACTAGAGGCCCTTAAACTTAAATGTGTTTGAGGCCCTTGAGAAGCTGGCTGTGGCGCCCCAAAGATGCTGACTCAGTGTGCTGGGTTGAGTAGCCCCCCCTATTCTGATGACACAGGGTCATCAGGGCAACAGTCACTAAATCAGAAATTGTTCAAAGTCCTCTGTAAACAGACCTCTGTTGGCTTTCACTTCCATTGAGGGTATTATGAACACTAAAGCATTAATTTTTTTGTGCAACACCCTTGCAAAGACATGCTTGGCTAAAGCAGCCCTATCGAGCCCAGGGATGCGGCACAAAGAAATCTAAGTCAAGCTCTGTCTGTGCCCCAGCTGCTTGCTACATGGCCCCGTTCAGGCCTTACATTTTCCAGGATGCCAGGAGGCCTCAGCCAGCTCTTGTCCAAGACGTTCTTTGGGATGTGATACCGAAGATTCAAGATGTAATTCTTCCGTGCAAACATAATAAACTCCTCATTGTCAGGAGAAAAGGGCTTGTAGCGATTGATGAATCCCTTTATGAACCTAAACAGCAAATTGTTTTGTTTTCTGGACCATTTCTTCACTGAGACTTGTGTCCGTCCCCCCATTTGTTTGATTCCGAGGCAGCCAAAATGGTAGAAATTATTTTGATCGCCACGTAGGGCTACAGTGATGACACTCACAAGCCAAATCTGCCCCACAGATATGTTCTCTTATTCACACTGTGTTTTTAGTATTGTGAATTACTTGCCAACAACCACCAAAAAAAATGGGAGGGTGACAGGTGAGCCAGATTTCCAGCTATTCTTGGAGGGAAAAAAAAAATTAAGTTCTGGCAACGCTCGCCTGCCATTTCTCCACGGCAGCGGTCGGCCGAATGAGATTTTTGACTGCCCCTCCAAGATGAACTGAGCTTTCTGGCTTGCTGCAGCCCCCGCCATTCCTTACTGTCTTACCCCCACTCATTTACCTGCTTGACAGCAGAAGGCAATCAACTTTTTGACATATAAGTGAGGCTAAGAGACAGCACAAATAAATATATTGCATGGGGATCACCATCCAATTAGGGAGCTCAAAGGAGAGACATGAAACTGGGTTCCTAAGGATTGACATTCCAGAAGGAAGGTGCTGTGCAAATCCAGAAAGCTCAGCCAAGACCACTAACGCCCTCTGCACGCACCCATGTTTACAGGCACCTCTCCCACGCTTGTACCGAAAACTTACTTTCTTATAATCCACACCGCCCACTTTCTCCTTTTGGCCTCCTTCCGAGCCAGGGCTCCCCGCCAGTGAGCTTCAAGTTTGATGGCTGAAAGAGTTCACTGCTGACATTAGAAGGTTAGCACGATCATTTAAATACAAAAGACTTTTTCTGAATTACTTATCCAGTCACAACCCCGGGTGCCCACCGCAGCACTCCATGAGCCCCAGAGATGAAAGTCGGAGGAGTGTCATCACTTAGCCCCCCTGGGGATGCTCAGATGTGCAACTGACTGGGCAGCAGAGTGGTTTGTCTCACTCAGTATTTACTTTGATTTCGTTGTCCACATTTAAAAATTGGTACACACAAACTGGGACATGGAAAAATTAGATTGCTGCTTATCTCCCAATTTTTAATGTTTTTCAGACATTCAGATTTTAAAAAATTCTTCATAGCAGCACTATCGCTATTATAAAAACAACTGGAAACAACCCAGTGCCCCTCACAGAATGGGTACACAGCAGGATGCTCTTTCTAGTGCAGTGGTCAGCAAACTACGGCCCTCAGGCCACTGCCTGTTCATGGAAATAAAATTTTGTTGCAACAAAGCTATGTTGCCCCGTCATTTACATCTTCGCCTAAAGCCACCTCCATGCTACAAGGACAGAGCAAGTAGCTGCTCTGACACATAAGTCTGAAATAGTTACTATCTGACCCTTTAAGTATGCCAATCTTTGCTATAGCAGAATATTATATAGCTGTGAAAATGAGTAACCAAATCTACAGGCCTCTACTGGTTGAGTTTAAAAAAGTGTTGCAGGGCCTCCCCAGTGGCGCAGCGGTTGAGCGCTGGGTTGCAAAGCTGCACGCGGCCTCTGCAGCGCCAGTTCGATCCCCGCCGCTGGGCGAGGGTCCCACATGGCGCACAGACCTCTCCTGCCGCCCGCTGCTCCCCTCAGCAGTGTACTTGGGTCCTTCTGCCTGCTCTGCTCCCCGCTCTGGCTCTGGTGAATTCTCTCACCCTCCCGCGCTTCTGACTGTACCCAGTGCTTGTATAAATAAACAAATAAATAAATAAAACATGCCTCTATTAAAAAATAAATAAAAAAATAAAAAAGTGTTGCAAAAAAAAATATAGTTTCACTAAATTCAAAATGTGACAGCCTACAGAGGCACTGGTTAGTGATAGCTACATGCTCTGAGAAACGCATCATCAGGTGATTCTGTCACTGCTGTACACACAGGAGGGTGTAATTACACAAACCTAGAGGCCGTTGCCTGTAACACACCGAGGCTTTGTGGTACAACTTGGGGACGCCAAAGATACAGTGTTAGTAACCCTTTTTAAAAAAATCATTAAGCATACGCATGTACATCAAATAAAACATCCACAGAACAAATAAAGGCCAAGGTTCCAGAACCAGACTTCCCGAGGCTGCCCCACACATGGTTTTGGGGTGGACAGCAGGAGAACAAGCACCAAAGAGCCTGTGGCTGCAGGAGCCGAGGATGAGAGGGAAATCAGAACTCTGCCTGCCTCCCACACACTCCCCTCAACCCCCGGCCAGGAAACGAAGTTTATTC
This sequence comes from Talpa europaea, assembly GCF_964194135.1. NCBI lineage: Eukaryota > Metazoa > Chordata > Mammalia > Eulipotyphla > Talpidae > Talpa > Talpa europaea. The sequence continues at coordinate 13,369,276 of NC_140082.1, read as the reverse complement.
CATTTTACCTGCTTGTCTTTTTTTCAGGAATGCTCTCCTTTCTAGGCAGCCTTTGTATGTGGCCTGGATTCTTGCAACTTAAAATAAAACAAAACTGGTGAAATGGCTTTCACTTGTGCATCTGTGTTTGAGACCTTGGGGGCGGGGGGGGGGGTGTCAGAAGTGGCCCGTGGGGCATAGAGCCAGCTGGGGTAGGGCAGCCCATTCTGGGGACCAGAAGTGAGAATGGGTGTATTACCTCAAGTCCTCCCAGAAGCTTCTAGAGCTTCCTTTTTTCCTTTTCTCCTCACAACACCTGCTGGCCCCTGATTCATGCTAGGCACTCCTTCATCCTCACACCCCACAAGGCAGGCATCAGCACATTTTACAAAGGGGTGCACAGACTCAAGAGGAAGTGTACCTGCTAAGAAGGACCCAAGGCTCCCAGACCCATACATGTTTGCCCTATAGCTTCTCCTCTGTCCACGCCTGAGGTCCCACCACAGGCTAAGCTCACCTGTGGTCCTGAAGACCAGTAGTGTCATACCCCTGGGGGCTGGCTCGAGATGCCCTGCAGCCCACACCTGCCCTTGGCCAGACAACCTCTCTGGCCTCAGTTTCCTTGAATATAAAAAATGGAGGGAATATCCCACCATGGGTTTGCTTTAAATGCAGTGTGATCACACCAGGAACCTAGTTCACACCCAGCCTGTAGCAAGCACATTACTCAAGGCAGAGTTTCTCTCAACAGAAGTTTAGATGTCAAGGGAGAAAGTTTTGAGTTTTTATTTTTCACATTCCCTTCACCCTTTCATCTAACTTTTCTCATTTACTATCCACAAAAAACATCCTGGCTGCAGGCTTCGAAGTTACACCTCCCTACATCAGCTACTTACACAAAGTTTTAAAAACCTAGAAGGGATGGGCTTTTGCAGGTTTAGGTCCTAGTATGACACCACAGAATTGGGTCTGAGCCAGAACTTGGAGAGCACTAGAACCTTAAGGTCCCAGGGGCATCCACGATGCTCTCCACACACGCGTTATGGCATAAATCCCTGCGTAGTTCACCATAAGCCCACATCTGGCCCCTAGTCTTCAAAACAAATGTTTCTGACATCAAACACTCATGTTTAAGATGGATTCCAAACTGAACTTGTTCATTTCACATTCTGTTGCAATGAGGGTAGAAAAAAAAAAACATACCTAATTGATGTTTACTAAATTCAAAGGCATCTTCAGTAGCAAACAGCGTTCTGGGGAAGCGAATGAATATTTTGGTTCTAAAAATGGGGAAAATGTAATTATTAATTGGTAGCATCTGTAATGATTTAAATAGTATTGCAGCCCCCACACATTCATATCTACATCTCAGGATGTGATCTTATTTGGGGATAGGGTTTTGGCAGAGGTCATCAAGGCAAAGATCGGGATGAGATCATACCATATTGGGATGTGCCCTAAATTTAATGAGCGTGTCCTTACAAGAGACAGAAAGGAACACACGGTGGCAAGAAAGGAGGCCTGGGAAGAGGGAGGCAGAGACTGGAGAGATGCCAAGGAATGCGAGGAGCTACTGGAAGCTAGAAGAGGTGAGAAGGAGCCGCCCACGTGGCCTTCAGAGGGAGCATGACCTCGCCTACACCTTGCTTTGGGACATCCAGCCAACAGGACTGTGAGAGGATAAACTGCACTGTTTTAAGCCAGCTAGTCTGTGGTCGTTTGTTACGCACCCTAGCAAAGAAATACGGCCTCCTAACCCGGAGTTAGGTCCCTGGGCTTTAAAACATGATGGCAGAGAATGTGGGTCTAATTTAAAAGACAATCCCACCAACTAGCAGAGAGAAATTGTCACTTGATCTGTATTGCCTGCCCCACCCACAGAGGGAAGGAGACTTCCCAGGGAAGCCACTGGGGGCAGGAGTGCAGCATGCCACGTGACCCCAGTTCCTCGCATGTGGTTTGGGAATGGGGCTGAAACCACCTCTGACCTCAGGATGTGCTAAGCCTGGCTGCCCTCAGGGAAAAGTACAGTAGTCCCCCCCTTATCTGCAATTTTGCTCTTTGTGGTTTCAGGTACAGGGTCAGCCATAAGTCTGAAAATGTTATACACAATAAGGTATTTTGAGACAGTCAGATCACTTACTATAGTCGATTGTTATAATGGCTCTGTTTTGTCACTGCCATTCTTTATCTCTTACTGTGCCTAATTTAACATTTAGACTTTATCCTGGCTTTGACTATATTGACCTTAAGCAAAAGTAAAATGGGTTTATTTGGAAACAATGAGAAAGGCAGTTTGGAAACTGCAGTCTGGTGGGGAGACACAAGCACTCCCCACCTGCCTTCCTACCCTCGCTCCCGTATAGGGTGGCCTTCATTCTACTGGGTAAGAAACGAAACTTCCTGTCAGAGAAGCAAGGCATGCTGGGTCTTGTAGTTTGCGGATTGCACGTGTGGGCACTAGTCTAGCTTCCTGGCCTCACTTAAAAAGTGTGTATTAATATCACACCTGTATATGAAAACGAGTGTAAATATATATGTATCTATAAATATGTAAATGTGTGTATATATGTAAGTACGTGTGTGGGAATGTGTGTATACTGTCTGCAGTATTAGCCATCCACTGGGGCTCTTGGAACATACTCCCCATGGATGAGGGGGGACTCCTGTAACTGCTGCTTGGAGCAGGGCCCAGATCAGACGTGTCAGGACGGAGAGGGGCCAAGGTGGCCACAGACAGCCCATGCGAGTGGGAGTCAGGCGCTGCCCAGTGAGCCCAGGGACAGACTCAAAGGCAGAGATCCCCAAAGCTGGCATCTCTGTGGCAGGGGAATGGATCCATTTCTGACAACCAAATTAGCTCTGGCCAAAACGCCTAACAGACCAAACTCTTCCCAGTTCACCCCACCAAGTTCTGCCTGAAAGCTTTCAACACATGAAAATTCTGTTCACGACAATGACAACTGTATGTAGCGACACCCGGAGCTCCGGAACACAACCTTCCCGCATGCCGGGAGCTTTCACATCCCGTCACTCCGCAGTCTCCTCTGGGCGGTCAAGTGTTCATCTGAAGAAGGGAAGAATCTAGGCCTAGAGGTTAGGGACCCACCTGGGACCCTCATTTTGCAGGCAGAGCTGCTCATCGGAGCCCTCAGGAAGGTTAGGACATCGGGCCTTTGGAAGCCAGCAATTCCAGGGGGGCAGGACTGCCCTCCTAACCACTTAGAGCTCGTGACACTGTGATGAATAATAAATTTATGTATTTGGTCTTTGGCCCTGTTCCTGCAGCTCTCCAAACCCTGTAATCTCCTAAGTGATTAGCGAAATAGGGGTGTCTTTTGTTACAATAGTGGGTTGTTACCATTCAGTCCTAAATTGAAGCTCATGTGATATTCGGAAAGCCCCCCAGGTAACCCAGGGCTGGGGGCTGGTTACCAGGGGAACCAATCCTGAGATTGGGAGGTTGGAACTTTCAGTTCCACACCCACCTCCCGGGAAGGGGGAGCATGGGGAAGGGGAGGGGGACAGGAGACTCAACAGTCATCATTGACCAGAGATTCCATCAAGCAAGTGATGAAGCCTCATCGCAATCCCAGGGTGTGGTTTGTAGATCTGGGCGGGTGGCACGGGAGGTGCTGGGAGAGGCGCTGGCGAGGGCCGGGACTGCCCCCTCCCATATGCGTCTCCTCCCCCAGCTGCTCCTGAGTTCTACCCTTTTAGAATCAGCTGGTAATCTAGAAAGTAAGACGTTTCTCTGAGTTCTGTGAGTCACTCCAGCAAGTGAATGGAACCCAAGGAAGGTCACAGCGAGCTCTGATTCACGGCCGGCGGTGCAGAAGCACGGGGACACCTGGCCTTGCCGCGGGCATCTAAAGGAAGGGCCAGGGCTGTCGCACGCAGCCTGTGCGATCTGAGCTCCTCCCAGGAGACGCTCAGAGTGCAGGGCAGCTGCAGCACACCCAGCAGGAAGGGCTGCTCTGAGCCCCGTGAAGTATCGAGAGAGCGAGACCACAGCGCATTTAAACCGAGGGGATGGAAATCTCTGTTAAGTGTCCGTCAATTCCTGAACAGTCTCCAGACTCCACATGGAGACAGCCCCGCACACGCAGCCTGTTGCCGTGGTTTCCCAGCCGCTCACCTCCCTAGTTTGTACTCCTCGGGCTTGTAGCCAATGTACTTGATCAGCCGCTCCACGCCCTCCGCCGGAGGCCCGCGCCAGTGCGGCCAGGTGTCCGGACACAAGGACTTGTACCTGGGCAGAGGACAGGGACATCTCGAGGGCCGCTCTAGCACCCGAGGAACGTAGCAGACAGCACCCCAGCTTTCTTGAATTCAACAACATATTCTTGGCGAGAAAGCAAAAAGAGAGCGTCTCAATAGTGTGGAGGTCTGGCCTGTGCTCCTGGAACTAGGACATGGTCAGACATTCAACCCGAGAAATTCAATTCCATTGCTAGTTATAAAAGCACAAGAGACACGAAAACATGCGTCCCCACGAGAGTGTAGAGCAATGCCGGGCAGAGGTCCCCACTCTGGGGCCTGGGTGCTGCCGGGAGCCTTCAAAAGTTGTATTTGGGTGGGATTGTCTGTAACTCTCTTCACTGTTTTTAAAGCCCAAAGACAATTACGCTATTTCTCAAGATAGGATTTTATCAACCTGTGTGGTTCTACATGTATTAAAGCAGAATTAGATTAACTCAAAGGTTAGCCTCGGTGCAGTCATCAGAGGTTCAGATCAGCAGGCAGATCGACCCCGGAAGCAGCAGAGAGGAAGTGGTTATTATTCTGCAAGTATCAGTAGATATCAAGACATGGGTTCATGGAAGGAAAACAAATGTGATTTTGGTGGAAGAAATCTGAGATCACTAATTAGAAAATGCTGAAGTTGGGCCTCCCCAGTGGCGCAGCGGTTGAGTGCTGGGTTGCGAAGTCGCCCGCAGCCTCTGCAGCACTGGTTCGATCCCCGGCTGCTCCCCGGCCACCGGAGGAGGGTCCCACATGGTGCGCAGACCTCTCCTGCCGCCCGCTGCTCCCCTCAGCAGTGGACTTCGGTCCTTCTGCCTGCTCTGCTCCCCGCTCTGGCTCTGGCGAATTCTCTCACCCTCCCGTGCTTCTGACTGTACCCAGTGCTTATATAAATAAATAAATCTTAAAAAAAAAAAATGAAAATGCTGAAGTTGCAGAGCGCAAGCTCTTGACATAAGTTACAAATGCAAGGAATTAGATTTGAAATACCAACTCAGGCACATGGTTTTTATATTATGAAGTTGTACTTCAAAAGAAACCTAATATTAAATCAAAATATGCAATTGCCAATATTCAACCATGTTGGTCTACAAAATGATCATTTTGTTTCTTAAGAATACACTTTTTTTGCAAAATAACACAAAAATTAGCATAAATTCATGGACCTCAATGCTTCAATTGTGCACAAGCAATTTGGGTGACAGTAATGGGTGGGGGATGGGGGTTTATCATTAGATCCTTATGAATCCCTGAGAGCAGACAATTTAATCCTATGTTACAGAGAAGGAAATAGAGACAGCTGGGAGAGACAGACTGCGGATTCTGACCCAATCTGTGTCGCCCCAATCCCATGTTCCCATCACCTGTTTCTCTGGACAGCCCTTGAAGGTCAAGGTGATTGTTCCTAGAAGGACAGCACTAAAGGAGCACCTAGGGGTCACTATTGGGAGGGTCTTCCTCAGGCAAGTACAGACCAAGTGGTGCATCGCCCAGCATTGCCCCTGACATGTTTATGCACCTGGTTGTGTGCTTTCTGGATGCCAAGAAGTTAGGGGCTTAGTGAAATGCAGGGGAGATGGCAAACCCTTAGTGTATATCACTGTCATGACAACAGCAGCTAAGAACCAAAATGAGTTCCCTAAGGGACGGGCTTTTGTTCACGACCGCATCCAGAGACATGCCCATAGCAGGTGTTTTACTTTATTGGCTTCAGGTCAACAAAATATTACCTTTGCAAGAAATGCTCATATTTCCGCCGGTAGGCAAAGCCAGCCCGTCTCACCCGCAGGTGCTCCATTAGTCCCAGGTACTTGACCTGATGCCTTATGAGGAAATCGTCGAACTTGCCTTTGGAAACACAGAAGGGGACAGACAAAGGATCCCAAGGCTCTATTTCAGCCAAAACAGGGCAGAGGCCACAAGTTGATGATCTGTAGGTTGGATTTGGCTAGAGAGATGTCTTGTTAGGTCCTAAATATGTGGTGGTGTTTGAAAGTAGGGATTTCTAGATTCTCCTAAAAAAACCATGAGATCTGACCAATCTGGGCCCAGAGTCCCTGGTGGCACTAACAGGCTGGAAGGCAGTATTGGCTGCCCCTTGAGAGGATGTGCCCTCTCTCAGTTTGCCATAGTCTCCTCCACTCCCTATTGCCTTACATCCAATCTTCTCTCATTTGCTTCTCCTGACTGGCCTCTTGTAAACTTTGATCTATACAAGAGATTGTGACACGAGCTTAGAAAACAGGCAACTCATAGACCATTTCAGAAGTTTATTCACAGACTAGAGAGAAGTGATGCTGTTCCCCTCATCTCAGCTGGCCCTCAAACAGGCTAAGCTCTGAGCAATGCTCACTGAGGACCGCCAAAGCAAGGCCTCTGCTAATTCCTTTGCCTTCGATTATTTAAAAGCAAAAACAATTCATTTACACAGGACAGCAGCAAGCCTCAGGACTCTCACCCGCAGCCATCCTGGCTTTCTTCCCAGCCTTATTTCCCTAAGCTCAGTGCTCAGAGCAAAGCGCCACTTACTGGGCTCTTTCCTCTCGTTGGGCTTGATGCACCGGATGTACGAAGGTTCCTTAGAGATGAGAGTTTCCAGAAGGCTGCTCAGACTGTTTTTAAACTGAGTTCCTACCTGGAGGGGGTGGCGGAGAGACAACGAATGACCAAACTAAGTAGTACTATTGCTCCCAGCTAGTACAGAGAAGTACTGGTTAGCATAGGAGACTCCAGCCCTTCAGACCCGAACTCTTGACTGATGATCCTATTGGCTGCCTGTTGTGACTACTTTGCTCATTAAGGGACCGTGTGGGATATCCTGGCCTGAGAAGCCCAAGCTCAGTCTGGTCAAGCAGAGTCTAGACAAGCCTCTGCCCAGGATGCCTCTGGCACTCAGAAAACACACAGTAGGAACCAGCATCACCACTGAGCCCATCACACCCCCGCCTGCCTGTTTCCCTATTACCAAGCCAGCCAGCGCCCTGGACAACATTCACACTATTAGAATCTTTTCTTATTTGACGCTACCGCCCACGCTCTCCCCCACTAGGTTGTGAGCCCACGAGATCTTGTCTATGGCTGAACCCCTTGTGCCCTGTGCAGCCCGTGACACACAGTAGGTGCTCAATGAATGTCTGCAAGTGACTGTGCTGGTAGCTAAACTTGGACAGTAACTATTTAGTAGAGCCCGCTGGGAACTCTTGCAGAAAAAGGGAGAACAGGTTTTTAAAGCACAGGAGGTCACTGTACTCCCCGCGTGGCGTCTGCTCCCTTCCCAGTCTCACCCCAGCAGGGCGTGTGTCCCCACTCACCGTCGGGGGCCGTCTCCGGTTTTCGAGCTCAGCCACCAGGAAGCATTCCTTGAGGATGCGGTTTTTGGACCTGCACAGCACCTGCAGGGGGAGACGCGGGCACATGTTCACTGCCCCAGAGACCCCTCCGGCTTCAGGAAGTCCTCTCACACCAGTGCACACGCCCAAGGCCATTTGCTTTGGGAGGACTTGAAGAAGAAGGGGGGACACACTCGAGTGAGCGCAGAGGGAAAGTGTAAGTTCCATCACCACTGCTCGGCCTTCTTGGCGAGGGCCCATAAAGGGCTCTTTAAGAACGAGCTCCACCTGGTTTGTTAAATAATTCCCTTTGTTGTTTCCTGGAAGAAAAAAACAAAAAACTGCGCTCCAAGTGCAGGGGGTGCTGTTATTGTGCAAGGAGAAACAAGAAAAAGGGGAGACACACACGGGAGGATGCACAGGATGTTGGTTAGGGCAGTTGAAGGCTCTCAGCAGAGACACTGTGGGCCAAGGAGATCAGCTTTTGTACTGTTGGATTTTTCTCCTCCCGTGCATGTATTTTCAAAATAATCTATGTTACCCAGAGTAGCACACGTTGGTGCCTCTGCCTAGAGTAACTGCTGAGCTTTCCAAGGCCAAGATCATTCTTATTCAGGTTTCAGCTCAAAGTGACCTCCCCAGGGCAACTTTGATCCCCTAAAATAAAACTGCCTCTCTCCACCATATTTCCTTCACAGCCCTTCTCACTGATGGATAACTTGTTTGTGGGTATATTTATTCTCAGCTGCTTTCCCTCTGATGCCTGCCAAGGGTGAGTCCCAGGAGAGCAGGGACCAGATCTCGGTCTTTGCCGAGACCCCAGAGCAAGCACAGGCCTGGGATTCAGAAGGGTGCCACACGCGGGAGGGGTTTACTGTGTAGAGGCTCTTACGGATCATCTCCAGTGTCTGCTCCAGTCACGACGGGCTGCAGTGCTAACACACCCGACAGAAAAGAAAAATCTAGAAGGCCAGTGTCACGGGTGATAGAACCAGCAGGAACACAGTCACCTTCAGACTTACCTCTTTCAAATGTCTGTAAAGGAGATCATTGTTTTTTTCCAAGAATCCTGAAAACAATGAAAAACCTTTCTGAAGCGATAGGAGGACAGGCAAGTGGCTGGTGTCTTTATGTGACATCATCTGCCCCCAGGGAAATACAGATCGAACCACAATGAGATGCTCTTCACAGCCTTGGAGGGCAGCTGGGACCCAGGGATGGGTCACGGCCAGCGCGGGAAAGGCATGGAGAGACGGACCCTCACGCCTGCTGGGAGGGGGTGGCGGGAGACACTCACTTTGGAAAAGTGGGTGGCAGTCCCTTAAGAGGGTAAGTCCAGTTACCAGAGGACCCAGAAATGTCTCAGGGGTGCACTCAGAGAAGTGGAAACACATGTTCACAGTCGTACTGTCCACAGCAACCAAAAAGTGGGAGCAACCCAAATACCATCAACAGATGAAAGGGGTTAAAAAAAAACGTGGTCTGTGCACGCAGTGGACTCTCATCTGGCAATAAAAAGGACGCCGGCGCGGTGCAGCTGGACAGCATTACGCTAAGTGAGAGAGGCGTGAGCTACAAACAGCCACACGGTGTGTGGTTCCATTTACAAAAACATCCAGGGTAGGCAAATGTACTGGCAGAAAATAGATTAGTTTTGGCCTAGGGTCGTGGGGGACAGGGGCTGGGAAAATGACAGCTAATAGAGAGGGGCTTTGGAGGGGAGAGGCAGGGGATGTTCTAAATGTTCTAAACAGACTGTGGGTTGTCGGAAAAGTCATGATGTATTTTTTCTGTTTTCTGTGCAAAAATGCATCATGACTTTTCTGACAGCCCAATATATAGTATATATGAATATATAGAATATTGCATAAGGGAATATACTAAAAATGGTTGAATTGCACAGTTTAAATGGGAAAACTCCATGGCATGTGATTTGCCTCGATAAAAGTGGTTATAGATAAAAGTTATAACAGTTTTCAAATGGTGCATTCAAATGTGAGGCTAGGAAACACTTGAGGTGAGTGTGTAGCTGCCCTCAGTGGACATGGGGCATGGCTCTGACTTGTGCCCCACAGGCGCTGACCTTTGGTGCAGTACGTGACCTCTCCTGCATAGTGGAAGAGCCGGAACTCCATCCAGCCAATTCTCTTCCGGCCCTTTGGACCCGCCAGCTTCCGGCTACAGCAAGACAGAAATAGACACAAGCTGAACTCATCCACTGCAACAAAACGCAAAGATTGAGGGAAATCTTTGACAGCTGTTGAGGACCATGAGTCACCGGAAGCAGCACTGAGAGCTACCACAGGGGTTGCTCCCAGGAAGCCTCGCCACCATTTCTGTCGAGCTGTCGGTCAAAGTCTAAAATTAGAACCTGGGACTCCCTGGTGGCCTGGGGTTAAGTCTCAGCACTATCACGGAGATGGCCTGAGTGCGATCCCCGGGCAGGGAGCTCACCCACAGTGGTGCAGCAGACCTCTCCTGTCTCGACCTCTGCTCCCCTTAACAGTATATTTCAGTAGATCTGCCTGTTCTGCTCCCTACTGTCTCTGGTGATCACCCCCTGAATCTCTGGCCTACACCCCAGTTACTCTATGCACTATTTTAAAAAATCTATTAAAAAATAAAATTAGATCCATCTACCAGAGGCAGAGAAGCACTGAAGAATTTTAAAAATGGGAACCACAAACACATTAATTTCTGCAATGTCATGGCTTTTATCTTCCTACTTGATGACTAAGAAACAATTTTACTACCTTATATTTTTAGGATGTCAAGAGACTTAAATTTTCAAGAAACATCATTTTTCAGAATCTGGTCATTTTTAATTTTTCTTGAAATGTATGTGCATATATAGTGACAGTACACAGGCCCTAAGTGTGTACAGCTCAGTGAGTTTTTGCAGACTAAACACACTCATGTAACCAGCATTCAGGTCAAGACAGATCATTGGGAGCCCAGCAATTCCTCACCTGGAGCCTGTAGTCACAACCCAGGGTCTACCAGAACAGGTGGCTTCACCTGGTTTTTATATTTTATAGAAATGAAATTATGTGGCACGTGCTCCTGTGTCTTCTCTTGTTTATCTGGTTGTGTTTTACCCTCCTCATTGCATGTACTCACAGATCGCTCTTTGTGTTATTCAACTTGGGACTATGCCACTGTTTGCGTTTCCATCCTTCATGTACTTACCCAACTCCACTTACCCTTTCAATGTTCTAAAAGAGGTTGAATAAAGCCTCTGCCATTTATTGAGTCTTTGGTATGGTCAGAAATGCTACTAGGTGATGCGTGTAGTCATTCACAGTGCTGGATGGTAGGTATCGTGGTATCCCCACTTTGTAGATGGGGAAACACAAATGCAAGAGTGTTACTGGCCCAATGTCACATGTCTAGTCAGAGGCCACTGACTAGGATTTTTTTTTTTTTTTAAGAGCATATACTCTGGGCCTCCCCGGTGGCGCAGCGGTTGAGCGCTGGCTTGTGAAGCTGCTGGCGAAGCTGCCCACAGCCTCTGCGGCACCGGTTCGATCCCCGGCTGCTCCCCGGCCACCGGAGGAGGGTCCCACATGGCGCGCAGACCTCTCCTGCCGCCCGCTGCTCCCCTCAGCAGTGTGCTTCGGTCCTTCTGCCTGCTCTGCTCCCCGCTCTGGCTCTGGTGAATTCTCTCACCCTCCCGCGCTTCTGACTGTACCCAGTGCTTGTATAAACAAAACAAACAAACAAATAAATAAAACAGGCCTCTATAAAAAAATAAAAAAATAAAAAAAAAGAGCATATACTCTGAGGATTCACAGTCCTCAAAATCAGGTCCTTATGACGTCAGAGTATATGCTCTTAAATTCTTTCCTCCTCTTCTCAAAAACTAAGTCAAATTTCTAGTTGACTTTCTGGGATGCCTGTCAGTGCTCTTTATCTTGATCTGCATGGTGGCTATATTAGTAAAGATAAATAGGATAATTTATTAGGTTGTACACTTCAGAGCTACACACCACTGTATTTGATACCTGAATTCTGAGACTATGTCATACATGTTTACATGTCCAAACGTGGTGATCAATGAATAAAGACACAAAATTGTAAAAAAAAAAAAAAAAAAAAGTTCTACTTGGAATTAGCTTGATTTCTACTAAGGAGAGGTGTGGGCGTGAGCGGTGAGTCCAGGAGATGTCTGTGTAGGAAGCAGCTGCTGTCCTCTCGGGGACACTACACAATATCCACCCCCAGGAAAATGAGGAGACGATACCCTCTACCCAAATGAAGCACATACGTTTGGAAGTGAGCATGCGAGCCCACTTTCTCTTCTAATTTCTCCAAGAAACTCAAGTCTGTAGCAGGGCCTGGGCGGATACATTCTTCATCCTTTGAAAGAAAAAGAGACGCCTCAATCCACAGCACCGCGCTCCACCAATTCCAACTTTAAATGCTTCATCAGCTCTGGCAGAATGTACTAGGCTAGAACACTAAAACACTGTCATTTCACACAAGTTTGTGTGAACATGGGCAGGAGAGCGGTGCAGGGAGGGGTGCTCAAGTAATCGATTTTATGTGCTCTGTTTCTCACAGAAACTGGAAATTCTGTGAAAAGTCAACACTTTTTCTGTGAAAAGTTCTACCACTTGACCCGTATTTCCAAAGTCTTCCCAAAGACACCCCCCAGTTTCCACGATGAGTTTAAATATTCCACCTTGTTTTCTCTGAACTAGTCGTTGTTGGTCAAAAACATGGCTCCTGGGCCTCCCCTGGTGGTGCAGCGGTTGAGCGCTGGGTTGCGAAGCTGCCCACAGCCTCTGCGGCACCGGTTCGATCCCCGGCTGCTCCCCGGCCACCGGAGGAGGGTCCCACATGGTGCGCAGACCTCTCCTGCCGCCCGCTGCTCCCCTCAGCAGTGTGCTTCGGTCCTTCTGCCTGCTCTGCTCCCCGCTCTGGCTCTGGTGAATTCTCTCACCCTCCCGCGCTTCTGACTGTACCCAGTGCATGTATAAATAAATAAATAAATCTTTAAAATAAAAAACAAAATACGTGGCTCCTTTGGCCAGCTGGTGGTGGGTGGTGACTGCACACTGGGTGGCAGGTGTGATGAGAAGGTGTAATTTGGAGCCTGCACAGTATTGTAAACTGTTATCAAAAAAAAAAAAAAAAGAAAGAAAGAAAGAAAAGAAAAAAAATCCTCTTCTACTTGGCTCAAAGCCCCCCCTGGAAAAAAAGCTATGCTACCAGTTGGGGCTAAACTTCTACCCTACCAAGCTGTGTCTATTTCCTATTTTCACTTTTCAATGTATTTGACAGCCTTAAAAAAAAAAAATGAAGGATGAATTGACCTGGTAGCTTTTACTAAAACAACAACAAAAGACCCAGGTGAAGGTTGGTGAGGCGACTCTTGTGAATAGCATGTCTGTGCTTTCTGACTCCATCATGGGAAAGCAAACGGAAACAAGAATTAATTACCAAAGGATTTTAAAACGCTTGTTTAGCGGTCCATAGGCACACTGGCTGTGCACACCCCGTGCTCCACGCCTGCCCCCACCTCCTTTAAATCTTTGCTCAAATGGCACCTTCTCAGAGGGTCATTTCCTGACATCCCTGTGGCAAACTGATACACCCCCACACCCCACCCCCCCAGCACATCTAGTCTGTCCTGCTTTTTCCTCCCGTTCTCTCTCTATTTTGCCTACTAACCTGCCTGCTGTCACTCCATGCTAGGATTTAAAGCCTCAGAGCAGGGTTTTGTTCTATTTTGTTCACTGTTGTGCCTGAAAGCGTGGGGTCTGGTCTTGGCATGAAGTAGGTGCTTGCTAACTATTTGTTGAATGAACAGAAGCTGAACGGCTGCCTGCACCAGGCTGAGTCCTAAGCCCTCTGCGTGTTATCCCACCGAATCTGACCTTTCCACTCAAAGTCCCATTCAAAGTCCGTGAAGTTGGCGCCCAGAGAGGTTAAGACAGCACGGAAGGCAGGACAGCACTGGGTGAGACAGCACTGGGGCTAGAATTTGAATCTGGGTGGTGCCCACGTTCTTCCCAGCAATTAGCATTCACTAGTGTCCCCACCATGCTCTAGAATATGGGGGTTCACACAGCATGGGGGGGTGGCCGCAGGAGGAGGAAGAGGACCAGTGATTTACATTAAAGGAGAGGCCAACTGTGGTACGGATCATCCCAAAGGAAGAGCAAGGCAAATTTCTCATTTGCCTTCAAATTTATTTTTAAATCTGAGGCTCGGATTGGAATGATTGTGGATTGGAAGGCACTGAGGTTCTGAGAAGTTGAAATGGTTCAAAAGATCACAGGGAGACTCAACTCAGGATGCATGGATGCTCTTATCAAACTTCCCTTCAGTTTTTTGGGCTTCCTGCTCAGCGCTGGGCCAGAAAGCCGCCCCTCTCCACGGCCACCCCCTATGGCCACCCCCCATGGCCACCCGTGGCGCAGGTCTCCCGGGGTGGCTTGTCCTTCGACAGACACGCTTTCCAAGGCCTGTCCTTGCTCGCCCCGCGGGCTGTGACTGGGCCTGTGTGCCAACACGGAAGGGGAAGCTCAGGAAAGAGGCAGCAAGCCAGCCCAGCCTGCACCCCCGCGTCCCCTGGCGGCTCCCGTGCTCCTGGGAAGCTTGGGGGGGGGGGGTGGAGGCGCCGGGGCACCCTCAGTTTTCTCACCAGAATGGAAATGATGCCTTTGTGTCTCTCCTCCACCAAGTCACAGATGATCTTGTTGTTGAAGTACTGGATCGGCTCCCACTGAAACGACAGAGGAAGGTTCTCCAAGAAGGGCTTATGTGCGCACAAAGCAGCTTTTTTGAAAACGGATTTTCCAAAAGCCTTTTTTTTTTTCCAAATCTGATTTTCATATCCAACATTACAAAAATACTTTCTGAATATCAATAAGGCAATAAGCAGGCAAGGAGCTAAAAATAATTCTAGTACTAATAAGGAAAATTCTCCAATGAAATATTTCTCGGGTAAGTGTTTCATGATAGATGAAGAAATCAGAGGAGGAAAAAAAATGAAGTCAGAGGATAAAGCATCAAAATGTTTACCTCGATGCCTTCCATTTCATATTCTGCCTGCTCTGCTTTCAGAGTCCTCTCTATTAACAGTTGCTGGAGTTTCTCATTGCAGTAATTTATACAGAACTGTTCAAAACTAGAGATAGGAAAGACTTATTTTTCCTTACATTGTTATTCATGTGTGTGCAATAAATGAATAAATCCTCACAAATCTCCCACCACCTCAGCACCCGGGCACCATCACCATAGTCCCTTGTGCTCGTCCCTCCCCTGTTTTGATCCCTCTCCCGCCCCTCCCCCGCTGTATGCCTCAGAGCTCCAGTTTGCCTGCCAGTTTTGTTGTTTGACCCTTTGTTTGGTTTCCCTAGATTCCTCCTGTAAGTGAAACAATCCAGTATTTTTCTTTTTTTCCTTCTGACTTATTTCGCTGAGCATAATCCCTTCCAGCTCCATCCATGTTGCTGTGAATGGCAAGAGTTTATCTTTTTTTGATTGCTGAGTAGTATTCCACATCTTGATCCTGTCTTCTGTTTTGGGGCACTTAGTTTGTTTCCATAGCTTAGCTACTGTAAATAGTGCTGCAATAAACATGGGAGTGCAAGTGTCCTTTCGAATTAATGTTTTTGGGTATATTCTTAGGAGTGGGATCGCTGGGTCATATGGTAGATGCATTTTTTAGTAATTTGAGGAACATCCACATGGTTTTCCATAGTGGACCATTTAAGAGATGCAAAAAATTTAAATAACTAAAGCTACAAAAGTCAACTGATGTTTAAACTGTGCTTCTGCTTGTTTTTAAAAATGCTTTTTAATAAAGAAGCAAAGTCCTTGTTAATCAAACCATCTCCTAAATAGCTCATAATGTCAAGTTAAAAGACACTTGCATTGTTGTAGCTAGTCCACTTCTAGAATAGCCTGTAAATTTGGGGTTGCCAATCTGGGGGATTTCTGGGGATGTGAAAGGCAATTCCAGTAACACCAGAGATGCCTGAAACCAGACTGAGATCTGAAAGACGAATGAAGGGCAGGTGGTAGTGACAAACGCACCCATTCTTGTCGAAGACTTCGAACCCATAGATATCCAGCAACCCAATCACGGTTTTCTTCGTGAAGTCCTAGTCAAAACAACATACCATTAACTGATTGGTCTTTGCTCTGTGACACTCCAAACTCAGCGGCCGTCCCCAGAGCTGGAAGTTGGCTATAAAACTCATGGCTTCTCCCTTTCCAACAATGGCTCACAGAAGAACCTTAGGGTGGAAACAATTTCTCCAGCCGGCTCCTCCCTGCAGCCTGGCCAGACCCTCTGCCAGCAACCACACCCAGCACCTGAGTGGAGAGACTGGTCCCTTCTGATTCACTTCCTTGCTTCAGACCTCAGCCTCCCTAGCCACATAAATGAGGGGGGGGCATCCTGATCGACTCCAGACAATCAAGGAGATATAGGAGACACTTATCCAGGCAAGAGGGTGGGAGCACAGAGATCATCGCAACTGGGAGCCAAGCATGCTCAGGCAGGGCAGTCTTAAGAGGACATGCTTTTCACAAAGGGACACAGCTGGATATCGTCTGTGAGTGTCCTTAGTCCACGCCTCCCAATTCTGTGCGTTGCATCCCACCTTCATGAGTGTCATCCATCCACACGCCCCGGGGCCTTCACAGCCTTAATTTGTCATTGAGTCAATCCCCTTTTTAATTAAAAAATTCCACTTAAAAAGGAAACATAAATTAGGAAGAGTTTGCAGGAGTGGTGATCTCTGTTCTAACACACATTAAAATATACTACTCTTAAAAATTTCTCTGTACACTGAAGGCCATCTGGCATATTTCAAATGCTGTGCATCCACACACTGCAAAAATCACTCAGCGTGCATTTTGTGAGCCTACTGTGTGCCAGACACCAGAAATGTCAACACGGAAAGGCACCATCCCTGCCCATCAGGAGCCTGCTGTCAATTCTCACACAATTCTTGGGAATGACAACGTTGATCACAAAACATTACCCCAAGGGTGGGGGCAAGTCACCCCAAATGCGCAGACTAACCTTGTTCACTAAGGAGGAGTTGATTTTGTTGACCAGCCAAGTAAATGTTCGTTCATAAACTGCCTTCGCCATGGCGTCTCTAGCGTAGACAGAGAGCTCCAGCGTCAGCGGGCATATCACCTGGGGAGGACAGGTGTGTATTGAGGCAAAGGCTGAGTTTTCAGACCAGCCAGTCATGGTGACTGGTGAAGGACCTGGGCTGGGGGAAGAGGCTACCTCTGCTTTTGCCCATCTATGCAGAGTTACTCCTTGAGTGCTCACGCCGTGTCACTGTGCTGAGACTGAGATTCCACCCTGATCAAGATAACCAGTTCCAACCTTGGTGAGCTCACAGTTGTGCATGTGTGTGCGAAATGCATTGAGTCACACCAGGGAGTCAAGCTGTGAGCCGAGTCACAGGTGCTGTAAGGTGGTACATGTGATGCTTCAGGGTACATGTGGGGTGATCAGGGAAGGCTCCTTGAGGATATGACTCCTGGGAACTATAGGATGAGCACTTAACTAGAAGCAGCATAGGGAACAGTGTTTCAGCAAAGGGAACAGCTTATGTAAAGAGCCCTGGGGTGGGGGGGTGGGGGGAAGGTATGGCAAGCCTGAGAATGGAGAGCCAGTGATGGTGTGATGGTGGGGATTGGGAAGATGAGACAGGAGAGTCTGGCAGGACCTGATGGGCCTTTGGAGGGGTTTGGTCTCCATCCTGCTGTTGTCCCAGGAAGGCAGCAGCAGCAGGGAAGGCAGGTGCATTTTTACCTCTTCAGTTTTGGCTTCAATCTTTCTATGGGTGAGAGCTTCCAGAAGGACTGATGGTTGGACCCCCAGGAGCTGCAGAAATGGACACCAAAATTTAGTGACTGAATTTTACTTGCTAACTTAAAGTTTGCAGAGTGTCTGGACCAAGGATTATCTGATAATTGTCCTTTAATACAAAGTAGACCATAGTAGGTTTTGGGATCCACTGGATTTTACCCAGTCCCTTGTCAAACCCCACACTCTTTAAACTCCTAACCAGTATCATCTGAAAGAACCTGGCGTGAGCCTTTTGGATGAGATCATCCAGCCGCCCAGCTCCTCCACCTCCCAAAGGGCCCCCAGCCTCCCCTGCATGCTTCCAAGTACAGCATCACCTTGGCGATCCACTTGATCTCGTGGGTGTGTGGGATGTTGGCACAGCCTTGGGGGTTCTCCTCCAAGCAAATGTTGCCCAGGTGTAGGACACTGGCAATAATTCCAAAGAGATTCTAGGAATGTCGGAAGCAGGGAGGACAGGGAGAGAAGATGGTGACCCCCCAATCGGTAAATGTCATCAGACAAGGCCTCTAGAATTCTAGCCCTCGACTCACAGAACCAACTTGCCTCTGTCCCCAGAAATCAGCCACTTCAGATATGAAGTGAGGGGGAGAAAGAGGCCTCACTCAATCTCCAGCACAGGACATTTCTATGTTAATATTGTCTCCACCCACCCATAGTTGCAAATGCCATAGTCCCAGATATATGTGTGTGTGTGTGTGTGTGATTATATCAGTATAAATACATACATACACACATGTTATGTATATTATGTTATATATTCATATGGTCCTTGGGAAATCAATATATCCCATATGTTTGTATGTCTGTGAGTGTATGTGCATATACACACAGACTGTATATAATATAGAGCAGATATATAACATTATATAGATATGTAATCATATTCTGGTCCTTGGAAAATCAACAGTTTATCAAAAAGGCAAAAAAGGTTTATAAGACCTACAGTTTGTTCTGAAGAGGTGTATACAAAGGTAATTCTATGAGGATCACCTGGGAGAGTCTATCTTTGAGGTGGGACTTGAGAACATGACCTCTCCTTTCATACAACACTGAAAAAATGTAGGGCTGCCAGGAAAACACAGCATCCCCAATGAATGTTGATATTTCCAATATTCAACAACTAAGTTTTTAGTCAAAGTTCATCCCATGCAACGTTGGGCCCTAATTATGAAAAAAATGAAAAAATGTGGTCACTGTTTATCTGATATTCCAGTGTAACTGGCTTCCTGTATTTTTATCTGCAGCCCCTGGCAACCCCCGCTGTGCCGTCACCAAGAAACAGGATCAAGACCTTCAATCCCAGACAGTCCCCGCCCTCAGGGTCCAAACCTCCAGGTCATCTTCAGTGAAATCGATGACAGCGAAGGCGTTGCACACAGTTTTCCAGTCATTCTTGTCATTAATAGAGGACTCTTTGGCACGAAGACCCTGCTGGCACAGCAGTGGGTCTCTTAATGGCATTTGTAGGGGGGACATTGAGGAGTGTCAGCCCGTTCCTAGACCAGGTTTTCCCTAGAAGCACGTGCGAACGAGCTTTATAATGCTCTGGATCGAGGGGGAATATAGGTCTTACTCTATGCGTTGTAGCATATGGTGATTTGGCAACTGCTGCTTTTTTCAGACTTATTTAGAATTTTCTCTCTGTTCTGGGAAGATGCGTCTCTTCATGAGTGGGTGGTGGTACATATCTCCATGTGTGTTTTTAAAAATAGCTTTTTCTTGCTATTTTTGCTATGTAAATTGAAGATGCTTGGTATGTGAGAATCACACAGGGATTCATTGATTTACATTTGATCACAAGGTTTAAAACAACCCTGATGCCCAGGTCCCACCCCAGGCCAATATAATCTGAATCTCTAGAAGGTGGAGGCCAGGCATTTGCATATTTCTAAAGCTCCTTGGGTGATTCAAATATCAGCAAGGGCTGAGAATCACAGAAAGGAGGGGGTAGGTTGCTTGTGTTAAGTTTCAAGAAATCAGTAGGATACCTCCAGGATGATAATGAGAAAATTCTTGAACATGCTATAGCAGGCCCCACCAAGCATTCCTGGGTTCTCCCCTCTCTAGCCAAAGGGCCCTCAAAGCCAGACGCTTCCAACCTGTGAGAGGTATCTGTAGAGCTGGGGGTCTCGCTCAAGTCCCAGGTAAGTGAGCAGCTCTTCCTCGCCGCCCTCTAGCAGCTGGTAGAAGATGTGGAAGTTCCGCTCGCCCTGGTTTTGATAGACAACTCGAGACTTTTCTATCAAGTAACTGATGATGTGCCCGCCGACTGGGATGCCCTTAGCAGAACAAAAAATGCAGCGATGGCAACAATAATCGAATCACTCCCTTACTAGTGTAGTCCAGTGAGCCGATTATGAATCTGAATGAAGTCCTATCTATCAGTCTTCTATCATTGTTTTCTGGATTCTTCTTAAAAAGATCTCGGTCCACACTAAGGTAACAAAGATGTTTTCTAGGGTTTCATCTAGAAGCTTGCTGGTTTTACCAATCTCTATTTAATGTTCTATCTTGATCTAATTTTTGTATAAGGAGTGTGGGGGGTGGTTATCCATATGAATTTCTAGTAGTTCAGCACTATTAGAAAGACAATCCTATTGCTACTAATCACCAGCTCTTGCCATATACGTGGTGTTCTTTCTGGACTCCATTCAGTTCTATAGGCCTGTTTCTATATTTTGCACTAATATTATGCTGTCTTATTCTTTAAAGAACATATTCAAAAAAGATTTTGGGGCCTCCCTGGTGGCGCAGCGGGTTGAGCGCAGTGCTGTGAAGCTGTCTGCAGCCTCTGCAGCACGGGTTCGATTCCCAACCGGCCAGGGAGATTCCCACATGGCACAGCAGATCTCCCCTGCCTTACCCGCTGCTCCCCTCAGCAATGTCTTTGGTCCGTCTGCCTGATCTGTTCCCCACTCTGTCTCTGGTGAATCCTCTCACCCTCCGGTGCCTCTGGCCTGTACCCCAGCTCTTGTATAAAAATAAATCAATCTTTAAAAAAGAAAAAAAAAGTTTTGTTTTCCAAAACATATATAGAATACTTGTAAATCATTAAGAAAAAAAAACAAAAACAAAAAAAAAAAACAGGGCCTCCCTGGTGGCACAAGGGGTTAAGCACCACACTTGAAGCAATCCACAGCCTCTGCAGCACGAGTTCAATCCCCGGCTGGCCAGGGAGATTCCCACATGGTGCAACAGACCTCTCCTGTCTCGCCCGCTGCTCCCCTCAGCAGTGCGTTTTGGTCAGTCTGCCTTTTCTGTTCCCCGCTCTGTCTCTGGTAAATTCTCCCACCCCCCACACCTCTGGCCTGAACCCTAGCTCTTGTATGGGTAATTAAATCTTAAAAAAATGAACAGCCCTATTAAAAATGTGCAAAGGGGCCAATTAACAAACCCTCATCACCAGTCAGGGAGACAGAAACTTAAAATACAGTGAGAAACTCCTGTGCCCCACAGAACAGCTGAACTAGTTTTCAGTAGCAAAATGTAAAGGGTCACCAATACTACACATTGGCAAAGGTGTGAAGCAACTGGAACTGTCAATAATTATCATAACTTGCTGCTGAGAATACATCCAGAGTGGACTGGCTCTACCACAGAGTATGGGATTTCAGCTCCACAAGATAATGTGCTGTTTTCCAAATAGGTGGAACGGATGTGCACCACCCCAGCAGCAGGGAAGAGTCCCTAGTGGTCCCCATCTTCAGCAACACCTGGCATTGGCTCACTCCCCAATTCTGCCCAACTCTAAAGTACAAAAGCCTATATTTTTATTTCCTAAAACAAGCACCAATTCTGGATTTTTGCAACTATTTGAGCCAATAAATGCCCCTTCTCCCTTAAGGTGCCCTGGGCCGGGTTTTTGTTGCTGTCTAGTTGAGAGATTCCCCATAAACCAGTAACAGGAACTTCGATGTACCTTAAAGTCAAACTGTATGTCCATGTATTTTCCAAATCTGCTGGAGTTGTCATTCCGGAGAGTTTTGGCATTTCCAAAAGCCTTGGAATACAAAGTGGGGGGAGGGGGAGACACTGAACCAAATTGTCATTGAAGCTCACCGTGCTTATCACGTGCCCGACCCCAAATAGCATGCTTATGATGAAAATGGAGGAGGAAGGCGGAACCAAAATGAAAGACATAATTTATCTTCTAAGAAGGAATCACTAAAAGATTCGATGCCAAATACTATGCTTGGACCCAGAGAAAAAGGAAAAATATCTTCTCCCTAGAATCCAATCTAAGAATAGGTTAGAAATGGCCTAACAGAGGAATACAGGACCCGAGCTCTTACTGCTCTAGAAGGTAGAGCTGACAACACCCCTTCTTTTTTGGCATAATAGAAATACAGTTTCAGAATAGGAAGCATGCAAGCAGACAGACCCCTTGTTATATGTATCGGAGGTAAGTTATTCAGCCCAAAAATTTACTGGGAAAATTCCTGCAACCATAAACAGCATCTTTTTTTTTTACAGAGAAGATAATGAAAACACAGAAGAAAATTACTTGTTTAAAATCAACCAGCAGGGCCTCCCTGGTGGCCTAGAGGTTAAGTCTCAGCACTATCACCACTACGGCCTGAGTTCGATTCCCAGCCAGGGAGCTGACCCATCTATGGTGCAACAGACCTCTCCTGACTCACCTGCTGCTCCCCTCAGCAGTGTATTTCAATATATCTATCTAAACAGAATGCTCCCCACTCTGTCTCTGGTGAAGCCTCTCACCCCCTACCAGCCCCGCCGCACGTCTGGCCTATACCCCAGTTCTTCTACAAAATAAATAAATCTTTAAAAAAAAATCAATGAGTAGTCAGTGAATTACAATAGTAGAAAAAAATCAACATGATTTTAATATAAAATATTAATAATCAGGGCCTCCCTGGTGGTGCAGGCTGTTGAGCGCCGCACTGTGAAGCTGTTCTCAGCCTCTGCAGCATGGGTTCAATCCCGGCCGGTGGGTGAGAATCCCACATGGCGCAGCAGACCTCTCCTGTCTCGCCTGCTGCTCTCCTCAGCAGTGGGTTTCATCAGTCTGCCTATTCTGTTCCCCGCTCTGTCTCTGGTGAATCCTCTCACCCTCCCACGCATCTGGCCTGTACCCCAGCACTTGTATAAATTAAAAAAAAATTTTTAAATCTTAAAAAAAATTAATAATCAGAGTATTATTTTAGTCCTAACTCTGCTGTGTGCTTTTTTGCACACTCTTCTCATTTATACCTCAAAAACCTCATAAGAGAGAAGTACTATGAACAGACCATTCCTTAGATGGGGTTTGTGTTCTGATATTTGGAGTAATTTGCTAAAGCCTGCTGGTGTATTAGCATCCAAGTCAAATGAACTTCAAGGCTATGTCCTTAACCACAGTACTACCAAGGGACCCTTCTTTTTAACGCCGAGACCGTGACCTGCCCATTTTGACTGACCTTCCCATACAGAAGACTCTTCTTACTTAGTGACCTCCCTGGCACTCCCTTCTCTGTAAATCCTCACAGGCACCTTACCTCCAGCACTGGATTGGAGAGCAGCAGTCTGTCCCGGGCTATTTGCAGCGACTCGGTCATTGGACAGGTCACTGCAAAATACTGGAGAATCTTCTTGGACGCCTCCGTTTTCCCTGCCCCGCTCTCTCCAGAAATGAGGATGAAGTGGTTATTTAGCTCAGAACACATCATGCGGTAAGCATTGTCGGCTATGGCGTAGCTGGGGGTGGACAGGAGTGGGAGTTGGCCTGAGTGCTGCTTCCCTCGGCAGTGCTGCCCGCCAGCTCAGAGGGACAAAGACACCCCTCCTGGAAGCCACCAGGGACAGCAAGGTCACACAGATAGCAAACTCCTCCGTGACCCATGGACTGATCACACACAAATTGTACCAAGACAGCAAAACTCAAACAATGGAAGAGTTGGAAAACGGGGCAGTCCTAGGAATATTCTTCCATTTTACCAAACTTTACTTAAATTAATAAACCTTTCTGTTAAGAGTAAGCCAAATACCAAGGTACATACCAAAGAGATGGTCTATTAACTGTAGGTAGAACTAACATCATGTCTAAATCTTAAATAATTCAGTGGACATAATAAGAGCTCATGTTTTTTCTTCTTAAAACCTACAGTGCTAAGAGTAAGAGACAAAGTCAGAAGGATTTTTAAGCTGCTATGTTATCTTTAGAACAAGAGGGAAGACTATTTCAACATCTTTTGTGCTAAGATAAAAAACTGAAGAATGATGATCTCCCCATAAAACCTTAGCACATGGTAGAGTTGGAAAGCTGGCCATTTCAGCCATCACTGGTGCTGGCGATTCAGAAAGATTAATGCCTTGGAAGATGAAATAGCTACGTGACCAGAACAAAGAGAGAAACCTAAATACTAGTTCTGAAGTCAACCAAAGAGACACCTGAGAACTTCATGGGCACCTGACTCTCCTAGAGAATAGGCAGGAAATTGCTCATCTTAGGAATGATTCTGCAACCCCGCTAAGTTTCTACTGACGGGCCTTCCCCCCAGCGACCATGACATGCAGGCACCAGCAGATGGCACTATAGCAACCTGCTTCTCAGAGAAGACCCCTGGACCGCCACACTTGGAGTTCCCAGCAGTTACACAAGGATTTCACCTTTTATCACATTTAAGCTGAGATTTGGGGATGATCTGCTAGAATATTCTATGGTTTTGAATGATATATTTCACAAGAGAGTGGCAGCCTAAGTGAGATGTAGAACCTTACGTGCATGCATCCAGGACTCGGACAGAAGAATGAGCGGATGGGGGAGTTTGGGGGGGCAGTAAGGAGGCGGGGGAGGAGACAGATACTCCTGTAACTGACCTGATGGGTGCTACTTACACATGCGGTGGCAGTTCAAAGAAATTGACCCCTTGATAAAGTTCCATCTGGCTCACAGTGTAGATGCCCAGCTCCTGGTATGGATTCACGGATACAAGGAGAGTCCCGATATACGTCTGGAGGAATGAACCAAGGCACAGTGAGGAATTCCAGGCTGCAGATGGCTGCGGTGAAAGACCATCACAGTGAATGACCGTTCAATGTTGGGGTATAACATGAGACATGAAACAGGGGGGGTCTCTGCTCCTGTGGTGCTCACATGGGGCGGGGCGGGAGTGAGACAGACAGACAACCAAGGGATCGAGATTCCTGCAATTAGAGGTATGTGCTAGAGACATGTGGTGAATAGACTAATGAGAGAGAGAGGACTAATAAGGAGGCCGCCTGAGCTGGTGGGAAGGCAGCGACATCCAAGCTGAGACTTGAAGAATGAGGAACCAGTCACAAAAATAAGTCACTGGGAAGGATGAAGGGGCAGGTGTGGCAGGCTGGCTACTCTGGGGGCCAGAGGGGAGAATGGAAGTGGTTAGATAAGGCATGAGAGCTGGTTCAGATCACACAGGGCATGAGGAATCGGACTTTATTCCAAAGGCAATGCATGGCGGGGCACCACTCTCCTTACTGACTTAGACACCTGCCCTAAACTGTTCCAGAAGATGGCTTCACAGGGAAGTACATGATCTGATTTATGTTTTGCAAAGGTCTCTCTGGCCACTAGGTGAAAGCAGGGCAAGTCTAAGGACCAGCGACCTCAACTGAGCAAATGCTCCCGCTACTGGCATTTCTTTTTTTAGGTTTTACATGTAAAATTCCTTTCCATAATTAAAACTATATACCCAGTGAAGCACCCTGCTTACTTCTTCTGATCACCTTAGTTTCAACATCCAGTCACAGGCCCTGTTATAAGCAAACGGCTATGAGACAAATATTTTTTCACGGCTTCAGATGTTCTGATTTACCCTTAGCAAAGTTAGTAAAATCTCAATTAAATGATAGGTAATTTTAATAACACCTCATCAAGAACATGGGAACCTTCTCTCCAGGTCTCAGTTCAAATGGCCCCGGGGGACAACTGAGCTAACCCCTCACTTCCAGGAGAGGGCTTGGGTCAGAATACTCCCGGTTCTGAGCCGTGAGGATTGGTTCAGAGATGGGCGCATGACCCAAGATCAGGCACTCAGAGCCAACCTAGGTTTCTGGGAAGTCTTGCTTTCTCCTCAGCAGCAACTCTAAGGGCTAACACGTCAGCCTGCTTCTGCTGGCGGCCATCTGGCCTCCATGGAGAGAATACCGAAAAGGAAAAAGAAAAAAAAAAGGCAGAGAGATGGAAACGAGCTCTCAAGACATCCTCTAAGACCTGGGTCTATTTCTGGGCACTGAAGTTATATAGGTCAGTACAATTCTTTTGGGGCTTTGACCTGTTCAAGCTGGTGTCTGTCCCCAGCAGTAGGAAGACCTCCACACCAAGGCTCAAGGTGTGACAGGGTGGTCCCCAGGAAAGGGGAGCTTCTAGGTTCCCCGCCCCACCCAAGGAAGGGTGGGGCTAAGCAGGGAAAGGAAAAGCTGGGGAGGAGCCTGGGGAAGGAAGGAGGCAGGATGGGGAGCCAGAAGGAGACTGGAGGAGGCACGTGGCGCAGAGAGACATGTGAAGAAGCTGCTCTTGCATCTTGGTCCTGGACTGGGTGACACAGACGTGGGTGGGAGACCCGGGGGAGGTTAACAATGGCAGCTTTTATCTTGGTTTTGATTTTGCTCCTTCTGTCCCTGACGTACTTTACGGGCCCCTTCTGCCCTTTTTCTATGGGTCCCTACCAGAGGGTGCCTTGGATTTGGGGCCTCAGGGGCCCTGCTTTGGGTCAACCCTGTTGGCTGGGCTTTTACCCACAAGGGGCCGGGTAACTTCGGGGGCTTGATTTGGAAACTATGTTCTTTGTCTTCTCTTTGTTGCACACAATTGTATTAAAGTTCCTGCCCATTGAAGATCTTATGCACTGGAGTATATTTTGTCTTGACGCGATGGCAGAACCTATTTAAAGCAGGCATGTTTGGGGGTTCTGGGGTGCCCCTCACCCTGCCCTGTAACTAAAGTACAGCTGAGCCCACCCCTCCCCCACTAACAGAGTGACAGTTCTGCAGATCAAAGCCGTGAAAGCAGGGAGGGAGCCGCCACTGTGGGAAAACAGCCGAGACACGCGTTCCATTACATAGATGAGGTTCTCGCTGAAACGCTTGCGGAGATTTTCCAGAAAAGCAGATTCACTGGTGTGCGGGTCCAGCAGCACAAAATCCTGCACCCCGACCTTGTCCCGAGCCGTCAGCGCCCCTTCCATGTGCAGACGAATGTGCTTCTGCCTCACTTCTTCTTTCTGCAGGAAACAGGACACCCCTCAGGAGCTGGGTTAGCCGTCATGCCTACCACAGGTCTGCTAGGCCAGGTAGCAAGACGCTCAGCCCGGGGCTAGCAGAGAGCCAGGATTACACCGCGCTGTCTTCCATAAGCTTATGACCCGATTCGGGACAAGAGGACGGTAACAGTCACAGCAGCTCCAGCAGGAGCAGAGCAGCTCCGCGCAGCGGCCTGAGTGCTGGCCTGTTTCACCTGCTCGTTCTCCTTGCCCCCTCCAGAGTATCCTCTCGCCCGTCCAACAGAGGAGGGCCCCGAGGACAGAGGTTATAAAACGTTCCCAAGACCTGCCAAAAGACAGCGTCAGGATAGGTACCTGGACACCTGGCCCAAGCATGCTCTTCTGACGCTTGTCAACGGAAGGAAAGTCTCTAAGACCACGAGGTTATGGGATAACCTAGGCGAGGACTCGAACCTGAGAAACAGCCTGTTTACTCCCAATTATCACAAGTTTTGGTTTCGAGACCGTGTTACCGAGTGGGATAGAGGTAGGAGAGGGAGGGGACAGGGAGTCATGGATGCAAACATTCAGTATTCTTGATAAGGGGCTTCTGGCTTTCATGTACAGGTTTAGATTTTTTGATTTCCTAAGTTATCTTGACCTAAAGAAATACTGGCGCTATCTCCGCATGGAGAGCAAACGCTGAGCCTGAGTCATTTTCCTGACTTCTGAAGACTATACCGTGGAGACAACACATCTAGGTCCCCACTGCTGAGGCCTCCCGCTGGCGCCTTGGCTGCGCGTGGGGGCTGGAGGTGGATTTGTCCGCAGGCGTCCAGTTCTTGCATGGCTTCATCAGAGCCTGCTCTGGCTTTAAATCTATGGCTTTGTACATCACAGGCAGGGGGATGGAGCTTCCAGCTCCTTCAAAATACAGTCACACCCTCGTGTACTCATAAATGTCACTTGCCTAAACTATGTCATTCCCAAATGAATGATGAGTTTGGTGAGAGAGGGAACTTATTAGAGAGCAGTGTTTCAAGATGGACGAATTTAGAGGGTCCCTCCCCACGCTGGGGCTGCGGACCACACTGGAGAAAGCCTAGTTGCAGCTTTGGTGGAGAACAGAAATCTCGTTGGGTTAGCAGGGTCAGGGCCGGCCCATGGTCCCAGGCAGAACACCCCTTCCCAGCCCGGGCAAGCAAAGGAGTCAGGAGACCTGGTGCTGCTCTGCTTTGTCCGAAGGGCTCTGGGCAAAGGTCTCAGGCTCAGCTGAGCTGTGGGTGGGGGCTGCGTAGACAGTGGGGTGCTGCTGACACAGGAAGATTGCCGCGTGTGATGTCTACACTGGTAAGAATGCCAGAAGGTGGTCACCAGGCCCGAGCCAGGCCTGGTCATGGTGGGACTCTGCTCTGGACACACAGCCAGTGCATGTCCTACCCACGTGCGCCGCACAGGGACAAGGGACAGACAGCAAAGCACAGCAAAAGAAGCCAGGAAGGAAAGGCTTCTGCTACTGCGGTGTCCCTCCAGAGCACCCTAGGGGCATGTCCCTGCAAGGAGAGAGGCTTCTGCGTCTAGCTCAGGCATCACAGAGTGGTGCTTAAGGGTGAACTTAGGATCTGAAGGACCCCAAGTTGACAACTGGCACATATGGATAACCAGAGGCCCTAGAAGAGCCAAAACAACACTGAAAAGAAAAACTAAGCCAGAGGACTCATACTTAACTGTGTGTTAATTGATTTTTTTTTAAGATTTATTTATGCATACAAGAACTGAGGTATAGGCCAGAGGTGCAGGGGGCTAAGAGGATTCATCAGAGTGGGGAACAGAACAGGCAGACTGACTGAAATACACTGCTGAGGGGAGCAACCAGTGAGACAGGAGAGGTCTGTGTGCCATGTGGACAGCTCCCTGGCCGGCCAAGGATCCATCTCATGCTGCAGAGGCTGCAGACAGCTTCATAGTGCTGTGCTTAACCCCCTGTGCCACCAGGGAGGCCCTGTCAATTGATTTTTGACAAAGGCACCAAAACAATTCAGTGCAGACAAGAAATATCTTTACCAATGGTGAAGGAACTAGATATCCACAGGAAAAAAATCTTATTTCAACCCCTACCTCACACTACACACACAATACAAGCATGTATACACATACATAGCACACATGTATGCACACACATTCATTCATACATGGGCATATAATCATAAATACAAGCACATACATAATGAGTTGTATACATGCAATATGCACATTAAATATGATGCCATATTTATCTGTATTATAAATAAACTTGAGGTGGATCTTAGAGTGAAGTGTAAATGCAAAAATCTATAAACTACTGAGCAAAAACAATGGAGAATATCTTTACATTCAGAGGAAGGCAGAGTTTTCTTAGGATACAGAAAGAAATAGCTATAAAAGAAAAAAAGGTTCTCATCAGAAGACTGTTAAGAAAATGAATAGACAAGCCACAGATTGGCAGAAAAGACTGGCACAAAATACTGCCTGCAAAAGATTTGTCTCCAG
Organism: Talpa europaea; assembly: GCF_964194135.1. Lineage (NCBI taxonomy): Eukaryota > Metazoa > Chordata > Mammalia > Eulipotyphla > Talpidae > Talpa > Talpa europaea. Next base: position 13,340,156 of record NC_140082.1, on the reverse strand, counting down.
AATGAGATACAACAGCTTAATAATGAAAACCCAATAAAAACTGGACAAAAGACTAAAATGGGCACTTCTAACGGAAACAGAAAGTGGTGACAAAGGACAAAGAGAGCGCTCGGCGTCACTCATCAGCAGGGAGATGTGACGTAGACAGGAGGGCTTGAGAGGGTGCTGGATCGCGGGGCCCTGGGGCCGGCAGAGCACAGCTGGCAGGACTGTAAAGGGATGGACTCACTGCAGGAAAAGGTCTGGCAGTTTCTAATGAAGTTAACCACCTCCCCTTTGATGCAGCCATTCCAGTCCCAAGTATTTACACAAGAGAAATGTAAACATATGTCCACAAAAAGACTTGAACATGGAGGTTTACATCAACTGTATTCAATGGGCTCAAACTGGAAACAATCCAAATTTCTATCAACTGGAGCTGGACGCGCACATCTGCACGCAGCCCGGCAGCCATGAAAGAGAAATGGCCACGCACACAATGCCGGGGCGCAAAGGGGGGGGGGCTCCCCAGACACGAAGCCCAGAGAAAGTGCACGGGACAAAGGGGCACATGCCCGACCCTCCCCTTTATATGAAATTCTAGGACAAGCAAAGCTAATCTACAGTGAAAAAATCAGAACCGCTGCCGCTGGCTGGAGGGGGATTGTCTGGCAAAGGGCATTTCTGGAGCAAGGGAAACGTTCTCTGTCTTGATAGGCAGTGAGTTTCCCGGCGTACATGTTTGCATTTGGATATAGGTAACTTATTTAAAAAGAATAACAAAGAATCAAGGGGAAGGCCTGGGGAGCCGGTAGAGGTATAGATGAGAGATGGATTTGGATTGGCAGAAGGGTGGATACTGCTGAAGCTGGGTGATGGGTATAGGAGGGATTTATACTTTTCTGTTTACTTTGTATATATTTGAAATTTTCTGTAATAAAAAGTTAAAGAAACGGGTGGCCACCAGATGTCTCCCTACCCTAGCCAAATGGAGCTAGAATAAACACCTGCTCTCTAAAGTGGAAAGTAATGCATTTTGATCAAAGAATAGTTTAGTGATTCCAATATTCCCATTTAAAAGGATTTTTCTTTCTTTTTTTTTTTTTTGCATTTGTCTTGCATAAGATTGCATAAGAGGCAGGATAGCATACAGATTAAGCACAACTTGGAACACGAGCCATCCAAGTTCAAATCCCATCTCTGTCTCTTCCTGGCAGTACAACCTTGAGAAAGCCTCTTAATCTCTCCGAGTCCCCGTCTGTTTCATGTCTGTAAAATGGAATAATCACTGTACCTACTCCATGGGGCTGTTGGTTTGGACAGACCCATGGAGAGCCCTTGGAACAGTGCCAGACGCAATGTCAGCGCTGTGAATACTTGCTTGTATCCACCGTTAGAAACAAGAACAAGAGAAAAAAAAATCTGCTGGGCAGTCGTCAGAGAGGCCCTGTGAAGTTGGGAGCAGGCGCGAATCCTAAATAATGTCTGGAGCTGTACCCACAAATACGACTGCAGTCAGATCTCTGCAGGTGGAGGTGCAGAGCATTACAGAGCTCCCTTCTAGCCCCATCCCCATGGGTCTATCAGCAGCCCAGCGAGGCTTCTGCCTTCCCTAATCAGAAAGTCTCTGCTTTCTTAATTTCATATATTGAGGTTTCTTATGATTTCCCTCAAAGAAAGGGTTATGAGGCATAAAATAAAATTCAAAAGCTACGACTCTTAAGACTTAACTTCTCTTAAAAAAAAAAAAATCCCTTTTCTCATCTTGCCTGCTTTAGAGAAGTAGCCGAAACAGCTTGCTGCGTCTAACGTTCAAGAACCATGATCCAAGTTCAAATGGTCTTTCTCCCAGTGGAAATCCCGTGTGAGCATCTGTTTGGAGACTAGGCATCCATCTGCCACTGTAACAAACAGTCCCAACTCTCGGGAGCTTGCCATACAGGAGTTCACGTCTTGCTTATACAAAGTCTACTGTGAGTCTGGATGATTCTTTAGGACATCGTCCCTCGATGTGATGGCTCAGGAACCTAGGCTGCTTTGATCTTGTGGCTCATCCATCCAACAGGAGAAATTTTCAGTCACTGCAGCGTTGAAGGGGTCCTAATGACCCACTGGAAGGTGCTGGCACAAATGTCAGTCTATTTACATAGCGGTGACAATGACACCACCTAACTCACTGCAAGGAGAAATGTGGGGGAGCCCATGGAATATTAGTGTCTCTGCCACATTACATAACTTGTACTCCCTCCCCCCACCCCTACACTAGGTCAAGCTCTAGGTTATCTAGAAGGTGGTACGGTCATGTCATCATTGAGTGTACAGTGCTTCCAAAATAATGGTCCTGATGGGAGCATCTTGTGGAATTCCTTGTTATTAGATGAGTGAATTAGCTAAGCCATCCACGACAAGCAGTGACTTGCTTTATTTTGGAGTGTCTGCTGCAAAGGTTGTATTTCAACTAATGTTTGAAAAGGCTAAATATATGGTCTACAAGACTTCATATAAAACCCCAAATTTCTGATTTTTCTTAAATGGGGAGGTCTGGCAACATAGGTCCCATGTTGCCTGGTGTATTCATGCCTGGTGTCAACTGGCTGGAGCCAAGTAGTGGCTACACCTCTTAGATAGTCATTCATACCCTAGTCTAAATGAGCTCCTACCATTCAGCAGTTTGACTCTATTCCAGTCCCTCCCAGGAACCCTGTAGGGGCAGAGTTTGTGATTCTTGCTCTACCCATGTGCCTTGTGGTATCTTATCACCCCACAAGTGTCATTCTTTCTTAGGAGTAGTAAAGACATCTCTCTAATTCCCCCCCCTTTTATTTGGTCATCTCTGAATTTCTTTTGATGACACTGTCTCTAAATCATCTTTTTAGTCAAAATGGAGCCATTTCAATGTATTACTCTCTTCCCTTCTGTTCCCACATTCATCCCTTTGACATTGTCAGTGTCATTAAGACACTAGTTTTCCCATGTCCTTTCAAAGATATTTTGAGGCGCTTCTAGGGTGCTGAACAGGTGGAGATTTGGGGGAAAGTGGTGTGCCTGGGGAAAGTGTGGAAACTATGTCCTTTGCCCCTCCCTTGCCCGGTGCATCTCTTCCACCTGGCTGTTCCTGAGTCCTAGCCTTTTAGAACCTGTAATCCAATCTAAAAAACACATTGTGAAATGAACGATATAAGGAAAAACAGATGTTAGAATTGGGATATCGCTACAAATAAAACCCTACTCTGAAGTACACAGAGCTTACTTTGGCCTTTGCAAGTTAAAAATCGTAGTCATTTTGCTTCATCTGCAAGATTTTGTCAAATCTCTTTAGGCTGCAAGTTGACTGTGGGGGGTCAGCCCTCTAAGCTCTCACCCGCTCAGACCAAGCAGCTTCATTCCCGAGTTGACTTGCACTGGCCGACAGACACAAGGGGCTCATGTGCACACACTCCTGGTAACACCCTCCAGTCCCACCAATTCAGAGCACACCCCCATCACCCTCCCACAGGGGTGTCACATGCCAGTTCCACAGATCTGACAGGGCACCAAGCACAAGCCTCAGTGCATCTCATCGATGAGGTCATCGAGCCTATGAGGTAAGAGGCATTTTACTTCCAACTTTACAGATGGGGAAACTGAGGCACAAGGAGGTTAAATAACATCATGTGTGAACCAGTGTTCAAAGGGAAACATTCTGACTCTGGAATCACTGCTGTTTATTTGTTTAACTCTAGAAGGACATAAAAGAAGACTTCAAGAAATGAGATACATGCGGAACCAGGCTAGGAAGATTCAACAAATAGGTTTCACTCAACCAACATTTTGGGCCCAAGAGGGTTTTTCTTTTTCCTACTGTGATGCCAGATACCTGCTCTTACCCTCCCAACATCACACCTCCTCCGCTGAGCCCCCGGGGTGTGCTCTCTCTCCTGAGGTCTCAGCTGGGACAGTCCAGCTGGATGCTCCCACCAACTCCAGCAAGTGGTGGCCGGAAGACATAGCTCAGCCTTGCAGACGTCTCCCGTGGGGAACTTAGATCTCGAGTGTATGGGTAGAAAGAAGGAAGAGGGCCACTGCTTACAACTCAATTTGGAGGCAGTTGGGTAGTCCTTGGGGGACTGAGTGAGTATAGGAGACTTGCCCTGGGGTCTGGGGGATGTTCTTATTGCATCGTGGAAAAATCCTAAGTGCATTATGAAAAGAGAAACATGTACCATGTAACTAACGCGTGGAGCACAGCTACATGCTATCCATGGAGGTGACCAATCTAAGGCTGCATACCCAATGCACTAACAGGGGAAAGTGCTCCTAACTGGGGAGGTGGACGGGAGGGAGATGAAGGGACCAAGTGGAGCGCAGAGAGAAGGTTTACAGGAACCAAAACGCTGGGCCGAGCAGCCTGGGAGAAGAACTCCCTCCCACGGCCTGCATCTGCAGGCCCAAGAGAAGAACCATAATTCTTACTGGGCGTAAGGGCAGGGCTGGTTATATTGCTTGCACCAATGAAACAAAACAAGACATACCGGACAGATTTAAGATAATAAATCTTACATTCAGGAGAGCAGCTTTGGGGTCCCACTGGCGCTCAGAATGCAAAAGCATTCACGGAGCACAGAGCTATGTCCTTCCCCTCAACCTCACAGTCGGTGGAGGCCCGCCCTTCCTCAACACAATAATACGGTCCCATAGTGCGCCTCAATATCCCCCAATAATTATTTGGGGACTTTATTTTAGGAATAAAAACTCATTTTTGCTGACAGGACCACAGAGCCTTTGGCGGTTGGGCAATAAACACTGTTGGGTGTCTACTTTGTCTTTCCAATCTCAGACAGAGGCACTCCCTCCCATCCCGAAAGACAGTCATGAATGAGTCCCATGGCGCCCTATTTCAGCTGTGATTTTTGCCTGTCCCTGTCTCAGCTTTCCTGCTCGTCACTTTCCTTGCATTGAGGCAGGATTAACAAGAGCATCTACTTTCACCTAGTTCTAAGTAACAGTATCAGGAGAGTGGCGCATTGGATTTGCCAGTTATTTTTCCTGATACACACTAAGACATATCTCCATGCTAATGTGTGGACGAGCTAAACTCATCTAGATGTTTCCACTTTGTGAAATTAGTGTAATTTTTTTTAAAAAAGACTACTTTTTGTTGGCAAATGCTCAGGAAGTGATCAAAACCAGATCATGAAAATCCAAATAAAGGTTATCTGAGGTGGGTATGAAGATGTTGCATGAAAGAGGCACTATAAAGGGTTTCTGGAGCACCAGTATGTTATATGCCCCCAGCTAGATGATGGTTACAGACTGTGAGGTTTATGGCTGCAGCATTTCCATCCGGACCAAAGACACCTTTTTCAGGGAAAAAAATCACATCTACCCCCCTACTGCACAAAAGCGGAAGACCAGAGAGTTGGAAAGTTAGGTCTTTTATGAAAGTTTAGCCTACAAACCTCAGCAAACCACAGCTATTCTTGTCTCCAGCTCCCTAATATTAATGGGGGTGGAGGAGGAGGAAAGAGAGCAGGAAGAGAAAGAGACAGACACACGCACACACACTCTTGGTTGTGGCAGGTGTCAAATCAGCAGCAAAACAGCATTGACACCTCAAAGCCACACTAATTCAAGAAACACAGAAAGTCTCATTAGTTTTGTCATAAACCTATGTGAGCTGGTGCGCAAACCACGGGGCCTTGGTCCTTAGAGAAACACTGAACAGCCTCTCAAATCCCAACAGTTCCATGAAGCCCATTGGAAAATTCTTAAGTTCACTACACGGTGACAGTGGAAAATCCCCGCCATTTCATCTTCACCCACACACACCCAGAGTAAACGTGAAGTTTAGCCAAGAGAAAATGCCCACCGTCTACTCCTGGGACCTCTTGCTTCTTGCTAAGAAATAGACGCCAAGAGTCTTGTAGAGGCGACCGTCCGGCCGCCAGGACAGGACAGGGGTCGGGGGGAGCTGCTTCACTTTCCCAAATCAAAAGGGGGGAAAGTAAGTGAGAAAATCTCCCGGGTTCAAACATTCCTTTAAGACCCACAACTCTAAATACTAAATGTGTTTCATGGCTGCCATCTTGAAAAACATTCGTTTGCCAAAGGCGCCCTTTGATTCCCATTTGGGATGGAAACGCTTGCAGATAATCCATTGAAACAGGCCCTGCACAAAGGCTTTCTTGCAACAATCATGGCGCTTGTGAAGGACAACATTTTTGTGCGCAAAATAAAACATTTTAACGCGCTACAATCCATTACACATATAGTCCTCCATTTCCTTTCAGTAATTATTCATTAGAAAACATTTAACGTCACTGTGGATTTCACACTGGGCAGTCTGGACACAAAGAACAAGAGATGGCCCATTTATAAGGGGCTGGGGGCCTTCTTTTCTAATCTGAGAAACTCCAAGGAGGTGGGGCCCACAGGACACAACAGGCTGGCTAAATTGTGCGGTTAACGGTCAAAGGCCCCCTGCCTACTTTGACACTCATTTAAAGATGACAGGGAACAAAAGAGATTTGTTCTGTGCGACCCTTTCTTGTTACACAGTCCACACCAGCTCCGCACATGAAACTGCCCGATATTTATTCCACCTGCCATCTCCCTTGGGCCTTCACCGACTCTCTCCTCTGCTACTCTGCTTGTCCCCACTTTAACACAAAGAGACAGGTAAAGAATATCGTGAAAAGGGGCCCATTCAGCATGTCAGCTTTCATAATACAATTGCCTGTCAGGTTCCCTATGCGCTCCGAGCCGCTCAAACTTTTGGGCTCAGGCCAGAAATCCGGCCCGCAGTTCGGTTAGTGAGGGGGCAGCTTCCCAGCCACCTCCCAGCCTCCTGGAGCAAAAGGCCATCTCCCGGGCCCAGACACCAAAAACCATCTTTCAGAACAACAGCTTGGGACATCTGCTACATCGGCAAGGGACCACATGCCGACACCGCCCCCGGCCCGCCCCGCTACGGCTGGTCCCTTCAAGCCTGCACGTTAAAATTTAGATGAACACTCAGGCCAAAGACCCAGGAGGCCTAAGAGGAAAATTTCTCATAGCCATTTTCTAAGACGTTCTCAATGGGGTAAAATGTTCGACACCAGAGGCTTCTTCATATACTGGTGGGGGAAAAAAATCTTGAAAGTCTCCCCAGCTGGACACACGGAGCTGATCACACACAGACAGGTGCAGACCTAAAACACTTCCAGGGTGCTCTCTACCTTGCACAGTGTGCAGGGCACATACGGCTAGCGATGCTCCCAGAAGACACGGATACGAAGCCAGTGAGCACAAACGGGCGCTGGTGTTCACCGATCCTCAAAGATGTGTCACGTCCCTAGGACGGCTATTGTTTCTGTCACAGCGATTCTCAAGTTCACATGTGAACTAATTATCATGATGAGTCACAGAAAATGGCCTGGGTCTTGGAGCAAAGCCACAGAAACATACTAGATGAGAGCAGTAGGCACTTAAGGAGAAAGCAAGATTTTTAATAAAGCCAGTGGAAGCAGCTTGGCCAGCGCTCAGTGAAGTCCTAAAAGCAAGTGTTAATGCTCAACCAGGGCTGCAAATCGTGACCAGGGACCAGTCTGAGTCTGCAGGTTTTTGTCTCATGCTAAGGATGGCTTTTACATTTTTCAGTGGGGGTGGGGTGGGGTGGAGGGGCGAGGCAAAGAATTAATATCTCATCATGCATGCAAAAATTAAATGAGATTCAAATTTCCATGTCCAGACTAAAGTTTTACAGGATCGTAGCCACACGGCTTGTTTAGGGACGTCTGTGGCTGCCCACGCTCCACAGCAGAAACAAGTGGTGGAAACAGGCTGGAGGGTCCACAAGGCCTAAAATATCAACCATCTGGTCCGTTCCAGAAAAATTGTGCTGATCCCTGCTCTGTCTCTTGTTTAGCACACGTTTCTCTTTTCCTGAGAAAGCAGATTTCTGAATGACTGGTATTTCAGAACTGCATGCAGCAAGCGAAGCAGAGTGCCGTTTCAAACATTACCCTTGCCTAGTAAACACTGACGGGTTATGATCCATCCCTCAAAGAAGGAGTTGCTGTCGTCCTTAATTAAGATTTTCCTTATTGCCATCCACTCAACATTATGTCATAAAATAATGTCTGCAGTGGAGATGTCCTCTCCCTAGCGCCACTGTTGCTCGCTCGCCTGCAAAACGCAAACTAAAAATTAGCTAACGGCAGGGTGCAGTTTCTCACATAGAATGTAATCTATGTTTGTTCCAGGAACAGACGGGCATGTCCAGCTCTCAAGAAGCCACATTTTAAATTTTTTTTTAAGATTTATTTATTTATACAAGAACCGGGGTACAGGCCAGATGTGCGGGAGGGCGAGAGGATTCACCAGAGACAGAGCAGGGAACAGAACAGGCAGACTGACGAAATACACTGCTGAGGGGAGCAGTGGGTGAGACAGGAGAGGTCTGCTGAGCCATGTAGGTTTCTCCTGGCAGGCTGGGATTGAACCCATGCTGCAGAGGCTGTGGACAACTTCACAGTGCAGCGCTCAACTGCCTGCACCACCCGGGAGGCCCACACACATTTTAAATTTTAACTGAGGTGCTGTCCCCAATTCAGAATGGAGTACTCTGCAGCAGCTAAAATTTAAGCCAAATAGCAAGCCAGACAGCCTGTCTTGTATGTTGGTTCAAGGAGGTCTTATCTGAGGAATTGGCAAGGATCAAATCTGAGTGATGAAAGAATTGTAACACTGCACGTTTTCATGCGTTCGATTTGCTCGATACTGATGGCCCAACCATTCAAATGAAGGATGATCTTTTCAGCTAACGACAAGAAAGCTGTTGGTGTTTTATTATCCACTGCAGCCTTTTAATCACTGCTGAATGAGAATAATTATAAAAATCAGCAAACAGAATAATGCCTCTAAATTACCTTAGGGATTAGATGGTCTCCTGGTAAAAATTAGAACAGTTCAGAGTCTTAATTGACCCATGGGAGTTACAGGTAGAGAAAAATATGCAATTACAAGGCCATAGTCTTCAGTATACAGGATTAAAACACATCAGCTCAGGCCTGGACTTCCCAACAATAAATACCATTAGAAAAAAGATCTTTGGTGTTTATAGATTTTCTTCTTCATACCTTCTTTTTAAAAAAAGCTCAAATATAATTGAAATAAATTTTTTTTAGTTTCAGGTATACAACAGTTCAAACCGTCTATATCGTGAAATGATCAACATATTAAATCTAGTTCACATCCATCACTACTCACATTTTTTGTGTGTGATGAGAGCTCTTTGAGGTCTACTCTTGCAACTTTCTAGTATGTAACATGGTATTAACTACAGTCATCATGCTATTTATCACATCCCTTTAACTTATCACTGAATGTTTGTCCTTCTGGCCCACCCCCCCCGTCATTTCACTCACCCCTCGCCTCACAGCCCTCCCCCTGGTCATTTGAATTCCCAGAGTTGGTCATTTGAACAGTGACTGCACTGACCACCAATCTGTTCTTTTTAAACAATGATCTGGGCCTTTTTTTTTTTTTTAAAGAATCCACACATGAGATTATACAGTATTTGTCTTTCTCTAACTTATTTCACTTAGCATAATACTTTCAAGGGCCATCCCATGTTGCTGAATAATAGCTTTTTCATAGCTGAATAATACTCCACAACACATATACCATTGACCACATTCATCCATTGACCACTACTTCAGTTGCATGCACGTATTGTCTCAGGTAAACGATACTGCAATGAACACAGGGGTGCAATATAGCAGTAGTAAATGGAGGGTATCTAGTCTAACTTTCAGCCTCTCATCAAATCCATGAAAATTCCCTGAAATCCTGTTTCCCTGAGTTTGCAAATGAATTTATAAAAGAGGCATTTTCTTGCCTTAATGGGAAATCTCATGGGCATCCTCAGCTTTCTGTCCCTAGAACAAAAGACATTTCATGGTCTGGGAGCCTAGCAAAACACCCAGTATACATTGGATATACCATGGATTATACGAAAACCTCTTTGGATCAACAAATGCAAAATGTGGCTTGGAATCTTCCCAGCATTTCCACCACACTTCTGTCCAGCCCATGCCCTTCTGGGGCAGGAAAGAAATTAACAGACTGCACACAACAGACAAGTTTCAACATGACTTTTTAACTCTTCCCCATCCTCAAAGGCATGTTTAAATAACTGACTTCTGGCACATTTAGAAATTACTTAACCTAAGACTCTGGTTCTCAAACTTTCACCTGGAGAAGAATCACGTGTGACACCTGGGAAAATGCAGAGGGTGGGCCCAGGAAGCTGGGGATCATGCTGATGAGGGCAACTCAGGGCCTGATTGCTAATCCTGCTCCTCAAAGTGTGATCCATGCTCCTGCAGGGTGAGCATCACCCAGGAGCTGGTTATAAATGCAGAGTCTCAGGCCCAGCCCCAGAATTGCTGATCTAGAACCCACACTTTTTTTTTAACAAGGTCCTCAGGTGATTGGTATACACTTTATTGTTTGAAGAACACAAATACAGGTAAGGTCTTACCTAGTGATTTTGGGGAAATTTTAAAGTTAGGTTATGGAAAGGTCAATATTAGCAGGGAAATGTCACTCCCCAGAAGCAGGATGCAAATAAGAATAGGACAGAAAGCTCCATCAAACACCATTAGGTTGAAAAAGGGGTTCACAGAGGCTGTAAGAGAAGACTACCAGGGTTGGTTCCACCAAGCCCACCAGCCAGGGGCTCAGCCCCTGCTGGTTATACAACTGGCAAGACCAACTTTTCTTTCTTTTCCTCTAACAAATTCTAGTTACAGATTTTCCAACCTCTTTTCCTCCATCTCAAATGCTAGACACACTATTTGTCTTTTGTGACATTGAAGCTTAGGACAGGCCCTCTTTTTTTTTTTTCTTCTGGGGACATGGGCCCAAAATGCCTAGTCTCTGATCAATAAAAGCCAAGATGTTACAGATTTTTGGAGACATCAAAATCAAAAAGATACTGACAGTCTTCATGACTTCTTCCTATAAAAACATGTTTTCTGTCCCAATTTTTCATTGAAGGGCAAAATGTAGGGGCCTCCCTGATGGCCTGGGGGTTAATTCTCAGCACTGTCACTGCCATGACCCGAGTTCAATCCCTAGCCAGGGAGGTGACCCACATGGCACAGCAGACCTCTCCTGTCTCGCCCACTGCTCCCCTCAGCAGTGTATTTCAGTCAATCTGCCTGTTCTGTTCCCTACTCTGCCTCTGGTGAATCCTCTCACCCCCCACACCTCTGACCTATACCTCATTTCTTGGATGCATAAATAAATCTTTAAAAAAAAAAAATCCCACAGGTGACCCTGCTTGGGACAGGCTTGTTGCATTTGCTCTAAATGATCTGTTCCACAGTGACTACTTCTTCCTACCAATTAACCAAATTATTTCTCCCACTGAATGTTGCTTCTGAGAGATTTCAGACACAAAGCAGGAATGACATTAAGACCTCAGGGTAATCAAAACATTTTTGGTTACCAGTTGTCATTCTGCGTTACCAGTTGCCAACACAGGGTATTAGGTGCTGTAGAAATGGATAACTAATGGATCGATGACAGGGGGTAGCTAGAGTTTCCCCATTGTGCTTGAGGCTTCTGTGACAGCTACTAAATTATTCTCACTGCAGACATAAATGCTTCTGTGACTCTTTTGGCCATCTAGAGGAGAAATAATACTTTAACAAATAAGGTTTTCCAGCTAGACAACATACGAGATGGCTATTTAAAAGAGATAGGAAAATTTGCCCTAAATCTTTAAACCTTCTATTAACTCCAAGAAAAAGGCAACAAGTTTGATAGGCAAGTTCAATCTCTCATGTCTTCAGGAGAATTTTCCTGTTATCTATGTGCTGATAGAAAAAACCCTCAGTTTTATCTTCTTAAGGTGAGCTTTACGTGGGCAATTTAGTGTTACCATCTTTAAAGGTAAACACAACACATGTGGGATAACAAAAGAAAATGTATGCATAGTCTTCCAGGGATGGGTAATTATTATCTAGGATATTCAGCAGGAAGTCACCATCTATTATGCAGTGATAATTACCTGTGTTGCCCATGGTCCACATGTGGCTATTTAAATTGGCAATTCAGTGCCCCAGTCACACAAGTCACAGGTGCCCACACAAGCTACCGCACTGGACACGGAGGACGCAAAGCATTTCTATAATCACAGGACGCGTGACCGACAGCACTGTTCTAGAACAGCCTACATGATTCGGCAACACCCCCCACATCAGTTGAAGTGATCACACCTCCCCCAACCAACAAAGCGGGTGTGTAGGAGGTGGATCTTATATCAAATCTTTACCAAACAAATTCAAAATCTTATCGGGGGCCCAGAGTATTGGCCTTTAGCTGGCTCCTGGCAGAAGAGAGTGCCAGGCTGAAGCCCCCTCTGTCACTTTACCTTGGATTCCATCCTGCACCGAGGAGGAGCTGGCTGTTATTCCACCTGAGCCCTTCACACCTGCTTCCCTCTGGCTTATGATCCTGGGGCACGCAGGGCCCTCAGCAGCATGGTCAGAGGCTCTGGCCCAGTGGGTGGAGCGGCATTAATCATTCATGATGCCAGCAGGGACTGTACCCTATGGCCACTCACCTGTGGGTGCGAGGGACGCTGGGGACCGATAAGAACTGGAAACCCAACCTCCCTGGAGATTACCTTACAGCCACTGCTGATCTCTGATTAGTCGCTTACATTCCTAACCAGTTGCTGACTGTTACACAGTCAGGACCCTCTCTGAGCTCCGCTGGAAAAAATGTAAATTCTCCCCACTTCTCTGCCTAGATCCTGCTGAATGGAAATCCTCTTGGAGTCTCTTGACTGTTTGGAAAACTTTATATCCTCAAACTTCAGGGGAGCAAGTGGACAGGACACCACAGGTTTAGAATATGGAGGCTCTCGCCTTTCCCAGGCCTTTATTTTATTTTTAGGTGTTTAACATTTAGGTGCAACAATGGCAGGTGTGCCTTCCCATTAAAAAAATGATAGTATGAAGGCGACTGGAGGCTATAAAATTGTAGGTGGTTTTACAGTGAGGCTTCTGTGCCAGCTTGTTTCTAAAGCAAAGGACAAAATAATGAGAGTGTCATGAGAGATAGAATATACAAGTGGACAATGGCCAGACAACATGTAAAAAACAGAACCGTGACCCAGAACCTGAGTAATCTGTCCAGGAACCAATGTCTTAATCATAACACCACAACGAACAGCCCAGGAAGTCAGCCTGCTATCAATCTCCAGACACACTCCAGTAAAGTCAAAGAGTAACCTCTACAGTAATTAGCTCAAATGGCAAGGAACTGACTAGCAACCACCAACTTCCCTAACTTTTGTCCCCACTCCCAACTTTGGGCCAGTTTGAGAATACCAAAGCAGCTTGCCTGACCACACACCGTGCTCTGCTTCTAGATGGCTCCCTCATGCCAACAGTCTCAAATTAGGGCAAGCTGAAGTCCTTCCTCCTCACCCGACCCCCGCCCCCCAACGCTAACGTTTTCCACTTCTCTGCCTGTCTGAGTTTCTGCCAAAATGCAAGTGACTGTGCTGACTCCCTTGTGAAATCACATTCTGGAGAAATGACCTTTCACTGTTCTTACGCCGTCTTCATGTATTTCCACAGTCAATGTCATTCAAGCATTCTCTGACTTTTGCAGAAGAAAAACAACAGAAGTTATTAGGAAAAAATTTAATGAATTATGTAGTGAAATTGCTGTAGTAGGAATTTTCAACTCTGGAGACACTGGAAAGCTGCAAGAGCTAATCTGAACAAATAAGATGCGGATGATATTGCCATTTCTGGGATATATTATGAAAGGGCATGTTTATGAATCTATCAAACTTACCCTTATGCTTAAGACTTTTAAAAAGTGCTATTTAAAAAACAGACACACAGCCCAATAGAATCAAACTGAAAACCCAGACGTAAAGCAGCACATATATGGATTACTAATCTATGACAAAGCAGCAAAGAATATACATTGGAGCATGGACAGTCTCTTCAGTGAATGGTGCTGGGAGATCTGGAACGGCTATATACAAAAGAATGAAACTGGACCATTACCTCACACCGTACACAACGATCAACTCAAAATGGATGAAAGATCTGAATGTGAGACCTGAAACCACACAATACACAGAAAAAAACCCAGTCCAAACACTCCATCACATACATCTCAGAAACATCTTTAAAGACTCATCCCCCGAAAGAAAATGAAGGGAAAGATAAACAGCTGGGACATGTGATGTCGTGTTATTGCAGAAAGTGCTGGGAGTGTGAGCACAGGGTGTGCAGACTCCTGGGCCCAGAAGCCAGGGAGATGGCTGGGCTGGGAGCCTTGGTGGCTGCCTGCCTGTGGATCCAGCCCCCTGCTTCAGCATTAAGGGCTTGTCGGAGATACAGAAGGGTCCAAGTTCTCTTCCACTTGCCAGAATCAACAATGAACCTGCCCAGCCTGGGATGGCTGCACAACAGTGCCATTAAGGGTCCTGGCACCCCCTCAAGCACACGCTCCTCCTCAACATCCACGAGACAGGTCACCTCTTCACAGACACCCAGGGCCTTGCTCGAATATCGAGCCATGAATACAGCGGACGTGCGTGGTGACCCATCCATGTCCCATCTCCCTCTTCCTCACCCTAACAATGTCCCAAGAGGGAGGCGGGTCCGTTCCTCCTGCTCTTGGACTAGATTCTGTCCCTGCACTTGACTCTCTCATGGGGAGATGACTCAAACAGGGCCAATCAGGAATAAGGGAATGTTATTACATACTTTTAGAAAGGAAAAATTCCATCTCTTCCACAGAAACAGGGAGCAGTGATTCCTTCCTTCTTTTGGTTAATAGGGACTCAGGGGCACCCCTGCAGCCACTAATGCCACCATGAGGGGAAACAGCCTGAGAGCAGAGCAGAGACAACCACCTTGGAACTGGACAAGGGGACTTGCCACACTATGATATGCTGAGTCAAACTGTGCCTGAAGTCCATCCCATCGCTGAATTTTCAATTACATAAACCTGACAGCAACCAAAAGACTTCTGATAAAATGGGCCGTATCTCATGCTCCTGATAAACTGATTTCATCTCAGCTGAAACTTGATTTCAATAGATCTATTTAAGAATAGAGAAGACACTGTGTCTTGGACTATGAAAATTAAACCACCTTTGCAGCTTGAGGACAGAGAAACCTAAGTACAAGAGGGTGAAGTACGGCACGGGAACCAAGGGATTGGCCCCAGCCACACCCACAGAAAGCCTGCCCAGCATTTTCCCTTTCCTGAAAGGTCCAATAAGTATCCCTAGGGAGAAGCAGCAAAGCACGTAAAAGCTGCTCTAAACATTCTCCTTCCAGGGGTCTGCCTTCCTCTCAGGAAGCATTTGGCTCTGAGGGAGCCCAGATGATGTGCCTGCATGCTTGGCAAGGCTTCTGGGGTCTCCCCCACCCAATGTGCCCACCAGCCCACGTCCCCACCGGCCCATGTCCATGCTGTCGCAAGGGGTAGAACCCAGGCCGAGCCTCAGAACCTCTCCCTACGGAGGAACAAGGCCTCGGGAAGCCTTTGGAAGCCATTTGAACTTGTCAGAGAAGGAAGTCTTAGCATTTTGGATTGCTAAACCATTATGAAGGCTGGAAGAACTGAAAGTTAAAAAATAAATGGTGGCGGCAGATGCTCCTGTGAATTTTCTGCAGTGCATTTCCAGTTTCAAGAAAGTAGGAAATTGATTGATGATTTAGCAACAGGGTAACAATCAAGAAGCACAGCAGCACGTGATATGTGAAGTTATCTATTTTATAGTGACTTAGAGGAATTAGCAAAAAGGGGTCCCTTTAAATAAGGAAAATGGAGCCAAGGCATCATGCCATGCCCAAAGCAGCATTTAAATGATCCTAAAATGAGCAGTCAAATTATTTCCAGTATTGTAATATTCATTAATTTTGAAAGAAAAACTTATACCCCTACTACCCAGATGCTGAAAAAAAAAAAATCTTTGACATCAATGTGGATGGTTCCAAGTCAATTGTTGTCTTTAGTTTAGCAACCCAAGACTACAACTATAAAGCTAGGTGAAGCAAAAGGATAAATATAATGTGATTTCCTGGAAATCCTGCAATGCAATTTCACTTTGAACTTGCAAATATCAAGGCATGATCTGCATGAAGCTGGTGTGTTTCATTCTAGAGTGATGGGCCCCAATTAAAAATAATGAGGCCTGTCTCTGGCCGCCAGACCCAATTAGAGATAATGAGGACTGATAGCTCCTGAAATAGATTCATTTTTCTCTGATAGACGAATTGGGACAGGGGTCTCGGTAGGGTCACAGGGATAGGCCCGGCCACAAAGATGGGTCATTCAGGCTGAAGAAGCCCTTACGAATCCAGCTATTAAATAAGGAAGTAGAACTAACCCTGTTAGACATTCTTCCGTCAGCCACTTACCCTGCCAACTCAAATCCACATCGTTAGCCAAATGATGCCTCGACATTCAAAACTTTTCAGTAATGCTCATACGACTTAAATGACTGTTTAAAATATACTGAAAACGGGCCTCCCTGGTGGCACAGCAGGTTGAGCTCAGCGCTGTAACGATGTCCACAATCTCTGCAGCGTGGGTTCAATTCCTGGCTGGCCAGGGAGATACCCACACGGCACAGCAGACCTCTCCTGTCTCTCCCGCTGCTCCCCTCAGCGGTGCTTTCGGTCCTTCTGCCTGTTCTGCTCCCTGCTCTGTCTCTGGTGAATTCTCTCACCCTCCTGTGCCTCTGGCCTGTACCCCAGCTCTTGTATAAATAAATCTTTTTAAAAAAAAAAACTGAAAATGTTGTGTGACTGATCTCATGCATGTACACACACGTGTTTATATGTCCGTGTATAAACACATGGGCATGTAGAAATATGCAAGCAGAACACCATTTGGAATAATCTCAGATGCACAGAAAAGTTGCAGACAGTACAGAGTCTCCATATATCTCTTCCCCAGTTTCCCCAACATTAGCATCCTACATAATCTGGCCCATTTGTCACAGCTCAGAAGGGAAATTAACGTTCTGTCAACCAGACTCATTAGCCTGAGATTGGAAGAAAAGCAATGGCGCTAGCGTGATGGGACTGAGGGTGGGGTGGAGGGGGACTCAGCAGGAAGGAATCCAGAAACCCAAACTGCTGAGGCCCTGAGAAACTGGGCTAATGATGGCGTCAACAACTCACTGTTGTTATTATAGAGGAGAACACCTGGACAGGTTCAGACAGGCCAGCGCGTGTGTCCAACAAGTCTGATTAGTCTCCTCAGCAAGGGCCCTGGTAAACTGACAGGACCTTGGACAATGCAGAAATGCTCCCTAGACGGTGCCTTTAGCCAGGAGAGAAGAATCCTTACGATGCAGTTGTCTCTCATGTAAGCCTTCAAGAAAGGAGAGCCGAGTTTCTCGAATAGGGCAGTAAATTTGATCTGCTCCCTAGATCCTACTGGGGAGTGGTGGGGACTGACCAGGAGGTCCAGAATCGGAAGGTAGAGCTAACCAGGACTGTTTTCAGCTGAAAGGGGCGCTTATAATTTCCAAGAAAGGAGCTCTCCGGCTGACGTTTGCTAGGACTGTTGACAGTGGGTAAGATGAGCTCACATGTTCTCTAACTTTTGGTTCTCAGTCCCTCTGCCCAGAGCGGTGAGGTTGGTCACAGTTACCGGCGTGGCTGTTGGGCAACCCGCTCTATTGCTCACCATCAACAACCCACACGGGGACAGGCTGGAAGGCGCACACCCCCCAAAAATGAGAAATACAGGGAAGAGCTAAGCGTGTAGATGGGGGCTGCCCATCGAACTTTCTGCCATGGTCGGAAACCTTCTCAATCCCATTAGTGTGGAATGTGTCTACTAACTAGACTCCAGGCTTGATTCAGGTTTTACCTATTTTCCCATCAATGTCCTTTCTTCTCCCAGGATCCTACCCCAGGACACCACACTGCCTCCAGCGAGCATGCCCTGCCCAGCCCCCTCTCGGCTGAGACACTTTCTCACTGTGTCCTTGCTCTTCATTAACCTTGAGAGTTTGGGAGGGTATTTTGTGGGATGCCTCAATCTGGATTTCTCCAGTGTTCTTACAAGCAGACTGGGGGGTGGTCTTTTGGAAGGAATACCACAGAGGTGGGGTGCTTGGGACAGAGTCCCAAGCACACACTGGCTGCTCTGCTATAAAGTTAGACGCCCCCCTCGCTATACTATTATTTGAGTCATTAAAACCAGCCCAACTGTGAAGGGGGAGGGAGGCGGGGACCAGATTTAAATTCTGCCTCCCGGAGGAGAAAATATGGACACGTTATTTGGGATTGGTGGGTAAGGAATATTTGTCTCTTCTCTCCCACTTGTCTCTCTCCAGTCATTTATATCAGGATTTAGGTTCTAATCCTAAATAAACTTAGATACCTATACACTTTAGGTTGTGATCCATTTTCAGCTTTGGCCATTTTCTGGCCTTTATTTTTTTAAACAGGGTCTCAACAAGCATGTGTTTTGCATTTGACACTTTAGTGCACGTTTCAAGCCAGACAGAAGCAGACTTTTTCCAAGAAATGAACCTAGACTCAGTCATTGATAAGTGCCAGTAAAGGTCCCTTGTGGTCATTCTGAGTAAGATGCTATCCAACTTAGCACCCAAAGGGCAGGGTTGTGATAAGAACCAGTTGCAAAGTACTTCTAGAATAATCCTGAGAAGCTTGCAAACATCCCTTCAAGATAGGACGATAAAGTCCCATTTGGGAAGGTAATTAATAAACTGCTCCCAGAGAGAAGACGTGCCCACAATCACTCAGTAGGCCCATCGCTGTCGAGAGTCCCTGTGCCAAGGCAAAGCAGTCAAACCAGCGTGGGGTGTATATGCCTAAAATCAAAACATAGCAGTTTCCACAGTCTGTCCTACACAGCACCCATTTATACTTCTATTTTGCTCTGAGCTCTATAAATAAAACAGAGTTTGGAAAAAGAACATCTAGGATAAACAACAGCTCATTTGGACAATGAGTTCATTCGATGGCACTATATTCTTTTCAGCATTCCGGCTCTTCGGTTTTCTTCTGACACAACTTTTTCTCCTGATAGGGAAGTTATTCCTCACCTTATCAGCTGAAGTCAAACCAGAGCTTCAGGGAGAGTACGGATTTGGCTATTGCATGCGAGTATGAAACCATCAAAATGGTCATTCTCCGATTTTTAAAAATTGTGAACAATGCTTTTCAAATACAAATGGCTTAATTCAGAGTCCCAAGCACACACTGGCTGGCCACTGGAATGTGGCCTATACTCCAGACTGTGTCCAAGTATGTTATTTTCACCCTAAATGTCAAGCACGTCAGTAGGTTTTCAGTGTGGGGATCAGCCAGATGAGTTTCAAAACCAGGAGTATTATACTTACAAGTCCTTTTTGTGTCAGATGCAGATTAATTTCTGAAGCTTTGTATCATCCCAAGTGTCTAGCGCATGCAGGATGCGAGGACTTTCTTCCCGGAAATTAGCAACCAGCAGGTATTGGTTTTGATAATGAGCACATCTGGGCACATCTGCCAAATTCCCACTGCATGCCCCACGGTGAAGATGCCCTTTAAACAAATTCTAGTGGAACTGAGGCTTCAAGTCAAGCACCCCGAGCACACATCAGCACACATGCCACAGGCTTCAAGGCACACAGGCAGCACTACCCACTCTCCTACAGGCTAGGTGAGGTATCACAGGCGTGCTTGGACCCGAGTGTCCCAAACAAGTCAGGCACTAGGACCTCCACTGTCTGCTCCCAGCTGAAGTTGGAGGTCTTTTTGTCCGTTACACCCATGCATGTAATCAGCGATTGTTCCTATTGTAAATCCCAGATTCACCATCTGTATGCCGCAAAGAGCTGGGTGATTGTTAATACCCCGTCCCCATGGGATTAATCTGCAATTTCACACTAAATGATTTTTAAGTATAATTTGTTACAATGATACAACATTACCATTTCTAAAACAAACAGCCTGGATTGTTATCTTGCCATAAAAAGCTGAAAGTGCCCACCGACTGCTGTATTAGAACGTGTGTATGTGCCGCACCTAGTTTACAATCACTTCACTTTAAGCATAGATGGAAAATAACCTCAGTTCCAGAACCTTGAGATGGGGTTTTTAGTAAATGAATTCACTGCTTTTTGTTACTGGGGAAAAGGATCTGAATGTGCAGTAGTGATAAGACTGAAGGAGTCCTCCAAGCAGTCTCTTCAAGTCACTCTGGGCTGTCTGGCATCTGCAGGATAAAGCTGCTCATGGTAGAAGAAAAATAATCTGAGTTTGGATTCTCATTGAGCAAAGAACTGTTAAAGGCTTTTTTTTTTTTTTTGCCCTGTGGACAAAGGGGGACCCCCTAAATCAGCCTGTGATAGCAAAGAGAGCAGCTTGAAGCATGCAGAGTTTTTATTCCCTTTTCACTTTTTTTTCCATGTCTTAAACTAAGACTTAGCCATAAACTATTACAAAAAAGGTATTACTCCAATCAAAAGTTGCAACTTATTTCAAAATACATGATTCAAAAATATGTATTTATTTGAAATCAAGCCGGAGAGTTTTGTCTATTTACTGAGAATGAAGCCTTTCCATTAGATTGAGACAAACACAGCTCCTTTACTTCCTTGCATGTTTGATGATGGGTTCAAATGCGCTAGGTTTTTTGTTGTTTTGGTTTTAATTGAGGTAATGTTGTTTTCCACATTATATGATTTCGGGGTACAGGTTCACAGCTGCTCAGATGTGTGCCCACACTCTCAGCCACGGTCTGTGGGAATGTAGACTAGTCCTGTCTGCTCCAGTAAGGAAGTTCTCTGCATATCCAATGTTCCTTTTTTTATGGATTAGGTGGTTATACATGGCCTGCACATTTCTATTTTTTAATCCTAATTTATCCCATCAACTAAATGTTTGACCTCTAAGGAGTTATTGGGGAAGGGGCAGCAATCCCCTAGGAGATGGTCACACCCCCCAAAAGTGGGACCTGCCTCTCCTAAGCTACGTATCATAAAATCTCTCAAATATGCTGCTCATGGGAAACCACGTGGTTCAGGAAAGTAGGAGGGAGGGGATCCTGCATATCACTTTCCCCTCCACCAACGTGGTCAGGTAGAACAGAAAAGGCAAGCCAAATGCTTTCCTCACCTGTCCTCTGGTGCCACAACACCCACCTGACACCGCTGGAAGGACTGAGCAAGATGTGCAAAGCGCTTAGCATGTTGTGGAACAGAATAAGCTGTTCAAAAAGGATAGTTTGTTATTTTTATTAGCTGCTGACAATCTGAGGTTTTGATAGCAACATTGGCACAAAAAAAAAAACTGTCTTCACTCTAAGAAAAATAAAGACTGATGTCGGGTGCTTTCAATGACAAATGGCAAAGACCTAGGCATCGAGGTGGGGTAATAAGGAAAGGTGGAGCCTGTGGCAAACTGGAAAGCATCCGATGACCATTCCACTAACTAGGGGCAGCCAGCATTCAGTACCCGCTGATGGCAACATCTTTGGATTGTAGGGCTAGTATGGCCAATGTTTCAGATTTTTTCAAGGAAAGCTGGAAATCACCTTGAGGGATTTTAAAATGCTGGGTTCTCATTCAAGTTTGTAGAAAGGAAACCTCTGACCCATCCAGAGGCTGCCTGTGGCTGACTGTGGCCTGTGGACCTCTGGTTCTGGGTCCCTGATAGAAATCAACAGAAAATGGCACACAAAGAAATCAGCAAGCCACAGCGTGACAGTCACTCTTCCGTCTAAGGCAGACTCCATTAGACGTGGAGCTGCAGTGGTGTCTGTCACACAGAGAGAGGCAGGGGCCATATACTCTGTGCGATAGGAACAAACAATTCTACGAGAGAGACACAAGATGCCAGATTAAATCAATTCTAGAATTCAGGTGCAATGCAGCCTTTCCCAAATGATGGGGGCTTAATGGAACATTCTAGGGAACAAATGAAGATAAAGGCTTAGGTAGGATAAGGTTATGGGTGGGGAGCAGAAGGACCTTGACTATAATATTGAGGCATTATCTGGAGCAAGTATAAGCAGACTTCTCCCCGGATGTCAAAAGGTGGTATTACACCTTTTAGGTCACTGGAGACCCATGGTAAATCCAAACTATTGGTTTAGAAAGTGGAGTTCGGGGCCTCCCTGGTGGCCCACGGGTTAAGTCTCAGCTATCACCGCCTGAGTTTGATGCCCAGCCAGGGAGCTGACCCACATATGGCATAGCAGACCTCTCCTGTCTCGCCCCTTGGCAGTGTGTTTCAATAGATCTGCCTGCTCTGCTCCCCACGCTGTCTCTGGTGAATCCTCTCACCCCCAAACCTCCGGCCTACACCCTAGTTCTTCTATGCAAGGGAAAAAAAATGCATTAAAAAAAAAAGCAGAGTTCACTTCCCAAAATAACTGGACTGATTCCTTACTTTCTCCAGGAAAATCTAGCTAGAGAATAAGAGCCTTCTGAAAATCCTAAGCACCTGGAGACACAGTCTTTGGCAGGTGAGGACTTGGTACGCACCAGGTACAATCTCCTAGCCTCACACGCCCTGAAAGAGCAGTGTTGTTGTTCCATCTTTACAGATGGGAAAGCAAAAGCTCGAGGACTAACTCACCCAAGGTCACTCAGCCAGGAGGGAGGGTCAGCGGGGACTTGAACTCTGGTGGGTCTCACTGCTCAGCCACCACGAGTTCCTCTACCTAGCGGTCACCTCATTTGAAGAGTCACCTCATGTGGCAGGTGAAGGGTGGTCCTGAGGAAATAGTCTTTCATCTGGAATTGCTATGTTTACATGCCAGATTATCCACTTTCCAAAAATAAAATATGCTTAGGGTTAAGATGGTGCCTAACAATTTAATATTTCTTGATTCAGAATGAAGCGAGTAAATGTCAGCATTATAACAACGATGCAGCTATTGGGTAATGCTGCCAAGAGACAGCCCAGCTTTGTAAGCATTTTTACAGTAGGAAAAATGTTTTACTCTCTCAATTATTTGCTTTGTGCTTTTAAACGTAAGTCAAATAGAATGATAACTGCCCGGCAGTTTCAGTGTGGTCACTATCAAGATACATGAAATTGATACATTATTATTTTATGTTTTTCCCTCAAAGCATTTATTTTTGTCTGCCTCTGCATTATCACAATTTGATGTAAATATCTTAAAGCAGCAGAAATTTAACCACATTCAATACAGTTTGCTATTTATGTGCACTGACTTGGCATTGAACTTCCAGGATGAGGTTTAGACGAGCACGGAATGTCAGCACTGGCTGGACCTCGGAGATCTAATTCTACTCAAGCTTGGGCCGGGAATACTCCTCCACCTGTTCCCCATCAACAGCATCAGCGGAACCAAGCGGCCTGGGTCCGTTATTGTTAGAAAGTGACCCCTTACATTGATTAAAATAAGCTTATAACCTGGTGCTCTTAATTCTGTTTTGTGGAGCCACTGAGGCAAGAGTCTGAGTTTCTATTCTTTTTGACACACAAATTCTCAAAAGTGAAAAGAAAAACACTCCCCAAAAAGTCACTTTTTCATAACAGAGTCCCTGGGTATATTGCAAAAATGACAACATGAGATTATTACAGTGGGAAAGAGGAAAACAAATTGATAAAAAAAAAATATGCTCTTGCCACTTCCTGGAGCAAGACAGGCGTGACTTAGTAAGGACTGAACACCTTCCTCAGGAGTAAGACTGGCCAGTGGTTGAACTGGCTGGGGGGATCAGCGGGGGTGGGGTGGGGTGGGTTCCCTTTCTGGAAACAACCAAGGGCTTAGCATCTTTGTATTCAATAAGACCTGTGACAGCAATTGTTGTCATAGGGCCACAGCACACACAGGACCACAGCACACCCAGGGCCACAGCACACCCAAGGGCCACAGCACACACAGGACAGTGTATCACAGCGATAGAGAATCAGGCAGTCTTAAGAGATCAGAGTCAATCACTTGTCGAGGTGGCGTACACCATGGAAAGCGAACCTGAGATCTTTCTTATAAGAAAATATCATCCAATTCATTTTTAGCAATGGACAAATTTTTTTTTTTAAATAGAGGCATGTTTTATTTATTTATTTGCTTTGTTTGTTTTTTGTTTATACATGCACTGGGTACAGTCAGAAGTGCGGGAGGGTGAGAGAATTCACCAGAGCCAGAGCGGGGAGCAGAGCAGGCAGAGGGACCGAAGTACACTGCTGAGGGGAGCAGCGGGCGGCAGGAGAGGTCTGCGCGCCATTCGGGACCCTCCTCTGGTGGCTGGGGAGCAGCCGGGGATCGAACCGGTGCCACAGAGGCCGTGGGCAGCTTTGCAACCCAGCGCTCAACCGCTGCGCCACCGGGGAGGCCCAATGGACAAATTTTTTTTTTGGAGGACTATCTCTCCACAGCACCTAATACGTGCCGGACATGGCCTGAGGTGCTGTGGCCTGGGGGTTGTTCTAGCACCATATTTAGTGGAAAACACTTTGAGATTGCTGCTTCACAGACACACCTGCAGTCCACCACCCCAGCCTATGGTCAGAATGAAGAGACGGATTATTTTTTGCTAGAAATTAAGGGTTCCTGACCACGCTTCCTCTTCCCTCCTAGCAGAAAATCAGGTGGGGGAGGGGAGAAACAGTGATGACTTGTAATAAAATTGAGCTGCTTTCTGATAAGCTAAAACCTGCACCGAACTTGCTAAGTTTTTTACCCTTCAAGACAAACCCTGCACCCACACAGGGCACGCGAGGAACTGGCTTTCCCAGGGATGACCAAGGCAGCTCCCCATTAACATGATGACCTAGTGTTTCTTCCACAGCTCTGAAAACCAAGCAGAAACCGCGACTGCTCCACTACCAAAACTTGAAAAACCCAGATAAGAACATTTCCCACCGCAGCAAACCAGAGAATAAGCAGAAAAGCCAAATACCTGTTGTTTTCTCTCCTTCTACGGATTCCCGTGTGATCGGAGGTCTGGTGAACAGGATTCTCTGTCGAGCCTTGTGGCGCTCTTGCTGGCAGTGAAGCAGGTATGTCAGCAAACTCAGGAACCAAACTCAGACTGTTCCTACAGAGGCAAATACAGCCCTTGCAGAGCTGTGGACACAGGTGAGACTGCTTGTGATTGGAAAACGAAATCCTATTGGCCACTCTCTGAAGAAGGGCCTCATGGGATACAGGTGCCCATCCTTAGTGATCACAGACTCACCCAAAACACTTGTGGATAAATAAGAGTTCTCGTGCCCTGGAGGGTTCCAGTTCACTCCAGGTGACTGCTATTGACCAGGCTCGAGAAACGCCAGGCATTTGTAAAAGGGGAAAAAATACTTTCATCTAACAGAAAGAAGGGTTTCTGCTAAGTTACCTTGGTTTTTGGAATAACTCTAACAGTAGGTGTTCGGGCACAGTATTTTCAGCAGCCATTCCTAAAGCAAGGCACTCAAGATCACAGTTCTTGAGTAAAGTGACCACTGCCGCCAGCCAAAAATCCAGGGGCGCGTGCGCTCACACACACACACACACACACACACACACACACACACACACACGTTTTGTGTATGTTTAATGAAAAGGTTCTTGTTCTTTTTCCACAGCGCCTGAGTCTACAGAAGTCATGGACTAGATACCTTTTACTTAAAACCCTGTACTGAGGGCACCAGCTCTCAGGAGAGATTTTCTTTTCAAAGTTGCTGAAGACATAAATGATACCTTAATGCAAATGACTGGCACCTCAAAAGGCAGTTGTCAAGTCACCCTGTTCCTTACAACTCCATTAAGGATGAACCGACACAAACCCACATGCATTGACTTCGAAACACTTAACCTGTAATTTCATTGCAGGTCATTGGGGACATTCCGCGCAACCTAAACTACTTTCAGAACCGGCCATAATACAAAATTTACCTAGATGCAGATTGGAGAGATGAGAACTGACCGAGGTTTATGTCCATAACCTTAACCAACATCTGTAAACTACCTCCCCCACCCCTAGAGACTGCAAGCTGATCTATTTACTCCTGGCAGAGAAGAAAGAACACGGGCGCCCAGGTGCTGACAAGGAAACCACTCAGGAGGACGTGGACGAGCGCCAAGGTCACAACCCACCTGGATGGAAAATAAAATGCAGGTACATCCAGCCCAAGGAGTCCGGGCTCCTCCCTGAACTTCAGCAGGGGCTATGAAAGGCCTCCCCTCCCCGCAGGTGCGGACATGCAGCACCTGAGCGGCTGCGGGGTGCACAGCGCGAGCAGGGCCTCGAGAAACCCAAGACGCGCAGGATGGCGGCGCGGCCGCCCCGCGGGGGCCTGGAGGAGCCTGGAGGAGCCTGGAGGAGCCTGGAGGAGCCTGGAGGAGCCTGGCGCGCGGGCGGGGGCTGCGAGCTGCGCGGCCTGGGGGCCTGGGCTCGAACCCGGTGCCCTGGGGCCGCGCGTCACCGCTCAGAGCTTCAGTACCCCCCGGGCCCAAAGGGGCCCCCAAATCCTAAAGGCTCGTGTTTAGGACCAACGCGGAGGTGGAAATAAAAACTCATGGGTCGCTGTGACTATTATTGCTGCTCCGGGCAGGGGAGGTTCAAGAGATGGGGCGCCGGAGACCCGACTTTGTCGGGGGGACGAGCTAACCCGAGTCCCCTGGAGGGGCTGGGGAGACCTTTGTCCGCCCGGGCCGCGCGCCGCCCGCGGGCCGCGCCACCTTTCCCGCGGCGGGCGCAGGGCGGGCCGGGCGGCGGGCGGGCGGGAGCGCGGGCGCACGGGCGGGCCCGGCCCCCAACGGCCGCGCGGGGGGACCCCGAGCGCCGCCGCCCGCGCAGCCCCGGCCGGCCCGGGCGACCCCACCGCGCCCCGCGCTCGCCCCGGGCGGCTCCCCCTGCACGCGGGACGGGGGCGCGCGGCCCCGGGGCGCCCCCCGCACCCCCCGCCCCGCCCCACCCGCGGCCCGGCAGGTGGAGGCGCCCGGCGCGGGGCTCCCCGCCCCGCAGCCCCCCCAGCCGCGCGCCAGCCCGCGCGGGAGCAACTTTCTTAAAGGGACAGGTGGCCGGCCCCGGGTCCACCTGGGGGCGCGACTCGGCCTCCTGGCCCGCCCCCTCTTTGGGGAGCCAGGGGGTTGCCACAGATCCCTCCACCCGCCCACCTCCTCCCCCCCGGGCGCGGACGGGGCTGCACGTTTTCATGCACCCAGTTTCCTTCTGCAACTTAATTCTTCAGGCCCCACCACCCGCCCCTGCTGCTCCACGCAGGCCCGCGAGCGCGCAGCTCCCGCCGCTGCGGGCGAAGTTTAAAGCGGGGTGCGCGCCCCCCCCCCCCCGAGCCCCGGGGCCGGCCGGGCGCGCGGCGCGGGGAGCGCCCCGCAGTCCCCTTGACCTGCCCCGCGGCTGACCCTGGGGACGAGCCCGCACCGCTCTCTGCGCATGCTCCGGGCTGGACAGCTCCGGGAGGGAAATTTAAAAACGGTTCGAGCAGCGACAGCGGCCAAATTGCGGAGCGCGAGGGGTGAGCGCGAGGGAGCCCCCCTGCGAGCCCCCCGCGCCCCAGGAGCGCCCGCGGCGGCCCCGGCGAGAATCGGCTCCAGGTACCGCCTTGCGGGGTCGGCGCGGCTCCAGGGTCTCCAGGGGAGCCCCGGCTCGGGGTCTGGGGTGCCTCTCTCGGGGCCCCCCTTTTCTCCCTCCCGGGAATCCTTAAATGACTTTTGGGGCAGATCTGAGAGTCTTCGGGGGGCCTCTGTGTTCGCTTCGGACCTGGAGTTTGAGAAATTCAGCAAAGTTTTGTTTTGTTTTTGTTTTAAGGCTGTGTCTGGGGTGGGGTGGGGTGGGGTGCGGTGGGGTGGGGTGGGGTGGGGTGGGGTGATTTTCCAGCCAGGGGATGTGGCATTTCTCATTTCTAGGACGGGGATTATTCCCTTTGCAAGTGGAATTTGGCTTCCCAGAGAAACATGTGACCCATCAAGCTGTCCTTTTTTGTTTTCTATTTTCAAAGTGATGCTATCAGAACTGCAGTTGGAAACGTAAGCGTTGGAAGTGAATAAGATTTTTTTCTGATTCCTATTTTGTGAGTCTACATTTCCCAAGACTTGACATTTGGATTCTAGAGCCTTCCTCGACCCTTCCCCCATTCATTCGGAAGAACCTGGAATGTCATTCCGTTCTCTTCATTTGCTTCTAAAACCCTGTAGAATTGCCCTGGGAGGGTGACCTGGGATGCCCAGGAATCCTCTAGTATTTTCCCCCCTTCTTTTTTAAAAAGTGTTGTCAGTTGTTTGAGCTCCCTCCTTCCGAGCTGTGGGAAAACTGTGGGTTTCTGCCCTGGCCACATTGATACTGATGGGTGCTTTGTTTTCTGCTTGTCTTTCCCCCAAGGAGATGCTAGAAAGTGACATCCCATCTATAATGTCAGGAATTATTCGAAACTCAGGGCCAACTCACCACCCCTCGCCACGGGAATACAGGTGAGGGCCTCAACAATAACAAACAATACTTTTTTTTTTTTTTTAACTGTTTCGAGTGTCAATGCGCTGTTTGTGGTATCTGAAACTGCCTGAGAACTCTTGTTGTTCCATTATATTCTGTGATTTTGCAGGAGAGCTAGAAGATCTTGATTTCAAAGTTGATCTTTCTGAGGGTGTGGGGTTCATGACCTGGGGCAACTCTGTGCCTGCAGCCTCTTGTCCTGTCCAAAAGACCCCACCTGGGCTGGAGACTGGGCATCCTGATGAATGTAAAGATGACAATAGCAGCTCTTGTTTCCCCTCCAGTGACCCTAACGGGTTCCAGAAAACGCCCCCAAAAGCTTTCTGGGGGTGGGGAGTGGGGGTGGGGGCGGAATTAACTTCCATCCTCCTTGGATGTTGGGCAATGTGTGAGCTCAAACTTCTGGGTTCTTATCTGGGTGACTTTCAGCAAGCCCCTTGTCCTCTCTGCGCCTCATTTCCTCATCACTGAAATGATGTTCTAGAATGAGAGGGCTTCAAGGTCTCTTCCAGGTCTCACATGTCTGAGGGATACATTAGATAGAGACTGAGGCCAAAATAATTTCTTGAGGCAGGATGAAGGGAGAGACAAGTAGGGAGAGACAACGTCAAACGGCAGAGCTGGGAAGACCCTGGTGGGAGAGGTCAACTAGTCCAGCCCCTTCCTTTACAGATGGGGAAACTGAGGCCAAGAAAGAGAAGGGGTTTGTTCAAGGTCACACAGGAAACTGGGAAAAGACCTGGAGACCCTTCCGCTCTGTGCCTTGAACCCAGGGAAGCCTGATCTGGTTTTCAGTGCCCCAGCCCCAAAGGCCCCCAAGGCAACTGCAAGCTGGTGGATTAAGGGGGCACAGCCAGATTATGGAGTGGGGACAGGATGGGGCTGGCCTGGGAAGAGCTGTCTGTCACCTTAGATCAGCCCTGTTTACACGGGGACTCTCTGCTCACCCCCCTTCCTGGGACAAACCACGGTCCCCAATTAGCAGGGGGCTGGTGGCTCCTCCTGCGACCCAGTGAGACCACATTTCCAATAGATATTTGATGAGAACGTGCTGGTTTTTTTTTGGGGGGTGGCCTAGATGTGGACTAGGTGGCAGTATGCAGGCACCCTCCCCAACCACTCACCTCTGTTGGGGGGCGGTGCTTGCTCTTAGGAGCCTCATTGCACAGGTGAGGAAACCAAGGTTCAGAGAAACAAAATGGCTTTTCCCAGGACTGCACAGCCAAAGACCCCGGGGTTTCCTTCATCTCTAAAAGGGCTCCAGTAATGGCCAGTGGAGCAAGAGCTCTGGAGCCCAGAACCTGCCCAGCTTCTCTGGCTGTGTGCACCTCCCTGAGCCTCAGTTTCCTCATCCATAAAATGGGGATAGAAGTGCACACCGTGGAGCTGTCCTAAAGATGAACAATTGTATGCACCTTGGAACCTTCATTGGTGCCACTGAGACAATAACAACCGCCTTATGAGGATTAATGACATCTCCATGAGACGGTCCGGCCCCCAGCAGACCCTGTTTGTTCTGGTTACCCCTCCGCCCTCCCAGCTGGAAACCTGTGGCAGATCTGGCCCTCCCCTGGGCCTGTTGGAAGAGTTCAAAGCCAGGGATTCTTGTACCCCCTTGCTGCCCACAGTTCTCCATAAAGCCCCTAAAAGCACGGGGGCCAAGGGAGGCCAGTGGTTAGACGAGCTCCATGGAGTCAAGCGCTGGCGGGCTCCAAGCCCAGCTCTGGACGAGCTGCGAGCCTCGCGGCAGTTTCCTCATCTTTAAAATGGGCACAGCCGGTCGTGGCCCCGTGGTTGCCGGGAGCGCTGTGTCAATACAGCTGGTGCAGCAAGAGCCGCAGGACCAGTAATTGCTGTTGCTTGACCACGATTACACTGCAGAGGCCAGCTTCCTGGAGGGCTTGGATGGGGGGTGGGGGGCGCGGTGGGAGAGCGTGGTGGGAACAGGCCCCTGAGTCCAGACACCCAGGTGCTGCCCCGCCAGGGCTCCCACCAGCTCCAAGGGGTCTTGTTCGGCCCAGTTCACACACTCCTGGGGGTGCTGGGAAGCTCCTTTCCAGAAACAGGGCAGGGTTGCTGGTGAGCTCACTTGGGGGGCCTGGCAATACCTAACCAGCTCCCCCCACAGCTGTAGGGACAGGGGGTGTGGGGGAGCGCCGCATCAACGTGGATCCAGAGTTGCTTAGATGCCTGGCCTTTCTTACGCTCGTGGATTTGGGGCTGCCTTGCTGTGATAAACGCGTCCTATCCGGGAGGCAGAATGCCGTCCTCACCCTCCCCATGGCAGCCGGGGACTTCTTAACTCTCTGCCACCTGCCTGCGCCACAGCCACCCGGGAGAGTAGAGCTCTTGTGCCCGTTTGGTGGAGGAGGAAATCGAGGCTCAGATGAAACGACTTAACAAAACAAAGTGCTGGTTATGGGTGAAGCGGGGGTTCGAGGGAAGCTGCCCCACCACGGGCGAAGGGCCGAGTCACTGGCCCCACCACCTGGCAGCTGTGTGACCCTAGACAAGTCACTGTCCCTCTCTGTGCTTCACTTTCTTCACCTACGAAGTGGCGCAATAAGAGAACAACTTGCAGTTACTGGGAGATTCTGTGCTTTCATCTAGAGGCGGTTTCCAGCCAGACCGGGGGGCGGCGCGCATTCTGATGCAGGGGGGGCTTCTGGGGTTGTGCAGCGACTCCCCACCCCTGCTGCCAACCACTCCCATTTTTCTGCTCGCATGAGAGCCCCAGAGAAGTTTATGGGCTTCTCTTTCTCCGTCCCATGTCTCCGGAGAAAGACACTCGGGCAGCTGGCCCAGCCTGGTTCCAGGCCCCAGACCGCCCCCCACAGCAAGCTGCCCCTCCATTCCCAGGGGCCGAGTTTGGCCGTTAACTTTCTATGGCTGTGCGCTGGGAGGGCAGGGGGGGGCGGCAGCTGGAGGCGGCTGCCGGGTCCTCCTCCCCAGGGAGCTGTCAGGAGTCAGCGGCCCAGCCTAGAGAGCAAATTGGCAGCAACCTCCCTGCCGGCATTGCTGAGGCCAGGGCCCGGGGTGGGGGCAGCCTGACCTCCTGGGCAACGGCAAACAGAGCTCAGGCTCAGCACAGGCAGCCCGTGGGTTGGCCGTTCCCTGGGCCCGGAGGCGGGGAGGGAAGCCCGCGCTGACAGGTGCTGAGGACCCTTATGATGCAGCTCCATGCGCCAGGCACCTGCTAGCTCCTTAGCAAAAGCACGACCCGTCCCATCTGCCTAGTGACAAGGTGAGCAAGGGGCTGGTGGTGTCTCGATTGCCCCTGAGCCCTAGGGGCAAGGCTTGGAAGGCAAGAACTGCCGCTTGTAACCACTGGCCCCAACTTTTACAACTTATTCTAGAGATCAGCTCCAACAGAGAAGCTGTTGGAGAAGCTTTTTCAGGGAAACTGAGGCCCCAGTGAGAGAAGGCAGACTGCTGGCTCCTTGGACCCAGCCCTTCTCCTGGGGCCACGTGGCTCATTGGTTCTCTTTTGGGATTCTTGAGCTGGGCATTCACCCCCCAAGCCCTCAGTTCCTCCTTCAAGACACGAGGTGACCTTGAGCAAAATCATTCCCTTTCTGGATGGTTTTCTCATCTGGGAACCACAGAGCCATGTGCTCAGTAGATACCGAATAGATACGCATTGAGTGGCCAGCTGGCTGGCTCAGCGTCACAGCCCTGAAAACCCAGCAGGCTTCCTGCTCTAGTTGGGCAGATTGCGCTGTGTGGGCAAACACCGCCTGCTGGGCACGGCTCCATCTTTCACGGGCAATGACCATTTGAACATCTTTGTACCCCTTCACCCTCAGGGTGGCAGGAGCAGCCTCTCGGGCTACCTTTTGGGGAAGGAAGCCTTCCTGGGGTACAGTCCTCCTGTGGGGTCTTGCACCTCCGTTGCACCACCACGTAGGCACACACACACACATCCCAGGTCATGCATCTCATTCTAGAAAAGAAAAATTCTCTTTTCCAAATTCCTAACCCAATCATTTTACATTACACTCACTCCTGGCCCTACTAGGAACTTCTATTTGCTAAATTGCCCTTGATTGGATTTTCTTTTTCCTGTAAACGGTTACAAAAGATATTACAAAAGGTATGTTAGCTAAATAAACACCTCCATGAAATGCTTAATCCCTTTTGTGTAAAGGTTGTTTGGAAACAAGAAGGGTTTGTAGCAATGAAGAGTTTCTTACTAACCACATCTCCAGAAGGCAGGTGAAAGTTTCTGGTTGTGATCAGAGTGGAAGTGACGTCCCAGGTAGGGCCGGACATGCCCCTGCCTCCCTTGGGTGGTGACCTGACCCTCAGGGACAATACTGTCTGGGCAGACCCATCCCAGAGGCCACATAAGCACGAGGACAGAAGGCAGTGGGCAGGAGGAGAGAAAAGTAGTTTGAGCACCTGTCTTACAGGTTATTTGATCTTAGCTCCACAGCTGCCCTCTGGGCTGGGATTGTTTTATTTTGCAGATGGGAAAACTGAGGCACAGAAAGGTAAAGTGACTTGACCAAGGTCGCACAGCTCCAAGGGGATTGATAGGGGATTTGACCCCAACATGGACATTCTTTCCACTGCACAGTTGCTGTATTAACTTTAAAGAAACTTAAGATAGGAAATAAAGGGTTAAATGTGGACTCTCGACTTCATGTCCGTAGGCAAAGATCCTCACAGATAATCTATCCAGAAATGTGTGTGGCTCGGTACAGGAGCCTCCCAAGCTCCCTATCAAGAGCAAAATTACATTTCTCCTTTATAGCAACAAAGGGCAGTGGTCATGGGCTCCAAATCACTTTGGGTGGACAAATATTGGTTAAGTAAAAGAATAAAAGCCTGAATTTGTTGCTCTGGGTTTATAATCAAGTGTAAGACAAAGTCAAGTCATCTTCCATCCAGTAGTTCAGCATTTAGAAGGCAGGAATAGATAAGAGAGTCCCAAGTGAAATTAGTCTCAGGAGATGCTGGACTGGTCTGGGAGGGCTTCCTGGAGGAGGAGGTATCTAAGCTAGGCAGGAAATGGATAGTGACTGGGGAAGCAAGGCATGCTGGATCTGGGTTGGGCTGGGAGATGGCTCTTCATTTTCCTATTTCAGCAGGTATGTAATAAATGCCCACAGAGTACCAGCCCCTATGTGGGTGCTGAACAAAATAGAAGTCCTCTCAGGCCTTGCCCTTCTAGAGTGGGAAGACTAGAAACAAGTGTAAATGAATATCTCATTACAAAATGCTTCATGTTCTTCAGACTCACACAGGAAGGACCACCAGAAATTAGGATGGCCAGGGATAGCCTATCAGAGAAGGGAACATTTAGCCTGAAACCAGAAACATGGGGGAAAAACAAACATGAATGAGTGCATGGAACAGCATTCCAGGAAGAGGGAATAGCATGTGCAAAGAGAACTTAGAATATTTGAATAACTTGGAAGATGTACAGGTCTGCTAGAGCAGAGGGGGTGGGCGGTAAAGAGGCAAAGGGCTAAAGCCCAGAATAAGGAGCTGGATTCTTAGTTTCCTAATGGGTTTTAAGAACAGTCCCTTTGAAAGGGTCATTTTGGCTGCTGGGTGTTAAATCTATTCATTCCACAAACACTAACACTTGAGCCAAACACCACAACACTCTCCCTGTAGGTTACCCACTTTGAACCAAGCGGTAGGCTCTGTTATCTTCTCTATTCAACACATGGAACAGAGGCTTAAAGGCATTGAGCCACCTGCCCAAGAACCCCCATTATGAATGGAGCCACTGGGATCCAGGACTCCCTGGGCTCACCCCTTCAGGGCCCTGCTCTGCAGCCCCCCCTTCCATCCCTCCGGCCACTGATTAAGTATTTGCTAACTAATGCTGGCCATGCCGGCCCCGTAGTCAGTGGAGGGCGGCAGCCATGGGCTTCAGGGGTGTCTCACTTTGCCCAGGGCACAGCAGGGTCCGGCGCCCAGTGGCCTTGTCACCATGGAGACACCTAGAGGTCCTTCCAAAACCCATACGACGGTGGTCTGCTCTTCCTCCCACAGCTTCATTTATTTTGGCCACGCTGGCAGAATAGCTGAGCGAAGAGGCTCCAGGGTGGTGGTTTAAATCCCGGCCCCTTTGCTGATGTGCTGTGTGGTTCAGGGGCTTTGCTCCCCGTCTTGGGGCCTCACTTGTCCATCTTGGGGTGATGAATCACCACCCCACAGGCTGTCGCGAGACTGGGGGGGTGCAGATCTAAGAGGGCTGTTTGAAAGGGAGCCCACCTTGGGGCAGATCTCCCTCTGCCTCCTTTGTAAAGCTCACAGGGGCACGAGGTTAACAGCTAGAAAATGATCAGCACATAGTAGGCGTTCAGAAAATAGTGGCCGATGATCACACAGATGACAGTGCAGTCCTGATCCTCATTTTCTCAGGGGACTGCCTTGCCCCTAACTAGGTGTGTCCTCCTCAGACCCCCCATGCTCCCATCCCCCAGAATGAGACCGCACCCTACAGCACCCCCCCCCCACTTCCTGGCAGAGCTGGGCTGCCCATCTCCTCTCCTTTCCTTCCCCTCCCCGCGACCCCTTGGGGTGTCCCAGTGGCAACCTGAGAGGTAGAAAGGGCTCAGATTCCTTTTGTTCTAGATGGGGAAATTGAGGCGCAGGAGCTCAGGCAGGAGGTGCCAGGAAGGGACCTTAGGCTACTGTCAGGAGGCTGCTGAGGTGGGTGCAAATTTCTATGAAATCAGGTCCTGCAGTTTCCAAACCTAAATTAATTTCCAGTTATTTTAGGGCAATGTAAAAAACACTCCAGATTTTCCCAGCAAGAGGGAAAAGAATGCTCCAGACCACCGCTGCCCAGTGGAATTTACTGCGACCACAGGTGGCCATGGAGCATTTCGATGTGGCTGGTGTGGCAGAGCAGCTCAACCTGTCATTTACCTTTAGGGGATTAAACTGAACTAGGCACGTGCGGCTAGTGACTGGGCCTATTGGACAGCCCGGGGCTGAGTTTCCAGAAGACACAGAACACATTTTTTCCAAGAGTTCCTTGTCAGGCAGGAGAAAGGGGCAGTGGAGCTGGAACCAACCCCATCTCTGACTGGGGCGCTCTAAACAGGCCCCTCTCTCCCCGGCCTCAGTGTCCCCATCTAGCAAAGGGGAGGAAACACAAGTGTTCGCCCGCCCCAAGCTGTGTCCACAGCTTTGATGTAATTAACTTATTTAAGTATAAAATTAAGCTGGGCCTCTTACCCCTGCTTGGCCCAGGGAGGGAGGGGCCGGGACATCTGGAAAGTTCGTTTGTTTGTTCACTTGTCCAATCTGTATTTATTGAGTACCTACTGTGTGCCCGGCCCTTTGCTAGCTCTGGGGTGCAGCACCTCCCTCAGGGGTGCAGGTCTCCCTGCTTCAGAGTCAAAGTGCCCTGCACCCACCAGTGGACGCAGTCTCTGTCCTGGCCTCCTCCTTGCCAGACCTTGGGGCCCCCGAGACCGGAGGTTGCAGCCCCTGCCTTCCCTGTAACACCAGCTTGACTCAAAAGGTGGAGGATTGTGGCCAACTGGGGGGCTGCCTGAGGCTCAGGTGTGGGGGGAGCTGCAAGGGGCAGAGAGGGAGAAGGCACCCTTTGTGAGGGCACAGAGGTGGCCAGCTGCTGGTACCCCGCCTCATGCCCAGAAAGCCTGACTCGGTGGCTCTGGCCAGCCCTGGCGGGGGTGATGCAAACACAGTGAAGTGATGGGCATGTGGGGAGGGGACAGGTCTGGGGGATATTGAGGGGCCCCGGATCCCACGTCAGAACGAGAAGGGAAGAGGAGATGGAGCACCACTAAGAGCCTCTTGGGGGTGCTCTGCCTCCATCTTCATTACCCCTGTTCTGCAGCTGAGGCAACTGAGGCTCAGGAAGTGTTGGAAGCACATCTGGTGTCACCAGGAGAAGAGGGGGGTCAGGACCTCACCTCAGGGCCCCGCCGTCCCGGCGGCCGGAACAGAGCCCCCACACCGGGCAGACACAGACACGGTCCCAGGGCACAGAGGAGACAGTCCCGGGAAGGGGGAGAATGGGAGATGCCGAGCAGAGGAAGAAATGGGGGCCTGGGGGAGAAAGTGGGGGGACAGGGGAAGGAGCTGGGTCTTTGAAATGTGATTCTTCTTGTAGCTCCTGTGAGGTGACCCCAGGCTGGTGGGGGGAGCGCGTCTCCCCCTCACCTCCTCAGAGATTGCTGGGAAACAGGACAGGTCTTGGGGGACCCCAGGGCCATGGCTTGGATTTTGCCTTTTCCTCTGAGTTGCCAATGCGCCGTCATTTTCTGGCAGAGAAACCGCTGGGGGCGCTGAGAGGGACACACTCCCCAGGTAGCTCCGGGGGTAACTCCGGACAGCCCTGGGGGTGGAGCGCGGTGCTGCTGCTTATCATTCCTGCCCACTGTCCAGGTGGGCAAGCTGAGGAGGGGTT
This sequence comes from Talpa europaea, assembly GCF_964194135.1. Classification (NCBI taxonomy): domain Eukaryota; kingdom Metazoa; phylum Chordata; class Mammalia; order Eulipotyphla; family Talpidae; genus Talpa; species Talpa europaea. The sequence continues at coordinate 13,303,320 of NC_140082.1, read as the reverse complement.
TGAGTGCCCTTGTGAGAGCCACGGCCGGCAGGGGGGGACTCTGGTTCACACCACCCGGGATGCAGTGCTAGGGGGGAGCAAGAATGGGCCCCCGAGGGCAGACCTAGTGAGGGCCCATCCTGGTGAGGGGGAGGGTTAGGGGTTCACACGCCACCAGGGACAGGGCTGCGTGCACGCGCCTCTTTGCAGGGAGGCAGAGCAGAGAGAAGGAGAGAGAAGGTCAAGGGTCCAGACTGGACAGCGGGGATGAGCCGCTCCCATTAGGCCCTGGGCATCACTGGGTCCCCACGATGTGTGGTGAAGGGGTGTCTGAAAGCCAGAGGACCCTCTGAGGTCATGGGAGGGCAGCCAGGTCCTCCACGGAGCTCCTGGGCACCCCCATGCGCCACAGGAGACCCGCCCCGCTGAGGCGGGCAGGCACAGCTGTAGGGACCAGACACATCTGGGATGCCTGAGGCAGCAAAGCAGCAGGGCCGTGCCCCCAGAGGAGCAGCAAATCCCCGAGAAGGGAAAATGGGGTGAGGCCTGTGCCAAAAGCTGAATATACACTGGCTCACTGGGTCCTCACAATGCGGACAGATACAGTCTCCCAGTTTCCAGAGCAGATAGTGGAGGTTCAAGGTCCTGAACTGACTGGTCTGAGGTTACCCAGTCACAGGGGACCTGACGCAGCTCTGTCCAGTCAAAGCCTGGGGCCTGCTCTCCCCCCAGAACTTTGCCGGAAGGCTCCAGAGCGGCTGCTGGAATCCGCTGCCTGAGGGCGGGACTCAAGGGTCTGGGCTGGGTCTTGGTCTCTGCACTTGACCCTGCTCCTGGGAGCTGCTAGTGCATGCAGCTCCCCCCCCCCCCGCCCCCCGAGAGCCCTGGACTCAAGCGGGGCCCTCTGCCCCCAAGTGCTGGTGCCGCAAGGGCAGCTGAGACCAGAGCCGACAGCCGGCTCCAGTCCCAGTCGCCTCACGTACAGGCGAAGGGATTTTGCCTTCACTGGTGTGGCCTTGGCGTCCCCATCCCTGTCCCGAGCTGCTGCGGAACAAGGAGGCAGAGGACCCCTGACTCTGACGAGACAGGCTTTGTCAGTCCTTCCTTGTGCTGCTGGCCCGGCGGGTGTTGGAGGGACACCTCTGTGCACGAGACAGGTGTGTGGTGGGGCTCGGAGCCAGCCCTACGGAGCCCCAGGCAGGGCGAGGGCGGAGAGGTGACGTGAGGACTCACTGCCCTGGTGACAAGCCCGGCCCAGGCAGAGGCGGCCCTGAGTTTGGGGCATGGGTGGCAGAGTCCTCCCAGCAGGGGGAGCCCACCCCAGAGCCAGCAGCCCCAGCCCTGGTCCTTTCCTGGACTATGAAATGGGGACCCAACTGCTTCCCTTCTTGCAGCCACAGTTTCCCCCCTGGGTAAAATGGGGGGTGCTGTCTGAGGGGACTTTGGTGTTAAGAGGCCAGAAGTCAGAAGAGAAAAAAATCATGAAGACACACCCTGTCCTCAGCCCCCGCGACCTCCTGTGCACTTTCTCGCTCTGCCGGGAAGTGACTCCAGGCCGGATTCTCCACCCGCACGGCGGAGCTAGCGTGTTGCCCCGGGCCTGCGTATAAGCAGCTCTCAGTGCTCGGAAGCTGCTCGTGGTTGCAGCTGCAGGGGCTGTGTGGCCCCAGAGTCCAAAGCGTCCAAGCGCTTCCCCTGGGGTGTGGCTGAGATCATCGTGCAGATTAACATTGTCCGCTCAGACACTGTTCCAAAGGCTTTGTGTGCGAGAACATTTATTCCCTTGCCACATGCTCGGAGGTAGGAACTGTTATTATTCCCATTTTACAGAGGAAGAGCTGAGGTTCAGAGAGGTTTAGTGGCCCAAGGGCACACGGGTGAGTGCAGATTAGGATTAGAACCCAGAGCCCAAGTTATAACCAACTGTACCGCCCTACCAGGCTCGCCCACCCCAGGGGTGCTGTGCACTGTGGAGGCCAGGAAGCTGGCTGGTTTTCAAGCCCCCTCACCACCCCCACTGAGGAGCTCTGCTGGGGTCCTCTGCCTGGGAAACATTCCCCCAGAGGCTGCCTCTCTCCTCCCGCAGCCCTAGGACAGGCAGAGGCGGGGCAGTGGGGAGCTACAGCAGGCTGCTGAGCAGGAGTGGAGCTGGCACCGCCAGATGTGGGGAGCTGGGTCAGTCATGGATGGGGTGAGGAAGCAGGTACCCCCAACAGGGGGCAGCACACCCGGCCCTGCCCTAGGCCTCACCCCATGGTCTCCAAGGGCCGAGAAGACAGATGGGGTGGGGGGCCAGGGCGGGCATGGCTCTCACTCAGGCAGATGAGTCATGAGCGGCCCGGGGCGGCCTGGGGCGGCCTGGGGAGGCGGGGCTGCAGAAACAATTGAGTGGAGACCCCGGGACAAAGGGGGCCACGTGCCACGGGGGCAACAGTCGGTTATCACACAAAGGGCCACAGAGGGACAGCAGCCGGGCCAACCGCTGCCTCTGATGAGGCCGAGTTTTCAAATCGTTTCCAGGCTGTTTTCCTACAAGGCAGCCAATCGCGGGGCAGTCGGGTGTCACCTGATGCCAGCTTGGTGGGCCCAGGCCGGGCCCTGCTACAAGGAGCCGTGGCCATGGCAACGCTAATTGTGGCCCTAAAACACAAGGAAAGAGAGGGCAGCAGAGAGGGGAGGGCGGGCAGGAGAAAGATGCCTGGCTTGAGGTGGCCACACCATGGCCAAGTGTGGAGGCCAGTGTCCCACCTGGATCCCCTGTCAGCTGCGAGGGAAAACCACGTCCCCCTGCCCGCCTCCCCCTCCCATGAGGCCCGAGACACCTGATTGTGAACTTGGAGTTTGGGGTCTGGATGGGTGACCCCTGGGCGGCAAAGCAGAAAGGCCCGCAGGGTGGGGGCGCTGCAGGTGCAGCATGGCCCTTACAGCGGGGAGGAGCCTCTGCGGTAGGGTCCCGTGCCCTTGGAGCCACCCATAGAGAGCAAGACTTTGGGGGTGCCTGGGAACCATGGTGACCCCCTCATTGGGGCACTGCCTGCTCTAGTGATGGTGACCTTTCTCCTTCCACATGTAGGGGCACGGCACCCGTGCCTTCCATGGTAAGGGGCTCCAGCTTCAGGCCACAGACTGGGGTTCCAGCCCTGTGCCTTCTGTTCCTTGGAGCCTTGGGCAAGTGACTTAGTGCTCAGAGCTTCAGTTTCCCCTTCTGTAAAAGGGGGAGGGGGCATATCCTATACTTCAGGGCTGCTGTGGGGATTAAATGGAACTGTGCCTATTGAGCACTGAGCCTAGTGCCTCAGTTACCCCATCTGTAAATTGGGAATAGTAACGATTATGGTAATAAATAACAGGGGTGATGTGGGAGTGTTAAATGGGTTTTTAAAAACCTGTGAAGGATGTGGTATGGTGCCCAACACATAGTAAGTGCTCAGCAAACATCAGCGTTCATTGCCCTGGTCAGGGCTACGTAAGATATGCTAAATGTCAGGGAAGGAATAATTTGAGGGTGGATGACCTGGGACCTGGTTGCCATGCCTAGGCCTGTGGATGGACAGATTGCAGGGTTGGGTAGCTTGTACAGGTGAGGGCATCAGGGAGTGATTCTGGACATAGGGGAACTCCCCAGGAAAGGGCCTGAGCTCCCCACCCTGCCTGAGCCCCCACCCCTCCCTGCAGGCTCTTAAGCTCCTCCAGCGATGCGGACATCCTCGGGGACCTGCAGTCTCTGTCCTGGCTCACGGCCGTGGATGTGCCACGGCTGCAGCAGATGGCGAGTGGCCGTCTGGACCTGGGTGGCCCCAGCGCACCACCCCCACACCCAGGTAGCGTCAGAGGCAAAGTGGGGGGCATGTGGGATGGGAGGCAGGGCTTGCCACCCAGCTCCTGACTGTTGTGGCTAGGTCACTCTCTCTGGATCTTTGATTTTGCCATTACACGTCTGTAAAATGTGACTGATCCTACTTTCCTTGGAGGGACTGGTTCATTCTCTGGTCCTCCACGGCACCAGGCCGGGTGTGACCAAGGTTTCAACAAAGAGTCAACAGTCGGGCACATCCTGAACATTTTGGGCAGTCTGTGGGCACAGTGCAGCCTTGGCTTGTCTTGCTGCATTCTTCATGTTAAGAATAATTTTTATCTTTTTCAAGGGTTATAAAAACACAGAGACTTTGCAGCTAGTGTAACCTAAAATATTTGCAACCTCGCCCTTTGCAGAAAGTTTGCTGACCCTAATCTTCAAGAGATAATAATACATGGGAAGTGCTGGCACATAGTAAATGCCCAATAAAAAGCAGCTAGTTGTAGTCATGGCAGTGGATTCAGAGCTAGGGATGCGGAAAGCACTGAAGAAAAACAGTCAACAAAAACCACTACTGTGCACTGCAGTAGATTAAAAGCACCAGTAGTTGAAACTTAGTATTTAGGAGTATTTCTTTCATTGGACAAATTGCTCTTGGCAGATACAGCTATTGCAGGAATCAGCAAACTCTGTAAAATGATAGGTAGTAAATATGTCAGAAACTGTTGAACTATTCATCTAAAGTTAAAGCAGCCTTAAATATATAAACAATGGGTGTGGTTTTGTGCCAATAAAACTTTATTTACAAAAAAAGCCGTCTGTGGGCCAGATTTGGCCTGCTGACCGGAATTTGCCAGGCCCTGATCTAACACTGCCCAGGGGACAACTGTGTGACCTTGCAGAAGAACATTCCCTCTGAGCTATTTCACCTGCAATGAAAGATAATAGAACTATCCTCATGGGATATTACGAGGCTTTGATGCAGAAAGTACATTGCACGTAGTATGTGTTCAATAAATGGTTCCTGTGCAATAAAGTAGCTCCTTTTTTCTCCACTGTCATCACACACGTCCTATGTGCCTGTCACTATGCCAGGTACTTGAAGCCCTAAGCCATTTGTGGTTGTAGCTCTCAGGGAGTTGAGGATCTGATCAGAGAGAGAAGGACAAGACAGACCAAGACACAAAGGCTGAGCCCACGTGGGAGCCAGAAGGCTTTCTGGAAAACATGAGTTCAGGGCAGGCTCATCTTGCAGGTCACCTAGGCTAGATTAGAGGTGGCTGCCTGCAATCAGGTGGTGCAGATTCTATGATAGATTAGTAATGTCTGTTACAGGCCCAGTGTAAGGTAAGGTGGACATGTGTGCACCTGCTATTCCCAAGATAATTCTTGGCAGAGGGGTAGGACTTGGCAAAGGGGAGAGGAGGCACGAAGGCAATTGGACCTAAACTCAAAGCAGAGGGGAATTAGGGCCTATTTTCAAGGAGGAGAGATGGACAATGAATTTTAGTTTCATGAAGGATAGGAACCAAGGCATTAATGTCATCATCATTACTTATTATTGACTCCTATTTATCAGGATAACATCATGTGCCCAGCTATGTGCTAAGTCCTTGATACACGTGATTTCACTTAACTCTCACAACAAATTTATAGGCAGGTAATATCAGTAACTTCATTGTACAGGTGAGAAAACTGAGGCCAATGGGAGCCCACACTTTAAGGGGCCTCACATGTGGGGGGGCCTCTCTATACCCCAGGGAGGTGACTTGCCCCCAACAGCAGTAGGTGACTCCATCCTCTGGACAGGCCCACCGTCACCCTGTGCTTCCTCCTGCAGGTGCTGTGGCTGGCGCTGCTGACCTGCATGTGGGAGCCACTCCAGGCCCCGTGCTCCACAGCCCAGCTGGCCTGGCCCCCCCAGGAGTGCTGGGCCTGGGCCGCATGGCCACCCACGGAACCAGTGTAAGTGCCCCGCTTGGGTCAGGGCATAGGAGGTGTATCCCCCAGCCTGGGGTGCCCTGTCCTCACCCTGACCTGTGTCTCCTCCTCTCCTGCCATCAGCAGATGAACCAGTTCCCTGTAGGGGGGAAGCCCACGTCTGGCCTGCAGGATCCGCCACAGCTGTATTCTCCCACCTCTCAACCCCAGTTCCCGCTGCCCCCAGGGGTCCAGCAGGTACTGGGGGCGAAGCAACCCTGCACTCAGAGGCAGACACCCCTGGCTTGGGCTGGCCAGGGGGCTCTCTGAGCCTCAGTTTATTTACCCAGAGCATGGGGATAACATTCCACACCATGCGCCCATCACGGTCATTCAGTTCCCCCCAAATCCATGGGGTAGAGATGAGATTGTCTCCTGGAGTTACAAACCCCCATCTTGCTTTCCAGACTGGGGTGGGAATGGAGTTTTTGTGAGTCACTTATGCTCTCTCTCTCTCTCTCTCTCTCTCTCTCTCTCTCTGTGCCCCTGCCTGTGGGCAGTGCCCTCCTGTGGGCCTATATGGCTCCCCATTTGGGGCACGGCCTCCCTATCCCCAGCCCCACATGGCTGCACATTCATCTCAGGAACTGCACCCCAAACACTACCCCAAGCCCATCTACTCATACAGGTGAGGACTGGGCTGGGGTTGGCAGGCCTGAGGGGGGAGGAGGTTAAAGGCTCCCGGATATCATCTTGGACAATTGAGTGGGGTGGGCCAGACATTTAATGCTGAAGTTTTGGGGCTTGGAGAGATCCCAGGTAGATCCCACTCTCAGGAAATGCAGTCAGCAAGCACCAAGGTTGAGGACCCACTTCTACTCTGAGCCTAGCACCCCTCCATGCACCAGCTGTGTGGCCTTCAGTAGTGGCTTGAACTCTCTGAGCCTCAGTTCCCTCTAATGTAGAAAGTCATCAAAAAACTCGCAGGAGGCTGGGGAGGGAGGAAACAGCCTAAAGTCTCAAGCCCATAGACATTAATCATGGGGAGGTGATGAAGAGAAAAGGGGACAAGATTTCTCAGATCAGTACCCACGGATGAGTTCAGGGTCAAGAGCAAGGGCAGGGCGTGGGAAAGATGGAGGACTACATTAAGGAGTGGAGCTAACACCTGAGTCTGGCGGGCTGCTACTGGTGGGGTCAAGCAGGGCAGGCTTCCAGGTAGAGGGGACCTTGGGCGGAGACCCCCGCATGCCTGGCCTGCCCCCCTTCTTGCTGCAGCTGTCTGATCGCCATGGCCCTGAAGAACAGCAAGACAGGCAGCCTGCCTGTGAGTGAGATCTACAGCTTCATGAAGGAGCACTTCCCCTACTTCAAGGTGAGGGGCCCCGCCCACAGCAGAGAAACTCAGTTCCTGGGCCCCTTCCTGCGCTGCCCCTAGCCAGACTGGACCGCCAGTGTAGGTGGGCTGCAGACCTGGTAGTAAGGATACCACCCGTGTGCCTTTACTTAGACAGGGGCAAAAAAATAAACCCAGAAAGAGAAGGGGGCATTTGAGCTGGGCTCTGGCAGATGAAGAGAAGTTCATCAAGCATCCCAGGGAACAAAGGGGAAAAGAACCAACATCGCTGTTCAGGACAAGCTCAGTAAAACATGATACAACACAGCTGATGAGAACCTTCACCTCAGTTTCCACCTCTGTATGATGGGGAGAATAAAACCCAGCTGGCGAGCTTCGTAAGGACCCCATATGGAAAGGGCCTACCAGTTTCTGGCACATGGTTGTCCATTAGTAATGCTATCCTTATTGACTTTGTAGCCAAAAAAAACAATAGGAGGTCAGAGGGTACTGAGCTGTGGGATCCCTGGCCTGGACAGTATCCTTGGCACGTATTTAAAAATTTTCAGCATTTAGCAGTTGGCCAGTTACATATGTGTCAACATGATCTCAATTGCCTGCTTCCTCAGTGGGAGAGAAAGATGGACAGTCAGGCAGCCCTGGGCCTTATTTTCATATCTAATAGTTGGCAGCACCTGAAGTGCAGCTGCCCCTTTTAATCAGAGCACAGTCCCCAAGTTTGCCACAGTCCCCACCCCGCCCTTTTGTCCTTCAGGTTGAGGGCTGCATGCTGTCATTTTATCCCACCACCGGTGGGCAGTGAGTTTGAGATGCCCCTGAAGAGGGAGGTCTCGGGAAGTCTCTAAAGGGGTCTCCTGCCTGCCCATTTCTCCCCACAGACGGCTCCCGATGGCTGGAAGAACTCGGTGAGGCACAACCTGTCCTTGAACAAGTGCTTTGAAAAAGTGGAAAACAAGATGAGTGGCTCCTCGCGCAAGGGCTGCCTGTGGGCCCTGAACCTCGCCCGCATCGACAAGATGGAGGAGGAGATGCACAAGTGGAAGAGGAAGGACCTGGCCGCCATCCACCGGAGCATGGCCAACCCCGGTGAGGCCCGGACCTGCACCCACACACACCTGGGCCAGCCCACCAGCACTGCACCCGAGCCCTGTGGGGGGCCTGTGAACTTTCCTCCTTCCTTCCTGTAAAATCCACCTTGCCTCCTCCCCCTGGTAAATTGAGGGGCCTGGTCAGGAACATGACAAGCTGCTGAATCCTATGAGTGATCCCTGATTTCTTACACAGATGAGCCAAACCAAACCACCGTAGGATAACACTGCTTTCCTACTTGCTCTGCCACTCTGGTGCAGATTGTTAAAAAAAAATCACAAAACAATAACACCAGGTGTGGGCTAGGATGTAGAGAAATAGGCCCCTTCACATACAATTGATGGGAGATGGAAGAGGTTAAACTTTTCTGGGGCAAAGTAATAAACCCAAGCCCTGTGAACTCTACCCATTTGGACCAGTTTGACCCAAGTAGTCTACTTCTGGAATTTATGCTGAGGAAATCAAAGCTTTGATCAAACATTTAATGAACAAAGTTACCCATCACAACATTTCTTTTTTTAAGGGTTAAACATCCCACAAGAGTAGATTAAATAAATATAATAATACCATACTGTACAACTATTAGAGATAAAAGTATTTTTGAAATAAAAAGAAATGCTACCAATATAACAAGTGAAGAGACAGGTTATGACTCAATATACACAAAATGATCAGATTTAAAAATGCATATTCATCCCCATTCTTATATTTGTATATATATATGTATATTAGTAGAGTGGGAGAGTTAAAGGGGGAGAGAGAAATAGAACAAACTCCTTACTGTGAATGGAGAGTACATATAATTGTGATATGCTCAAGCTTCATGTTTCTGTATTTTCCAAATCTAAGCTGTTTGTGAAAAAAAAAAAAATTGCATCTGCCCCCTCCCCCCATTTTTTAATTAAGCGATGTGGAAGGGAGGGGCATATGAGAGGGGTAAACATGAAGTGGAGGTTAATCCCACCCAGCCTTAGGAATATTCTGCCTGGCCCTGTGGATATCATATGCTCCAGGTCTGATCTGGAAGGGACAGGGAGAGAGGAACGATTCAATAAAGGGCCATAGCAAGATTCAGCAGGCCCTCGGCTGAGAGCTGTCACATGATAAGAGGTAGCTGTGCCCGCCCCGCACAGAGCTCTGGGGTTTGCCTGGAAACCCAGGGCCAGGCCTCACACATACTTAGTGTGAGATCTTGGGCAGGTGATTTCACCTTCTAGATTCCAAATGTTCTCGTTTCTAAAATGGGTGCAACCCGGATAGAGATCAGGATCCTAGTGGTCCAGTCTTGAAATTGTCTTCCAGTCAATGAAACATTACTCAACAACCTAAAGTTACTTGAGTCATTTCAGTTTTGTGTCTATTTGAGCTTTTTAAGGAGGATCCAATTTTTAACCCATCGCTACACTTAATGTCACTTTAGTAGCAGGAACTGGTTAGGACCCTTGCATGTTAATTTTGTCCCAATTGATGGGATTTGTAACCTCTGCCTTCCATGCCTCTTTCAGGGCTGTTAGGAAATTCAAGAGAGGTTCCAGAGTTACAGGACTGCCCTATAAGCCTCTGTCCCAATGAGAGGATCTAAAGTTAGGGCCTCTCACCCCTCAGAGTCCCTACACAGTTCGTGATTCCATTGTTTCCACCACCGTGTGTGATGTGTGTGATGCTACCTTAAAAGCCATCTCTAAGAGACTTGCTAAAAAAGGTCACATGGGTAATGCTGGGATTTGAACCCAAGCCTGGGCTGGGTCCCCTGGAGCTGCAGGATGGCTTCTGAGTGACCTCTCCACTTGCCTACAGAAGAGCTGGACAAGCTGATCTCAGATCGACCGGAAAGCTGCCGGCGCCCTGGCAAAGTGCGGGAGTCTGAGGCCCCCGTGCTGACCACAGTGGCCATGGCCCACAGCTGCCTGGCTGTCTCTCAGCTCCCGCCCCAGCCACTGATGACCCTGTCCCTGCAGTCAGTGCCCCTGCACCACCAGGTCCAGCCCCAGGCACATCTCTCCCCAGACTCTCCTGCCCCAGCCCAGACCCCACCCCTGCATGCCCTCCCAGACCTGAGCCCCAGCCCCCTGCCCCACCCCGGCTTGGGAAGGGGTCCTGGGGACTTCATCAACATCAGCACTGACATGAACACCGAGGTGGATGCCCTGGACCCCAGCATCATGGATTTCGCTCTGCAGGGTGAGCCTGGAGGAATGGGGGAGGGGAGCAAGGGAAGGGGTGAGGCGGGGGGAGCAGAAAGACAGGGGAGGGCGAAGGAGAGGAGGGCTGCCTGTGCGTTCCCCGCAGCTTCCTTCGGCCAACACTTCCCTGCCACCTAGTAACAGTGAGTCGCAGTAAGCCACACATGTCCCTCGATGTCGGGCTCCATGCCAAGTGCTTCCTGCCACCCCGCACGGCCCAGGAGGCCACTGCCCTTGCACACCCCCCGTCTGCCCTTGAGGAAGCAGCAAAGAGAAGTGCAGTCACTGGCAGAGGCCACCTGCCAGGAAGTGGTGGAGCCGAGATCTCAACCCAGTTGGTCTGACCCCAGGCTTTTTGTGGATCATCACTGATACAAGTGGCAGGTGCCAAACGCACGCCAGGTCACTCCCTGACCCAGGCCTGCCGCGCGGGCACCCTGATGAGGGGTGGCTCTATGCATCAAAGAAGGTACCAACTAGCCCATGAAGTTCAGGCTTCAGGGGGAGCCCCTTCTTTGCCCGCTCGCCGCCGCGGGTGCTGCTGCCAGTCAGTGTCGCAGGCACGTGTGCCCTGAAGGGCCCCCATCTGGTGAAGCAAATGGGCAGGCTAGTGGGCTCGTTAGTGAGTTAGTTATAGCTGCGAACAGGGTCCATCTGAACCCCTGGCCTTTCCCCCGATGGCTGTGCAAGAAAAGTGTGAAGCAAAGAAACCACCACCCGTCCTGGCTTTGGCCACGATGGTTCCTCCTCGCAAGGGCTTCCATACTCCCCCTCAGATGTGGGTCCTCTGAGCTCCCCGCAGGATCTGGGGCTCCAGTGGGAGCGACATTCCCAAGCAGGTGCTGTGGGCTGTGAAGGCCGGGCCAGAGCACTGGCTCCTTCGTCCCCCTTTCCATAACGTAACACAGGGTCTTACGAGCCCCCCCAACCCCCAGCCACGTGTCCTGTCTCCTCCCTAAGGCGGGGCTGGAACTCGGGTCTGGCAGGAAGCCGGCCCACGACTCACGCAGACGTTCTTATCTTTGCAAGGAAACCTCTGGGAGGAAATGAAGGAGGAGGGCTTCAGCCTGGACACGCTGGGGGCCTTCGCAGACCCCCCGCTTGGCTGTGAGCTGGGCGCCTCCGGCCTCACCCCCATCTCCGGCGGCAGCGACCAGTCCTTCCCAGACTTGCAAGTGACGGGTCTCTACGCTGCCTACTCGACCCCGGACAGTGCGGCCTCATCGACCCCCAGCTCCTCCGCACAGTACCTGGGTGCCCCGGGGAACAAGCCCATAGCCCTGCTTTGAGCTGAGCTGAGCTGACGCCTCGCCGGCCCCAGACCCGGGCCAGGGCAGAGAGCAGGCTCTTAAGCCTTTGGAGGGGCGCTGGCTGACAGAGAAGCAGTTCCTCTCCACACCCCCTGGCCCTTTCACATCCACAGGAAGCCCTGGGCCTCCCCAAGTCCAAAGGACACAGGAGAATGGACAAGCGTCCCGGCCTCCGCCACTCCCTGACGTTCCTTCAAGACCGGCGATGGGCGAGCTGATGGTGGCAAGAGCGAGCTTCTCCAGCCCGGACCCTCCTCGGGACTCACTCCAGCCCGCTTGGGGACGCACCGGTGCGCCGTGGAAACACAGTGGCGGCCGGGCCTTTTAATTTATTCTTCTGGGATGAGACGTCTGGGTCAGCCTCCAGCAGACAGGCCCTGAGGCCCGCGTGGAGCCGGCCGCTGTCCCCCTGTTCCAGGACAGAACTCTGAAACGAGCGCCCGCCCTGGCGGCCTCAGACCCCTTTCTCCTATCGTGTTTAGGAGTCATGGAGCCGGTCCCTGGCCGCGCCAGGCACTCTCACTGTGTGTACATTTATTTATTTTTATTGGGGCGCACCTGCACCAACTCTTCCCATCCAGCCGAGACCCCTGTGACGAGACTCCCTGGATCCTCCCGCCATGGTCTCTCCCCGCGTCCTGGCCACACCGATGCCCAAATCATGCAAGAATCACCCCACCAACTGGCTTTTAGTCCCTCTGCAGCCTTGAGCAGTTTTTTTAGAACAAACAAGCACTTTTGAGACTGTGAAACATCCTATTTTTTTAAAGTAGAGACCAGCTATTTTTCTGTAGGGTCATGATTCAAAATTTCATGTGCCCCCAAGAGAGGAGGTGCCATAGTTTTGGGGGGCTTTCTGAAGGCACATCGGGATGGAGTTGGGGGGTTTGTACTGGAATTTAGCCATCCCTGATGGAGAGAAGCAAACGAGCCCGCATAGCGAGTGGGCTGAGATGCTGCAAATGCGCAATGTCTGAGGGCCCGTTTGCCTGCTTCATGGCCTAGAACAACTTGTTTCTATTTTCCCTCTTGTTGCTCTTGCTGACTTTCCAAGTACCGGGTTCTATAGACACTGGGCTAGAGGGGAGCCAGGGGAGGGGCCTGGGAGAAGAGAAGGTACCTAGGGGTCCCGGGTATGAGGCAGTGCAGCCACTGTCCCAACCGTCCCCTCCTGACCAACTGGAGGTTTGGCTCCTGTGTCTGGGAGCACCTCAACTCCAGAGCCAGAATTTTCCAATTAATCAACAGGTCAGCCAGGCACCTGAGAGGTCAAGTGTTCAGTCCTGTCCTGAAGGACCTTCTCTAAGTCGTTCCCAGTTCTGGAACTTTCCGCCAAGCCTCCACCATCTTTAGAGAGAGCGGCGCTGCCATCTGACCAGCACTGCTCCACTGCTTTGTTTGACATGAACCCTGATGAGTGGTGGTTAACAAGGACCCCGTGTTCAGACGACCCCAAGACCATGTTAGCCCCATGTTGAGTGACTCTTCTGTCAATAAAGGTGGAATGGCAGCCCTGAGGCCCGGGGAGGCGTGAACTGACAGTCGTTATTACAGGCAGGGATGTGAACCCTGTTTGCTGCTCAGAAAGCAGAGGCTCAGAGAGGTTGGTTGGGATCCTGGTCAACAGAGGAGGCAGGACTGGGTCTGTGTGTGCCAGAGCCTGGGGCTGGAGCTCAGCAGCGCTGCCCCCTGGTGCCTCCCTGGGGCTCAGGGGAGGTGGTGACGCAGAAGGAGACCACCCTCTGCAGCAGGCTCTGTGCTCATCGCTCCCATAGATTAGCTCCTTCACGCTTTATAGCCCCAGCAGGCAGGCAGATTCCTTATTACACCCATTGTGCAAAGGAAGAAACAGAGGCTCGGAGGGCTAGATAGCCCTCCAGCCAAGATAGCCACAACAGAGTACATTAACTAGGAGACTGACTCGTAAACCACCCAGAAGTGGCCTGCAGCCTCACTCAGGAGACAGCATTTGGGGGTGTGTGATGATTAGTAAGGAGGGGCAGGGTCGCAGGGCAGTGGCTGGGGCTGGACTGCCCCACTCGGTGAGAGCAGTAGGCGGGCAGCAGAGGCTGCGCAGCCCTCAGCAGTCCTGTCTCCATCACCCTCCTTCTGGACTTGGCTCCAGGGTGGCCTGGTGACCCAGGCCTGGCCAACTAGGGCATCCCAGCTCCCACTGATTGGTTAGTGTTGGGGGACAAGTGACGCAGTCATGTTGGTCACAGTCAATGTGCATCACCTGAGGGTGCCCCCTCCTGGGTGAGCATGTGGAGAGGGCTGGGGAGGCCCTGCTTGAGGCTGATGCCATTCCTTGCACAGTCAGGGCAAAGACACCGGGGTCACACACTTGGGGTATGACCCTACCAGAGACTCCCCGCGTGGCCCATGTGTCACCAGAGGGAGAGCAGAGGACTGGGGTCTTTGCTGAGGCTCTCTCTGGAGCTGGGCAGCTGAGGCACAGAAAGGCTGGCCACCACCATTTCAGCACCTGCCGGGAGCGGCCTCGAGTGCCACACTTGGGAGGCGGCATCTCCCCGAAACAGCACAACATCCCACACAGTGTGAGGGTCCCAATACCCAGATGAGAAACTGAGGCTCAGAGCTCACGGGGGTGGAGGCAGCTTTTCTTCCCTCCCCACAAGAAGTCAGCCACGTACTAACAGCAAAAACAGTGACCACACTGGCCAGCGGGCATAGGGGCGTCCTCCACTGCACCCACCCGGCCTGGACTCACTCACCGTCCCCTTGCCCCCCAGGGGAGAGCTGTTACCTCCTGACTGCAGGCAAAGCGCAGCCACCACTGCAGACCATGCGCAACCGCGGCACCTGGGACCACGTTAGATTCCTGGCGAGGGGTGAGAAGTCTACGGGTGGAACGAAGTTTGCTCATCAGCTGCCCTTGGAGAGCGAGAGTCGCCTGGGTGAGCCAGGTGGGCCCAATGTAATCACAGGAAGAGGGGTGCAGGGAGGTTAGCGTCGGCTCTGAAGATGGAATGGGGCTCCCCCAAGGGCCACAGCCCTGCCAACACCTTAACTTTAGCCCAGAGAGGCCCATTTAGGACTCCTGACCTCTGGCGCTATAATATTTTGTTGCCTTAAAATGTATTAAATGTGTGGTCACTGTCACAGCCACACTGGAAAACAAACATTCCCATTTCACCAAAAACCACGGCTCCGAGAGGCTGAGCAGCTTACCTGTGGCGAGTCGGGGTGGACACATGTTTGCAACCATCCCAGGCCGGGTAGGTTCATCGTCGGTTCTGGAGATTTGAAGAATTTTGGCGCCCTTGGCATCATTTTCACAGGTTTTAACGGTAAGCAGGGGAAACAAGCCAGCAGGAAGATAATACCTTCAGCCCCCTGTGAAACTCTTTTCCCCGGGCTTTCTCTGGCGTCGTTCGTCCTCTCCTAACCGCGCCATCCCTGAGTATCGCCGCCGCTAATATCCCTGACTTCTAGGCGCAGGTGTGCACACTCGCACATGCGCACACACCCACGCTCAGGTGTCTAGAGCCAGGCACACGTGCCCTCCACAGGAACAGGATCAAGGCCACAGGCGATAGCCACAGAGGCCAATGGCGTAAAAGCCTGATCAACTTCGTTTACCCTGCAACAAAGGACTCCAGTGTCACCGTGTCTTCCTGCCATCTTTTCTCAACTTTAGAGGGCCTGGCTCACACCCTCTAAAGCCTGCTGGTTTAAAGAGGAGCAAAAATTCCCTGAGTTTACACAGCTGGGATTCACTGTTGATCTGCGGGTGCTCCTTCTATGCTAGACACCACCAGCCTCGCTCCTGAAGAGCAGTTGGTGGAGGTTTAGGGGAAGGAATACAAGGTCTGGTCAGAATTAGGAGATGAGGTGGTGGGGTCAGAGGTCACCTCCCGTGGACACTGCAAGTCATGCCAACTCTGCTTTTCCTGTGGGAATGCGTGCTGGAACTTCCACCTCACAAGTCACAGCCCCGAGTCCAGCTGGAACAGGACAAAAGCCAAACTGGCAGTGGAAACACAGACAACTTCTAAGCCAAAAGGAGGAAGGCTTGGCCACCAGGGCAGGAACAGCAGGGCGGGCAAGGTGGAGGTGGAGGAATCACCCACCATGTTGGAAGGATGCAAGTCAAAATGTTCAATGACTTTTGAGTTAAAGTTACTTCTAGGCTCCACCCATTAGCTATTATAAAAGAATAAAATAAAAACAAATGTTGGTAAGAATGTAAAGTCAGAATGCTTGTGTACTGTTGGTGGGATGTATAATGGCACAGCCACCGTGGACATTATAGAACTTCCTTGAAAATCAAAACAGAAATGCCATATGACCCAGCAAACCCACTTCCAAAATTAGTACGGCAGGGACTTCAACAGATATCTGTACACCCATGTTCATAGCAGCACTACTCATAATATCAAAATGTAGACACAACCCAAGTGCCACTGACAGATGAATGGATCAATAAAAAGTAGTATATCCACACAGTGGAATATTATGCAGCCTTACAAAGGAAGGAAATTCTGACACATGCTATTACGTGTATGAACCTTAAGAACCTGAGTGAAATATGCCTGTCACAGAAAGACAAACACTTATTATTCCCCTTACATGAGCTACTTTGAGCAGTCAAATCCATAGAGACAGAGAGTAGGTGGTGTTATCAGGGGCTAATGAAAGGGAGAAATGGGGAATGTTTCGTGGGCCCAGAGTTTCAGCTTGAGGTGATGAAAATGCTCTGCAGATGGTGGTGACAGCTGCTCACTGTAAATGCACTTAATGCCGTTGAACTGTACACTTCACAATGGTTAAAATGGTCAATTTTATGTATATTTTACCATAATAAAAAAACCTAAAAATTACTCCTAGGCCCTTGGCTTGTCTTCTGCAAAAGGCTGGAGACATACCACAGCATTAGTGCCTCATAAGGCAGAGAACATCATTAGAAGTGACCCTCACCTCACCTTCCAGAAAGGGGCCTCCTCTGCCAGATGGTTGCTCTCCAACTCCCTGCTTGGCTCAGCAACCAGAGGGATGGAGGGATCCCTAGGAATATAAGTGCTTATGACTGTATATATGCACAAAAGGGGGGAACACTGGGACTATGGAACCACAGAGGGGCATCCTCCAACCCACCAGAGGCAGCCAGGGAAGGTTGCCCAGAGGACGAACCATTTAAGCTGTGTTTTTTTGTTTTTCTTTTAAATATTTTATGTTTCCACTTTTTTTTTTAAGATTTATTTATTTATTTATACAAGCACTGGGTACAGTCAGAAGTGCGGGAGGGTGAGAGAATTCACCAGAGCCAGAACAGAACAGGCAGACTGACGAAGTACACAGCTGAGGGGAGCAGCGGGCGGCAGGAGAGGTCTGAGCGCCATGTGGGACCCTCGCCGGCAGCCGGGGATCGAACCGGCACTGCAGAGGCTGTGGGCAGCTTCGCAACCCAGGGGTCAACCGCTGCGCCACCAGGGAGACCCGTAAACTGTGCTTTGAGGGGTGTGTAGGAGTCAGCTAGGCAAAGGCCTGGGGCAGCATGGTTCTGGCAGAATAGCCTGTGCTCATCGAGAGGTGAGAGATGAATGGATAGTTCAGTCTGGCTGGTGTGTGATGATAACAGACTGGGTAGGAGATGGGTGGGGGTAAGTTCTGGAATCACATGTCAAAATAAGATGGATTGACAGCTTGAGAGAGGGCTGGATGGACAGATGGACAGATAAGAGGTATGGGTTTCCCCTGCTCCATGAAAGTGGACTGTTCCTACTTGGTATGATTTGGTAGGTTATTTTTGGGGAGTTTGAGAGCGCTCAAAAATGTTTCCAAATAAATGGTAATAGTGTTCCCAGACCCAAAAATAATCTACCAAATCATAGCAAATGGGAACAGTCCACTGTTGGAGAACAGAGAAAATCTGGGAAGCAGCTGTACACGCAGGCAAGCATGCATGATGACACCAAGTGTGGGTAGCTGGGAGTTTTCTGTGAATTAACTTTTTGGTGTTTGGAAATTTTTCATAACAAAAAGTCACCCCAAAAATGACCCTGGAGGGAAAAAGATCCATTGGCTTTTCGAACTGAGGCAGAAATAAAGTGTGTGTGCAGGGGAAAGGGAGAGAAGCTGGAAGGAGTCAAACAGAATGCCAGGTTTGGGCACCTCACATTCATAAGGTGGATAAGCCTGAGGTTTCATGCAGGAAGACAGGGTTCATCCAGAGGTTTTAGAAGTCCCCAGAATCTACCCATCCTGTGAGGGATTGGTTTCAATGATGATGTGAGGACTGGGGTTCATGAGTATCCTCGTGATGCCCTTTGGCTGAATTAGCCAGGGAAGGAAAAAAGGAGCCCATTTGGGGCAGTGTTTTCACCTTGCAGGAGAAAATCCACACAGGGGTTCCGGAAGCAAGAAGGAATACACAGTGGACTGGGTGAGGTCAGACTTCCTGGCTGTGTGACCTCTGCTCAGCTGTTAGCTCCTCTCTGAGCTAGGCTTTCTCATCTATAAAAATGAGAGCGGAGCCACATCTCAAAGGCTCATGGGAGCTGCATGGGTGAGGCCAGCATGGCAAGGAGCCAGGGACCACCATCTTGAGCCTTCCGCTTGCACCTGCCCTGCCTACGTGGGCCTCCATCTACAGTCAGTCCTCCCCAGAGTAGGGATATGCCAAGTCCCCAGAGAGAGGAAAGCTGGTGGCACAGGGAAGCTACTTCCAGCTGACTGTCAATGGGCAGAGCTTGGCCTTGGCTACCCACCCATAGCAGCCCGTGTCCATTTTGGAAATCTAGGGGAAAAGACTCTGCACCCCACCTGCAGCCTTGGGGATAATACTCCAATCAGAGCTGTGTCCGCCTGCGAGGGGAGCTGGCTTGGGAAGATGAGAACTCCAGGGAATGGTCCAGGGAGGCAGCCTGCCTCTTCGGGTCCCAGTAATAAGTCAAGGCCAAAGTGCTTCCTTCAAAAAATAATTTATTCCACATATTTCCTGGTAGGTTCCTCTGCCCCCATTCCTGGGGAGCAGTTAGTCATCAAACTGTCTCGCCCTTCAAAACCAAGGGGGCCTCCCCCACCCAGGAAACACTCAGTTCCCAAAGCAATGTGGATCCTGTCCACCCACCTTGAGGGGTCAACGGACAGTTTGTCCTGCTCCCGCCCTCCGCGGCCCCGGCACCACCTGCACTTCCAGGGCCGTCACTGCTGGTGGCAGACGAGGAGACATTCTCAGGCAACCCCGCGGTGGGGCTTCCCCGGTCGTTGGCCTCCAAGTTGGCATAACATTTGCTCTCCTCAAACTGCCCAACACAGGAGTGGGGGTAGCCAACTCCTTCCTTGGCCAACACCCTGGGGCACAGCGATGGGCCAGACCGAACGTGGGCCCGGGTGTTGCGCCGCCTTCAGAGCCCAGTTCTTGCGGGCTCTGTGCAGAGACCCCCCTGTGCAATGGTGTGGTCCCTGTGATCCAGTGCTTGGGGTCCAAAAGCTCTGCCCCCTCCGGCTTGATCCCGCCAGAGACTTCATGGCAACTGGTGAGGGGGTGACAGTGACTTCCAGGGGCTGTCCGAGGAGGGCGGCAGCAATCACAGTGGTGACACTGGTGAGCAAGCTGGCTTCCCAGGGCCTCTGTCCTCCCGGCCCTGGCCAGGGGGTCAGGCCAGGGGTCCCGGCTAGTCCTGTAGTTGGGGAGGGACTAGTCCTTGTTCTTTCTGGAGGGGACAGGCAGGCAAATGCCCCAGAGCAGTGGCCACACAGCTCTTTTGCTTTCCCGGCTCAAAAAAAGGTCTGCTAGTAAGCAAGGCCGGCCAATGGGGAGTGCCTGGGACTCATAGGTGCCCTTTGGGGAACAAAATACCATTTTCTTCTCAATATAAAATCACCCCTACTCTTTCCTGGGCAACTTGATAGAAGTGGAATAAGCATCGTTACAAAAATAGATTTTCTCCTGTCTTGTCTTTACATTTCTTTCCTTCATATACTTATTCTGCTGGGATACAGAAGATGCTAATACCAGGAGCTGGTCTCAGATTAAAAAAATAAAAGATTCCATGATCTGATATAAAAGGAGCCTAAAAGAACACCTGGGTCCCACCTGCCAGGTCCCAGAAAGCAAAAGGAAGCTGGGGTGTTTGGGTTCAATTCATTGATGCAGCAAAAATTTTGTCTCAAGAGACAAAACAAAGAGAACTTTCTGACACGGAGCAGAGGCTACTTCTGCTTGGAAGGGACACTCCTGAGCCTTTTATTGAGATAGGAGTGAGTTTTGGGCTCACAGCCCTGCAGAAATGCCCAGGATTGTTTTAAAGCAAACCCCCAAATTCCTGGGGAGAGCCTGTAGTTGGTGGATCAGCCTGTGGTCCTGGGAGAGGCGGCTGGGCTGGGGTCAGGTGGAGGCCGGGTTATCCATGGTGGACAGGAGGTGGGCCACCTGGGCCCGCTCGGCCGGGCTGATGTGCTGGCTCATGTGCATCATGCAGTCGACGGCCACGTCAGGGTTTTCTTGAATCAGGCTGCAGGGGAGGGGCAGGAGGGGGGATTCATTCCCGTCATGTAGTTCAGTGAGCCCCAGGCAGTGAGTGCCTGGAGTTACTGGGCAGGGCTGGGCCACGTGGCTGAGCAGGGACAACCCAGGGCTCCCATGTCACTTCCCAACGTGGTCACCATGCGAAGGACAGACCCCTGGGGCAGGAGGGAATGGGGCTTGGGGGCTGGGGTGCCTGGAGGAGCAACAGCTGACCTAGCTGTTACGAGCTGTGTGACCTGAGCCGTGGCACTTGCCCTGAAACTCAGCTTCATCCTCCAAAGGGGGATGTACTCCACTACCTACTTCACAGGGGACCCCAGGGGACTAGGGGGAAGCAAATCCTCCAGAAAGACTGGCAGAGAATGGGACCCAGCAGCCCAAGGCCTAGTAGTTCAGAATGTGGGTTTCCTACCAAACATGCTCTCGCTGTGACCCTGGACTAGTCACCCTACATATGCCAGCAAGAATCCTGAATCACAACCATCCCACACCCTCCTCATAGCATCCCAGGCCCTATGCTGGGGAGCAGCCGCCTCAGCACCTGTGGTTGTGCCGAGGCCGGGGAACCATGGGGTGCAGTGGATCCAGCAGCTACTCTGGGGTCAGGCAGCTGGTGGCCTATCCTGGCCCCAGCCTTGGAGGTGCCCAGCGGATGGGTAGGCACGGGTGGGCAGCCACTCACCTGCGGATGGTCTTGAGGACAGAGTCACGCTTCAGGTACTTGATATTCTCGTGGATGGCGGAGCGCAGGCCGTCCTCCACCTGCCAGTGCTGCTCCAGCCACTGCACCACCATCTGGTTGTTGTCCCACAGGTAGGCCTGGGGAGTGGCAGACGCTGCTTCAGAGAGGGACCCGCTGCTGGGTGGGCTGGCACCCTGTCCCACGGTCCCTGCTGCCCCCCACCCCCGCCCTGTCCCGGGCCCACCTTGACGGCACCCTCTGTCTCCACAAACCAGCGACGCAGCATGGACTGGATGTGCACGTGGCTCAGGTCGCTGCTGACCCGCAGGATCTCCTGCTTGACCTGGTCCTCTAGCAGGAGGCGGCGCAGGCGCCAGTACAGGAAGGTGCGGGCTGTCTTCCACTCCAGGATGTCCTGCGGACACACCCAGGTCTGAGTCTGAGTCCCTCGGGAAGGGCCAGCAGGGTGGCCCTCTGCTGGACATAGACTTTGTGATCATCCCATCTGACAGCCAGGAAGCTGTGGTTCAGGGAGGTGGGGGCACCTGCCCAGGGGAGGCAGGGCCAGGATTCACCAGGGCTCTGGACTGGCTGGCCAGAGGCAGCTGAGGCAGGCTGAGGCCAACTGGGAAGCAGCACAGGACACAGGCAGGGGTGGGAGTGGGGGAGTAGGTGACTGTGGGGTGTCTTTTTGGGGGAAGGGTTGATAGAGTGGGGATGCAATGGTCAGTGGTGGGTGAATACTGGTTCCCAAATCTGCCCTAGCAGTTAAAAACACATGCAGAGATTAGACTGCTGGTCCCCGACCTTCCCTGCTTATAGGACTCTCCTGGGGATGTGAAAAAACACCGATGCCTGCCATTTACCCCAGATATTCTGATTTAATTGGTCTGGAGAGCCACCAGGGCACTGGGGTCTTTTGAAGCTCCCCAGCTGATTCGACCCATCCTGAGGCCACATCCCCCCACTTGTTGGAAACCTGGCGACCTCAGGGTGGGTCATTCACACCCAGGTGGGCAGCTGCAGGCACTTACAGAGATGACACCCTTCTCCAGCATCCGGCCTGGGGTGTCGTGCAGGTCGGCAAACTGCACCGCCACCTGGTGGTAGATGGGCAGCAGCAGCTCCTCCCGGGCCTTCACCCGGCCCTCCAGGTCCTTGCGGTCCATGTCTGAGAGCTCCGATGATGATGCTGATCCTGCGGGCAGCATACAAGCAGGTCAGGCCTTTGCGAGGGTGGAAGTAGGGGTGCTTTTTTTTAAAGGGGGCACAAAGCACAGTTTTCAGGACAGCCTCGGCTTCAACTCTAATAGTACCCCTGAATCAAGCTGCAATTTCAGCAAGAAACTGTGCTCACAGTTGCAAGACAGCATTCAACATGCGACTTTAAATCTTCCCCCTTTGGCTAGACCCCCGCCTGTGCCAGTAGACGACCGGTTACTATTGTCAATACGTATTTTGAAATATAATGAGGGAGACTGAGACCAAATATAAGTGTGCCTCATTTTAGTGCGTGTGGCAGATACTGCTTTTTTTTTTTTTTTTTTTAAACTGAAGGTTTGAGGCAGCCCTGCCTTGAACAGGGGATAGGCTTCACTTTCCAACAGCACACGCTCACTCTGTCTCTGTGCCTCATTTAAAGTCTGTGCATTGTTGTTCTTTTTATTCACATAATGCTACTGCGCGCTTAGACTACACAACAGTGTAAACACAATATTTATATGCACTGGAAGCCAGAAACTTCACATGACTCTCTTTATTGCAGGGCTCTTCAACCGAACTTGCAATCTCTGTTGTGCTGATAGACAAATTCATTCAAATACGCAAACTAGCAAAGCTCACCCAAGAGGAAGCAGATAGCTTGAATAGTCCTATATATATTAAAGACTAGATATTATTTGGTCCTGTATGCACTATTTGTAGTTAGGAACCTTCTATCAAAGATTCAGAGAAATCAGGCATTATCTTGACACCAAATGAGGTAAAGAAATTGCACACCTACACCCACCCACCCATCCCCTCCACAGACATAGTAATAAATCTAGTGAATGATATAGTAACAAAGACTTTGCTACCTAATATGGACATTTAAAGAGAATTACATCTAAGGTCATAATCGTGAAACAAAGCCATCCCTCAAAATTGATAAAATAAAAAAAAAACTTATCTCTGGAAACTCTAAAGTGACATTTTGCTACCAAGATTTTGAAGTTCCTTATCAGCCCTAAATACCTCAATTGTCATGCCTTGTGTGTGCTGAGAGGAATTCACTGTTGTATAAATATTTTAATGCTAACGGGGTGAACGTTTAAAATATCTCACAGTTCTTACAGCTGTGTTTGCTTGGTATGCATTTATTTTTTATTTATTTTTTTTTTAAGTATTTTTTTTTAAATTTTTTTTTTTTTATAGAGGCATGCTTTATTTATTTGTTTGCTGGTTTGTTTGTTTGTTTTGTTCATACATGCACTGGGTACAGTCAGAAGCGCGGGAGGGTGAGAGAATTCACCAGAGCCAGAGCGGGGAGCAGAGCAGGCAGAAGGACCAAAGTACACTGCTGAGGGGAGCAGCGGGCGGCAGGAGAGGTCTGCACGCCATGCGGGACCCTCCTCTGGTGGCCGGGGAGCAGCCGGGGATCGAACCGGCGCCGCAGAGGCCGCGCGCAGTTTCGCAACCCAGCGCTCAACCGCTGCGCCACCGGGGAGGCCCTTGGTATGCATTTATTTGTAACACACTGGAGCTCCCCAGGATGGAGAGGCTGGTCTCATTTGACCCCTGAGAGGTGATACTATTTGGACCTTCTCACCTAGCTGTTCCACGAGCTTCTTGTAAACTGGGTCGATCCTTCTCATGGCCTTCATCAGGTCTTTCTTTCGGAACTTAATCTCCACTGTTCCCTCAGGCTCCAGAACACCCCCCCTAAAACAAAGAAGAGGCAGGGGTGGGGTTGGTGAGGTATCTCCCAACAAGCAATAGCCAGGAAATGTGGGGTAGAGGCAAGAGAGCCAGGAAATCTGGGATTCAGTTATCAGCTCTTTCACAGACTCACTGTGTAACCTTGGACAAGTCACTGGCCCTCTAGTCATCTGGTTCTGTATACATCACGAGAGGGACTGAATCAACTTTTTAAAAGTGGATGCTCATCTCAGATTAGTAAAACTGTAGGCTCTCTATCCTTCACCACACCCCTATAACCCCGGTCAGTGGCTCAAAGTTGAGGGGGCCTCAGGATTGGGAGTGAGAACAAGAAAGGCTAAGCCAGATGAGGGGGAGACACACACCTGCTCTCTTTGTCTGCATACATCTCGATGCACAGGGGGTTGATGGTGGAGTCCACCACCACCCAGGAGCCACCCCGGAGCTCCGCATAGGGTGGGATATAGATCAGGATGGGTTGCTTGTACTGCCTCAGGCCATCCACAATGTAGGCTCCGAACTTCAGCACCTGGTCGTACATGTCTGAAAAGCAAAGCAGCCACCAGAGAGTCCACCAGTGACTTTATACCCAGCACGCGCCCATGCAAACCCCACAGTCTTCATGTCCTGGGTCCCGAGAGCGTGCTCAGCTGGGAGCCTTCCCAGCACCGAGGAAAGAGGACTGGGCTGTGAGGCAGGAGCCAGTCTGGGCTCCGACCATTCCCTAAGTGTCTGTGTGACCTTGGACAAGTGACCGTCCCTGCCTGGGCCTCAGCGTCATAGCGCACAAGCAATCTCAAAGATTCCTTCCAGCTCTGACTCTGAGATGCCATCACTCATGACTGCACCCACCCTACTGTTCCTACCTCACAAACCTTCCCCTCCCAGCAACACCACGGCCCTTCCCTCCGGCCCAGAGGCAGTGTGCCCCTCATTTTCCACCAAGACGCAACCCTCCAAGCACCGGACACCCTTGGTGGTAACAATAAAGGAAAATCAACCACGATCACACGAGAGCTAATGCCAGCAGCACACGAATGGCTCATAGAATCCTTCCCTCGGTCCTCTGAGGCCTGTTTGGTAGCCTTAATCCCTTCACAAAGGAGGGAAACTGAGGCTGGGAGAGGTCACCTGGCTAACAAGGGTCCCCACAGAGGGCCAGCCTCTTGAAATGTGCTAGGCAGCTTGAGTAGCACTTGGACGAGGTCAGGTCACAGCAGCCTCTAGGAAGGCAGGGCACGTGCGCCCTCTCGTCTCACCATAGGGAGGTGGCCACATGGGAACCGGCTGTGTCCTGGGGTGCCCCTGCTCTCCCTGCCCCTTGTGATGTGACCTCCAGCAAGTCACCCCAGGAGCCCTCAGTTCCTCTTTTATAAAATGTGCCATTACCTGAACTCCTGGCTGTTGGGAGCTCAGCTAAGACAGTGGGATCCTATATTTGCCTGAAGCTTCAGGCACCATGGAGAGGTGGCCTTACCTTTCATGCCACCAGAGAAGCCCCTCCAGTTGGCAAAGATCATCAAGGGTAACTTCTCGCGGTTGAAATCCTTAATGGCCTGGGCTGTCTTGTAGGCTGAATCTGGGAACCACACCTGGCCTGCCTGCTGGATTATCTGGAACACAGAGCCACCCGGGTCAGATCCTCTCTGCAAAGTGGCTCAGGACACGAGGGCAGTTTCCCGAGTCCAGCACTGGCATTGGCACCAACATGGAGCCAGGGCTCGGCTACTACTCGCCTTGCTGGACCTCGCACAGCAGCCCCCGGAGGTTCCAGTTGCCCCATGTACAGGTTCATGGTGCCAATGGTGGAATCAGCCACAAAGCCAGGCCTAGGAACTGCCCTAGGACTTCTGAGCTCCTCTCAGCATGCGTCATGTTCCCCCCCACAACAGTGACAGGGCCCAGGGCATGAGATGGGAGGCATTTCCAGGAACCTCTATCATCCTCTGAGGAAGAAGCATTCCACAGAGAGTGCTGCAAAATGGGTACCGAGCCCATAGAGCCAAGGACCCCCTGACTCTGCATCTAAGGCAGTCAGGCAGCCACCAAGGCACACTCTCGAGAGCTGAGTCTGCTGAAACAGCAGCCCAGAAACCCTTCCTCTCACCTTGGCCTCAGAATCCAGGTTGGCAGGGTCTGCGGGCACAGCCACCTCCACTGTCCGTGTCTCCACAGCGATCACTCCAACAGGGATCCCCCCCAGCCTGCAAGGTGGGGCACAGGTGAGCCAAGTGCTGACAGCACCACCAGGTGGATTTGGGTCCAGTAGAGGCCACTTAGCCCTGGCTGACATTCTATGGGTTTTCTGGGAATGGGTAGCCATGGCTGGACTGGGGGTATACAGAGGACACCCCACTTTCACTCTGGCAGGTAATTTTACTAGAAGGCAAAGAAGCAGCTCCAAAGCATTTAGGCCTCACACATTACAGGCTGGAAAGGTACTGTCAGTGCTCTTGTTGGGGTGCTAGATTTTGTGGGTGGGGAGGGTTAAGCCAGGTCAGTCCACTAGAACTTTCCATGATAGTCATGTTCTACAACTACATTGGCCAATATGACAGCCCTGAACAGTATGTGCCTGTTGAGCACTTGAAACATGGTGAGTATGTCTAAGGAACTGAACATGTATCCTCTCATTTTAATTCATTAACATTCAATTGTCATATGCAGCCAGCAGCTACCACAATGGACAGCACAGATCTAGAGGCCAAGTCACAGCTGGAAAGGGTCAAGGGATGTGAAAGCTGAAAGAGATTTAGCTTAGGGGAAGCCATGATGGCAGAAACCACCCCTGCTTGCTATGGGCTGGCCCATGTTGTGTGCATCAGTGGATTATTCTCATTTAGTCATTCAACAACCCTACAGAACTGGGGGATACGGAAGAGCAGACTTTACATAAAGAAAAGGCTGCTATGTGAAAGAAGGAATAGATTTAATCTCAGTTTTATTTTTTTCTTATAAAATGATTCTTTCTTTTTTTTTTAAATAATAAATTTTATTTTTATATTCCCCATACAATTGCAACCCCCCCATTCTGACCCCAATCCCTCCCCTCCCGCCCCCCACCCCCTAAAAAGTGTCTCTGGTTCATAGTTTTTTGTTGATTTTGATTTTCACTTTCTTATAGTTATTCATTTTCCTGGTCCCTTATTTAAGTTTTCTAGATTCCTGCTATGAGTGAGACCTTCCGGTATTTTTCTTTTTCTTTCTGGCTTATCTCGCTGAGCATGATCCCTTCCAGCGCCATCCATGTTGCTGCATCTTACAGCAGTGAGAATGGCACATATTAAAAAAAACTAGCAACAACAAATGTTGGTGAGGTTGTGGAGAAAAAGGAACTCTCCTGCACTGTTGGTGGGAGTGCAAACTGGTCCAACCACTGTGGAGAGCTGTGTGGAGATTCCTCGACCTGCTAAACATAGAGCTTCCATAGGATCCAGCAATTCCACTCCTAGGTATTTACCCAAAGGACACAGAAACATCAATTCCAAAGAACACCTGCACCCCTATGTTTATAGCAGCTCTATTTACAATAGCTAAGCTTTGGAAACAGCCCAAATGCCCAAAAATAGATGACTGGATCAAGAAGATGTGGTACATATATACCATGGACTATTACTCAGCATTCAAAAAAGATAATCTCAGTTTTAAAATAGCTTTTATTTATTTTTTACCCAGTTTCTCGGTTTATTGTAGCCTAGAGTGCTGCTGTGCCGCTTTCTCAGTTCATCCGTCTCTGATGCAAAAAGTGCCTTTAAGTGACAACGCTGGGACACACATCTTTAATGACCCCATTTTTCTAAATTATGCTTACAAATTAAGCACAAGTGTGGATTTCAGAATCATCCCTCCAAGAGTCTCTTTATTCTGTGATGAGAGAGCTGTATAGAGCCTATGACTTGGCTCTAACGTGCTCCACCCTCTTGCTGTCAGTTTGGATCTCACAGAAAGTGGGATGCTTATATTATATTATCTGTACTTCTACAGAAAATATGTTTTAAAAACTAATGCTTGAGGAGAAATGGCTCAGGGCAGACAGAGGCTCAGCTGCACTGAGGTTCCTAACAATAGTGACAGTGACAATCGCCTTAACCACATGTCAACACTCATCACCTTGTAAGTGTCTGACATATATTATCACTTCTACTCCTCACAACAATCCCTTGGGGATAAATCATCACCCCTACTTTACACATGAGGATGCGAAGGTCCAGAGCACACTTGACCTCAGGTTTGATGTGGCAGCTAGGACTTGCAGCAATTACCTCATGCCAGGACTCTGAGGGGTCAACTCTGAGGCTGCTGCTGTGACCTTCACAACAGGAGGAACTTTCGGGCAGAAGGAGCTGTCCACAGAGGTGGAGGAGTGAGCTGCTCGGCTCTGAAAGCTTTGAGCATCTGAGCATCCCGCCCATTGTGCACACACCAGCTTCCACTGCTTGCACCCCTGCTGAAATGGGGGTCACAGTTGTATGTGCAGTTTTTTGGGGTGACACACAAATTCTGATCCCCAAAGAGATACAAGGCTGCTGGGGCTAGGAAGCCCTGCCACAGGAGTGGACACCAGGGGTAGGGGTGCCAGCCCCCAGCCAGAAGTTGGTTGAGGGGGCTTCTATGGCCACAGACGCATCTAGGTTTTATGACGTTCATCTTCCAGAAAACCATGTCCCAAATTGCTTTTCCTTTCAGAAAATCCTGAGGCCAAGAAGAAAGTGTTCCTAGGGGTGATCTGGAAGGAAAGACTTTCCAGCCCAGTACCTGGGGGTCCCAAGATCTGGTAGGTCAGGTGCATGCAGCAGGCCCCGTCCTCAGGCTTACCTTGCTCGCCCTGTCACCACGGTCTGGGCCCAGGGTGCCATGATTTCCTTGAAGCTGCCCTGGTCAAAGAACCCGCTCTGCCAGGATCCCTTCAGAGCTGTGGGCAGAAGGACAGAAGGCCAGGTCAGGGGGCTGGGTTGATGAGGGTTTCTGGGCCACCTGGGAGGGCATATTGCCCCATAGTCTAAGATAACCTGACCTGTCAGCTCAAAAGCCGCTTTCCTGGGAAAATTGCACTACCCTACACCCCAGTCAAAACAACCATACCAAAAACAAAGAAGAAAAGGCAAAACCCAGGGCAGCAAGAAACACACCAAGTCAGGAACTCAATCCACATGGAACCTCCAAATACATGGGTTCCCATCAAACACACCAGAATCCTGACAAGAGCCTCTGCCTCCCTTGGTGGCAAGGGGAGCAGATGGACACCTGGGAAGGTGGGGCTGCAGGAAGAGGTGGCCCGCCTGGGGAAAGTCATTCCTGACCTGGCTGGCTGCCTGCCACTTAACAGCCACTTAATTTCATTTCCCAGAGAGAAAGAGAGAATATGAGGACGTCAGCTGCAGCTGTCCCTGGAGGAAATGGAGCCTTCAGTTCCTAGCATGGTGGAAGCGACCATCCTGCAGACAAGAAGGGCCAGGCCGCCTGAGGGTCTCAAGTTGCAGGAGCGGCTGGCTCCTGGGACTGAAGCAGCCCAACTTCAATGTCAGGGCTGGTCCGACAAGATGGAGAAAACTGTCAAGATCAAACCAGCACCTTCATGGTCACAGGCAAGAAAGCCCACGAGAAATGGGAGACAGAGAAGCCACAGGGCCACCCTGGAGGGCAGAGTCTGGCATGGTCCTGGCAGCCACCTCTACTGCACCATGTGGCTGGATGAAAAGGCTGAGGCTAACGGTGGTTGGTAGCACGTGAAATTCTAGCCTAGGGATTACAGTAACAGGGGTAGCTCAGCTTTCCTGTTCTGTTTGCTCAGAATATAACCATACACCTCCAGGAGGCAAGCCAGCCCCTTTCAGAGAGAGACAGAGGGGAGATACTGCCAGTGTGTGGATGTGCATGTGTGCGTGGATGTAGAACAAGCTAACCTGCCCATCCCAGGTGAACTCACTTATGATTTACACGAGCACCCTTGAAAAGGGTTAGCCAGATAGAAAAGGATGAAGGAAACAGAGAGGCAGTCTTCCATGTGAAGTTTCGACACTGGATTTTCCACATATGCAATCATGGTGTACTTTAGAAAAGGAAGCCGTGGGGCCTCCCTGGTGGCGCAGGCGGTTGAACGCAGCACTGTGAAGCTGTCCAGTCTCTGCAGTGCGGGTTTGATCCTGGTCGGCCAGGGAGATACATACATGGCGTGGCAGATCTCTCCTGTCTCACCCGCTGTTCCCCTCAGCAGAATATTTCTGTCGGTCTGCCTGTTCTGTTCCTCGCTCTGTCTCTGATGAATCCTCTCACCTTCCCACACCTCTGGCCTGTACCCTGGTTCTTATATAAATAAAAATAAATCTTTTTTAAAAAAAAGAGGAAGCCATGGCCTCTGCTGCACCTCTGTCAACTCCAGACCAGAGGCTGTTTCCATCCTTTCTTGTCAATAGTTCAGGAAAAGCAAAGAGTTACTGCCCCTGAAATTTATCTCAAGTGTACCTGTCTGAGATGAGTGACCATCAGCACTTCCACCTAATGTTCTTCTGTCCAGGACCAGACAAGAAACCCAAGACCCAAGCATCAGGCAAAATGCATTACAACTTACTTGGGTGAGGTCTTCCTGAAAGCATCCATCGGGGGTCGTAGGGAGCTCTGGATGGGATGAATTCAATTTCTCTGTCAATGGGGTCAGTGGGTGTGGTGATAGGGACTGGACTGTGGTTATCCTAGGAAAGAAAAACCAGGTCTCCAACTCAGTCTCCCTTGCCATCAATAGTGCCTGTGATCTGCTCCTTGCCCAGCCTCTTCTGACTACTATGCCTGGATACAGCAGTAACCCCTCTCTAGGATTTCTAAAGCCACCGTTCTGGTTGAAAAATGTCAGACAAGGACTGGCCATCCCAGAGAGTCTCTTGAAATCTAGTTTATGGACTCCTGGACTCACTTCAGGGTGCAGATAGACTCCATGATGCTAGGAAGTAAAAAGAAGGCACAAAGGCATTGTTACAGCTACACAAAGCCAGATTAAGAGGGAAAGTGGGGGAAAGAGGCTGGCTGCAGACAGTGATGAGCTGGCAGGCAATGGGAAAACCCACCGCAAGGGAGTGGGAACGGACATTTATGATATTTAGACTTGGGGTTCTTTTTTTTTTTAATATTTATTTATTTATTTATACAAGCACTGGGTACAGTCAGAAGCGCAGGAGGGTGAGAGAATTCACCAGAGCCGGAGCAGGGAACAGAGCAGGCAGACCAACGAAGTACACTGCTGAGCGGAGCAGCGGGCGGCAGGAGAGGTCTGCGCACCATGTAGGACCCTCCTCCGGTGGCCGGGGAGCAGCCAGGGATTGAACCGGCGCTGCAGAGGCTGCGGACAGCTTCGCAGCCCAGCGCTCAACCACTGCGCCACCAGGGGAGGCCCTGGACTTGGGGTTCTTGACAGAGATGTAAGATAATCTGGTCTCTGGAAACTACCTTTTAGAAATAATTATCATGAAGACCGACAGCCTCTCTCACTGCACAGACCGTGTGAGTCAAGTTAATCAAGAACCATGTTCGTTAGTTTCTCTTCTTAAGCTGCTGGTCAGTAGATGCCCCGTGAGCCAGAGAGGATGAGCATCACCCTCACTGAGCAGTCAAAAAAAGGACTCAAGCATCACGTAGGTGACACCTTGTTAAAGAAGCCCGGCCCGAGGCAGCTAACGTCCACATTCATGAGTAGCATCCGGACTATCACTCCACTTGCTCATAATGAAAACACCACAGGGGAGTGCCAGTTATGTCACCTTACAGATGAGAAACCAAGGCTCAAAAGATTAAGAGACTCCCTAGGAGACACTGCTACTGAGGAGGAAGCCAGAGATCAAAGCCAGGCCAACCACAAAGCTTGAGGGATCACTATGGTCAAGAGGCAAATCACCCCTTCCTAAAGGCTCCACCAATCATATCCTGATGACTGAATTTTCTAAAAAGTAAAGTACAGCTGTGCGGGGCTGGGTGTCAGTAAGAGACGAGGAAAGAAAAATGAACCCCAGCGACCTATGCATTGCTCCCTGCTCCCTACCCTACCAGCCCACACTGCAAATGAACTTGGTGGCAGAAGTTGCTGGGATTGTGTGCGTTGGGGGGGGGGCAATGCACCTTTGGCATGTAGGACAGCCACTCCAGGATGGTGTAGACGCCCTCGAAGTCATCTGGTACGGTGATGTGGGAGACGCCGTTGTAATGCATGATCTGCACTCCACCCAGCTGGTTGTTGGACGTGTAGACCTCTCTGCCCAGGACCTGCTCTGACACAGCATGGTTAGCAAGGTCCTGCCTGGCCCGGGCCTTCTGCCACTTGGAAATCACCTCCTGGGTGCTGCTCAGCCCAGGTGGCGCATAAGCGTGGCTGGGGAGCTTTCAGAAACCCTGCGGTTGGGCTGCACCCAGACCCATGACATTAGGATCTTTGCTTTCTTTTGCTATTATAGATAATTCCAATGTGCAGCCCAATTTGAAAATCAGTGATCCAGCAAAGTCCCCCAGGTGTTTCTGATGCAGCAGGTCTGCAGTGGGGCCTGAGAACATACACTGCTGGCAAGTTCCCAGGTGCCGCTGCTGCGGCTGGCTCAGACTTTTGAGACCCTGGGTGGGGTGGGGGTGGGGGGAAGATCTTAGCAGATATCATATGACACAAGCTTTAGAACACATTTCCATACAGTGAAAAAGAACACCAAGTAGCACATTCACTAAGTGTCTACCACGAAAAGACAGGAGAGGGAAACAGTAGACCAAATTACATTCGGAGCAACAGTCCTTTTTCTTTGGTCTTTTTAAAATTTTCTGCAATGTGCAATGCCATCTTAATACATTTGTAATTGAATGATTTAAATTTACTTAAAAAATGTAATGCAGAAAGTTAGTTCTATCAAAAGAGCTTAACATATAGATAGATGTATATACACACACATGCTGCAAACTGGATAAATAGTTCTCACATAGTAGGACTGAAACAGGTTTTCTGTTGAGGAACCCACCCCCGCCAATCAGGAGACAATGGGAATGTTAAATGACCCCTGGCCCGCACCTTGTTGAGAGCACTGGCTCCTGTGAGGATGATGTGGGAGTTTTCCACCTGGATCACCCGCTGGCCCAGCCTCACCAGGTAGGCCCCGATCCCAAGGGCTCGGCAGGTCACCTGGGGAGACAGGATCCTTTCTGAATTCCCGAGGATAGCCCAGGAACCCGCTGGGCACACATGGAAGTCAGAGCTTGGCCATGGCAATTGATTCGGGGCCAAACAACAAAGGCAAAAAGCCTGATCCTCAGGCTCGCCTGGCCTTGGCCTCCTGTCCAAGAAGTGTTTCGAAGAAGTGTTTAAAGATAGAGCAGACAATGGCTCATTACAAAGGGCTCATTATCTCTTTACTTTTGTAACTATTTTGAAGTTTCATAATATAAAAGGTTGAGGTATAAAAGAAAAACTAGGGGAAACTCACCAAGCTGATAGTGACGATCTCTTCATACGCCAGGGAAGACTCCCCCGCAATCATGCCTGAGCCCCTCAGATTCTCCACGCCCAGGCCATCATCCTTCCCAATGATATCCGTGACCACATACCTTCAAGAACCAAAGACTGAGGTCTAGTCGAGAAAAATCCAAGAGGGATGCATAGCCCAAGACCAAAGGCAGAAGGAAGAGAAAGGTGAGGGTAGGAAGGTGACAGCAGGTAGAGGCAAAAGGAAAGCAGGGGTCTAGGGCTTTCATGATTGGCCCAAAAGTTGCCAGAAAGGCAGGTATGGCACCCCCATTTGTCACCTTCCAACCACAGACGTCTGTTTGGAGGCTGTCTTATTGAAATGTCACCCCACCTAGCATTCCTCCAAAGCAACCTAGGATCCTGTTAGATCACATTAAACACAGTGTTTCTCAAGCTAACTTGGTCATGGAAAATTTTCTCTCTACCTCTCACTCCTCATATCACCAAGTAACCAGAAAACTTAGCCTAGGAAATTCTGATTTACTCACTAAAAAAAACAAAAACAAAAACAAAAAAAAGGCAATATTCCCTGGAAAAGATAATCTTTGGCATTCTTACCAGGCAGAGCCCTCACCCTGCCCACACCTGCACAGCTTGCCAAATGACAGTGGCATCACTTTGGCTAATTCGGAGATAGGCTGTGAGCCTGCAGCTTCTGGGACATGGTGGGGGGAGAACCTAACTCTGGTTTTGTGCAAGGGGTGACTCATTATGGACTGACAAGGATGGGCTCACCCTGGCCAACACCCCAGGTGTCTAAGTCACCTGTGCCCACCATGGAGGGCCACAGGGCAGCGCCACCATCCCACTTAAAAAGATCATCCCAAGCCCAGAGACAGAGACCATTCCCCATTCACTGCTGAAATTCCCTGCAGGGGAAATGAGTTCCCCCGCCCGGTGAGTTCTTTACCTGGACTCTCCTCCTTCCTCGATGTGTGTACAGTGGATGGAGTTCAGAGAGCTGATTTTGGTGTAGTCTTGAGGGGTCAGGTAGAGGTATTTAAATCCCTTAAGAAAAAAACAGACTTCAGTGAGGTTCTGAGTCTAACCCCTGCTTTTTAAAAATGTCATGTTAGCAAACGGCATGTTTACCACAGCATGTTAGGAACCTGTTACCTTGATGGATGTTAACACCGCTGAGTCACAGGTGGAAACTGGAGGTTTGTGCTGTGGGAAACGCTAGCCACTCGTCCTCACCACACAACCTCACGGGTTTGCCCTGACCCAGGGTTTCTCAATTAGTTTCCTAATTACCACCCTCTCCTAGGATGCCCGTTTATGTGCTGTATGTGTATCTGTGTTGAAGAAATAAAACGTAGGATTCTTTCTACCCCCACCCCAAAATACAATGCTAGGTAAGGGGAATCACACCCCTCCCTGGTGCTGTGACGTACTTTGAGGGGGTCTTCTGGGTCCACCCAGGCCACCTGGAACATGTGTTTGATCTCCTCCGCGAGGCCAATGCGGGCCCCACTGTTGGCTGCGAGGTAGATTCTGGGGATGCCCTCTGCCCGGGCCATCTGCGATGCCCGCACATACAGAAGGTCTTCCCCGGGGCCGAAGGACCCGATGCGGAAGGTGATGTCGTTGCTGATGACGATCACGTCTCGCCCTTCTGGATATTCTTGGGTCTTAAACCTCATTTTGAAGGCCACCATGCCCACCTGGGGAGGAGGCGGGCACACGGGAGAAGGGGTTCGTTCTCTCAGGTGGGGAGTTTGGGGAAGGGCCATTCCAGCTCGGCTGGCTGTGTTCTCACCTCATTTCCTCCGGGAAGCCGGTTCATCTCCACCAGCTGGCCCTGTGGGTCCAGCACCAGCTCTGTGTACGTCAAGATGTCTTTGGGGTACTGGTCTGGGGAGCCCCACAGTTTAAAGAGAGCCTGGAGAGAGGGAAGGAAAGAAAAACCTGAAGTCATCAGTAGGGAGGTATATTTTCTAGTTCTGTTTCTTTTATCAATTATTAAAAGTGCACAAAAATTCAGGATAATAAATATATGAGCTCTCATCTCATGTTTTTGTCAAATCACAATTTTTTTTCATAGATGCTTAAGTGTGGTGAAGCTCCTGGTGTACCCCTCCCAACCCACTCCCAGCCTCCTTCCCACCAACCCCCAGGTACCCATCTTCCTGAATTTGCTCTCTCTGCATGCTGCTGTGTTTTAATTTCACCCTATATACATCCATTAAAAAAATAAAATGTTGGGGCCTCCCTGGTGGCGCAGGGGTTAAAGTCAGCACTATCAGGCTATCTGCAGCCACTGCAGCATAGTTTGATCCCTGGCCAGGGAGCGACATGGCACAGCAGATCTCTCCTGTCTCACCCGATGCTCCCCTCAGCAGTGCATTTCAGTAAGG
The DNA here is from genome assembly GCF_964194135.1 of Talpa europaea. Taxonomy (NCBI): domain Eukaryota; kingdom Metazoa; phylum Chordata; class Mammalia; order Eulipotyphla; family Talpidae; genus Talpa; species Talpa europaea. The sequence continues at coordinate 13,267,753 of NC_140082.1, read as the reverse complement.
GAATTCTTATAGGGGAATTCTCTGTTCCTTGAAAGTTTACAAAAACTGTTATAAAGTCACCAGAACCCAATTTTAGTGGTTAGATTTTTTTAAATTATTATTTCAATACTTATAATGCTTATAATCTATTTAGATGTTTCACTTATGCTTGTGTCAGCTTTGATAAGATATGCTTTTCTAGGAAATTTTCCATTTTAAGTTTTCAGATTATGGGTTTCCTAAAATATTCTGCTTCCTTATCTAAATGAAAGGGGACAAGCAGCTCTTTCTGAGACAAGCAGCGCTTGTGTCTATGCAAATGTCCTTTATTCGTCTCTCCCTTTTTTTTAAATAATAAACCTGCCCTTTCGGATGTTAAAAAAAAAAAAAGAAAAGAAAAGAAAGGAAACGAACTTACTCCTAATTTGTCTGTTTCTTGTCCTGTGGCCCTTGAGTTCAGAGGACACAGACAATGACGTTCTTAGTCATAAAAGCTCCCATTTATTAAGCACCGACTAAATACATATATTTCTTATAACAACTTGCAAGATGAGTATTATTATTATCCTCGCTTTACAGAAGAGAAACTGAGACCCAGAGAGGTGAAGGGACTTGCCCAGGGACAGATATAAAGCACAGGGAGACCCAGGAGACAAGCCCAGGTCTGGGGGACCCTAGACAGCAGCTTTTCCTACTATTCTGCAGCTCCTATGCTGAAGCCCACTGTCACCTTCTTGTCTACAGTGGAAGGTCCACGACCTGTTTCATAAACATCATTCACCAGCAAGGGACAGGGATGTAAACAGCCCTCCAATGCCAGTGTGTTCAGTCTCCTTCAAAGGCCCTACCATGTTTGAAAAACAAACAAACAAACAAACAAACAAACAGCTGGCCTCCCCTGGTGGCGCAGCAGTTGAGCGCTGGGCTGTGAAGCTGCCCGCAGCCTCTGCAGCACCGGTTCGATCCCCGGCCACCAGCAAGGGTCCCACATGGCGCGGCAGACCTCTCCTGCTGTGTCCACTGCTCCCCTTAGCAGTGTACTTCATCAGTCTACCTGTTCTGTTCCCCGCTCTGGCTCTGGTGAATTCTCTCACCCTCCCACGCTTCTGACTGTACCCAGTGCTTGTATAAATAAATTAATTAATTTTTAAAAAAAACAACCAAAGGCATAGAAAAGGCAGTTGAAGGAAATATACTAAACTGTTATTGTAGTCATCAATGGCAGAGAGATTAATTACACATGGGAGAAATTTCATTTGCTTACTCCTACTTTTTTGTATTTCCCAAGTCTACCTTAATAATCTTCCCAATTTTCTTTATTTTCCTATATTTCTATACCATTATTGGAATAAAATCTGGTTTGTTTAGAAAAAAATACCAGGAACTCATCCCCAGTATTAATTTCTCTCTTGACGAGGACCTAGTTCTGTAGCCGGGGCCGGGGGGCGGGGGCGTGCAGTGCTGGCGGCCCCCAGAGAGGACCCAGGTGGTGGTGCACCTGAGCTGCTGGACTTGCCTGCCTGAACATCTCCGGGAAGTCGTACACGTAGGTGGTCCCCAAGGACTGGGCCTGGAACCGCTTGGCCTGCAGCAGGTCCTTGGTGACGTAGGGAGTGTTGATCAACATCCCGTGCTGGGGCCCCTGCTTGTTGCCAAAGGAGTGAAACATGATCTGGACCAGAAGGAAAGAAAGACAGACAGTAAGGAAGACCAGCCTCAGAGAAGCAGTCTCCAGCCCCAGTGATTTCTCCCCTCGCCTCAGTGAAAACGCCACGGTGGCGGGTGGGGGAGGCAAGCAGGTCTCATCACACAGCCGAGTGCCAATCTCTTCCCCTTTGCCACGGTGGTCCACCAGCACCAGGGGCGAGTGTGGTGACGTGGCTCCAAAAATGTATTAGAGTACAACACACCCAAACAAGACTGGGCGTGAAAGTTGACGAAATCTGAATGAAGTCTGCATTTGAGTGAGCGCGACTGTACCAGTGTAAAATTTCCTGTTTCCACAAGGTCCTGAGTTATGTAAGATGCAATCACTGCACACTGTTACTATTTTTTTTTTCTCTCTACTATTTTTGCAGCTTCTAGAGAGTCTTTCAAAATAAAACGACATGTGACTGCCAGTAGGAAATTTAATTCTCTTTTTCAAAGTCTGTTCTTAAAACCTGATTGGGGTAAATATCCATTTCCCTCAGTGAACCAATCTGAGAAATTGATTATAATCAACCACGCTACTCCACATTTTATCTCAAATGTAGTCCTAGAATGGATTAAACTTTGCATGCATCCTCCCTGGGAGATTGCGCTGGGATTTGGAAGCTAACATGTTTATCATAAAACGCAGAGGAGCGACCCCACCCCAACACAGCAGGTGACATGGGCACCGTCATCCCTTAAACCTATGGCTTGCTCTCCCCAGCAGCGGGCCTCCCTTGGACCTGTGCTTGGGGGCCCGCCCCGCCTTACATTTCCGGATCTGGGGTCAGTCACTTCTTCGTAGAGGCTGATGTCCAGGTAGTAGCCTGACTCGTTGGTGATGAAGAGGCGGATGGGGATAGCATTGCCGGCTGTGGACTGGCGGATGTTGATCTTGACCTCGGCCTGCAGCACACGGAGCTTCCACAAGCGGCTGCCGTAGCGCATGACCATGGAGCGCACTGACTCCTCGATCTGCCCCATCACAGCGAATGCAATTTCAGAGCCTGCTCTGCACATACCTGCTGTCATCCTGGCACTTAGAATAGTGACACAAGCTACCTACTGCATACAAAATGGCTGGGACAGGGCCTCCCTGGTGGCGCAGGGGTTAAAGACAGCACTATCAAGCTGTCGCCAGCCACTACAGCAGGAGTTGGATCCCCGGCTGGCCAGGGAGGTGACCTACATGGCATAGCAGACCTCTCCTGTCTCCCCGCTGCTCCCCTCAGCAATGTATTTCAGTAGATCTGCCTGTTCTGCTCCCCACTCTGTCTCTGGTGAATCCTCTCACTCCGCCCCCACCCCACCTCTAGCTTATACCCCAGTTCTTGCATGCATAAATAAATAAATCTTAAAAACAAAAAACAAAAAACAAAATGCCTGGGACATAGTATGTATCCCACAACTATTCTCTAATGATAACCAAAGGCATCTAAAGCTCACTGTGTCATTCCAGCCTCAGTTTCTCGGAGAGGTGAGGTTCATATCTCTCTTTACAGATGAGGGAAGTGAGGCTGGTATATGAGAGCGAGTGCCTCCACGTAACACCATTTCTCTCTCCCACACATCTTAAGCATTTTCATCTCTGGGAACTACATGCTCTGGTGGAGTTGGGGTATCCACATGGGGCATCTGCACCCACAGACGCCAAGCTGATGTACCAGGACTTTATCCCAGAATCACTACCATGCACTCTCTCTCTCTTGTGAAGACCCAGCCAATGGAGAAGGCCCAGGTTCTCACTCCCCTTCCACCCACACACCCAGGTTCTCACTCCCCTCCCACCCACCCACAGGGCCTAGAATCAGGAGGGGACATTTTGTTTTGCAGCATCTGCACTGCCCTGAGGGCAGCGTGGCTGTGAAGGGTGAATACCAGAGCACTGTCTCATGGGCAGTGGCTAAAACGTGCTCTGGAAATAAACCATGGAAGGTTATTCTCCACCTGAGCACCTGGGCTCCAACAGGCACATGCCCGTCCTGTAAGTCAGGTCGCGGGTGCCAGGAGGTACAGCCCACAGCAGCAGGTCACAGAGTGCCCCGGGGCCCTGTGAAGTGACACCCAGAGCCCGGCAAGAGCCCTGGTGAGACCTTGGAGGGGTCCATGATGACGGTGGGCACGAAGTTGAGGAAGATGTGGTTGCAGTCGGTGCGCACGCTGGTGTTGTTGAACGCCACTTCCAGCTCATCCATGGCTTCCAGCAGTAGCCGCTCACCCTCGTTCTGCAGGTACTCAAAGGACGCTTCCTGCCAAGGAGGAAGAGCAGCCGCTGAGGCGGGAGGCAGAACCCACCCCCTCTGTTCAGTGTCTCTCCCCACCCCACCACCCGCCTGGGCATGCCAGCCGAGGATGGTAGAGCCTGCCAGAGGCAAAGGGACAGCAAAGGCTGTCTGGGGTATTCACCGTGTCCTCTACTTTCCATGTTACGCTTTGACATCTGTAGCCCGGTGGACCCTGGAGGGGCGGCCCCTCCCAGAAACAGTAAGTGACCCTCCCATGAACACACTTTCCAATGCAAACTGGCCACCCCAGAGCACACGTCTTCTGTCTAAGGCTTACAGGCTCTAGGCCCTATCCGCACAATCCGCCCACCTGCCCTAAGCACCGCAGTGCCAAGTACCAGCCAACTAGAGATGGCACCTGTGCTCCAGAGCTGGCTGGAATCGCTCCAGCCACCCCTCCTAAGCCTGCTTACCCTGCCTCATCCATTCCTTCCCACAGAAGCCACAATAAAGGCTCTTGTCCAGTGTCCCCCTCTTCCTTTGCTTCTGGGGGCACCCTGGTGCTTCCTCTGTGATAGGGCATGTGCCCTCCTCTTGGGCACTGTGCGTACTGACCTCTCCTTTCAATGATAACTGTCTCTCATGTGTCGGCCTCCCCCTACCTGAATAATTTTTTAAAAAACCTATTAAGGTATCTAGTAGACTGAGGCAGCAAAAAGCTGAGATCAGCTTAACATCCACCCACAGGGCGTTAAAGCTTTCCACCCATGCTACGTCCACGCCAGGAAATAGCCTGGACCATCTGCATTAGCATGGAAAGTAGCCTGAGAGTAACTGGACAGCAAAAATCAAGTCTTCAAATGATCCACCCACCCTGAGCTCCCAACAGTAATGTGACGTCTACAGTTCCTCATATAGAATTAGGTCTAGAAGAGTCTCCACCAAGGCTGACCCCTGACAGCCAGGCTTCTGGATCCTTCTTGATTTTTAAAATTACTACTTAAAACCACTTTTACATACCAAGTATTGCTTGAGATTTTCACAATGTAATCATGGCTTATTTTTTTAATGCAAGAAATAATAAAAATGATCACACAACCAGCAAACAGAAGAAAGCCCCTGAACAGTATCTCTCAATCCTCTTGCACTGAGATACACATGACACCAGCAGGGACTTGAAAATAACAACCAAAGGCACAGTCTGACTCCCCCCTACCCCCTTGTGGGTACAAGGGGAGGATGGTGTATATCCAGAACATCCTGCCTGCAGCCCAGGGCATGGCACAAAGTGGAGGGGGAAGGCCAGTGCAGGAGAGGACAGCCCTCCCTGGGACATTTTACCTTCGTTATCAGGTCCGAGTGCCTGATGATGGCGCGGATGAAGAATCTGTGGTCCGTGACTTCAGTACCTTCCTTCACCCTGGCAGCACCCAGATAAAGGTGCATCTTGTGGTTGGCACAGGGCACAGCGGTCAGATCGAAGTTCCGCATCCGGTTGAGCTCCAGCTGGAACGCCAGGGCTGGCTCCAAGTGGCGGTAAATACGATCTTCTGCAAACTGCAGGCCAACCAGAGAGTGGAGACACAGGACACATGTGAGATTTGATGTTGAGGCCACCCGCATGCCTGCCTGACCCTCGCCCCGTCCTGCAGACCCTTGGAGGTCTCGGGTATAGCACCTGATTGTGAGCAAGCCCCAGGGCTCAAGAGCTTCAGGGGTTTGCTAATGTAGGGCAGTCCTGAGCACTGCAATTTGGGGGTACAGCCTAATGCTCCGAGCTCATCCTCAGCACCTGCCAGCACTGCCAGCCTGTTCTGGAACAGCTCAGAGTATTTCTTGAGCAGTCACTCAAGCCTATATCTCTTTGTGGAAGAGGAAGCAACTGACAGTGCTGGAGACGTGAAGAGAAAATGAAGCATCTAGAGAAAGGATGGGTCTTAGCTACACATCAGGCATTGGAGGAATTAAAATCCCAATCTCTGAATTTGGTGAAGGCTTGAATCTATGTTGGGAATAAGCCCTCTGATTCCAGAAGAGGGGTCAGAAAATTCTTAAAGGGCTAGAGAGGAGATGTGTTAGGCAGATGGACCACATGCTCTCCTCAGTCATGTTGATGGTGCAACAAAGCCCCCCAGATGATCGGTGATCAAATGGGGCAGTCGAGTTCTGATAAAATTTGGATTATAGAAACAGGTGGCCAGTCTACAAGCCCTAGTTTGCCAACCAGTGTTTGAGAAGAACCTAAGAAAGAGAGGTTGGGAGCACCATCTTACTGAATACACCAGCAAGTAAAAAGTGGTCCGTTTAGCTATTCCCTGAACGAGAGAGAAACCTGTAGTAAAGGCTGAAAGTTTGGGAAGCACAAGGTCCTGAGGTCCAGGGAAGAAACAAGAGGTTGTCATTGGAAACGTAGTCCCAGAGGAAGGCTGGAGTCCACACAAACATTGCTGTGTTCTAGAATGTGGGGGTTCCCAAAGGACCAGAAACTCTGTTCCTCGTGAACATCAAAGATAGCAGGAAAGAGGGAGCAATACTCCAGCATCTGCTCATACCTCGTCTCGTGCTCTGAATGTGAAAAACTTGGGAAATTCTTTCTGTAAAAAAGATATTCATACAAAAGACAATTAGAGCAAGCAAGACTCACTTAAATATCTGTGTACTTGTTCTGCGATTTCTAAGGCTAACCCTAGGTGCTTCTAGATGAAGCCTTTGAAAGCCTTCTCTTCTCCAGCCACTGATCTCTTCCACCCCAAGCTGCAGGACAGACATCAAATCAGTGGCATGGAAGCTGGGGAATGGAAAAGCCTCGCAGAGATGGGCTGAGATTTGGACTGACCTCTTGGGCAATCAGGAATGTGAGTCTCCGGAGTCCATAATCCACGAGGATGTTTTTCTGCATTAAAAATGAAACACACAAAATAATAGTCATCCGTGTAAAGGAGGGACATTCTGATATGTATTCCCCATGGACAAACTTTGAAAATATGCCGGGTGAAAAGATCTCAGGCTGTAGGATTCCATTTGTGTGATATAATGAGCAAATTCATAGAAAGTGGATTAGTGGTAGTCCGGGTTGGCAAGGTGAGGGAGGCGAGAGAGGACACAAAGGTTCTTTTGTGGGTCAGGGGTGGTGAAAATGTCCTAAATATAATCCTCACAGTGATGGTGACACAACTCTGGGAATACACCAAAAAGCAGTGAATCATATATTTTAAATGGGGGAACAGTGTGGTATGTGAATCATAGTTAATAAAGCTGCATTTATTAACTATGATTTAATATAATTAATATATGTACACTCAACCTATATTTAATATATAATATCTATTTAATATATACATTAATATATTTAATAAATATAACTACACTTAATAACTTATATACACCATGTTTTTAAAACTATTTCATACCATCTTCAATCAAACTTGGAGAATGGAAACTATTAAGTATTTTTTTAAAAGACAAGTTGAACCAAAAAAAGCCAAGAGATTACAGACCTGATGATTTCATTCTTAGGGAATTTAACAACAGAGGAAACGAACCCATGTTATTAGAAGTCAGGACAATGGTCAGTTATTGCTGGGGGTAAGGAAAAATATCAGGGGAAGTAAATGGTCTTGGCCCATTTCAGAATGAGGCTCAACGACACACAGAAGACTCCTGAGAGACTGCAGGCTGGAAAGAGAGCAGGGTCAAGGGCACGGTGAAGTGGGGTCTGATGGGGGACAACCAGCCTGCTCACCGGAGCCTGATTTTTGGTTCTCAACTATCAAAGGATGTGTGTGTGAATGTAAGTGTATGTGCAAATGTGGATGTATGTGTTTGTGCAAATGTGTACACACAGATCTGCTTTAAGTAAAAAATGTTAAATCATATAGAAATGTATAATGTAAAAAAATATCTCATTAGACAGGGGCCAAGCTGCAGATCCAGTAGGGACACCAGCCGTGTCCAGGAGAAACAGGATGAAGGGACGCAGGCCAAGGCCTCCACAGTGGGTGCTGTGGCTATGGGTTTTGTTTTAAAACCTACTTTTAAGCTTCATCTGTTCCTTAAATATTTTTCAGAATGAATATCATTACATAGTTGATTAAGGAAATGCTAAGTTACAGACAGCAATGTCCTAAGCTTTCAAGACATTACTTGTGACTGGGCATCATTCTCCTAACATCTTCTATCCAGAGAGCACCAGGCCAGGTCCTCTGAGGGATGCAAAGGGGTGTCCCTTCCATGGTAGGAACACACAAAGAAGCAACTGAAAATTCCTACATGTTCTTGAAGTTCAGACCAAGAGAGGCTGGTAAAGGCAGGTAAAGGACTAAGAGCTAGACAGGAATCCCACAGATTTGATTAACTTATGAGCTACAAATGTCAGTATTTCATTTTACAGATGGGAAAACTCACAATCAGAGAGGTCAAGTAACCTGCCCAAAGTCTCACAGCATCTGTTTCTACTACCCACGAAGCTGCTCCACATCTATTTGTAGCTGAGGTCCTGGAGCACACATAATAGCTGCCCCACTGCCAGGGTGAGAATATGCTGGCAGTGGTCACCACGTGTTTATACAAGCAACTTGTGGTTATTTGCATACATGATTGGTTGTTAATAAACTCAGTTAATAAAACTGAGTTTTCTGGGTTAGTAAAACAAAAAACTCCCCCTAAATCTAAAACCATTTATTGAGTGTCTGATGTATTGATGGTGTGTTCATCCTTTTAATCCATTTAATCCATTTAATCACTGCAACACCCTGGGGGAGAGAAATGCCATCCTGTTAGTGGGAAGACGTGGGGGCCTGCCAGTGGGCCAGCTCTGCCCACCGTCACCGTGACGAGTGGCAGCAGCTCGAGGATGGGAAGCCAGGGCTGCACACGGAAGAACTCAGCAGGACTGCCTCCCCAAGACCACTTGGGGGCATGGGACACCTCTCTTTTCAAGAGGCACCCCTTCCTCCAGGGGCCAAACCAGGCCACATGAACCTACCTTGGACTGCACGAAGGTCCGCAAAATCGGCACCAGCTTTTCATCCTCTAGGTGGTCTGAGCACTGGATGGCGACGTTCAGAATGTGAATCGGCTCCTCTCTGAGGTTCTGGGAGAAAAAAACAGGGGCGGGCAGTAGAAAGGTTTGGGGGTACCAGCCCATGCCCATCCCCTCCTAGGCTTGCTTCCTGCTCAGATACTTACCTTGTTGTCATCCTCAGAAAAGAGGGAATTGCGGACCTTGCTGAAGAGGGGAGTGTCCCTGGGCACGTTGGCGAAGCAGGAGATGACCTCATCAAAGTTTCTGGGGGTAGAGGGCAGAAGGGAGGGTGAGGGAGACTGCCCCACATGGTTGCAGGTCAGCCCCATCCCTCCCTCTTCCCCAGCTACCCTCTGGGGGCTCATCCAGCTCTGCAGAGCTGTGTGGCTCCAGACTAGGTCCCAGGTTCTCTGATGGCACATCCCCAAGAGTCAAGAAGATGGCACAGCTGGACACTCCCCTTTACTGGCTGGGAGACCCTCACTATGTCACCTCATCTCCCAGTCAAAAGAGGAGACTAAAAGTAACCGCTGCACCTCCTAGGGCTGCTGCGAAGTGGCACAGGTAGGAAGCATGTGGCCAGGATCCAAATGCAGGGAGGCTCATACAAGAGCCTGCCTGCGTGGGAAGGCTGACTATTCACTAGCTTCCCCACCCATGTCAGCCGCTCTGCTCCGGGTATTTGGGAGACTCAGTACCTGGTGAAATCCTCAAATCTCCTGAAGGCAACCATGGCCCCCATCCGTTGGCACAGGGGGGAGAAGCCGCTGTCCATGAAAAGCTCGGTGCTGTGCCTCACCAGGTCAGGGTTGGTGATGCTGATGGGCACAGCCATCCTGCAGGGGATGGAAGGGGGGACGAAGCCTGTTCACACATGTGGCTCCAGGAATGATCCTGTCCCAGAAGCTTCCAGGATTCACACCAGCATAAGAGACCCCCCGCAAAGGGGTTTAAAGTGGGGGATGGAGGTGCCTGGGGTCAGGGCCAGGGACTGAGGAGCCTCATCTGATTCCTCAGGACCTGTTGTGGACTCCACAGTGAAAGATGCATACAAACACGGTCCCCCAACATGGTCCCCCAACAGTGCCAAGGTGTGATGTTGTGAGGTCTAGTGAGAAATATGTATCTGACCATGTATCTGACCTCCGTCCCCATTCCTGGCACAGAGCTCCTACGCCCCTTGGGATTTCCTAAACGATGAGAGGACTAAAGGTGTCTTCTGTTAGATGGATGAGGGGATTTCTGCAAATCACTTAAGGATGGGGGTTGGTTGCCAAGGGAACTGATGGTGATTTGAGGCTAGAACTTTCAGCCCAACTCCTGATTTCTAGGAAGGGGAGAGGGCTGGAGGTTGAATCAGTCACCATCCCTTGGCGCTGGACCTAAGTCCCAACTACCCAAAACCTGGCTGGCCTCTCATCTGACCTCCCCTGGCCAAATTCACCATATGCCTGGCTCTACAGGCATGGGTGGTACAGCCTATGGTGTGGCCCAGCCAGGCTCTCCCAGAAGGGAATACTTCCCTCTGTGTGGCCCTTCCAAAGGGCGGGGTGGTGGAGTCAGATGCAGGCAGAGTCCCGTCTGAGGCACTGGCCCTGACTATGCTTCTGATGCTCCCTGACACTCCCACCGGGAAGACCCAAGGTGGTCAGGAAAACCCTCCAGGATGTTCCCCTGGGTGAAACAGGATGCTGTGTCCACTCTGAGGGACACAATCAACAACCTGCTACACATGTGGGTCTTCCTAACCAATCAGGCAGGGCCCACAGGCTGGGCAGATGCCAACTGACAGCTGAGAAAGGAAAGGAATTCTTCCTCAGGGGCAATTTCAAGAATCTTTACAGTGCCCCTCCCACAGCACCCAAAATGGTTCCAGGCCACAAGCGTCCACTCTTCTCTCAATTGGGCAAAATGTAATAATTCTTTTGTGGCTAGAAAATAGGGTAGAAATCGATGATGAGCAGGAAAAGAATCGACTGATCAGAAAGCTCTCCTCTTCCTCATCCTTAACAGAATCCCTTCTTTCTTCTTAAAACCAATGGAGAGAGAAACAGAGTTTTTAAATCCCAACAGACCAGAAAATTCCCTGTTGCCCGAGTAGGTGTAAGTTTTGATCAACTAAATGCCCAAATCACAATAAGACTGTTTTAGTCACAAGCAAGGCCTTTGAGACACCCGGGAGAACCAGAAACAGGGACAAGAAAGAGGAAGAGCAGGCTCCAAACCCCAGGGAGACAGAATTACTCCAGGAGGCGGTATTGCACTCTACCTGACCAGATAGGGACTTCGGGCCCTGGAATAAAATGGGTTAAAAAAAAAAGTGAGTGAGCATGGAGACACACCAGGGCGTCCCCAGCTGAGAATATCATGGGGATTCGATTTTGGATGTGGAGAGGCCAATGCGTGCCCCTGCTACTGGCTGTCGGGTTCTCTCCCTGCTGTGGAAAGAACTCTGGGGTGAAAGAGGTAACTGCCCTTGTGAATTTCCCCATGCCCATTCCTTATACTTTGATATTCATGTATAACTCAAAAATAGATAGTGAAGCTTCTAAGCAGTGTTTGTGAGCTCATATTTATGAATTCTTCTACCAGATTTTTCACTCAATATTGTACGGGTCACTCTTGTATACTGAGCAGCTGAGGTTTGTTTCTTTTCATGGCAGTAGGGTATTCCATTACCTGACCATATCACAATTACTGATTCATTATCTTTCTGAAGAATAATGAGGTCCTTTCCAGTTTTTGATACTACAAACAATAGTGTAGTGAACAATCTTGTATGTGCCTCCTCGTGCTAGTGTATGAGTTTCTTGAAGGTAAAGAGCGAGGAATAAAACTGCTCAGTCATGAGGGAGAAAAAAGAATTCGGCAGTGAAGGTATCACCAGGGATCAAGTGGGCAGCTCAGCCCATGTCAAATAAAAGGCCCCAGGGCTCCTCATCTGTGAAACAGAGATGAGAACAGTTTTGGCTGATACATAGTGAGGGCTGAATCAAGCAGTGGAATGTGGAGGCACTTATCACAGCACCCAACCAACAGCGTGCTGATGGACAGCAGTAAGAGTACCAGTCACACTGTTCACAGAGCTCCCCAATACTCATCAATAACTTTCTGTGTGCCAGCCACTGCCCTAAACACAGGGAATGGCTTATCTCATTCACTGGTCCTAATGGTCTAGGACTATACCCGCCAATCGAACTGTCTGTGGTGATGGAATATTCTAGAACTGCACTGTTCAACACAGCAGCCACTGCACACTTTAAATGTAGCTGGTATGACCGAGGAGCTGTATTTTTTCATTTAATTTTTGCTTGCATTCATAGTCCGCATGCTGGTAGTGCTTACCACACTGGACAGTGAGGTGTATGAGGCAGGCACTAGTTTCTCTTTACTTTATAGATGAGAGACTAAAAATGTGGGGAGACCCTACATGGGGAGTATAGTATCCCTGATGTCCCCCCATCAGTGTAGCGCTAGGTCCCTCCAGAGACAGGAGCACAGCAGTCGGGGGAGAAAAAACACAAGCCGCCTCCGCCGTGTGCCACTTCCTACCGGTTTGGGTGGGAGGACGGCAGCATGAACTGGAATTCCACCACGCAGGTGCCGTCCGGGAGCTGCCGGTGCTGCAGGCTGTTCAGCTCATAGGCGATGTAGGCCCTCCGCACATAAACCTAAGGAAGCAGCACAACGAACACACTCTTAGGGGCAGTGTCCTCAAAACTGGAGGGAATCAGACAGAAGGGATCCCAGGAAGGACCCCAAGGTCTCTATGCAGAAGTTAACAGTAAATGTGCCTGCTGAACGAGGACCAGATCGTGAAGATGTGGTCCATCCCCCCCAGGGACACTATTCGCCACAGGAAAGACCAAGTGTCACCACTTACAGCAAAATGGAAGGTGCTCAAGGGGATTAGGTGGAGGAAGGCAAGTCCGAAAGGTAAAGATGAATTTTAGATGTTTTCGAATGTAAGAGTACAAGGGATCACAGCAGATAAATTAACAAAGCAAACTAAAAACTAGTGGACACTCAGAAATGAACTGAGGTTTCTGAGGCTAAAAGGGAGGAAGAAGGAGAAAGGGTCAGAGGGTTATAAGGGATGGTGGTTGGGAAAAGAAGAACGTAATTATAGATGTTAAAAACATAAATTTAAAAGTTTAAAATATTTTTAAAAAGCAAATTTGCTCCCATTTCAGAATGTTACTGTCTCTGCAAAGGGCTAGATGGTAAGTATTTTAAGCTTTGTGGCATTTATCATTTCTATTGCCACTATTCCTTTCTACTGTTGCAGCACAGAAGCAGCCACAGACAACATGGAAATGAAATTGGAACACAGCTGTGTTCCAATAAAACTTTATTTACAAAAGCAGTGGGCCAGATGTAGCCTGCAGCTATAGTTTGCTGAGTCCTGCAAGGCTGTCCAATAGAAATGGAACAGAAGCGGGCACCCTGGTGGTGCAGTGGGTTGAGTGCAGGGCTGTGAAACTGTCCGCAGCCTCTGCAGTGCAGGTTCGATTCCCGGCCGGCCAGGGCGATTCCCAAGGGGGAAAACTGCAGGCTCACAGGCCCAAAATGGTCTCCATGGAGACACAGTCAGGATGGGTGACTCACAGGGTCTACAAGACAGCAGGAGAGTGAGTGGGGGACACAAGGGAACAGAGACCCTAAAGTCAGAGGGTGAAGAGATAGAAAAACCACCAGAGTCAGTCAAGTTGAAAGCACCAGACGTGACCCCATATTTTCCTGAAAGGTTTCTGAAAGTGCAGATTAAACACTCTTGACTCCTGAAACTAACTCACCTCTCTGGCTTGAATTCAGCAAGACTGCCTAGCTCTACTCTGGGTTTGGCTGCTGGTGCCAGCCTACCCTGCCCCTGGCACGAACTCACCAAGGCTCCACCCAGCTCCCTAGTGCCAAGCAGAAAAGGTCAATCAAAGGTCTCTAGGACAGGTGAGCAGGAACGCATGGACAAGGTGCCTCAGACTTGGCTCCCGGGGGTTAGTATTTAACTGGGCCCTGCCGCATGAGACTGGAACACCACATGAGATAGCAGTGCTTACTGGCAAAGACTCTGCCCTAGACAGACCTATTGTGAACACTGGCGCTGCCACTTCCTGGCTGTGTGACCTTGAGCAAGTGGCTTCACCTCTCTGAGCCTCAGTTCCCTCCTCTGGAAAACAAGGACAGTGACAGTCCCTGTCTCATGGAGAGAATGAGATCACGTTGGCAGGGCATGTGGGCCGGGGTCAGGCGGCATCAAACAGCAGGGGATGCTGGAACTGGCCTGCGCAGTCCTGGTGCTATCCTGTGGGCTTCTCCTGCTTACCTCCAAGGATGCCATGCACACGACTTTGTTAGTGTGATAGAAGAATGTGGGCAGGACGTCAAATATGGTTGTTTCCGAAAGGATTAATTTCTACAGGAAATGAAAAGGGAAAAATATATGGCAGAGAATTTTAACCAGAAGAGTAGAGGGCTGGGGGCAGGTAGGAAAGCCCCAGGCCCAGCAACTTGGAAGTGGGAACAGCTCTGAGAGACAACACCTGGGCCTGGCAGCTTGTCAATGAGCCAGAGTCAGGCCCGGTTAGACTGGAGGCTTTGGTTAGACTGGGCCAGGTGAAAGCACAAAGCTTCCCAATATGCTCCATCACACCCGAATGTTTTAAATTGTACCCACCAGACGAGCCTTGCTGCCTGGCATCTGTCCAGCCTGCAGGCTGAGTTCCCCACCCACCTCTCTGGGGGCCTCCCTGGAAGTGCCCCTCGGGTAGCCCTGACCATCCTGGGTTCTGTGGCTGCACCAAGTGTGAGCACACGAGGGCATGGGCACCTGCCCCCAATCTATGCTCCGTGGAAGGTGGAGCGGAGGGGATGGCCTCACCTTGAGGTTTTCTGGGCAGAACTGGTGGCCGTACATGTCGATGGCAGACAGGAAAATGGACTCCACCTGGTTGTGCCTCAGCTCGTAGGAGGGGAGATGGGAGGCGATCAGGACCTGCAGGGATGGGGGGAGGGAGGGGTCAGGTGAGCCAAACTCACAGGGGAAGCCAAGGGCCTGGGATGACCACAGGGTGCTGCGTGTGCTGTGGGATGTTCACAGGTGAAGGATGGCCCCCCAGGCTCCCCTCATGCACAGTGGGGACACAGCCCCATGCCCCTACCTGTCTGGCTCTCAGGGCCACTTTGCAGTGCTCACTTTTGCTCAGCTGTGTGAGCTCATTGAGGATGGAGGTCAGCTCGTCCGACAGGGAAGGGTCTGGGCCACAGAGTTCATCCTTTGGGGGACAAAAAGTGACCCCAAATGGCTTTTCTCCACCAGATGGAAACAAGCCAGCATTCAGCCTCGGCCAGGGCACCTCACACACTGGGCACGGCCTAATACACATTCCCTTACAGATGTTCTCATTCATTCATTCAAGCACCCAGTCACCCACCCCAAACACACCCTGAAGCCCTGGTAAGAAGAAAGACACAACTAAGCCTCTGCCTGCAACACTCTAAACAGTGCTATTAGGTGCCTCCTATGTGATACCCAGTTCTCCCAACCCTCTGAGGAGTAAGAGTGCATGATCCCCATTTTACAGATGTGGAAACTGAGGATCAGAGAGGCAACACACTTTGCCCCAAGGCCACCTAGCAAGTGCAAGGCAGAGCCAGGTTCCAGCCAGGGTTATTCTGTCCCCTAGGCCTGTGCTCTTTGCCTCATACGCTGCTGCCTGACTTAAGGGTTCACAGCTTCAGAGAAACTGTTTAGTCAAATCCCAACAGAATAAGGACCACACAGGAGGCTCAGGGTAAGATGCTCAGAGGGGAAGCCACTCCCTGGCAGCCCCAGGCTGCAGGGAGCATCTGGGTCTGAAGGGGTCAAGGGTGGTTTTTTGTGGGAGAAGCGGAATCTGCCAGAAGTAAAATGATGGCTTCTATGTGTGTCCTCTATCTCTGCTTCTGAACCAGGCAGGGACTTTGCTGCTGGAGACCAGGGCTCTGTGCCACCAGCCTCTGCATCTCCCCTTACGCCCAAATGCAAGAGGGGCTCAGGACTGAGTGGCTGGGACCTAGGATGCCCGAGCACCAGGCCTGCTGCCCTCACCCCCGCCCCATGTCAGTTGGGACAGGAATTCTCCAGGTGGCGGGGCTGTGAGTCATTTATTCCACACTTGCTTCTGCCTTTCCCTGATTAGAAGGAGCCCACCCTGTTCTTATGCTCACAGACTTTTCAACATATCATCTGGCCTGTACCCCAGTTCTTGTGTAAATGAATAAATTAATCTTTAAAAAACAAAACAAAACAAAACAAACTTCATCCAAAGGAGGAATTTTGCAAAAGGTTATATTATTTTCACAATGAAATTCCCTCCCAAGCCACTATCTCCTTGGGTCTAAGTTTCTGATCCTGGATGTGTACTGCCATCACTTGGAGAGGATTTCACAACTACAGAAGAATTCAAAGTCAGTACCTTGAAAACCCCTACAGTAATCATTCCAATTCACCAACCAATTGTTAAACTTTTGCCATGTTACCATGTTTGATTTTATGCATATGTGCACACACACATATACGCACACTGTTTCTGAATGTCAGTGACAGACACCAGGGTCCTTCCCACTATTTTAGAAGTTACCTCCTTGAGAAAACAGATCTCCTAGCTAAGTAGAGAACCATTAAAACACCCAAGAACCTGAACAATAATGTAATAATATTATCAAATATACAGACCACATTTAAGTTTCCCGTTGGGGATGCTGTCAGGCACTGTGAGTCCCTGGGCCACACCCCCAGAGACCCTGATTTAAATGACCAAGGGGGGGGCCTGGTGTTTGTAAACTACCCCCCTCCCCCAACCCCAGGGGATTCTCAAGGCAGCTGGGATCCAGAGTAGCTGCAACAGAGATTTTAAAATGCTTCTTTATAAAATACACTATTTATGAATCCACTGTATTAGAGTGTTAACTGTCCTATGAGCCAGGCCCAAATTCGGTCCAAGTCTGTTGTTATAAACATTGTTTCAGAGGACACAGCCATCCTTACTGGTTTGCCAGTTGTCCACTGCCACTGCCAAGCTGCCCAGGCAGAGCTGAGAAACTGTGCCAGACATGTGGCTACAAGCCCTGATGCTTACTGTCTAAGCCTTGACAGAAAAAACATCTGCCAACCCCTTCCTGCTAAAAGGCAAGGCCAAGTCTCTCCCACTAGCTGCTGATCCTACATTTTCCAAGCCACATATCTGACCCCAGATCAAGAGGAAAACTCTTTAGCTGTGAAAGTCTGTTAATTGAGGAGGAGAAAAAAGAGCAAAGAAATTCCACACCTGTCCAAGAAGGCCAAATGGTAGCCCCACCACAAGACTGAGACTCCAACATCCAGACTAATAGCTGTGCCAGTCTGTGGGCTCAAACTGCAGCTCTGCCTTTACAAGCTGCCAAAGGGAGGTGAGAGCTGAAACCACCTCCCAGGGTTGCTGTGAGACTTAAATGAGTTAATATTTGTAAAGCAAATCAGGAGCACCTGGCACACAGTAGTTGCTCTGTGAATGGTACACATGATCTCCTAGACAGCAGGCAAGCCATTGAGGGTAGCTAAAACAGCCTGGACCAAATTTGGGCCTGGCTCATACCACTCACACCTTGGTACTAGTAACAATTTTTTCTTTTTTAATACAAGAACTGGGGTACAGGCCAGACTCACAGGATGGTGAGAGGATTCACCAGAGACAGAGCAGGGAGCAGAACAGGCAGAAGGCCCAAAAACACTACTGGGGGGAGCAGCAGGTGAGACAGGAGAGGTCTGCCGTGCCTGCCGTGCCATGTGGGACCACCCTGGCCAGCCAGGAATCGAAACAGTGCTGCAGAGGCTGTGGACAGCTTCACAGCGCTGCGCTCAACATGCTGCAACACCGGGGAGGCCCTCTAGTAAAATTTTATTGGGACGCTTGCTGACATTGTACAAGGGCTATGTAAATAGCTATAAAACCACCCAAGAACCTAGTAATAGTGTAATATTATCTAATATACAGACCTAATTTAAGCTTCCATTGGAGATGCTTTCAGAACGTGCAGTTGGTCAGAGATTTATGATGGACAAATACTAAAATATTTACTCTCTGGGCCTTTTCAGAATAAGTATGCTGGCCCCTGAGCACCCCACGCCCTGGGTCAAGGGGCCCCTTTCTGCTTACGATCAACATGATGACCAGCTGGTTCTTCTTGGCCACCTGCGCGTGGGAGAAGATGCAGTCCAGCACCTGGGACATGTCCGGCTTCAGCTGCTCCCTGAGGTTAATCACACACTTGTCGTAGTGGGCTGGAGGAAGACAAAAGGCAGGCCATGCAGGGGTGAGGTCTGGGTCCCCTCCTGCCCGGTGGGCTGGTTACCAGTGCCAATGGTGACCCTCACCTTGTTGGAAATGGTGCTCGACGTGGAGATACCTCCTCAGGAGATCCAACACCACTGCCTTCATGTAGCCGCGGGTCCCGCTGCGGTACCTGGAGAGGGAGGGAAGGGACCTAGTGATCAACCTGCTGCCCAGCACACCCCAACATCTCCAGCCAAGGTTTTCATGATTTCCAAGTGGAGAAAACAGTAAGAAAGGGCTTGGGGGCTGCACCCGCTTGTCCTTGGCCAAGGGAGGAAGGTGCTAGGGAGCTCATGGGCAGCAACTCTGCAGGCCAAAGAGGGCAGTGACCTGCCCGAGTCAGGCACCAACCACAGGTCAAGCCTGAGCCTCCGGGTGGGCCTGGCAACCCCAGAGAGCAGGGCGGCGCTGGCTGGGGTGCTCACGGTGGGGCTGCCTGCACACAAGGTCACAGATAGCTTTCGGCTAACCGTGCAATGCAGACAATTTGGGAACAAGGCAAAACATGAAAGACATTTACCAAAAGATTCCTGTCTGAGTTTCACTTCCCTTTTAAAACCAGATTCTAAGGCGGTCTGTTGCCCCTGCCAGCAACATAGGGGGAGCCGGAGGGGCTGGTGTGTAGCGAAGCAGGTCAGAATGACAAAGACGAGTATCTGACATCTACAGAGCCTTGGGCACGACAACGCAAAATACTTACAAAAACTAGCGGACACTGATGAATGAAGTCAGGTTTCCGAGGCCCAGGGGGCGGGGGTAAGGGAGAGAGGGACAGAGGGATGGTGGTGGGAAAAGCTGAACCAACCATGATAAAAAATAAAATGAAAATAAAACCAAATTTTCTATCCTGGATGTTCCCCCAAGCATTTCCTCTTTCAAATCACTGCTGAACCCACAGGCGTGAATTTCGTGGGCGATGTGACACCAAGTTTTAGGGACACAGAAACCGGCTTACCCCACCATCACTAAGTGACGACAGGGAAGAATAGGAACCTAAAACACTCAGGTCCTCAAATGTGACTTCAATTTAATAAAACCACAACACAGAACTCAGATATCTGAATTTGATGCATGACTCATTTGTTCATTTCTCCTAGGCGTTTCTCTGAAGCCACAGATGGGTTTAAGGTGAGCCACTGTGTGTTCTGGGGAGGGGCACCCTTCCCAACCATGAGCTGTGAAACTCTCTTTGTGGGGAACCCTCACAAAAATCTCCCCCTGCAGAGGTGGGCCTTGTGCCAGTCCCCATGAGCTAGAGGAGCCCCCACTCCCTGCGCCTCTGATCCTGGCACCTGGCAGAGTCCACCTGTCTCCATCCAGAAGGTCTCCGTCCTGTCTTTATAAGCACAGCTTCCTCGCTAGGTGCGATTTGCACACAGAGTGGCTGTTCTTTTTATCATCAGAGTAAATGTCCTGCCTACTTGCTACTTAAGATACAGTACCAATCCCTTATCAGCTTTCCGCAATGACCCCCCCCCAAAGCCACCATGGAAACCCACAGAGTCCCTGGGACAGACAAAGCCCTTTCCTCCATAGTCTCACTTCTCACTGCATCAGCACTTAACAAGGAGCCCGCTCCAGCTCAGGACAACCTGTGTGTGGCAAGTGCCTTTATTTCTAGTTTTAAAACAGGCAAAATGAGATTCTCAGACATTCGGTGCCTTGCTGGGGATCTGCTCTTAGGAACAGTCATGGTGGGACACTCATAGGGGTCTTTGGATCCCATGCCCTGTCTCTTGTCCTGCTCTGAGAGCCCCAGGGTGCCACCTGGCCCAGCACAGGGAATAGTTCAGTGTGAGAACCCCACCCCACCCCCAAGGGCCCAGGACTGGTACCTCTGGACCAGCTGCACGATGCTCTGGGTGTTCATGAAGAAGGCCTCCCGGTCAGCCTTGCGCTGCAGCGTGGCTGCATGGCAGTCCAGGATGGTGGCTATCTGGACAGGAGGACAGGACAGGTATGGTCACACACACCCCCTCCCCGTACAGTTCAGCTGCCACACACCGTCACCGGGAGGCCTCACCACGGGCTCCCATCCAAGAGGCTCATTCAAAGACCAAAATTCCCAGCCTGCAGTCCTCTAAGCCACCCAGAATAGCCCTGGTCACCCCACTCGACAAATTGCTTGAGGAATTCAAGAGCTCAGAATGATAACAATCACATTAAAATGCACAGAACTCTTTTTATCATCGCAAATTACAATGATACCTCTTCACAGATCTGGATTCTTTGGGAAAAGAGCAGGGAATTTCCAACCCCAGTGAGAATGAAGACATTGAGTAGGGAAGGTCCTATTTTTATGTCATTTTAATGTCATTAACATGCTGTTTATGACAACAAAAGTATTTAAAATCTTTTTTGTTTAATTTTTTTAAAGATTTATTAATTTATTTATACAAGCACTGGGTACAGTCAGAAGTGTGGGAGGGTGAGAGAATTCACCAGAGCCAGAGCGGGGAACAGAACAGGCAGAATGACGAAATACACTGCTGAGGGGAGCAGCGGGCACGGCAGGAGAGGTCTGCGTGCCATGTGGGACCCTCGCTGGTGGCTGGGGATCAAACCGGCGCTGCAGAGGCTGCGGGCAGCTTCACAGCCCAGCACTCAACTGCTGTGCCACCAGGGGAGGCCCTAGTTTAATATTTTTAAAGAAAAAACATGTGTCGGTGTAAGTTCCTGGAAGGTACTTTTCTCAAACTGGGGTCCTGGAGAGATTTGTTCTTAGTACTTTAAAGTTGAAATATAATTCACATACCATAATATTCTCGCCATTTTCAAGTATACAATCAATTCAGTGGTTTTCTGTATCTCTACAGACCTGTGCAATCACCACTATCTAACTTAGGAGACTTTTTATCACCCCAGAAAGAAACCCTATTACCAGGTGCAGCCACTCCCCCATCTCTCCCAACCCCCAGTTGCTGGCAACTACCCATCTACTTTCTTTCTCATGGATTTGCCTGTTCAGGACATTTCATGGCAATGGAATCCACAAGGTTCCACTGCTGTCAGGCTTCATTCACTCAGCTTCCTGCCTTCGAGGTTCTTCCACGTGGCACACAGATCAGTACCATTGTCTGGAGTGGCTGACCTCTGGGAACAATCTGACCTCCACTGACCACTGACCCCCAAATCACTCACATGTGGGAGGCGTGAGAGCATGGTGGCAGCCTTTCCACCCAGACAGAACAGGAAGTGAGCGGCAGAGGGGGCACTTCCAAATGCCCGACACCTTTAAAATGCTTGCTAACTTTCTTTTCACAAACCCTTCCCTTTTGCAAAGCAGCAGCGGCAGCTCTTCTGCCCGCCTGTGACTATGCAGGCGCCTCTCTTTTTCTTTCTCCTTTTCCTAATAAACCTATTCTTTTAAAATGTAAAAAATAAAATAAAATGCTTGATGAAAAGCAAGCCACCTCCCCCCAAAAGAACAAGTCAATGTCGAATGACTAGAGATACTTTCTACTACCCTGGAATGACTCCTGTTTGTAAAAATATTACCTAGACCTTATGGGTGCAAGTGATCACCTATAAAATCAGGAGAGGACCAAAGCTACCAGTTAGAAAGAAAAACTCACGATGGTTTCCGATTATTTTGGCCAGTACGTGTTTGGGAAACGCTTGCTGTCTTGCACCAATGGCTCACTCCTCTTCCAAACCTGAGTTTGATGCAGTGAGGAACAGCAGCTGTGTTCATCTAGGCAACTGCTGTTGCGGGGATGTGATTCTCCAGAAAAGGAGGGAAAGAAAGCTCCTGACCCCCAACCATCTCTGGCTGTAAGTGGTCTCACAAAGGCTGACTGGACTGGTGGCCGAAAGTAGGGACTGATGGGTGCTGAGCACCCAGCAAGGCACCCGGCCCAACGGGCTGGGGGGGCACCTACCTGCTGGCTGGGGAACTGGCACAGCACCGAGGTGATGTTGCTGGCATACTGGGCCATCACCCTGCGGACCGCCTTCTCAACAGGGGCGGGGATGCGGCCCGACACGCTGGTCATGATCTCCTGCAGCTCCAGCAGTGGCAGTGATGGGTGCCGGAGGGTCATCATGAGCTTCTGCACCCACTCCTTCAGCTGCAGCAGGGACCAGAGCGTCAGCCTGAGGGTTTAGCACCTAGCCTGATAGCTGCTGGAGACTCAGGGGGTGGGTACGGCCACCCACTGCTGGCATCTGACCAACACATTCAAGCTACCCAAGCCCTATGTGCTCAAGCAGTCCGAGATCTACCCCCCAGCAGCCTTGGGAACTATCCAGAGTGGAACAGCCCCCTGACCACCTGGGGATGCCCAACTACCCCACCCATCTCCCTTTCCATGCATTCAGAGAGCCTGTGTGCTGTGAGGGTGTAACAGGAGGGCTGGTGAAGAGCTAAGCTTTGTAGGGCTGTTGGCTTACTGCTACACCCTGTTCTAAGACCTTTACATGTTCATATTGGAGCCTCAAACCCCATGAAGTAGATATAAATATGACCTCATTTTGTCGAGGAATACAGAAAGGTTACTTAAGTGACCCAAAGTCATCCAACTGGCAAGAAGCAAAACCAGAAAGCAAACCCCGGCTATTTTGCTCCAGAGACACTTAACAGCTGTGCCACACGGCTTCTGGGCACTCAGATGGCCGACATGCTGGCCTTTGAATGAGGAGGATAATGTGCCAACTCCATAGGGTGGTTGTGAGGTTAAAAGTGAAATGATGCAACACTAGCAAGTGCAAAGACTAACTCCATATTGCCACTAGAGCAATCACACTTAGGCAACACAGCATAGGGGTTATGAGCAAACTCTGAAGACAAATGGTTATGATTCAAATCCTATCTTTCTCTCTCCTTGTGTGAAATAAGGCAAATTTCTTAGCTGCCCTCTGCCTCCATTTCATCAACTATAAAATGAAAATATCAGCTCCTATTCCATAGGTTGTTGGGAGCATTAAATGAGTTAATGATTGTTTAGTGTTTAGAGCAGTACTTGGCACACAGCAGGCACTAGACAAAGGGCGGCCATTACCATCAGCACCATCACTGTGATTTGCTATTCTGAGATGGAATGTGATGCCACAGTATTATCCATATTGGTGTCAGGTTTGAGGTCACAGGTCTTTGGCAGGTGTCTGCAAATTTGAGAACTTACAGGTTTCCCCCAAAGACAGATTATCAGGATTGTAGCTGATGTGATTACCAATTTGAAGTACTTATTTGGTAAGATTTAGTAGGCACTATTTTAGGGTCTGCTCAAAACTTTTCCATCTAAGTGGACTGACTGTTCCTGACACAGACCTCTGATCGCTCAGAGTTAACCCTTCTGGCTCTTCACAAGGGCCTACACATGTGTGTGGAGGACACCCCCACCCTGCACAGGAACCTACCTTTATGCTAAAA
This sequence comes from Talpa europaea, assembly GCF_964194135.1. NCBI lineage: Eukaryota > Metazoa > Chordata > Mammalia > Eulipotyphla > Talpidae > Talpa > Talpa europaea. Next base: position 13,244,113 of record NC_140082.1, on the reverse strand, counting down.
ATAGGCTCCGGCAGACAGTAGCCACTCATGATGTTGGTCAGGTTTTCCAAGACATTGTGGAAGACCTGGTGCAGTTTCTGCCCAAGGATGGGCAGGGTCTGCTGGGGAGGGAGCTCTCCTGTGAATGGTTTGGCCTGAGGAGACAGAACAAGAGACCTATACAATCTTCTCAAATTTTTCCATAAATCTAAAACTGCCCTAAAATAAAATCTAGTAAAAAATTTTAAAAGGTCAAAGAAGACCTGCTAGGTCAGATGACATGAGTCAAAGCTCGCAGGAGGTAAGGTAGGAGGCTGATAAATGTCCACGGGAAGGTCCTTCCAGGGAGAGGGAACAGGCTGTGGAGTGGAAGATTCTGGAATATTCAGTTAAGCAGGAGAGAGGATGAAGCCAGAGAAGGAAATGGGAGACAGCCCATCTGGGGTCTTGTCAGTGATCAGAAGAGCTTAGTTTTACTCTAAGTGGGATGGAGTGCTGCTGAGAGCTGAGCTGGGCGCATTTCTGCACCCATCCCGCTAGCTGCTGGAGCCTCAGGTCGGCTCAGCTCACTGCACAGGTGGAGGCCCTGAGCTCACCTGAGCAGTTGGGGAGGCTGTGCCTGGTGCTACGTACCGAGTGCACTTTAGAAGGGTCATCAAGTTCCAGCCGGGCCACCATGCAGCCAGCTTCTAGCACGGCCCCCGGGCGCTTGATGTACTGCAACCGGCCACTTTCCTGCACATTCAGAGTCATGATCATCTTCATCACCTGTTTTGCAGAAAGAAGCAATAAGAAAGAGCCTACTAGGGCTGGCCTGTGTATGTGATACCCAGAGTGACCCAGAACTAGCCGCTCTGGAGCACAGACTGTCATTTAGATAGAATGACTCCCCAGGCAGAGTCCAAGCAGGAGTTGGAGGGAACTGGCAATTGCTGGAAGCCTGCTGTGTGCCAGGCACAGTACTTGTCACAAATCAGCTCCACCTGCACTACCAGCCAGGGAGGGAGGGGTTTATCGTGCCCATTCTAAAGACATGAAAACTGATGTTTATTTCTAAAGAAAGGGCCCTGTCTGAGAAATACACACTGGCCTAAAGGGTAGTGCATTTTGAGAATGGCTCCTTTTTTTTTTTTTAAAGAATTATTTATTTAGGGCCTCCCCTGGTGGTGCAGCGGTTGAGCGCTGGGCTGCTAGGCTGCCCGCAGCCTCTGCAGTGCCGGTTCATTCACCAGCCACCAGTGAGGGTCCCACCAAAAAAAAAAAAAAAAGAATTATTTATTTATACAAGCACTGGGGTACAGGCCAGAGGCATGGGAGGGTGAGAGAATTCACCAGAGACAGAGCAGGGAGCAGAACAGGCAGAAGGACCAAAAATACACTGCTGAGGGGAGCAGCAGGCGAGACAGGAGAGGTCTGCCGCATCATGTGGGAATCTCCCTGGCTGGCCGGAAATCAAACCGGCGCTGCAGAGGCTGAGTGGACAGCTTCACATCATGGCTTTCAACCCACTGCACCACCAGGGAGGCCCGAGAATGGCTCCTTTTTTAAAGGCAGACTGCAAACCCTCTGAGGGTGCTTGGTGAAATGAACAGGCTCTGGGTACAGCCATCAGTCCCTCCCTGGCCGGAGCCTGTATATGGATGTGTGAGTGTGGACTGCAGACAGGACAGTGTTCCTTTTGTTCAGAAGCCCACAGCTTTGGTACACAAGGCAGCCAGGCCTGGGCTGGGACCCCAGGAACACCCCCGCCCCTATCACTCTGTGATCTCCAGAAAATGCCTTTCCCTCTCTGAGCTTCAGTCTACCTCTCTTGTAAAGTGGGGAATAAGAGCAGGAAGCAGAAGACTAACAAGCATTAGCTCCTGCTCTTGCTGTATTTTTACTGCCTGTATCATTATGGTGTTCCTGGGCAGCATGGAAAGGCAGGCTTAGCCCTGGCTTTATGTGACCTGCAGAGAATTCTTGGCCTGCCTGGGGATCACATCTATGCCTGTCTCCTGTGGTTACCTGGAAGATAAAAGGAGGCAAGACATAAAATGCTTCCATCAGAGTCTGCCACAAGGTGTTGGCAAAAACACTTTTTAATCTTTGCTATCACTGTTATTTTATCAGTGCTTATTCATCCTGCAGGAAGTATATAGACTTTTGAAGTTTTCTATTTAAATACTGCAGGGAATTTGAGCTGAACCCCACATCTGGCTCCCTTAGGGATTTGCAGGCAGTGGCCCAGGTGAAGGGTCAGGCCCATTTGCTTAGGTGCAGAAGCAATGCCAAAGGCCCTCCTTGGGGAGCGGCGCTGAAGGAGGCCCGGCCCCAGCCCCACCCCCATGAGCAGTCACCTCCATCTCAGCATAGCTTTGCCCCGCCTCCACATGGCCTCCGTCCTCCACCATGTACTGCATCAGCTTCCCAGCCGAGGGGGCTCTCAGAACTGTGGGGTCGTTCTCCTTCTCAAACACGCATGTCCTGTTGCCGATGGTAATTCGGTAACTGGGAGAGAGGAAGAGCAGGGAGGAAGGGAGATTGGAGAACCCAGCGGGCCCGAGTCAGGCTTTTGACAGTACTTTCCCTTCCTAAAGGTGGCCGTGAGTGTGCCCCTGCGTGAGGTTTGAGGGTCTCCATCTCCCAAAACGTGGCACTTGACTGTCATCACAGAGATTGGGAATAAGTCAGATGAACCAATGGTTGGACACTTTTCTGGAGGAAAACTAGCACTGGGAAAGCAATCAATAAATCTTATTCAATAAATACTGCAGGGAGGGGTCTGTACTAGGGATGAGCAGCAAGAGGGGGACAGATGACTCTGCGAACAGACACAGGAAAGCTGTTAAAAAGCTGAGAAAACGCCCAGGGGTTCTCATCAAAGGAGCAATGTTTTTCCCTTTCTCTTGTCTTCTTACGGCATCTATCTGAGGAGACAGGTCTCAGCTGGACCTCCTGTGGCCATCACTGCACCACACATGGGAATCAAACCTTCACACTGTCCTAACTTAGTGCATGTTAATTATTTCTTAGTAAATCTGGGAGGAGGTGGAAAGGGGAACCTTCAAAAAATAAAAAAAACATACAAATTTACTGACTGAAAGTCTGCACCTTAACATTGAACTGGGGAGAGCTTGTCCCATGCCTGAGCCTATAAGGATCTTGCATGTTCTTACCAACAGAAAATGGCTTCCAAGGAGGCCATAAAACCCTGTCCTGGGATGCTCTAGTCCACCTTCTTCAAAAGATCAAGGACTGGGCAGGGACTAGCCACTCCCCAACTGCAGTTTTCTCAGGCCTGGGGCCTCTGAGTAACCCCAGGCCCACCCTCCCTGCCGTCTCCTTGGTGGGGGTCTGCACTGCCTGCTCAGCCAGATGCTCTACATTTTTCTTGTTTAAGCTCCGTGTGTCAGATACACTCCAGTGGGGCTTTCGGGTCTTTCTGGTGAAGCCTCTGTGCTAAGACCATCCTGTGTCTCTCCCATCCAAGCACATGGCAGCGTTCCTGCCCCTGTCCACTTGTTTGCTGTGACATCTTCCCTGATAGGCCTCATGGTCCTGACCAGAGTTCTAGCCCAACACCTAGCCCAGCGCTGGGATAAGCAGATGCTCAATAAATAGAGACAGGAAGGTCTCTCCTGAGCCTTGCTCAGATGACTCAGACACCAAGCAGCTGGCACCTCACCACAGCCTGGCAGGCTGCAGAGCCGGGAGCCAGGCCCCATTCAGCTCCATATATTCCCTGGTTTCTAGAAAAGGGCCTCCTGGAGCCTCCTGTGGCTGCCTGCCAGCTGCATGAAATCCCAGCCAAGAGTGTCTCCCTGAAAAGCAGTGGGATTTACAGGTGCCTTGGACTGCAAACAGACCCCCAAGGGCTAGCCGGCCCTGCACCCACATACCTGTCCACCTCTTCTTTGATGTAGGTGGTGTAGCTGTTCCCGTTGTAGGACAGCAGCAGCCCACCATCCGTTAGCCGATGCGCGTCGATCTCAATGTGACAGCCATTCATGATGAGGACGAACATGGTCAGGGACTGCCGGGCCACCTGGGGGGACAGCCTTCATGTCCCCACCTGAATTCAGGAAGCCAGTTTGTCCCTGTGCCCCTGGGCCCCCCAACCATGAACAAGGTCAGTGTCGTGCATGTTAGGAGTGCCTGGGTGGACACCTCGCCTCTCCAGTGCCAGCCTTCGCTCACCCAAGGGAGCAGCTGACAACAGAGAGAGTCTAGAGTCAGCGCCACACCAGCCCTGGGGAGGCTAGTGGTCTCTGGCCCCAGCCTGCCCATCTCCTGCCATGGCATGCCCTCAGGTGCTGGAGGCTCACTTCTGATTCCCTTCTCCAAGCATCAGCCCCAAGCAGGGTCATCCTCGGGTACAAGAAGTGGTGTCTCACACCAGGCAAGGCAGCCCTGTTCTACACCAGTGCCCTGGATATGGACTAGGGCTCTTTCCAAGGGCAGAAAAAAGCCCTCAACATTAGAGACAGACATGCGGGCTGAACCCCAACCTGGACTCTGCATTTCAGCGGGAAGTACTGGCAGCATCTGGCCCTCAGTTCAGTCTATGTTCTCACTCATAAAAATAACACCCTAAAGAGCCCTCACCTTCATGAATACATATATTGTGACAAAAGATGGCAAGATAGTTTCAATTAATGCAACATTATTTATGGTAACATATGTCAAGGTAACTTCGCTTCTAAAGTAACACTTAGGACCAATCTAGTGCTCCAATAACCTTACAATAGAATACTCTAGACCTGCCCCCATCAAATATGGGAGTGCCCAGCGGCATGTGGCTATTTAAATGTAAATTCACTAAAGTTCAATAAACTGTGAAATTCATCTCCTCAGTTACACTTGCCACATGTCAAGTACTCAACAGCCACAGGTGGTCCCATACTGGACAGCAAGACACAGCACATTTCCATGGAACGTTCTAGAGGCAGTGCTACAGACCAATCTGAAGTTGAAGAAAATTTGTTAATAACATGAGAAACTTTATGCCACAATAATATCAAAGCATTTGTACCAGAACCTCAACTTCGTCAAGGTTGAGGCATCAGGAAAAATGAGTAGCTGGTGGGCCTCCCTGGTGGCGCAGGGGTTAAGTCTGAGCTATCACCACCATTGCCTGAATTTGGTCCCCAGCCAGGGAGCTACCCACATGGCACAGCAGACCTCTCCCGTCTCGCCCGCTGCTCCCCTCAGCAGTGTATTTCAGTAGATCTACCTGTTCTGCTCTCCACTCTGGTGAATCCTCTCACCCCCCTGCGCCTTTGGTTACACTCCAGTTCTTGTATGCATAAATAAATAAATCTTTTTAAAAATGTAACCCTGAAGTTACATGGTTATGTAAATAACTGGCAAAGTTTGAAAAAGGAAACCTGCCTCAGAAGCAAACTTGAGCTCTCCTCCCTCCACAGAACATGAGATTAGGAAAGTGACCCAGCGGATGGAGGCTTGCTGGGGAGACTGCCCCACAGGCCACCCTGACTGCACCCATCCTCCCTCTATGCCCACACAGCTCAGATACTCCCTGACATGCTCTGCTAAATTGACACTGGATGCTCAGGAAGAGTAACCACCCACTTCTGATGGAGAAAGTGACCCTGGGTCAGCTCCAGGGGCACCAGCAGAGGACCAGGAAGAGGTCAGAAACCTACACATTGATTCCTGGTGCAGACAGGGCAAACCAAGCTCATGGCCCTGGGAAGCTGGCCCAGACACTCCGCCAGTTCAGCATCCTGCTGACCTCTGTGCTGGATCAGTGTCCCCTCAAATTCATGTCCTTTCCAGAACTCCAGAGCATGACCCTGTTCGGCAGTAGGGTCCTTGCAGATGTAAATAGTGAGATGAGTCACACTGGACTAGGTGGGCCCTAAATCTACTGACTGGTGTCCTTCTAAGAGGAGAAGAGACCACAGACACAGTCACAGAAGGAAGACCACGTGAAGACATATCCAGAGAGGTGGCCACATGAAGTGATAGTCCACAAGCCAGGGGACGCCAGGACTGCCCACAAGCACCAGGAGTCAGGAAAGCATGGAGCAGATTCTTCCCTGAGCCTGCAAGAGACCAGGCCCAGCCCGCACCTTGCTTTTGGACTTCTGGCCTCCAGAACTGGGAGGATAAAATGCTGTTGCTGGAAACCAGCAGTGGGTGGGGACTTGGTTACAGCAGCACAGGAAACCCACATATGCCTTGTGTGAACTGTATGTTCGGGTCTACATGCTGTGCGACCCCAAGGGTTTAGTCTCAAGGTCACAATGGAAACGCATGGGGAGGGCTGGGACCCACGCACAGAAAACGCCTTCCAGGGATGGCTCACTTCAGAAATTAAAACCCCCTCACCCTGCAGAACGTCGGAGACATCCTAAAATCACCAGGCCTTACCTTGAGAATATACTTAATGCCTCCGTAAATTAACTCCACGTCCACAATGTTCAGCAGAGAGTCTGCGGGGAGGACTTGGCCCCTGAAACAGAAGACAGGGCTGCAGTCAGCCTTGGGAGAAATAGAGGACTCCATGGCTATACCCTGGACTTTAACACTCGTCCTTCCTAAGCACTATCACACCTGGCTGGGCTGAAAAAACTCAATCTAATGAAAAGGCAGGAAATATGGACAATGCCAAGAAACTGACATTCTTTGGAATCCCTGGTGAGGGATGGGAAACCTTCAAAGGACGTCTCAGGAGGCAAAATCTACAATGGGTTCATCTCAGAAATAAGTCATGGGAGAATCCTGCTACCCGCTTAAGAACTAAGCCAGCATGCAGGCTGCCCTTCCATGCACCCAAAAGCTTGACAGTCAAGTGCCAAAAGCTTTGATCCTGTTATTTCTTTTTGGTAGTTCTTTTGCCTACCCCAATGGTGCTCAACTGGGGGTGATTCTGCCCCCACCCCAAGACATTTGGCAATGTGTGGAGATAGATTTCGTTGTGAAGACTTCTGGGGAGGAGAGAGGGTGCTGTGGATGGGGTCCCAAAATGCACAGGACGGGCCCCACAAATAATTATGCTGCCAAAGACGTCAGTGTGCTGAAGCTGAGAAAGCCTGCCCTGATCTCAGAGTGTTCTGGTCCAGCTCACCAGTCACTCTGATTCAGGTGAGGGTTTTGGGAAAGGAAAATTTGTAGGCAGGACCTATGACGTCCATCGCCTCCTCTCAGAAGGACTGATGTCAGGACGGACCTCACGCTCACTGGCACAAGCACACGACTGTGTCTGTATGTTGACTGCTGCCTTGGTCTTCAAATGCCTCCCCAGGGATCTTCCTAGCCAGCTGGGATTAACCCAAGAAATTTCACAGGCAAGCACATATAGGATTCACTAACTACCTGGGGACTGATTTGCCCCCAAATAAAGCACTTTCTGCCTTGCCCGCCACTGACACACACCCCGAGAGGGAAGAAGCAGCACCTGCCCACCTACCTTTCCAGCGAGTGTAAGAAATCCGTCATGCAGGTTCTGAACATGGCATCGGCCACGTTCAAGGCTCCACACACCACCCCGAGCATGATATCTGGCTTCTCGGCCTAGGAAAGACTCTGAGCTTCAGCATCCACGCTGGCCAAGCCCAAGGGGAGCTGGGAGCCCCCACCACCCCAAAGGGAGACATGCAGCTCCCCACCTGCACTTTCTGGGCGATGAGGTGATCCAACCACCCAGTGTCGATGTCGTTGCTCTGGAAGCTCTCAGTCTCCAGGAGGTTGATGAGATACTCCACCGTGGTCCTGAAGTCGCCTCGGATGGACAGCTCCTTCAGAGCCACCACCATGTTCCTGGGGAGAAGGCAATGGATTAATTTCCAGTTCAACAGAGGTATCAACACAACATGATTAAAAAGAATTATTTGAAGCAGGCAAAGAAAGTCCACTCATCAAAATCACCAAGCTCACTTTAGTTCATCGCCAAGGGCCCCGGCTCAGACAGACTTTAATGACTTTTATTTATTTTTTTAAATTTTTTTTTTTATAGAGGCATGTTTTTATTTATTTGTTTGTTTGTTTGTTTATACAAGCCCTGGGTACAGTCAGAAGCGCGGGAGGGTGAGAGAATTCACCAGAGCCAGAGCAGGGAGCAGAGCAGGCAGAAGGACCGAAGTCCACTGCTGAGGGGAGCAGCAGGCGGCAGGAGAGGTCTGCGCGCCATTTGGGACCCTCCTCCGGTGGCCGGGGAGCAGCCGGGGATTGAACCGGTGCCGCAGAGGCTGCGGGCAGCTTCGCAACCCAGCTCTCAACCGCTGCGCCACCGGGGAGGCCCCTTTAATGCCTTTTAAAGGCAGTGTTCTCAACATCCTTGGGCTTTTTTCATTCCAAAGGACAGTTAACTACCCATACAGGAATGTTTCATGACAAGGTGAACTGGCTTTTACCTTTCTATGCCCAAGTTCAGGCAGGAGAAATGGAAGAAATGGGTGTTTTGGAATTTAGGCACCCCTTTGTCAGTGTGGGTTTCTCCAGGAACTATATATGAGGTTCAAATTTATTTATTTATTTATTTATTTATTTTAAGATTTATTTAATTTATACAAGAGCTGGGGTACAGGCCAGATGCACAGGAGGGTAAGAGGATTCACCAGAGACAGAGTGGGGACCCGAAAGGCAAACTGATGAAATACACTGCTGAGGGGAGCAGCAGGCGAGACAGGAGAGGTCTGCCCACCACGTGGGTTGCTCCAAGGCCGGCGGGGATCAAATCGGCACTGCAGAGGCCGCAGACAGCTTCACAGTGCCATGCTCAACCTCCTGCACCGACAGGGAGGCCCCTCAAATTTATTTATTTGAAGATTTATTTATACAAGAACTGGGGTACAGACCAGATGTGCGGGAGGGTGAGAGGATTCACCAGAGACAGAGTGGGGAACAGAACAGGCAGACTGACCGAAATACACTGCTGAGGGGAGCAGTGGGCGAGACAGGAGAGGTCTGCTGAGCCATGTGGGTATCTCCATGGCTGGCGGGGATCGAGCCGGCACTGTGGAGGCTGTGGACAACTTCACAGTGCTGCACTCAACCACCTGCGCCACCAGAGAGGCCCTGAGGTTCAAATTTAAAGGAGTACCCTGAGCACATACCTTTTTATTTTTAAAGCTATGATACTCTATATCTTTATTTATTTATTTTAAATTTTATTTTTATATTCCCCATATAATTACAACCCCCTTATTTTGACCCCAAGCCCTCCTTTCCCCGCTCCCCCACTCCCCCATGGAGTGTCTCTGGTTCATAGTTGTTTGTTGATTTTGATATTTTCTTTCTTACAGTTATTCTTTTTCCTGGTCCCTTATTTAAGTTTTCTAGATTCCTGCTATGAGTGAGACCATCCGGTATTTTTCTTTTTCTTTCTGGCTTATTTTGCTGAACATGATCCCTTCCAGCTCCATCCATGTTGCTGCAAATTGCATGTGTTTATCTTTTTTGAATGCTGGATACTCTATATCTTTAAACCTTTGTAATCAACTGGAACATTCTTTGGAGCTACTTTGGTTGACCTATAATAAGCTCAGAACCAAATAGCTTTAGTGAGCTCATTCTAACTCATGGCTCTCATACAGGGGGAAAGGGCAGAATGTTCTTGGACTTCAGCATCGAGTGTTTATAACAGGGTCTGCTCTGTGATTCACCTCCTGTGAGCTCCTCTGCTGCTGCATCCGAAGCCGCAGGCTTCAGGAGGGAGAGAGGGAGGAGAGGAGGAAGACAGACAGGAGGAAGAGAGGAAAGAGGCTGAGATACTAACGAAATGGCCTCTTCCCGGTTCTCTCCCCAGGAGAAGCAGTGCCCAAACTGGGAATCAGCAAATTCGTGTAAGCCACCAGTAGCAGCCACGCTAAAATAACCCCACACATTCTTGTTGCTGCGGAAATTCAGTTCTTGGACCGTTCCAGAGCTTGGCTTAAACCCCTGGAAGTGGAGACAGAAAATGCAACATGCAAGAAATTGTTAGCCCAGATATATTTTCATCAGAATTAAGTTCCAGGAACCCCCACAAACAAAAGTTTTGCATGATCAATAAAAGCTTGACACTTCTCATTAGTGTGGGTGTATCTCTCGGTGAGTGTGGCCATGTGAGCATGTCAGTTTCTATAATTTGTACTAAAACAAACTTTAAAGAAACCACCACCGAGTTGGGGTGGGGTGTACAGACAAAATATGGGCAAGTGTTGATCACTTTTGAACGGGGTGAAGGTATACATTCTGACTTTATATGCTTGCTATTTTCAATTATAAAATGTATACATAAAAGGGCACAGAGGCTGGATTTCCAATTGTGGATTATGAGAAGCAGGTCAAGACATCCGTGTCAGTGCCTGCTGCTGCTAACGCACACCTGACTCCCTTTTTTTGGCCAGGGAAGTGACCTCCTGTTAGCCTCGAAGCATAATTTTGTGAAAGGAGAGGTGGGTAAAGACCCCCTCTCTGGAATTAGGTTCTTTTTTTTTTTGTGGGACCCTCGCTGATGGCCGGGGAATGAACTGGCACTGCAGAGGCTGTGGGCAGCTTCGTAGCCCAGAGCTCAACTGCTGTGCCACCAGGGGAGGCCCTGGAATGAGGTTCTGAAAGTGAGTGATGGAGGTATTTGTTTGACAGAGGCGCCTAGAGAGATGGAAGGTTCCAAGTGCCCAGTTCATGTCCACACCTGGTCCTCTGTCCTCCCAGGCATGGGTGAATGAATCATTATCCCTTCGAGAAATTGCTATTTTGCTTGTCCACCAACCACAGCTGGCTGATTGTTTGCAACCAAACATCCCAAACTAATACAGATCCCACAGCTCACAATTCTTTCATTAAAAGGGGGAGGGAAAAAACAACCAAGCTCTCTTATCCCCAGTTTCTTGATGGTAATCATGAAATAATTAAATTATGCCAGTCGATGGTGATTATATGATAACCACCCACTAGTAAGCATGTAAGCTGTGATCAAAGCCTATTGGATGGGTTTTGAGACACAAATAAGAATAAGTCCCAAAGAGATACCTGATAAGAGACCAGACTGCATTAATGTTGCAGCAAAACATTCCTGAGGCCAGATTTTTAAGGACCTGGACTCTGGACCCTGTAGCTCATCCCAAAGATCAATGCGACCTTTACAACCCACCAATGAGGGGGCAGCAGGTCCCAGGGGGAAGGCAGGCAGGTAACCCCAACATCCTGACCTCTCACATGGGGTGGTGTGGCCATATAAGTAACTGAGGAGGTGTGCGGGGACTGGCCTGGTGCCTGGCACACACGACTCATCAGTAAGCTCCAGGTTCCCATGCAAGCTTAACACTGGGGGTCTGTCCCACACTGGGGAGACTGGAGATGGCTGAAGCCCAGGGACCCCCACAACTTGCCTCATCTGGGTTTTCACTGGTGATTCTGGCTGCGATGACATGTCCTCGGGCGAGGGGAGGGTTGGCAGGGCTTTCAAAAGAAATGGGCGTCACCCCCCACGGTGACTCTCCATACAGGAGCCGTATGTCCTTCAGCCGGTGCAGTGGCACCCCCATGGCGATCTGGAATCAAGAAAGCCGTCCCCGTGTCAGTCCCACAAGAACCCGGCCTCGACCCCCAGGACAACGCCACGTGCTGTGAAGGAAGGGGTGCAGCACGTGATGTCAGACACACTGGGCCCCTAATGTGCATGCAACTGTGCCATATGGTAGAGGGAGAGACAAAGAAAGAAAAAGGCAGGAGGCTCGACTCTGCCCCACAAATAGTGTCACTGGGAAAAGAAGTGACATTTGCAAAACATCAAAGGACAAGCAGACATAGTCAAGCACCCACAACAATGACTGGGTCAAGAACGGCCCAATTATGCAACAGTGGTCCTGCCACCAGGGAGCCTGGCATGCAGTGCGCTGTGCCATGGAGGCCCGTGCAGCTACTCCATGGTGTTCCATGACAAGATCGCCCAAGCACGCACATCACAGAGCACAGGCTCCTTGTGTGTCAATCAAGAACCAAGATTCTTAGTGCTTAGAAGGTAAGGAGGAACCCCAGGCACCTGCATAATAATCGTGGCTTTGTGAAGGATGCAGGGCAAGATGGGCTTGAGGCATAAGTGAGAAAAATGATGAGCACCAGCTTGGCCACAGGCTCAGATTTGACAAGCAGCGTTGTCTTATGTGGCCCACTGGAAGGACCCAGCATCCCTGGGTGATGGCCAAAATGCTGGAGTGACACTAATCAGGAGGAAACAACCAGATCAATCCACACAGAAGGACATGCTGTCTGAACTTTTACAAATGCCAAGGTCAGGGATGAAAGAACAAGACTGAGGAACTGTTGCCAAAGAAAGACTAAGGTGTCAAGACTGTGAAATGGAAGATGCCTGCAGTCCTGGATTTACCAAGCAAACAGCCTGAGCTGACCGGTCTCAAAGCACTCACACACCACCAGGCCTCCCTAGGGACAGCCACCACGAGATGGGCAGGACAGGGGACCCCACCCTGAATGGAAGAAGCCCTGGGGCCTGGAGCCCGTCTCCTCGCCTGAAGCTGGGCGGCCGGCAGATTGACGTCTGCGATCATCTCTGTGCAGGGATGTTCCACCTGCAGGCGGGGGTTGAGCTCCAAGAAGTGGAAGCTGCCATCCTCGCTATAGAGGTATTCCACGGTCCCCGCGCTCACATAGCCCACGGTCTTGGCCAGGCGAACGGCACACTGCAAAGGAACAGAGATGGAGGGTTTCCGCTGGTTTTCTCAGGCAGTGGTGATGGCTTATGAGTTTCCTAGCCAGATACAGACTGAGGACAAGTGGGTGTCAGTTACCTTAGGACCACAGAGATCATACGCGGATAAACCATGACAGCAAAAACTGTCTCTGTGAAAGGCCTCCAGAAGCTTCTTGGTCACCCACCCCATGTTGGCAAGGCAAGACCGCAGAAGCACTTGCTGGCCCTGAGCTGAGATGTCCTCTCGTCTGAAAGCTGCCTGCCCCTTACCCCTGATTCCTGGCTCTGCAGGACCCACCTGCTCCATGAACTCGAACACGGCTGGCGTGGCAATGGTGGCCGGAGCCTCCTCGATGATCTTCTGATGCCGCCGCTGGATGGAACAGTCTCGTCCAAACAGGGATACGGCATTCCCGTACTGGTCGGCGAGGATCTGGACCTCCAGGTGGCGGGCGTGCTGGGCCAGCTTCATGAGAAAGACAGGGGAGCCCGGGATCTCGCTCTGCACCTGGAGGGAGGCAGAGTGGCTACTTGCCTGGGAACCAGGGCTGGGCAGGAGCAAAGTGATGACATCCACAAACTCACTGTCCTTTTAGTTTTTTGTCCCTCTCTCGTGACATTATATTCTCATTGTTGTTTTAGGTCAGTATTGTGAATATACATAATGCAGAAAGTGAATCTCCCCCGTAACCCCATCTCATAAAGATAATGCATCATTAAGAGTTGGGGATAAACTAGTTTTCTAACAATATACAGCTTCCTTCTACATTTTTTGTAGAAGAAAATATAGAAGAAACAAAGTGTGTAGCCTGAATGCAAGTCTTTAAAATATATATGTGAACAATACATATATGGGAGAAAACCTAGACATAGTAAAATAGATGGATTAAGAATGGGAAACTAGCCAGTGTAAATTTTTTTTAGACATGGCTAATAATAGATCCAATGTTTTTAAAGTGAAAAATCAGCTACAAATAAGTGGGTATAAATTATTTCCTACAATAAAAAAACTGATCTTCTAGAAATGTTAAAAATACCAAGGTTATTAAAATTACAAAATATTTTATCTCTTGGGGTGTCCCTGGTAGCCCAGGGGTTAAGTCTCAGTGCTGTCACCACTATGGCATGAGTTCAATGCCTGGCCAGGGAACTAACCCACATATGGTATAACAGATCTTTCCTGTGTTACCCACTGCTCAGCTTAGCAGTGTCTTTCAGTAGATCCCCCTATTCTGCTCCCCAATCTGTCTCTGGTGAATCCTCTCACACACCCCTGCCCCGCACCTCTGGCCTACACCCCAATTCTTCCAAGCAAAAATAAATAAAATTTTTAAAAAATTTCATCTCTTGATTGGCAAAGAGAGATGCTGGCCCTTCTACCTGTGAGATCAGTTAGAGCCAGAATGATTCAGAGAACTGACCATCTAAGGATGTGTTGTCCATATCAATACAAACAATGGAATTCTCAGAGTGAAAATGCACATTTACGACAGCAACATTCCAACTCCCACAAATGTCCTCTCGATTCTGATAGAATCATGCTGATGGAAATAATCTGGTGGCCAACAACTGAAGAAAAAGAATTTCCAGAGACAAAGGGAGAAACAGACAACAAGAATGGCTCACTTGTCTGAAAAGGATTGGGAAGTCCTCAGCACTCTTGGCCTTCCGGATTCCTTTTCCTCCACCACCCTCAGAAGCTTTGATCATCAATGGAAAGCCAATTTTTTCCGCTGCCTGTGGAGCAAAGGACACAGAGATCTCATTAGAGGGGAGACAGCTTCCGCTCAGACCAGGACAATGAAAGCTTCTGGCACCCTGCCCCCCACTACCACCCACCCCAGAGTACATTTACCTCCAAGCCCTCATCTATGTCTTTCACACAACCCTGGTCATAAACATCTTCTGGGACACTGATTATTTTCCCCTGCTTCAGATCATCTTCTGACCACTCCACAATCAGACCTAGAGAGTCAAAAAGAGAGCTGAATCCTCCCAGGGAAGGCACAGACACATTACAGAGCCATCAGGCCTCTCCTCAACCAGGCTGCCCTTGCAAGACCCAGCCGCCACACCGACAGAACACAGCATACAGACACCACCCTTCAGTTTCCTGCTGCAGCTTTTAATTTTGGGGACTAAACTTTGAATCGGAAATCAAGCTTAAGAAATTCAGAGTTTACAAAAAAATTGGATTCTACCCTAAGAAGTCATTTATATATGAAACATTATTTTCTAAGACCCTGTGAAGAGTCAAAAAATAACCTTTCCATTCCAAATTTAAAATTCACTCTTTAGAGGAAAAAAAAATCAAAATGAATAAGAAATTCCTAAATCTTTTTCCCATTTACTTTAAAATTTATCCTGGAAATTCTACTCTTTGAAATTTATCCTAAGAAAATGATTAAAATATACATAGAAATTTAGCTATAAGATTATTAAGGCTCAGTTACTTTCAATGTTTTAAAAATTAGAACAAAATTAATGGAAACAACCTAAATGTATAACTGCAGAGAACTGGTAAATAAATCATGGTACATCCATATAACCTTTCCATTCCAATCATATGTAGGTACTGTAAATGCGGTAAACTATACTTATTGACAAAGGAAGATTAGAGAGAAAAAAAAGCACAAACAATTCAATAGTAAATATAAGATCTCTGATTTTTTTAAAGGGTGTGCCCAGAGAAAAGGCTAGAAAGGCAAGGCGCCTAAAATATAACAAACATTGAACACCTGGTCATAGGATTATGGATGATTTCTATCTCTTTTTTTAATTCTCATATTTTCTAAGTTGACTACAGCAACATTCTATTACTTTTCCAATAATTAAAAAGAATTTAAATGAAAGAATAAAAAAGCATGTTCCCCCCTACCCCCCACATTAAGCAAGAGTAGGCTGAATAGTTCCCCCAGACCAAAGCTCAGGGTCCCTTACCACTCCCACTCCAGGGCAGCGTTGGAATCTGCAGCGTCTGAGCCACGATGGTGGAGGCGATTTTATCTCCCAGGGCCCACATGGCTTCACTGGGAGGGCCTGAGATGGCAGGGACATGGCAGGAAGCAGAATCAAGTGAGCAAGAAGACCCTCACAGTCAAAGAAAGTACTCAGGTCCCAGCTCTCAAGGCATTTAACATTAGGTTGGGGAAGAAAAGAATCTGCCTGTCTGTTACTTCATCTCTGTCAACTCCCAATACATGTGGATTGTAAACAGGGCCTGAGTTAAAACCTAAGCTACTGTGGTATACACAAAATTTACTTTAAGGGAGAAGGCAAAAGGTTAGACCAAGGAGTCAAACTATCTCCTCAAAAAACTACACCACAGGTTAGCAAGTTTTCTAGAACAACCCAGACAGGAAATATTTTCAACACCACGATCTTACTCTCATTGATACTTAGCTTTGCCAGTATAGGGAGAAGCAGCCATTGGCATTACATAAGTGAATGATCAGGACCATGTTTCAATAAAACTTTATTTATAAAAGCAGGTAGTGAGTAGGATATGGCCTGTGGGCTGTAGTTTATCAGTTCCTGGGCTAGACCCTCAACCTCCCCAGGAGTTAAAAACAAGAATTATGAGAGTCCATATCACAGCCAATCAGTGAATATTAACAGAGACATCAGCAGGCCCAGGTAACTACAGTAAGGTGAGTACTGGGTGTTGAATTGCACTGAGCTACTTCACACATGTGTGTATTGTGGCCCAGAGGTAAGGAACAACAGGATTTACTATGGTAAATGATGTCCCTAAACTATGCAAGGATGTCAGATAGCACAACTGCACCAAGTTTATAAATACAAAGACAAATCCCGAAACAGATATCGTAGACAATGAGTATCACTTTACCAAATAAGTAGCAGAGATGAGGGTCTCTTGTCCCAAGGGGTTAGGATATCCTACAGGTCTGAGACACCCCAAACACAGCTATGACCTTATCAGAAATATGACCTCTGATCCTGGTTAGAAATCTGAACATGGCTGGCATTTCATGCTGGGGGGTTCTACTTATCCCAGCATCATTCCACCATGGGACCATGGCAATGGCTCCTATTTCCCTGAGCTGACAGACCGACTTGTGCCCTCCCACTCCTAGATTTGCTCTTCTGACCATGAAACTGTGAGGTGGGAATATCAAACTGACCCCCACTTTACAGGGCTGCTAAAGGAAGAGAATCTGACCCAGCAGAGTGTCCCATCAACACCCCAACCCCCACATATCTGATAAAGATGCACTCTACCTAAGAAAGCAATCTCATGCTTGTGCAGGAGCTCTGGCAGCTTGGGGTTCTCGGAAGCGTGGCCCCAGCCAGCCCACACTGCCTGCAAACACAGAGAGGTGTGAACAGAGGTCTTCCTTCCAGCATCACCTCCCAACACACACTGGGAGCTCTTCACTGGGTCATGTCAGTTCTGGACTTTCCAGTCTCAGAGGATCCAGCACCCCACCCCTCTGAACTGGGTGCTCAAGTTGCTTCAGAGCTCAGGGCATCAGGTGACCGGGGAGTCCCATCCAACATGCCTGCACTGGGATTCGCTTGGCGATGTCCACAATCAGCTCCACATTGGCATAGTTGTTGTTGTTAGGTCCTCCTGGGACGGGGACGTACTGATCTGCCATCTTGATATACTCTGGTATGAAACAGGAGAGGAAGGAAAAGGGAGGCCTGAGAGCCCGAAGTGGATGGCAGGGTGTCTGCAGGGTGCAACTGTGTAGCGCCACGGAAAGGCTAGCGAGGAAGATTCTATGGCAGCAATGGACACAAGCACAATAATCGAAGAAAACCGAATGTGACTTTAATTATGTGAAAATACACATGCATCTGGACTAGACCTAGGAGGGACAAAAAGAGAAAGCAAACTCACGGGGTAGTGGGATTAGCGGTGGGTTTTTGTTTTCAACTCCTATCTCAAGTCTATCTTCATACCGTTTTGCCATTAAAAGAATATAATGTTGGGCCTCCTCGGTGGCGCAGCGGTTGAGCGCTGGGTTGCGAAACTGCGCGCGGCCTCTGCGGCGCCGGTTCAATCCCCGGCTGCTCCCCGGCCAACGGAGGAGGGTCCCACATGGCGCGCAGACCTCTCCTGCCGCCCGCTGCTCCCCTCAGCAGTGTACTTCGGTCCTTCTGCCTGCTCTGCTCCCCGCTCTGGCTCTGGTGAATTCTCTCACCCTCCCTCCCGCACTTCTGACTGTACCCAGTGCATGTATAAACAAAACAAGCAAACAAACCAGCAAACAAGTAAATAAAGCATGCCTCTATTAAAAAAAAAAAAAAAAAAAAAAAAAAAAAGAATATAATGTTACCTGTCGAGGTGTGAATCTGTATGCTCAAAATTTTATAGTTTTGTTAACGAATGGTAAATCAACCAAATTTGATTTTAAAAATATAAAATTTGAAAAATATGCTGTGGGGAAAAAAACCATAAATGTTTTTGAATTGTGAAAAATACCTAACCTAAGAGTTACCATCTAAATTATTTCCTGAGGGTATAGTTCAACAGTGTGAATCATATCCTGTTGTGAAACAAGAAATTTTCATCTCGTGAATCTGAAACTCTCTATCCACGAAACAACTCCTCGCCCTCTCCATAAGGTCCTGTGATTTCTCTCCAGCACCCTGACTGCCCTGGGTTACCCCCAGACAGGGAATCACACAGAATTTGTCTTTTTATCATATCTTCAAGGTCCCCCAGGTGGCAGCAGGTGACAGAACTTCCTTCCTTTTTAAGGCTGAATGCAATACAATGTTTTATTTTTAAATATTCAAGCTGGGCCCTCCTGGTGGCACAGGGGTTGAGTCTCAGCACCATCAAGCTATCAGCAGCCACTGGGGCCTAAGTTTGATCCCCAGCCAGGGAGCTAACCCACATGGTGCAGCAGACCTCTGTCTTGTCTGCTGCTCCCCTCAGCAGTGCACATCAGTCAGTCCACCTATTCTGCTCCATACTCTGTCTCTAGTGAGTCCTCTCTCACCCCCCACACCTCTGGCCTGCACCCCAGTTCTTTTTTTTTAAACATTTTATTTATTCATGTATGCAAAAACCCGGGGTACAGGCCAGATGCACAGGAGGGTGAGAGGATTCACCAGAGACAGAGCGGGGAACAGAACAGGCAGACTGACTGAAATCCACTGCTGAGGGGAGCAGCAGGAGAGACAGGAGACGTCTGTCCCCGACGTGGGATTCTCACCGATCAGCCGGGATCAAACCCGTGCTGCAGAAGGTGTGGACAGCTTCACAGCGCTGTGCTCAACCGCCTGCGCCACCAGGGGAGGCCCACCCCAGTTCTTGTATGCATAAAAATAAATCTTTAAAAAAAAAACAAATAAATAAAAAATAAAGCAAAATATTCATGCTCCTCAAGGCAGACATTCGGCATCAGCTAGGCAAAGCGTGAAAGGTTCCCGGGACAGTGTATGGGCCTGTGAATCCTTTGGCTCAATCCCAGGTCGAGTGTGGGTGCCTCTGTACCATGGAATCCTCTAAGGTCCCGAGAAGGAACAATGAGGGGTTTTGTGTGAGGACCTGGACAGAAACCCAAGGGTGACTTATCCCCCGCCCGCCTGCCTCTGGTGTTTCTGTACCACATGCTGGCAACAGGGGAGATGTGCGATTATATTACAAAGTGAGGAGTCAGAGGAACTCCTTCTCTTTAATGTTGGATTAATAAGAAAGCAGACGTGCTAACACGGACTACATCATGCCAGGACTCAGAGAGATGTACAGGAGTGGAGACCTAGAGTTTGGGGTGAGGCCTGCTCTGCAGAGTTCAGAGATGGTAACAGGGGTGCAGGAGCACTATCAGTAGAAAGTCCAGCACATTCCAAGCCTCTGTGACAAGCCCAGGAGCCACGGAGGCCAGTGTGACCCAGACCCAGGATGGAGCGTGAGAGACACAAGGTGGGAGAAGGAGGTCAGCAGGGCCTGAGTAGGGGTCTGGAATTTCAGCTGAGCATGATGGGGGACGCCAAGGGATAACTAAGGCTGTGGACTCAGGACAGAGTTCTATACTTACCTAGGCCCCAGATGGGTGGTAAGACCCCTGTCCTGTTTGTCTTGAATGAAAAGACAGAATGACTTTTGTCCCCATGCCTCAACAACCTCACCTATAAAGCCTGTCCTGATTGTCTTGAATGAAAAGGAGGCCAAGGCTGAGCACGGCAGTGCCCAGGGCCTGCACACCAGAAGGATTCAGGGAATAGGGCTGGAGGCAGAACTGCAGCTCTGACACGTTTAAGGAAGGGCTGACGGGACCTGAGTTGTGTTTTATAAGATCATGTTGGCTGCTATGTAGACACAGTCTGTGAAGGGACAAGGCTGCTCAGTGGGTAGGGGCCGGGAAGGAAAGCATTTATAGAATGATCTATGTCAATACCCACAGATAAGTACATGAATGAATGATTGATATACAGTATATATAGTTGTGAGAAAAAACAGCTGGAGGCAAAGACACCCATCTGCTGTAATACAGACATTTCTCAAAGGGGGATTTTCACTTTTCACATTAACCATCTGCATTTTTCTAAGGCACATAGGTTGTTCCCGTATCAGCAGACATTTTGATTAAACAAAGAAGCAAAGGCAAATAAACATGGGCTCATAAGAGAACCCTGGGACTATGTCTGGAGTCCAGGATGGACTTGCCCAGGTGGTGTGGAGGAGGTGAGGCCTGGTAAGGATGGGGTGCGGGGGGTCAGGGGGACGGGAACCAATGTACGTACCTGCGTTGGCCTTGAGGTCCTCGGGAGTCACCATGACCACAAACCGGACAGCCCTCTCATTCCGGAACATCTCATAGGCCCACCTGCGGATGGACCGCATGCACTTCACAGCAGCAATGCCATTGTTGGCGATGAGCACCTGGGCAGGGAAAGTGAAAAGGGGCGGGGGCTGCACATCTGCCTGTACTGGAGGCTGAGTGCTGTGACCCATATCACTGATGCAGAGCCTCCTTTGATACCTGAAGCACATCATTTTTCTTTGTATTCCTACAGCACATAGCCCTGCACAGGGCAGGTATTCAATGCTGGTTACATAATGAGTGACTGGATGGACAGATGGATGGATGGAAGCATGGATGGATGGACGCAAAAATGGGAAAGATGGATGATGGCTGGATGGGATGGGATGGGATGGATGGATGGGTGATTGGGATTGATGTATGGATGATGGGAATGGATGGATGGATGGAAGGGTGGGTGGGTGGGTGGATGGATTATAGGGGTTGATGGATGGATGGATGATGGATGGATGAATGGATGGATGGATGGATGGATGGATGATTGATGGATGGATGGATGGATGGATGGATGGATGGATGGATGAATGGATGGATGGATTATAGGGGTTGATGTATGGAAGATGGGAATAGATGGATGGCAGGGGTGGATGGATGAGCAACTGTTTATTCCTTTGTTGATGACATGATATATCTATAACTGTACCAATCTGCAGTATAATGTATTTTACCACCATAATTTCAGTTCATCCTCATAACAGCCCTTTAAAAGAGGTTCTATTATTATTCCTACTTGGGGTTAAAGACATTAAAACTCCAAGGAGTTAATGTCCTTGGAGAATGTGGCAGAGCTGAGCCTCTTCCATGTTCTTGCCTGTTTTCTGATCTGCCCCTGTGGCTGCCTCCACATCCTATAAGTTAAAGGTCCCAGATTTGGTATGGAGGAACAAAGAAGCAACAAAGAAGAAGGGACGCTGGCATTAATTCTCATTCTGTCATGAGACAGTATGACTTCGGGCACATCCCTTCCCACAAGCTTCATCTTCACATGAGGGGCTCACACTGGCCAATCTCCTGGCTTAGTCTCTAAGAAACAAAACCAAGCTCTACTTTTCTTGCTTAAAAAAAAAAAGCTTCTGAGGCCTCCCTGGTGGTGCAAGGGGTTAAGCTCTCCTCAAAGGAGCTATACACCCCAGACATCAGGGCTGGATTTTATGATTCCCTCCAACTACCTAGAAAGGTTCCTTGGGGTCCTTGCAGGAGGCTCCCGGGCTCTCTGAGGTACCTCTGTGAAACAGAGGGAAGAACTTGCTGCTCCCTTAGGGTGACACGCTCATGAGATCAAGCACCCAACTCGCAGCAGGTGTTCACAAAAGTGCTCGCAGCAGGTGCTCACTCAGCTGGTGCTCACAGGACCTTCTTCTGCAGCATGAAGATTGAATCTGAAGCTGCGCCTGCACCTCCAGCTGGGAGGAGGGACCCACCCCACCTAGAACCCCAGGACCTCATCTATACCTTCTCGATGACCCGATCCCCGCCAAAGCGCGTGACAAACTCAGCTGGGGAGGCCACGGTAAAGTCTCTGTGCAGGTCCAGCTTCTTCTGTTCTCGGCCCCTCTTCACCAGGTGGAGTCCTGACATGCTGGGCCTGTAGAGGGAACAGGACAGAACTTGAGTGAGGAAGCCTGGGGCGCTCGAGGGTCTAGAGCTGGACAGCTAGGAAATCGACACCCTAGAGAAGCCAAGGCCTGTCAGAGCCCTTCGGTTCTGCCCTCCCATCCAGAGACCCCAAGGCATCTCACAGGGAGACTCAAGAGGCCAAAGCAGGAATGAAGCAGGGGCCAGCCCAACATGCCCCATGTCCCAGATTCTTAATCTTAAATTCACACTCATTTTATACACCCATGATTCAGGATCTCAAATAAAACTAAAAGGCTGTAACAGGAAGTTTCAAACCAGGGAGGAAGTTCACATGTTCCAGTACTTTAGACTTGTTATACAGTATTAGTATCTTTCATGAACTTTTCTGTATGCCTATATGAAATACTTTTTAAAAACTGTAAACAAACCAATGTATAACAGTAAATAGAAAAGTTCTTGCTCCACTCCTCTCCAGAAACCCACACCAGAGGACACCCCTGGGTCTCTCTCTGGCACTCACACACCTCCACGGTTCTGAACAATGTGTGAATTATCTTGGGAGTCTTCCACCCAAGACACTGTGGTGTCCTTCCCATCTGGAGAGGTGAGGAACTAGCAATCTCATGCAGCCATCCCATCCACTCCCTCCCCCGACTGTTCAATAGAGGGAGAGCTGATCCTGGACAACACAGCTTTCAATCTGCAGAGTCTATTTATATGTGGATTCATCTTATAAACAGATGACATAAATTTACAGTTAATCAATACCCTCCAGCACTGTATTTTCTCTCCCTTCTGAGACTATTAATAACATTTCCTTTTCTCTAAATTGCTTTATTATAAAAATACAGTGTATACATACGACATACCCAGTACTTGTCAATCAACTGTTTATCAATAAGACTTTTAGTCAACAGCATGCTATTGTTTTTGGATCATCAAAAATTATACATAGGGCCTCCCTGGTGGCGCAAGGGATTAAGCACAGGACCGTGAAGGAGCTACCCACATGGTGCAGCAGACCTCTCCTGTCTCACCCGCTGCTCCCCTCAGCAGTGTATTTCGTCAGTCTGCCTGTTCTGCTCCCCACTCTGTCTGTGGTGAATCCTCTCACCCCCCACACCTCTGGCCTGTACCCCAGTTCTTGTATGCATAAATAAATAAATATTTTTTAAAATTACACACAGGTTTTTCACTATGGATGGCAGGGAGAGTTGATCGGCATCTCAATTCCTGCGTTGTTCAAGAGTTAATTGTATACTGCAATTTGGTATTGTTAGTAAATGGGTGCTTTGTTCATTTGTGATCAGTATTCACATAAGAGTTATAATATACATGATTTTCTTCTTTCTTAGTGTTTTTTCCTGGAATTAATGATTTTTTTCATTTGCTTGGTTTTCCTCAAATCTATTAGTAACTCATCCCACTCCTAATAGCCTCCCAGTACACATCAGACAATCAATGATTTCCATTATTTCTCCATCAACAACACCCCTCCTGAAGACCTTAGTTCTCCTTGAACCCGACTAGCTGTCATTCTCTAGACCTCATATCCAACCATTATTCTGGGGTTTCCCCTTACTGACATCCTTAGGGTTCCCCTTTGCCTTTTCCTGGGGCTTGATCCCTAATTTGGGAAATCACCTCGCTCTCTTTCTTGGTGGACTCCCTTGTTTTGCTGGGGCATATTCTCTGGTGGTTTCATCTGGCTAAGAGGTGGTACAGTGGCAGTGGAAGAAAAGGTCACAATGATGCCCTCAACACACCTGCCCTGGTCCTGGCAGTACTGGGCTCCCTCATCACTATCACCCTGGAGATTCTCTTTCATTCTATTTTGGATTTCTGTTTCCTGTCTTCCACATGTTGTTGTTCTTTGGTTTATTCTCTTGTTTCAGTGGAAGACATCCTCTAGTAGCTTTCTAAGAAAAGGTATGGGGAGGTGGGGAGGAGGCAGAGGGTAAATGTTTTTTAGCCTTACATGTTTTAAAACTGTCTTTCTTCTGGCCTCACATTTGACCCTGTCATTGTGTATGGAATTCTAGAAGCGAAAACCTTCTCCTTCAGAGTGTTAGAAGACTTGCATCATTTTGTTGTGGCTGCAAAGACCCTCTGATCTTGATCCTTTGTGGGTAATCCCCTTTCTAATATCCTGAAGCTTACAGGATCTTTTGTCTTCTACAATTTCACAGGAGTGTGGCAGGTAGGTGTCTGCTTCCATCAAAGAGCCTGGGAACCTGTCAGACTCCTTCAATTGTAAACATACTCAGGAATTTGTCTTCAAATATCTCCTTGGTGGCAGGGACTTGGTCCCAGGTCTTGCAGGTATGTTCTCTCCTTCCCGGCCAAGGCCTCTCAAGCAACTGTGCATTGTCGGATCCTCAGTCTGGCCAAAAGGCATCCTCGCTTGAGTCCCCTCTTTGTATTTATCAGAGCTGGAGGTGCTGGAGCTGCTCTCTGTATCACGTGTCTGGCTTTGTTCAATTCCGGTGTCAGCTGGATAGAAAGAATAACCCAGAACCCTGGCACAGACTGGGTCCCAATGATCACCAGCAGTTCTACTCAGTGAATATAGATGACAGCAAACTAGAGAATTGTTTGAGAAGCCTCAGTTACTTCCTCGTGACCAAGAGCAGGAACTAAGAGCTGATAAGCAGCTGGTAAGGCTGGCTGGCCCTCAACTCCACTCGGGGTGACCTGGGAGGGTTGTGTGTTAGGGGATCCCCAAGCATCACTAGAGTCTCCTCCCTTGCTGGTTCAGTTCCCCTGAGAGAAGTCTCTGGGTTTCTGCCTGGTGATAAAGATTGGCTGGAGCCTGGGGAGGGGAAGGAGGAAGAGAAACTGGGTGGGATGGGTATGGGGGGCAGGGCAGGCTTCAGGATTCAGCAGCCTCACAGACCTTTTTCCTCCTCTTACCCTCCACCAAGGCTTGCCTCTCTTCTGAGAATAAACTGCCTGCTTTCCTTTGGGGCAGAAATGGGCAGCCTCCAGAGTGGGTGAGAAATCTGGGAGCGTCTTACCCAATCCTTCTCATTTTGGCACCCCCACTTTCAAGGCTGCCACTCCCCACATCTCTTGGGTGCATATCCAGCAGGTTCTCACTCTCTTCATCGGTCCTCTTGGTCCTGTTAAGCCAGTTATTTCCTGTCCATCTGCTCTTTGGCTTCCAAAATGCTATTGCTGATCTTCCTTCCTGTTCTGGGGTTTTATTTCTTAAAAAAAAAAATCTCTTGTCTGTCATTTGGTGTGGCTTAAACAGGAGCAGAACCAGGTATGCACATTCAGTCCACTCTCAATCTGGCAATGGGGTATGAACCTGCCAGGGCCACCTGCCAGCAATTAGCCTAGAGCGCCTCTGTCCAGCAACTGTGTGATCAGGCACCTTGGAAAGCCGGAATGGCTTTGAATGGCTTGTGACCCTTGAATGGCTCAAGGGGTCAGAAGTTTCAATGAGAGGGACCTCCCTGGTGGTACAGGGGTTAAGTCTCAGCAATATGAAGCGATCTGCAGCCAAAGAAGCATGAGTTCTATCCCTGGCCAGGGAGCTACCCACATGGCACAGCAGACCTCTCCTGTCTCGCCTGCTGCTCCCCTCAGCAGTGTACTTCAGTGGATCTGCCTGTTCTGCTCCCCACTCTGTCTCCTCACACCCCCACACCTCTGGCTGTACCCCAGTTCTTGTATGCATAAATAAATAAATCTTTAAAATGTTAACAGCAATTATCTTAGGGTGGTTGAATTATGGGTGGTCTCTGTTTTCTTTCTTTGTTTGTATTTGTTAAATTTTCTGCAATGATATAGTATTTTCAAGAAGTAAAAAACAATCACTAATTTTGCAATGAGCATGCTGAAAGCTGCGGTCATTCTGGTCTCCACTGGGCATTCAGTAGCCTCATCTAGAAAACGGAGACGGTGACATGACACTGGGTTGTGAGGATTAAATAAGCTAGTACATGGAAAGTTTTCTGGAACACAGCAAACTCTATGTTGTTGTTTCAATGCAGTGTTACCAGGATGACCAGGCTGCTGATCTCCCAACTCAACCAAGAAAGTCATCAGGCCAGTCCTCTGCTCAGGGCCTGCTCCCTGTCGTCCACCATCCCCACCTTGTCCAGGCCTTCCCCCAATGGCTGGCTTGATCCTTAGGCTTCAAAAAGTATAAGATGTCTCATTCCATATACACAAATGTTAAAACTTTAGCAAACACAAAAAAGCCACAACAGAAAACTCAACCATTCAGGGGGCCTCCCTGGTGGCGCAAGAGGTTAAGACGCAGCACTGTGGAACTGTCCGCAGCCACTGTAGCATGAGTTCGATTCCCTGATTGGCCAGGGAGCTGCCCACATGGTGTAGCAGACCTCTCCTGTCTCACCCGCTGCTCCCCTCAGCAGTGTATTTCAGTACATCTGCCTGTTCTGCTCCCCACTCTGTCTCTGGTGAATCCTCTCACCCCCCACAACACTGGCCTGCACCCCAGCTCTTGTATGCATAAATAAATCTTAAAAAAAAAAAAAAAAAGAAAACTCAACCATTCAAAACGTACCATTACTTGACCTGGGAAATACCATTCATGGCCACCATTTTAATTCCCGAACCAGTGATGGAGACCCAGCAACGGGAGGGTCACAAACCCTCAACAAGGTAGGAGGATGACACACAAGCTGCTGCAATGACCCGTTTTGTCCCTGGGCTAGTGGCTATTTTTATTTGTTTTTGACAAGGTTGGAGGCCAGCCAACATCGGCTCTTGAGGTCTGACCTTCTGCCAGCATTTGCTGCAAGGTAAGTGTGGAGGCTGAATGTTCCATCGTGACATTGTGAGTATGGTATGATGTTAGCCAAACACCAAACGTGTCTGTTGTCCAGGCACGAGATCAGGCAGAGCGGCACTGGGAAGGAGGGAGGGTCAGGATTCTCCCACGTTCCTAGGGATGGGGCACGGAGGACTTCTCACTGAATCCCCACAGCCCTGTGCAGGGGAGGTCATAGCCTCCAACTCATGATGAGGAAACCGAGTCTCGGAGAGGCAAAAAGATAACTGAGATAAATGGAAGAACCTCTTTAAAAAACAAGTGCTAACTTTTGAGAGACAATATGTATAATGGGGGGAGAGAAGATTTTGCTCCCCAAGGAACAGACAACAATATTTACAGGCATTTTTGAGTCATCATATGGGCGGGGGGTGGGGGTGGGGAACAGGGATGCTACTAGCATTCAGTGGGTACAGGCCAGAGCTGCTGCTGCTAAACATCCCACAATATGCAGGACGGGCCCCACCACAAAACATCAGAGGGTCCCAAAAGTCAACAGTGCCAAATGTCAACCAGCTGAGAAACCCTCAGAGATGAGACTCATCCTTCTAGGCTCTGAATGCACAATTTACTACTTATGACCTGTGTATTCTTGGGAAAGGTGCTTCACTACTCTGTGCCCTACCTTCCACATATGGAAGGCATATGGAAATCATATTAACAGGATCTGCCTCATAGAGCACATGTCCAGGCTTCTGCATGGGGCCTGGTCCGCAGAGCTCTGGACACTCTAGAGCCACTGGAGAGCTGTTATAAGAGCCCCAGAGTGGGGCACTGGGCTATGGCCCTGGCATTAACCCACCCTCAGGTCCCTTAGCCTCCCCTTTCTTTGGTAAGGCTGAGAGCCAATGAGCTGCTGGAAACGGAGGCTGTACTGTCACCCCAAGCACGTGAGCAAGAAAGGACATTGCACAGTCTAGGAAAAGGTGGTAACCTAGAACTCATCTTTGGGCTCCAAATAAATGGACCGCTGGAAATTTCTCAGGCCACCATGTCCTTGGTGCCTCTTGAGATGGCCACTTTGGCGAGGCTGGGTGTCAGCAAACCAGGTCCACGGGCCTGATCCAGCCTGCCATTTACTTTCATACCACCCAGAAGGAAATAATGGTTTTCCCATTTTTTAATGGTTGAAAAAAAATCCAAAGAATGTTATTTTGTGACACTTGAGAATTATATGAAATTCAAATTTCAGGGTCAGTAAATAAAGTGTGGTTGGAAGAGAGGCCCATTCAATCACATACCAACAGTGGCTGCCAGTGCAGTTGACAGCAGAGCTGAGTCATGGTGACAGAAACCATAGCCATAAGCTGAAAACACCGTCTACCTGGCCAGTTAAGCAATGAGCGTGTGGACTTCAAGTTAGGCAGTGGTTTCCAAGTCTGACAGTACACTCCATTGCACGCAGAGCTGTAAAAGACACTGAGGCCTGGGACCTACCTGAACTAATTAATCAGCATCTCTAAGGGGGAGGGGACCAGGCATCCACATTTTTGAAAAGCCCTCCAGGAAATTCAAAGGTGCTGCAGGACTGAACCACCCAGAGAATCAACGACCAGGATTTCCACACAAACAGCAAAATTCCCACTCAAATGGGGCATCCAGGGCTCCCTGAAAACCAGGTTCTCCACTGCCTCTTCCTTCCTAAATTGATTCCTCCCCATTCAACTCAAGTATCTTCAGAGAAGCTCTTCTCCAGTTCCGACCCCCCTTTCTTTCTCCCTTCTCTTAACCCAAGTCCAGTGTGCACTCCGAGGGATGTGGGCATCATGTGACCTTGCCTTTCTATGCATTCTGGCTCCTCAGGAGACTGTCCAGGCTTTTAGGACCAGAAGGCAAATGTGTCTTGACTCTGGAGGTTTCGTTTGCAACAGAAATTTGTCATCACCGTAATCAGCTTTGAGAATGTTTATGCTGACCCAGGACAGTGCTCAAGGCCAGTACCTGCTGAGTGCTAGAGTCTGGCGCTGAACCTGTTAGGACCCTGCTAGGACCAGCCCCACTAACAGATGGGGAAACCAAGATTCAGAAATTGATGCACTTGCCCAAGGTCAGGCACATGGCTGGGTTACAGAGTGGAGCTAATTCCATCTGTGTGACAACTTTCAGCTAAAAGAAGCAGCATGTGGTCACCCAATCAAGCATCTTCATAAATATGGTGGCTGCCAGACCTCAACTTGCTCAGAAAATTGCAATTTTTTGAAAGTTTATTCTTTGGGATTAAAATGGTTTGGGAAAAGTATTCTCGTGGAGGAAAATGTATGATTAAATGTGATTCAAGATTTATATGCTAAACTTTTTGTGTAAATAGCTTTATAGATGAGGAAACCCTGTACTCTTTGTCAGCCCCTTGGACTACTGTGGGCATACCCTATGACTTCGCCTGTTTTTGCCAGGGGAGTTAGATTAGGGATCCACACATGGAAGAAATGTGACCTCTACGCTCCATGAAAAACACCACACATAAGAAAGACTGATTCAGACATGGGAGTCCTGCCCCCTGCACACCATGGAGGGCCCCCCATCAGCTGTCAGTCTCCTCTGCAGAAGAACCAAATAAGTGGAAGGTCAGCCTTCCTCCTGGCGGTCTGCCTGCATGTCTAGGACTTGTCCCTTGCCTTCTGTGAACCCCCATTTATGGAATGAAACAACCAGTGAGGCCCTTCCAGTCCCAAGAGTCCTCACCTTTCTGGCATGTTCATGAGCCTCAGTAACTAGTGACCAGCCGAGTCCTTTTGTCTTTCGACTAGTCCTACATTAGGAGAGGCCTCTTATTTTTGAAGGAGTCTATTGGAGCAGGTTGTGCTCCTAAAGTAGAGAGTCTGCATATGAATTCTGGACCCGCTTTCACCAGCACTTTCCTCATCTGCCAAGGAAAACACCCACTTAGTGCCCCATGGTGGTGATGCAAAGGTGGCATGAATTCCCCCACAAAATATTCAGCCTGGCATACTGAAAGTATCCCACCAATGGTAGCAATTATTGCTGTTACCACCTATGGGCTTTGAATTGGAATTACCAAGAAAACACGTAGCTCTCCCACTGGATCAAGAGTTGCCGAAGGCCAGAGGTCATGTTTCCCAAAATTTTGCATGTGCCTTCCTGCTACAGATTCAGGTCATATACATGGGAGGTGTGCAGGAAATGTTTATGGACCAGGTGAATATATCCTGACAGGAGAAAAACAGATGGAGACAGAGACTTAGCTACAAGGCTGCTCTTCACTGTGCTATTGTATTAGCAAAGGGGGAGAAACAACCCAAATATCCACTATTTATAGGGGGTTACTTCTACATTTTAAGGTGTATCCTGTCATAGGAACACTGTGGGCTCAGTGAAAACCATGTTGTAGAACCAAATGTTTTCTATAAAGAATCAGGAATTTAAAACTTTAGGCTTTACAGCTAGGACAGTCTCTGTCCCACTACTTTATTCTGCCACTGAAGCCTGAAGGCAGCCAGAGATAATACATAAGTGATGAGCATGGCTATGTTCCAATAAAACTTTATTTGTGATAGACAATGACATTTTGTGTCATTTTCATGCCACCATATAGTACTCTTCTTTTGCTTTTCCCCCAACCATTTAGAAGGAAAATCCAGGCTTTACTCACAGGTCATATATAAACAGGCAACAGGCCTTTGAGCCAGATGGTGAAAAATGTTGAGTCAAAATAGAAGTTACAAAGTGTTCCCTATGCAGCAGGTCTGTAAATTAAAACACCACGCTCACAAGGCTGCAAGGATATACAGCAAGAGTTCAAGATCACACAGGTGGGGCGATTACGGGAGATTGCTGTTGCTTTTTGATTATCTAAAATTGTCTGCATTTTCTACAACAAACTTTGCATCATTTTGGCAACTTTTTTTCCATGCAGTAAAATGAAGACCAAAAAGAAAATGAGCAAAATTACACAGGTGGGGCCAAGAAGCGCTGGGGCAGGGAAATGCCTACACACTACCCTGCTCAGAACATAACCTTAAGTTTGTTGCCTGCTCAGATCCACACTGATTCGACCCCCTCTTCTCAATCACTAGACTTCAGACACTTGCCTTCCAGGACGATCACTTTTATCAAGGGGGAGTAAGAGTGGCAAAGAGGGTCCCCCTTCAACCCTGAGGTACCTGCATGCTCCTGCTTCTTCCTCCCATCAACACCACAGCCTAATCCAGTCTCCTCTTCCACCGCCTAGGGTTTGCAAGGCGCGGGCTCCATGCCCCCAAAAGGCTGCATTTCTTTGGGTGCGAGCGGAAAGAGAGAGGTTGGTGCTAAAAGGACAGAGAATTTGCGCTGCCAAAGTTTGTAAGATAACTGTAACGGTCATTAAAACTGCAGGCTTACTTACTTTACGATCAGGGAAACAGACCTTGCACTTGGCAGGACTCATGTTGACCGTCCCGCCGGCCCATCCCAGCAGACTCCTGCTGGGGTACAGAGCATGCACCACCCGAGACCCCTGGAGCAGCCCCGGGGCCTGCGGCCCAGCGGGACCGCCAGGGAGCCGCCAGCTCCGCGCTGCGCTTCCTCCATCCCGAAACACGGCCTGCGCACAAGTGTCCAGGAGGGCGCGCCCGCCCAGGCCCCGCCCAGGCCCCCAGGCCCCGCCCCTGGTATCGCTCCGCCCCTGTCCTGGTCCCGCCCCCTCGCATTGCCCGCCCCTGTCCGGGCCCCGCCCCGCCCCCTCGTATCGTCCCGCCCCTGTCCGGGCCCCGCCCCGTCCCCTCGTATGGCCCCGCCCCTGCCCGGGCCCCGCCCCGCCTCCTTGCATGGCCCCGCCCCTCTTGGCCCCGCCCCTATCCGGGCCCCGCCCCTTGCCTGTCCCGCCTCCTGCCCCAGCGCTGGCTCCGGACCCGGCGAACTCCGACCCGATCCCGCCCCGCGGACCCACCAATTGCGGCTGACTTTGAGCACCCGGCAGTAGTGGCCCGACTTAAAAAAACAAACAAACAAAACCCCCTTTTCGCTCCCCCCCGCCGGGTGCCGCCTCCCTGGGCGCAGGAGAAGGTCCTGGGTGCCGCACCCCATATATTGGCCGCTGGAAGAAACTCGCCATTAATTTGCTTGAACACACACAGTGTGAGGCGAGGGAAAACACGGGTTACAGTGTGAGTCGGGTATCAGCACCGTGCCTGGTGCAAAGCCCCGTAGTCGAGTTAACGTTTGTTTTGCACTTTCCAAGGTCCTGTTTGGGCTCGGCCTTTGGCCTGGGCTGCCAGAGAAAGGCTCGTTCCCTGCGCCCGGAGCGCACGGCTGAGCAGCTCAGGGCCTCTCGTCACGGGAGCGCCTCCACGGCCCTTGTCACCCTAAATAAACTTTTTTCTGGTACGGCTAACAGTTACTGTTCTTTTGTGCCTTTGTCTCAATACTCAGGACAACCCTATTGGTTTTCTCCCCATAATACAGGTAAGGGACCAGGATCCAGAAATGTGTGTTGTTGAAGGTGACAGGATGAATGAATAAATGCTTCTCGGTGTAGTTAAATTAAAAAGATTCAAAGAGGGCCTCCCCGGTGGCGCAAGGGGTGAAGATACAACCTATGACGCTATCCGCAGCCACTGCAGCACCAGTTTTGATCCCCGGCCAGGGAGATACCCACATGGCGCAGCAGACTCTCCTGTCTGGCCCGCTGCTCCCCTCAGCAGTGTGTTTCAGTAGACCAGCCTGTTCTGCTCCCTACTCTATCTCTGGTAAATTCTCTCACCTCCCCACACCTCTGGCCCTCAAATTCTGTGCAAAAATAAGTAAATAAAATTTTATTTTAAAAAGAGAAATAAAATAATCTCTTTCAATATAAGATGGGGAAATGCTACATTAAGTATAAAGCAGAAGAGGATGGTTTTCTAAAACAGGATACTGATGCTTGGAGGGGGGTAGTAGGAAGAATGTTTGGTCAGTCTTTACCCTGTATTCATTAAATAGCCAACCTCCCCCAAATCTCAACATTTAATCTCAAATGGAACATGGCAAAAGCAGGGACACCTCTCTTCCCAGCTCCCAGAAAACATCTTAGGAGTTAAGGAGATTTGAAAATGGGGTTTCTGCCAGTTCCTTCTTAAATTAATAAATGAATAAATAAAAGAAACCTTTATAAAAAGATTTGTGGCATTCCATTTAGGGACAAATAAAAATATAGCAGATTAAAGTTTTATCACCTGCTCACTATTTGGAACTGATGAGAATGGAACAGGAAGAAGCTGGGAGGTGGCCACTGAAAGTCATTACCAGGAAAGGGAGGGAGAGGCAATGTCCCAGGTGTCAGTTGGCTTTCCTGGTGTTCCATCCCCCAAGGCAGGGCCTCTCCTTCATGCCCAGCCCCTCATCAGCCTCTGAGGGCCAGGAGGAGGAGAGGCCCCTTTGAAGATTGCTACCAAAGAGCTTCCTCCCAAACCACAAAATTAAGCATGTGCATTTTCCATCAGTGCCCAGCTAGTCTCCCAGTTGGTGGCCTGGCAGGAAGAGGCCAGTGTGGGCCACAAGGTGACCTTGCAGGTAGCACAGAGGTACGTGGCTCCCAAGGAAACTGCCAAGGGCAGGGAAGAGTCACAGACCAACATCCCATCTTTGCTGTGGTGAGCATGGGGCCTTGGAACAAACATACCCAGGCCTTAGTTTTCTGTCTATGAAAAGGGGAAGGAGTTAGATCAGGGCAGCAGGAACATCCCAAACCCCAACTCCCTGCTTCTATTTTATAGAAACTTGGCCTCAAAATGTAGGCGATTTGCCCGAGGATACAACCCTTCAGCAATATATCAGGAAAGAAAATAAGAACAAAGGAACTTCCTAGATTCTCAAAGGGACTCTTTCACCACATGTTTCCTTGTGGCCAGGTGGCAGGCACCTGGCCAGCCTGCCCCCTGGTATTCTATGACCCAAATCTGCAACTGGCATTCCCCAAGGGCCCAGGATAAAGCAATGTCACCTTGCTTAAAAGAAAAAGCCCTCCTTAGTGTCCTCCTCAGTGACCTAGGGATTAAGTCTCAGCACTATCACCACCATGACCTGAGTTCGATCCCCAGCCAGGGAGCTGACCCACATATGGTGCAGTAGTTCTCTCCTGTCTCGCCCACTGCTCCCCTCAGCAGTGTATTTCAGTAGATCCACCTGTTCTGCTCCCCACTCTTGTCTCTGGTGAATCCTCTCACCTCTCTCCTACACCCCAGTTTTTCTACTAAAAAAACAAAACAAAACCCAGTAGTGGTGCTTCACAAAGCAACACTCAGAAGGGTCCTATTTTTGGGGGGGGGGGGTACACAGAGGGGTCTCCCTAAACATCCCTTCAGAGAGGCGTCTCAAGTCTCTCCAGTGGGTGTGAGCAGAAGGCCCATGGGGGCCACAAAATACAAGGCAACTGAGACTCCCCAAAATGCTGAAAACTCAACAAGTTAAAAGAAGAGCACCCCACCTAGTTTTGATATCATGAGTCCCTCAGGCTGGAAAGCATAGCTTTTGACATCATTTTTATTTAGGTACCACCAGAGGCACGGGCCTGAGAGTAAACATGTAAGCCTTGACTCCCTGGAGCTGTTTCTGCATGAGATTATCATTCTGAATCATTGAGAAACAACAAACACATGTAGGTCCCGGAGAATCTGAGATCTCTGGTGTCTAGTAGTTTAAGTGTATTAAGTGCATTTTTGATTTACGATATTTTAAATTTAGTATGGGTTTATCAGGACATATCCCATCCTAAGTCAAGGAGCAATTATAGTCGCTGTGCCTAGTAGCTACCATATTGGACAACACAGTTCTAGAACATCCCATTCTAGAATATTCCATCATGGCAGAAAGTTTTGTTGGTCAGCTATGGTCTGGCTTAAAAGTTGCCTCTTTCAAGAAGAGTTTTTCCATGACCTGACCATATCTTTCTAAAATTGATCCCCTCAAGAAAAAAAAAAATTAATCAAAAGAAAAAGAAGCAAATTTAAGCCCCAAAATAAAAAGAAACAAAACAAAATTAATAGATGCCCTCAGATATGTCCTCTCCTATACCATATCTCCTCCCTGGCATTGAACAAACTCAGAAACTATCCGATGCATTTACCCTGTTGATCTGTACATTTCCCGCCTCCCTGCTAGACCATGGGACTTACTTTCTGCTGCAGTAATTGTGCTAAATGTATCTCATTATCCCTCCTGTTAGAGACCACTCAGCAGCCCCACCTTAAACATCCATTTCAACACAACCTCTGATGGTCATCAATTTGGGTAAATTGGTTTAATAAGCTGCTTTTCCCTAATTCCTGCCAAAACTGCCACATTGAAAGAAAGCTGTTAGGAGGGGAGAGGATGTTTGTGGTCACTGGAGGGAGGACACTGTGGGGACTGCAGATATGGCCTTAAAACTGGGCTCCGCCACTTCCTTGCTGTGTGATCTTGGGAAAGGAACTTCACCTCTCTGAGCTGTGGTTTTCTCATCTATCTGCGGAGATCCACCATTATTCTGTGGTGCCTTCTGCCATTATTATAAGGAATAAATGTATGTAGAAGGGGGATGGAAAAGTGCTGAGTGACTTCGAGTGCTGGGTGAAGTGGGTGCTAGTGGGTGAAGGACAGGCCCAGGAAAGGAGCTGGGGAGGAGTCTGCTATTATTAGGCACCTACTATGTACCACGCCTACTTTACAAGAACATTATCCCATTTCATCCCTTTACTGTTTTACAGATGAGGGCTTGAGGCGGGGAGAGGTGAGTGCCATGGCCAAAGTCACACAGCAGGGGGTGGCAGAGCCTGGACTGAACCCAACTCTGCCTGACTCCAAAGACTCTCTGTACCAGAGTCTGAAGCCTTCTTGTACATTAACCCTTCTAGAAACTCAAAGGATGAGTTTGATGGTAGTCAGTATACAGAATACTTGGCTGTTCTTTCGACCCTCTCTCCTACTTCTGCTCAGAAGGGTTAAGATTAAGCTCACCTGGAACATGTGTCTACAGAAGAACCCACCTCCCAGTCCAGGTTTTCCTCACTTTGGCAGCCAAAGAGGTGCTTAAAAGAATAGCCAGTAAGATTCAGCCCCCAGGGAGGAAGATCAGTCAGGAAGGCTGGGAGCAGAGTTCTCTCTGGCTGGCAAAGTTCTGGTAGGTGGCTCCCTCCCTCTCTCTGCTCTCCTGTATTCCCCAAGTTTTCTACCTTTCCCTGTAACACAGGAGTACATGTGGGAAAGGTGATAACAAACAAAGCCAACATCTGCATCCCTGGGACAGTCCCACCAGTAGGTATTTGCTCCCAATAATGAAATTGATAGAAGTGGTTACAGTGCGTTTCTCCTTTTTTAGGCATTCCTGGGGCAGGGGTGCCTTTCAATTGTTAATTACCTATTGAATAAATGCATAAAAGAATGAGTGAATGAATGAATAAAGGAATGTCCCTTCAGAAGGCAGGAAAAGTATCCTCTAGGCTCCCACCATCCCTACAGCTCTTGCCAGCCTTAGCTCATTTGGCTTAAATTATCACTAGTTACATGCAGGGTCATCTCCCCCAAGTAGACAGTGATCTCCTGGAAAGGTGGGTTTCTGGCAAGGGACCCTGTAGATGCAGTAGATGCTCAATAATTGATTCTGAAAGCGGGGGAGGAGGGTATGTGTTCTGCTTTTCACATGGTTACCTTCAAAGTGTTGGCATAAGCTGAAGGCTTGACGGCATGGGGAAGGGTGCAGACCCCACCTAAACCCTGTGCCTCCCCATTACTACAAAGGATGTGTTACCTTATAGAGGGCGTGGGCGTCTCAGACTCTCCTGGGGCTGGAGTGACCTCTATGGACAGGGCACCCAGGCTGGCCCGGCTGCTCTTCCGGGAAGACACTCGAAAAGAGCCTGTACCAGGGTCCTCATCAGAGGAGTTCTCTTCAAAGGATCCCAGGATGAAGTTGGTCATCAGCTGCCTCTTGATGTGTGCCTGCTTCTCATCTTCTTTGGAGAGGGATTTGGCTCGTTGGCCCTGGGGTCTGGCTGGGGAGGCCAGGCCATTGGTGTCTGGAACCTCCAGGCCTTCTGTCCCTGTGCCATTGGAGTGGCATGCTGGGGAGGCATCATCAGGGGAAAGGGAGTTTCGTGGGGGCTTCTGGCGTGGGGGTGGCCGGGAGGGTCTTTGCCGACGGGCATCCTTAGGATCCTTGTGGGAGGTTAGCTCAGCCAGGTCAGGAGTCTTTGACAGAGACCTGTTGTCCTCATTTTTCTGCAGCGGCTCCCCTGAGTTTTCTGAGACAACAGAGGGCTCCTGGCTTGGGATAAAGTTCATTTCCGATTTACTCTTGGCAACTGGCGTGGAGTCTGTCATTTTTCCCCAGATTTTTAACCAGGAAATGGTCAGGCAGCAGAAAATCAGACAAGACAGAAAAAGCAGGATCATTCAAAAATTCTGTAAGGAGGAGAAGAGTGACATTTTAGAGTCTATGTGATAGAGTGATTTTTGTCTTGAAGGAGATACTGAGGTGAGGGGCGGTCGGGGCTGTGTGTATTCAGCTAAGAGAGCTGGGGGGTGAGCACTGGACAGAGTAGAGAAGGGATTCTCCTCCTGGTCCTGCCCATGACATGCTCTGTGGTCTTGTGCATTTTCCTTAACTTTTCTGAATCTAAATTTCTCACCTCTAATTTAGGTATACTAACAGATGCTCAGGAGAAATCATAAACATGCATGTGAGAGAAGTGAAATTATGTATTTAAAGA
The DNA here is from genome assembly GCF_964194135.1 of Talpa europaea. Classification (NCBI taxonomy): domain Eukaryota; kingdom Metazoa; phylum Chordata; class Mammalia; order Eulipotyphla; family Talpidae; genus Talpa; species Talpa europaea. Next base: position 13,206,646 of record NC_140082.1, on the reverse strand, counting down.
ACTCTGGCATGGCATCATCATTCAAAATATCCAAAAAATGGGGTGTCCCTGGTGGCCTAGGGGTTAAGTCTCAGAGCTATCACCATGACAACCTCAGTTCAATCCCCAGCTCTCTTAGCTGAATACACACAATCCTGACCGCCCCTCACCTCAGTATTTCCTTCAAGACAAAAATCATGTGGGAGCTGACCCACATGGCGTGGCCGACCTCTCCTGTCTAGCATGCTGCTACCCTCAGCAGTGTATTTCAGTGGCTCTGCCTGTTCTGCTGCCCACTCTATCTGTCTCTGGTGAATCTTCTCACCCCCCCACACACACACACCTCTGGCCTGCACCCCAGTTCTTCCACACAAAGTTAAATAAATAAAATCTTAAAAAGAAAACCCAAAATATTCAAAAAATGGCAATAATCCAAAAGTCCATTAACTGATGAATGGGTCAACAAAATGTAGTACATCTGTACAATGGAATATTATTCAGCCATAAAAAGGGACCAAAGTACTGATCCATGCTACCACATGGAGGAATCTTGAATACATGATGCTGAGTGAAAAAAGTCAAACAAAAGATCACATACCATATGAGGCCACACCATGGATTCCATGAAATATCCACAATGGGCAAATTCATTGAAATAGAATGGTTGCCTTGGGCTATGGGATGTGGGTGATGGCTAAAGGATACAGAATTTCTTTTGGGGGTGATGAAAACATGTTCATGATCCTGTAATGCTGTCACTATACTAAAAACCATTTAATTGTACACTTTACATGAGTGAATTCCATGGAATGTGAATTATATCTTTAAAAATCTGCCATGTATAAAGACTAATCTCAGGGCCTCCCTGGTGGTACAGGGATTAAAGATGGCATTATCAAGCTATCGCCAGCCACTGCAGCACGAGTTCGATCCCCGGCCGGCCAGGGAGCTGACCCACACGGCACAGCAGCCCTTTCCTGTCTCGCCCGCTGCTCCCCTCAGCAGTGTATTTCAGTAGATCCTCCTGTTCTGCTCCCCACTCTCTCTGGTGAATCCTCTCACACATACACCCCCACACCTCTGGCCTACCTAGACCCCAGTTCTTGTATAAACAAATAAATCTTTAAAAAATAAAAGACTAATCTCTCACCAAATTTATATGAATAAAGGATCTGTTGCTTCTGTTATGATCTTCATCATTATCACCAGCATCATTGTATTATAGAATTATTATCATGATCTATTATCATAACCCTCATTGTGGACTATGACAGGAGAAGGGGTGCCTTAGGTTACTTTCTCCACAGAGCTGGCACAGCCGACGACGGGCATACCGACACCTAAGCTCAACAAGACCAAAGAAAGTATTTTGATCCAGGGTCTACAGCAGTGCCTACTCGAGTAAGAGTATAACCATGGACAAAATTCTTTTTTTTTTTTTAAGATTTATTTATTTATACAAGAACCGGGGTACAGGCCAGATGTGTGGAAGGGTGAGAGGATTCACCAGAGACAGAGCGGGGAACAGAACAGGCAGACTGACTAAAATACACTGCTGAGGGGAGCAACAGGCGAGACAGGAGAGGTCTGCTGCGCCATGTGGGTTGTGCCAGGGCTGGCAGGGATCTAACGGGCACAGCAGAGGCTGCAGACAGCTTCACAGCGCTGCACTCAACCTCCTGTGCCACCAAGGAGGCCCCCAAAATTCTTTTTTTGGATAAGTAAGTCCAGATTGATTTCTAACCCATGCCTCTTCCCTATTAATGAATAAATAATTGTTATTTAAAGAAAATATTATTATAAAGCAAACAAACAAAAATACAATCGTGTATATGAAAATTTCTGAACAAACTTTGCATAAATATATTCTAGAAACATTGAAAAAGCAGGGCCACAAAGCCAAAGCATGTTAATTTAGTATCTTAAAGGTATTTTTGTTTAAAATTTCAACACAATGCTCTTATGGGAAGTTGGAAAGTCCTCAAGATTTCCCAGAACTACAGGATCCAAGTACTTCTTGCACAGTTTGGGCAACAGAATTTGCTGGAATGTTATCAAGAGTATTTTCTAGGTAATACACAGTGTCAGGAAGATTTTTTTCCTTTTAATGTCATCGAGTTTATTTTTAAAGGAAAGCAGTCAGTCAGGGGTGGTTCAATGTCAATCAATTAACCAAACCACATTAATAAAGAGGAAAAAGCCATATGATCATCTCAACAGATACAAAAAAAGCCATTTGATAAAAATCCAATATCCTTTCATGAGTAAAAAGAAATTCAGAAAACTAGGAATTGAAAGTAACTTTAACATAAATCATTATGTTATGAAATTTATGAAAAATCTACAGGGGCTTCCCTGGTGGCCTAGGGGTTAAGTCTCAGTGCTATCACCACCATGACCTGAGTTCGATCCCTGGCCAGGGAGCTACCCACATAATGGCACAGCAGACCTCTCTGTCTCGCCTGCTGCTCCCCTCAGCAGTGTATTTCAGTAGATATGCCTGTTCTACTCCCCACTCTGTCTCTGGTGAATCCTTTCAACCCCCCACACCTCAGGCCTACACACCAGATCTTCTACACACACACACATATACACACAATCTACAGCTCACATATATTCAATTGTGAAAGACTGAATGCTTTTCCCCTAAGATCAGGAACAAGACAAAAGTGCCCGCTTTCATCACTGCTATTTAGCACTGCAAGTTCTAGCCAGGGCAATTAGGCAAGAAAAAGAAATAAAGGGCATCCAAACTGGAAAAGAAGAGGTAAAATCATCCCTATCTGCAGATGACATGATTCTATATATAGAAAATTCAAATAATAAACAAAAAGAAGCCCACTAGAAGTAATAGACAAATTAAGCAAAATTGTAGGGTACTCAACCAATTTGCAAAAGCAGTTTTGTTTCTATACACCAGCAATACACAATCTGAAGAAGCAGTTAGGGAAACAATTGCATCCAAAAGCATAAAGGAATTAATCTAGGAATAAATTTAACCAAGGGAGGTGAAAGACCTGTACACTCAATACAAAACATTGCTGAAATAAATTAAAGAAGACCTAAATGAACAGAAAGGCCTTCCATATTCATGAATAGGAAGACTGACTATTGCTAAGAAGGTCATACTACCCAAAGTGATTCACAGATCCATATGGAACTGTAAGGGATCCTAAAAAGCCAAAATTTTTTAAAAAGAAAAACAAAGACATACCCTCCAGTTTCAAAACTTACTTGAAACTGCAGTAATCAAGACAGTGTGATACTAACATATATACATAAAGATATAAAAATATACGTACACACCCAAAGAACAGAATTTGCAGAAAGGAAGAAAATACCTGCAAGGCACATATCTGATAAAGGCCTAGTATTCTACATATATAAAGAACACTTACAACTCAACAACAAAAAGACAACTGGATTTTAAAATGACACAGGTCTGGCATAGATATTTCTCCAAATAAAATACACAAATGGCTAATAGTTTATGATAAAATACTCGACATCCTTAGTCACTATGAAAATGCAAATCAGGGGCCTCCCCGGTGGCACAGCAGTTGAGCGCTGGGTTGCGAAGCTCCCCGCGGCCTCTGCGGCGCCGGTTTGATCCCCGGCTGCTCCCCGGCCACCGGAGGAGGGTCCCACATGGCACGCAGACCTCTCCTGCCGCCCGCTGCTCCCCTCAGCAGTGTACTTCGGTCCTTCTGCCTGCTCTGCTCCCCGCTCTGGCTCTGGTGAATTCTCTCACCCTCCCGCGCTTCTGACTGTACCCAGTGCATGTATAAACAAACAAATAAATAAACAAAAAAATAAATAAATAAAAATACGTGCCTCTTAAAAAAAAAAAAAGAAAATGCAAATCAAAATGACAAAATACCACCTCACACTCAGTCAGATGACTATAATCAGAGAGAGAGGGAAGAAGGGAGAAAGAAGAAAAGTAGAGAGAGGGGGGCAGAGAAGGGGAAGCAGAAGAGGACGGAAAAGAAGAAGGGTTGAAGTAGTGATCAGAGGGAAGGGAAGGAAGGAGAAAAAGGCAGGAGGGAGGGAAGGAGAGTAGGAGGGAGGGTGAGTATATCTCAAAGGAACCCAAAAAAGAGATGAACACATGTTCATAGCAGCACCTCAACTTTCTAATGCTTAAGCCTTGTTCTTGATGTTTGGGGTTCAAGAATTCTTGGGGGGGGGCTGTTCCTGGCGCTGTGGGATGTTGAGCAGCATCCCTGACCTCCCCCACTGATGGCAGCAGTACACGCCCCAGCCCCACCCTCAGTTGGGACAAGCCATCATCTCTCCAACATTGCCAAATGTCTCTGGGAGACAAAACTGCCCTGGAGTGGGAACCACTGGTCTTAATTCTTATATCTATTTCTCCTGCTCTTCCCGCTCCTACCTGCTTCTAGATGGTGAAGTGGGAGTATTGGGGGACAGGGTCTTTTTCTTACTCTTCTCTTGCACGGAAAATCCTCAAGAAACATTTTTTAAAATAGCAAGAAAGGTTAGAGTCTTGACACTGCTGGCTTATATATGGCTTCAGGACAAATTTTGAAATTAGTAATTGGCAGATAGCAATGCTAAAAATGTTGCAAAGGCAACCCTGGCTTCCACGGAGATGCCAACAGGTCACAGAAAATGGCCTATTCACTGTTCCCCCCGGGATTCAGAGACCCTGGAGACATACACCAAGTGCCATTCATTTCTGGATCCACGTGTCCAACTTGGTGTCTGCAACATGTAGGCATTCAAATGTGTGCATCAAATGAGTGAAGAATCCATGCACATGCCTTGAGCACCCACTGACAGCTTGAGCCAAAGTGGAATTTTGAGTTCAGGCCTCATTTATGAATCTGCAGTCAGCAAGGCGAGGGGAACAAGCAGTGTATCCATGGCCGTTCTGAAGTAGGCCCAGCAGAGCGCCTTGCATGAATGTGGTAGTTTTAGGCTAGTCTTTTTTTTTTTTTTAAATATTTATTCATTCATGCATACAAGACTGGGGTACAGGCCAAAAGTACGGAGGGTGAGAGGATTCACCAGAGACAGAGCAGGGAGCAGAACAGGCAGACAGACTGAAATACACTGCTGAGGGGAGCAGCAGGGAGACAGGAGAGGTCTGCTGTGCCATGTGGGTAGCTCCCTGGCCAGCCGGGGATCAAACTCATGCTGCAGAGGCTGCGGACAGCTTCACAGTGCTGTGCTTAACCCTTTGCTCCACTAGGCAGGCTCTAGGCTAGTCTTAAATACGCACATTTGAGATTGTAAGATATGTGAAAGAGTAAATGCATAAAATTGGAATGCTGGGCATCACTCTATCCCAACTTGAGCCCCTACTGCTGAGAGAATAAAAGAACATCAAGGCAAAAACATGCTACCATGGATTGGGGTATAAGAAACCAATTGAACTAATCAATTTTTGCATTATGGTGACTTGCTTAGGAAACCCCAGCAGGCTGGGGCAACGATGGCTGATTGGAACTGTGGACAGGAGAGACAAGCGGTGCATGGAGAGGGATCAGAGGCACGCAAGGCGGATGGGAGACCTTTAGGCTGGTGGAGGAAGCTCTCATTAGATGTCCTATGAAAGCGGTAACCAGCAATCCTCTCTGATTTGGCCCCCTCTGGATCTCTGCAGATTCTCTAAGATCTGCTATTATTCTGATAGGGCCAGTGGCTCTAACACCCAAACCTGACCTAGCAGGGGTCACTGGCACAGAAAACCTCAGGTTTGCAGAGTAATGACCTCGGACTCAAAGACATTAGATGAGAACTTCTCCCAAGTACGTAGGGACAAAGAGGAAGTGCTTGAAAAAGCTCCCCAAAAAACTCTGGGCCTGTGTCCTCATCTGTAAAATGGGGATACTAACTCTTGACCCGGGTACCTTCCTTGAGGTTGCTCTTAGAATAACTTACATACATATATAGCACGTGCATTCACAAATCACCCAGAGAGCAGACTGCCTTCAAGTTTCCAATCCTCACCAATCCTCAGAACCACTTGGCAGTTATTATTATTGTTGTCGTCTTTATTTTACTCCCACTTCATTGTTTGGTACTGAGGCTCAGTGATAGTTTTCAATAGATTTCATTCAAATCCAGGCCCAACAGCTTTCCCCACCACTGAAACGGAGCATAAACACATTCTGTAAAGCAGAAGGCATCACAACGAGCATGTGGATACAATCTCTCAACGGGACACCTGACCAACAGAGCAGCAGAACAAGGTGTCAACTGCAAAGGCAGACACGCAGGAACACTGGGCATGAGGCTCCATGCCGTGAGCAGAAAAGACCAGAGAAGCCCTTCCTGTGACCCTCTGGGACCATGTCATGCTGAGCTGTTGCCCTTTGCTCAAATAACCCAGCTGACCCAAAAACCAAGTGCCGGCCAAAACTATTTTTATTTCTTGCAAACCGAACCCAAGCAGCAGCTGCCTGGTGCCAGAGCAATCTTGGTCCAGGCCATAAAGAATACAGGAAACTGCAGGGCTCCACAAGTGCTGGCGAGCGGCCAATCGAATGCTAGAGAAGGAGGGGGCCACGAGTTGGTTTCTAGCTCCCCCGCCCCACCTCATGCCTGGCAAGGTCTTCTAGGGACAAGGGGGCAGAATGTCAATGTTAAACCAGCAACCCCATTCCACACTCAGATTTCCCCCCACCAAGAGCAGCTCACAGTTGCCTGAGCCACTTACCGTCACTGGAGATACCGGCACCGGCTCCATTCTCATGTGGGTCTGACAGGCACCCACAGGGTGACTAAGGGAACCCAGCCCACGGAGTGTCACCTTTCAGTAGGAGGCTGGTGTCATGCATCAGGCCACGGGAGGAGGAGTTTGGACGGGACTGTGCTCCAATACGGGTGAGTGAGTTCTCCCTCAAGCTGGCAAGCAACACGCCCTTATCTGTCACCCGCAAACATAAGTTATTCCCAAAGGTCCTCGCTTGGCCCTCCCCTGACCTCAAGTTCAGGTCCTTAAGAGCCTACCCACACTCTCAGGGACTCACTGGCCCACAGGGCGGCCTCCCCCAACTTGCCACATGCTTGTACTTAGGTCTACTTGGCTGCTCAAGCAATCTTCCCCTTGCCCAATGTTATGCTTCCAGAATATGTTTTAAATGCTCCTGAATCACAACAGCCTCCTGTTCCTCTGTGTAAATCTGGCAGGTGCCTGCCTGCAGGGGAGAGGAGATCCCCTTAGAACCTGGAGGCAGGACAGAAACAGAAGCAAAAGTATCAGCACAAAGAATGGGTGGCCAAGGACCCACCAGCTGGCAGGTGGATGATGCAATATCTTTTTGCAAGTTCAGAAATCTTAAGTATGATAGAAGCAGCCACCTGTGCCTGCCAGGACATCCAAAGCTATCTGGTAGACATGTTTAAAAAAAAAAGATTTATTTTTATTTATTTATGCATACAAGAACTGGGGGTATAGGCCAGAGGTATGGGGGTGAGAGGATTCACCAGAGACAGAGCGGGGAACAGAACAGGCAGATTGACTGAAATACACTGCTGAGGGGAGCAGCGGGTGAGACAGGAGAGGTCTGCTGTGCCACGTGGGTCAGCTCCCTGGCCGGGGATTGAACTTGTGCTGCAGTGGCTGCCCATAGCTTCATAGTACTGAAACTTAACCCCTTGTGCCATCAAGGAGGCCAGTCTGGTAGACATCTTAACTTGTACTCCAGGAGACGGGGCTGGGGTTATCACAGGTCACAGTGTTCCCCCAAAAGTCTTCTGCTCCCACTGCTAGACTAAGGGGTGTGGGGACACTTGGGGATAGGCAAATCCCATGTCTCTGTTTTATAGGTAAGCAGAGGTCAGGGGTCCCATGTGAAATCAGTGACCCAGTCATGACTAACACCAACGACCCCAGCTCCTGCCCAGGGTAACTTCTGTACTGAGGCATCATTCACGGCAACCCTCCTGTTCTTGAACACCTACCTGGGGGACTCTGAAATTAGCTGGGTTCACATCTTGGCTCTGCCACCTACAAATGGAGTGAGTCTTAGGCAAGTCCAATGTCCCCTCTGGACCTCACACTGCTCATCTGCAGAGCAGGGCAAGGTTATATCTACAGGAAAGAGTTGTCGAGAGTCCAGTGTACCCAGGCGGGGCATGGAGCACAGAGCTGGGTGCAATTCACATGCTCATCACCTTAGAGATCGCCAACGGTGATCTGCGTAAGGGTATCAGAGTCAGAAAAAGCCCCGTCTGGAAGGCAGTTCAGGGAGAACTCCCGGAGAGAGCTAAGAACAGGAGATGTCTGCTCTGGGCTTTTGAAAGTTGAGGAGTAGTTGACCAGGCCCCTAAGGGGCAAAACAGCTCAAGCTGAATTTGCTCTTTGTACTCTTAGATAGTGAGTGTATAAAGCTACTGGCTGCAGATGGGAGTCCTGCCAGTCGCTAAGCCAGGAGCAGAGATAAGCAAATTGGTTGTATTATGAAAGATAATCACTTGTTTTCTTCAATATTTTTACATCTGAAGACATGTAGCAACCCTCATATAATGGGGTAGGAGGTGCAGCCTCCCCCGCTGGGAATGCTTGAAAAGCAAGCGCATACCTTGGTGTCACCCAAGTACCTGCCTTCCATGGTGGCTGTGACTGGGGATGCAGGTGCCAAGTCAAGCTTTCTTGTCCCAGAGGAAAGAAAGTTCAAGGAGAGCACAGGAATGGCAACTCACAGCTCTCAGGAAGGCCCTGCTCTGTTATGCTACTACTGACTGACTGATTATACTAACTAAGCGCCTTATGCTAATAAGAGCAACACCACCGCCTCCTGTTTTAACATCTCAGCTTCAAGCTCTCAGAACTCACAGCAGCCCTATGAGTGAAGTGTTATCCTTATTCCACTTCACAGTATTATTAGCCCATTTTGCAGATTGAGGTGCAAAGCCTTTGTCCCTGCCTGCCTGAATCCAGACCCCAGCTTTGCGAGATGAGCAGGCTGTTGATTCAATGCCTTGATTGGCCACCCTCGTGGGTGGGTGAAATCAGAAGCCCCGAAGGGAGGTCAGCAGTTCTCAAACTTTGCACATGTCAGAACACCTAGACTTTCAAAGGTCCCAGCAATCCAGCCGGAGTAAGCACAAAATAGCTGTTTCTGTGATTTTGTGCCAAATCCCACCACCTGACTCTAGTGTGGAGGAGGTGTGCATATCAGGGGCTGCGATTTGGGAACTTTTTAAGAAAAGTTTGTGGACTTCGGTTTTTTTCCCCTAGTCAGGAAAAGGCACAGATGATGCAAAGTCACAGGGTCTCCATCGACTGCATCTGCAGTGGACTGAAATACATCAAATATATTTTAAAATATCATGAGGTCATGATGTTATTCAAAGCAAAGCCAAACAACCTGGTCAACACCTTGGGAGATTGTTACCTGGTCAACAACCTGGTAACACTCATTATTCTGCACAGTGACTTTCCAAAAAGAAAAAGAAAAAGAAAAAGACTATAATGGAGCATTTACTCTGCCTTTCCTGTATTTCAAAGTCACCAAATGGTTGAAGAAAAACCTTTTTTTCTCTAAAGAAAGTCATCTATTAAAGAACAGTGACAACTAAAAAGATGCAGAAAGATAGTGGAAGTAGAAAACGACCTTAGCAACTGTGACGAAATAATAACCATCTAGGCGCAGATCAATGGCTCGGAAAACCATTTAGTGGCAGTTGTCAGGGAACTTACAATGGAGTGCATGCTGACACCCCCAAACTCACTGAAAAGTCAGCATGGCCATGGGTGGAATAACCTGACAAATTCTTGTTCTCGAGGGGAGCGTAGAAAGCACACAGCAACACCTTCAGTGTTCTTGACAAGGATTTGCAGCAGGATTAACTCAAGTCTCTGGACCTAAATTGGTGGCCTAGGGGGTTGAGTCTCAGCACTATCACTGCTATGACCTGAGTCATAGCACAATCCCTGACCAGAGTTATACACATGGCGCAGCAGATCTCTCCTGTCCCCTTAGATTGTATTTCAGTAAAAAAAATAAATAAAAATGAAAAAAGCAAAGTGCTAAATTATTTATTTTATGGAGCAGGAAATGGGTACTAGATTAAGGACTCATCAGTAACTGTGTTGGTGATAATCGTGGCAGTGGTTTTTTCGTTTGTTTGTTTTTAAGTTCTCAACATTTTTTAGAGATAGGCACTAAAGTCTTTATCTTGCTCTGGGATTTGTTTGAAAAATACTCCAAAAACCCAGAATTCTAGTTTAGGGGGAAGTCTTTAGGGGGAACAGGGACAGATGTCTACAATTTATATGAAGTACATTAAAAAAAAAAACTAAGATAGCTAAGAGAACAGACAGATGACAGAGCAAATGCAATAAAATGGTAGAGCCCAAGGGGTAAATATAGGTGCACTTGCTGTAAAATTCTTTCAACTTTGTTGTATATTTGAAAGTTTTTATAATAAAATGTTGTGGTAAAACACTGGATAAAGGGGTGTGTGGGTAACTGAAAATAGAAGAGCAAAGTTATTGAAGGTGGGGAGTGATTACATAGGGGTCAGTGCTAGTCATTCTCCCTCTGAATTGTTTTTTAGGTTAGCCTTTTTTAATATACAGTTGTTTTTTTTAAATACAAAAGGCAAAATGTAAGGCACCCTGCCTGCTGATGAAAACCTCAATGTTAATAGTAAATATTCATTAGTTACTATCTTCCAGGCAGGCTCTGTATTATACAATTTATAATCATTATCTCATCCCACTCTATGAGATCAGTATCATCAGAAGTCTAACTTTATTGAAGACGCTTAGGGTTTGAAAAGTTAAACTTGAGCCCTCCCTTGTGGCACAAGGGGTTAAGACACAGCATTATGAAGCTGTTCTCAGCAGCATGAGTTCGATCCCCGCCCAGGGAGCTATCCACATGGTGCAGCAGACCTCTCCTGCCTCGCCCGCTGCTCCCCTCAGCAGTGTGTTTCAGTACATCCGCCTGTTCTGTTTCCTACTCAGTCTCTGGTGAATCCTGTCACTCCCCCGCATCTCTGGCCTGCACCCCAGCTCTTGTATGCATAAGTAAATTTTTAAAAAAAGTTAAACTTGCCCCAAGCCACCCTTGCAGTGAGCATTTGGCGTCTCGCTGTACTCCTTCCTGAAGCCCGCGTGGCTGAGGTGATGTGGCCCGTTCTTTTTCTGGTCATCTAAGACCCTTCAGTCCTTCTGCACTTGCTGCCCCATGTTCTGGAATGTTCCTCTCATCTCTAGCACTTACACACTCTGCCCCCAAGCATGATTATCTTTTGCTCCTCTGTCTTTGGCTCCCATATTCCCAGCTCTCATCCACCCGACACCCTTTGGGAGGCATCTCTATGACACGTCCTTCCCTTCATGGGGCTTATACATGCTGCTACCACGCCGTTTTCTCCCCACTCTGCTCACCCATCTCCCCCGAGGGAATGTAAGCTAGCTGAGGGCCGGGGCTGGCTCCACCTTGCTCTTGGCTCCCCAATACAGTGTCTAGCACACAGCAGTGTATCTGATGGATACACTGAGGTCAGCGCTGAGCTCAGGTGCACCTGACTGCCCAGTCCAACGCCCCTATCTCTCAGGAGTGTCCTCCTACCCCAAAGAAGTGTCAAGGTGAGGCACCGGGCAAGCACCTGTATGGGCAGTTAAACCCATCAATGTCCTACTCCCCCTACGGTGATATAAGGGGTATCTGGAGATGTCACCCAGAAGGCCTGGGTTCCTGCTCTGTGCCGTCATGGCTCCCTGTTTCATCCCTCCCAGGGCTCATCACAGGGTGTCAAGTGCGAGGTCGTTATCACAGGCATCCATGTCTCCTCTGCCGAAAGTAAAGTCTGTGAGGGTAGATGGGGCTTAAAACCCAGTTCCACCCAGATTGGTCCCCCCCCCCTTCCCAACAAGTAGATGTAGCTTAAACCCTGGTAATTGACTTTTCCTAATGAAAAGCAACGTGCCTGACTGAGGGTTCGTCGCAAAGGCAGTCACTTCAGAGAAGGCAGCTGGGATAAACAACTACGCAGCTAAGAGCCAGGCAGCTTCCACCACTGAGGTTCCATTGTTTTAATTGATTTTGATAACCATTTGGGGACTAGCTTCCCCCCCCCCTTTTTCTATTCTTTCTCTTCCCCACTGTTTATTTCTGTTCTAATGCTTTTAAATTCACCAGTAAAGTGATCCCCTAAAGCCCTAGGCCCCAACCCTCAACTCCAATAAAAAAGGAAGCCAAGCAAGGGCTTTCTCTGGAACTCACTGTGGCCCAGGTGTGCTGTGTAATTTCCAGATCTTACTTCCAGTTAAATAAGCTTTTTTTGGTTCAAAGTTTCCTTCTGGTTATTGCTGAAGGACATCTTGTAATCATAACAAGAACCACAAGGACCAGTTCAACTACAACATCGGTTGCTGATAGGCTGAGACCTGAATTAAAGAGCAGGCTTTTGAAAACAAATGACTCTGGAAATAGGGGTCTTTTGTAAATCCAGTTCAGACAGTGGGAGATATGTGGCAATCTTCTAACAAACCAAGGAGATTACTGAATAATAAAGATTAATTTTATTGAGTACTCACTACACATCAGTCTTCGCTGTGTGTTTTATGTCCATTATCCCTTTAATTGTTCACAAAACTATTAAGCATGTGATCCCATTCTGCAAATGAGAGATAAGGTGAAGGGGAATTCTGTTGCCCAAGGGAAGTGACAAGGCAAGGAGGTCAGTTGGGATGGCTAAGGGGTGTGCTTGTGTGCACACACATGTGCACCTAATTTCCTTACCTCTTCTATATACACCACCTCCAAGGCTGAGTTAGTGCAATTTTCTAAGTTAGTGGGTCTCCCTCCTCTAGAACCCTCTGCTACTCACTCTTCTGCTACAATCCACCCAGAAGCCTGGAAACCTGAGCCCTATTTTACGTGTTTATGCACGAGTGTGTGGGCAGAAATACACACACACCTAGAGTCCTGCTTCTTCCAAGATTCAGCCTCCCTAGATTCTTAAGGGAAATGAGGATGACACAAAGTGAAAAAAATTGTTCCATATTTCCCAGTAGTGTCTGGAGGATTCCAGTCCGAGAGATGGTCCCCATCCTTGCCACATTCCAAAATCACATCTCGGAGTCCCACTGCAAGTTAGCACATCAGCACCTGGGAAATCCTTCTGGAAAGGGTCATTTTCTCACCATGCAGCTAATGTCTCCCTAACTAATGGGTGCCAGAGCCCACGCCCACCTCCCATGGCTGGGATTGTGAAAAGGTCACCTCCTTGCTTGTAATAGAGAAGGAAATACCTGCCAACAGGGTCTTTCCAGCAACTCTACTCTATTGAGCCCAAGAGATCAAAGTTGTCTTCTGATCTCCCTCTGACTCAGGATTTAATTTGATTTGAAAAGGCAGAGTTGTAGTTAGTTCACAGAAGGGCACAAACCCCAGGCTGTTTGAGTGTGGTTGTTTTCTGGGACCCCAGCAGGGAAGGGAGCTGTTTGGCCCAGGTCTTCATCCTGGGACTGACTTGGATGGAGGCTCTGCCATTTATCTTTGACCCTGGAAATTCTCCAAGCCTTGGTTTCCTGGTCTGTGAAATGGAGTAATAACAGTTCCCTCCACAGACTGTTCTGGGGTGGAATCAAACATCTGGAGCATGCCAACTACTCAATAACCCATATTCTCCAGTGCAAGGAGCCCAAAAACCCTAGAAACGAGCACAGCCTGCCTTCTGGAGAACTGCCTTTCTCTATGCAATATGCGTACTATTAGCACAGAGAGAGCAATTAGAATAGAATGTGAAACAGGCACAAACATTTAAGTAAAATGCTAGATTTCTGCCTGTGCTTCCAACCTTCTCCAGGTCAGATGCACACTCCTCTGAAATAATGAGTCTCTGAGTCAAAGTTCAGAGGGAGTTTTAGAATAAGTTATGCCAAAGTTTCCACAAAGATAACACTGAAACCTCCATTTCAAAAGATTTAAAATATTTCCCTATAGAGAAAGCACATCTCATGTGATACTCTAATTTGTCTCAGCTCTAAAGGTGATACAAGTACCAGTTTACCCAACCTCTGAGCAGGAGCACAGCCACCTCCTTTGTATAAACATTAAATACCTCACCTGACTCCTCAAATAAAGACCAACATTAGGGATATTTCCAGCATTGGGTACGGGCTTTAGGAATTGACCGGCTCTTTCCATGTAAAACTTGAGAAGTTGCTGAAGAAATGTTTTGAAAAATCTCGTAAGAAACTGTCAGAGGGAGGAAAAGTCCATTTATAAAACTTTGTTTTTAAATGGAAAGTGCAGGTACTCCCTTAGTCCTAGGCACACCTGGGTGGTCAGTCACTTTAGCTACAGAATAGTCCCCTCATAGTCAAATAACACTAATGACCGTCATGAGAGATAGAACTATGTCTCCGGTGAATGCACAGAATAAACGGTCTTGGAAGAGCAAGGGTCTGGGAATTTTTACACCAATGTGTGCCCAGCAGCTCCTCAAGGAGGGGGGATCAACAAATGGCTGATGCAGGGAGACTCAACCCTATTTTCTGCTATTGACTTCTACTTTTTAAAAGTTGAAAATCACATCTTCCTAGAATGCAGGATCACTATCAAGGCTGTAGTCCTGGAGTCTGCTTATAAAACATGAACAATGGTTTCAGAGCTCGGACAGTTAAGGTATTTTTCTGTAAGACAAGTTTGGAGGGAGAAAATCACAGAACTGCTTTTAAGTAAACTGAAAAATTCAATCTACCATTTCGGTTTATGTAACTGAGGAAAGAGCTCGCACAGGGATTCCTAGCAACATAACCATTCATAGAAGCAGACAGGCCTTCTCCTTCATCTACAGCATATTCCCAGCCTTTGGATCAGCTTCTCTCAAACAACTAGGAGCTGTTGTTCCCCTGGAGACCCAGCCAGCAGCCTTTGCGCCAGTGCCATTCTCTGCATTAAATGTCCATTCACAGGACTCCTGTTTCTATTGACCCCAGGCAGGGGCGGGCTCACTTACCACCGTCTCTCCACTTTGTTTTTTCCATGTCCTCCGGGTTACATTTTCCAGGTTCCTTGTTTTGCTAAAGGCCAGAATCTAAGCCGGCTAACTGCTCACTCCTGTGGTTTGTAAATGTCACTTTTAGATTAACTGGCCTCTGCTGTTTAAAAATATCCCAGCGCACTTAACCTTCCAGGCTCTGCAGAACAGCAGGGAGGAAGCCAGCGCCAAGCCAGTGGCCCGGCCCTGTCCCACCAGGAAGGGCTCTGCTTCTCACGGGCAACCCCGTAACTCACTTCATTTCAAAATTCTTAGATATCTAAGCCATGAGGTGTTTAAAGTCCACGTTGTCGTGAGCAACAAAAACAAAGTTGTTTTGGTATTCCTATGTACATGCTGGAAATTAACTGCATATGGAATGTTGGGCTGTTTGAGAAATGGCTCCTGGAACCAGCCCACAGTTTAGGTTTGGATGGTTTAAGTTGATTGCTATCAGATTATCTGGCTTTCTTTCTTTTTTTTAAAAAGATTTATTTATTTATTTATATAAGCACTGGGCACAGTCAGAAGCGCGGGAGGGTGAGAGAATTCACCAGAGCCAGAGCGGGGAGCAGAGCAGGCAGAAGGACCAAAGTACACTGCTGAGGGGAGCAGCAGGAGGTCTGCGCACCAGGTGGGACCCTCCTCCGGTGGCTGGGGAGCAGCCGGGGATCGAACCGGCACTGCAGAGGCTGCGGGCAGCTTCGCAACCCAGTGCTTAACCGCTGCGCCACTGGGGAGGCCCTATCTGGCTTCTTTCTGCAGAAAGGGTTTGGTAGAAACCTCTCAGTGGAAAGGCTACTCCAAGAATGCTTCCTAGTTCTTGTGACTGGGGGGAGGGGAGTTGTTTGATGCCCATTCTGGGCTGCTGGCTCTTGCTAGAGCTGAGTGGAGACCAACGGAAACCAGTACACCCAGCCGTTACAGTGTGTTCTGCCACTGGGGAGGGTTGGAGCATATAGGACAAAGGTCACCTCCAGGTCCAAACAGGAGCTGGTGTTGGCTGCAGGAAAGCAGAGGCCACACAAAAGGGCATTGTGTGCTCAGACAAAAGGTAAGAGTTTCAGCAACTTGGTGGCCCCATTTTGCTAAGCCAGAAAGCGCCTTACAAAATAGCCAGAGCACTGAATCTGTGCAAAAGTGGTTTAAATGGCAGCCATGACAGGTGTGGCCTTCCCCTGCCTACACCTCCACATCTGCCAGCTTGTCGCCAGTCTGCTTCTTGGAAATTTTCCCACTGGACTTGCAAGCAGAACACACACTCACTACCTGTTCCCTGTGGCCCCTGGAGGCCTCGGTATCATCGGCTGTAACCTGAGATATTCAAGTATTTTACATAGGAGTTGGAGGATGAAATAACCCAGGTGGAGCGCTCAGCACAATATCTGCCCTCTAAATTGTCGACAAGCCACAGCCCCATGCAGATGTTGACTGTTACATGCTTCTACCCAGAGTAGCATGAGCCATTCTCCTTTAAATGGGGCCTCTTTCAGAGACAGACCTGGCCTTCCATGTTTCTGGGAACTTATAAAATCCTTCCTTGATGACTACAATTAATTCTGATCCTGGCGGACTGTCAACTATTGGGCTTTGAAATCAGGTTGACATGAGTTCAAATTCTAGCTGTTTCCTGTGGTTTTGGGCAAGTGGTTGTTTCCTCATCTAACTTCATCATATGGTAGAGAAAATCCAATGATATGGCATATACTGAGCTCCTAACATAGTGGTATGGGGGAAGAGGCATTTAATAATATCTTTCTCATAAAATTCATTAGTTTCAACGAGACCACACACACACACATGGAGAATTTCTGGTGGCTTAATTTCTACTGACACACTCTTATTTTTACAAGTGTTTTCTAGAGGTCAATGGAAGGCTTGAAACTATTCATAAACTTTTCCCACCAAACACCAGAATAGAAAAATACATTTCTTCACACAGATTGAGAAAGTCATCCATGTCAAGATAACCTCCTCCTTCCCCCATTAAGTGACCACGTGGCCTAAGGAGTGCTAACTTGTTAAGGAAACCTGAACCCCCCCCCCCCCCAAATAGTGACATGAGGACACAGGAAAACACTCCACAGAGAAGCAAAGAATGCAAAGCACTGCCCTCCTGGTCTGCCCTCCTGACCAGTATTTGCATTCCCAAACATACTTCAAAAATTTAAAAACTGCTTCCAGCTGAGATCATCATCATAGTCACTTCAGGTTGTGAGACCCAGATTAAGTGTCAGAAGAACTCTAAATGGGAAGAGGCTGTCTCCAGCAGGCACAAGTTCCAGTCTCTTCTTAGCTTGAGTTACTGCCAGCTCTCACACCAGGACCCTCTAACATAGCCCAGAGCCTCTATCTATGTTTTCTTGCTCATTGCTATGGTCTGACAAGGATGAAAAGGCAGTCTCGCACGTACACCACAAAGCTTGCTTCTTCAGCCCCAAACCCTAAGACTTTTTATGCCAGGAGTAAAGCATGGCAGGAAGCAAATTTTAAGAGAATTTAGTCTAATGGTAGCTCGTCTGACCTCGCCCCCCTGGATTCAGACCAAAAACAGATAGTGACTTTCATGCGATTAATTATTTAACAACTTGAGGTCTCTGGGACATTTTGCGTAACTGACTTCCTTGTGTTATCATTTCCGAGAGTCCTCAGCAGATGCCCTCCCTGACAAGGAAGGAGACAGGAATTATTTTTGGCTGGATTCTCACAGGTTCCCACAGGGAGAACTGCCCAGTGAGGAAAGATGGGCAGTCAGAGTTGACTTCTGGGTGGAAGAACCTAGAACAGGGGTCCACATAGTGGCTCCCAGGCTGGGAGAGGTTTTTACATGTTAAAAGCTTGAAAAAAAATTCAAGGATTTCATGACACATGACAATCTTACTAAGTTCCAACTTCAGTTCTCAGTTTCAATGAACACAGCTATTCTGCTTATTTACATTTTGCATGCAGCTGTTTCCTCTACACTGCAGAGTTGAGTAGTTCCCACAGACAGAATGACTGCAAAGCCTAAAATATTTACTATCTGAGCCTTTATAGAAAAAGGTCAGGGTTAGAATCATAGCAAACTTTAGTGTTAAGAAAATGACAACTACATAACCAAGAGTCCATCAAAACAAGGGGTCCCTTTTAGAAATGTGGTGATTAAGTTTGCTTCTTTCTTGGGGGTGGCTCATGGGCCATGAGATGCTGTTCCGTGTCCTCTGCACTTCTGAAGTTCTATATATGACTCAAAAAACACACATTAGTTTGCTTTTGGCATTATTTAAGGCAATTCAGAGCTGTTTCCTAGAAGTGGCAAAGCCTGACAAATATTTCCTCATTTCTCCCTGGAATGTGTCCATTCTCCCCAAACTCACCTGAGGGCAATTAAGGATAGATTTTTGTCTGCATCTTCACTTGGTGAGAGCCTGCCTGCTGATGGCACAATGTGACCCCCTTTTCAAACCTAAGAACATTAGGGCCTGGAGAAGCAACATCTCAAGTCAAAAGTTTTCATCTTGACAGTCCACCCCAGCTCTAGAGCCGAGTGCCTCGCCATTGGGCACCTATCTTCCCAGTGTCCTTGCCCCATACATAGTCTGGAAACACCAGCAGTAGAAACAGGGTCTGGCAGGCAGGACACACAGCCACAAAGGACATGCAAAGATCCCGATACTTCCTAGTTCAAAGTGGCCCCTTTAGGGTCTCAGCAGACCCTGACCCCATCTAGACACCTTGTAGCCTTTGGGAATCAGAGCCACCCCATCATGCCCTGTAGGTGCCTCTCCCAGGGAACAGGCTCAGGGCTTACCAAGGTAGAGGGGTGGGTGGTTCCATCAAAGGGAAAGGCAAGGAAGACCTGGGGCTGGTTCTTTCCCATACAATGGTTACCAGGCAACCCCTGACCCATGGGGGGCGTCCAGGGCAGCCCAAACACTTCTGCAGACGCCAGGGCCCAGAGAGGAAGCCCAGGAAGAGCACTTGGCACAAAGTGAAACACCAACAATCTTTATTACCAAACAGGCAGGTTTAACTCTCACTCAGCTAAGAGCAAAAACTATTACTACCAGGATCTAGGAGAGGTACAGAATAAAGATTGTCTCTTAAACAAGGGACTAAACAAATATATACATCTAATTAAAGGAAAAAATTCTCCAGTGTTCCAAAAGCGATTTCAGTTTATAAAACATTTCGCAGTCAATCAACGCTGCCTTAAAAACCCCAAGTCAGGATAAACCTAAGAGAAAACATTTCCTCTTTAAAAAAAACAATAAAACCCTTTCTCATTCCTGTTAAACTTTCACAAATTATTCCTAGAAACACCCACAGTAAAGCGTAAACATGAGCCAGCTCACCTCCGCCTGCTCATCCTTTAGGATCATTCCTCGGGAATGTTCTTCTCAACTACAACCAGGTGGCTGATCCCCCAATTTCAGGGCTAGATTTTTTGAAGCTTTCAAAAAAAAAAAAAAAAGTCCCCATGATGCTTCCTTCTGGAGGCCTGTGGCTGTGTGGAAGACCAAGGGAAGCTGTGGACTTGGCTGGCTTCAAAGACCATCCTGGGGCCAAGGGAGGCCTTTCCAAATAAAAAAACTTAGCCCCTTATAATCTAAGTCTGATCTAACAGGTAAAAATGAGTAGCAACAGGCACCAAAAGGGGCTCCCCTCATCCCACTTTTGCTATTATGCAGGCTAACAGAGGGGAGAAAGAGTATCTGACCTCATCTCCTTTCTGAGGAGCTCAACTGACGGCTTGTGTAGGCCAAAGCCATGCTGCACAGACACAGGCGCGTGCTGCCATCTTTGTTTTTTTTGGCTGGATGAAGCCGCTGCTGCTGGGCAGCCTGGCTCACGGCTGCGGAACTAAAGCTTTCCCTTTTATACAAGAGTGCTTAAGAATTACCAGGGAAATCATTTTTTTCAACTCAACATGTTAACTGGCAAATACTTCAACACCAGTGGAGGCCCCGACTTGGTGCAGGGTCACAGATCCTTCCAGTTGATGGGTTCCTTGCCAGACTTCCGCAGCAGCTCATTGGTCTTAGAGAAATGTCTACACCCAAAGAACCCCCTGTACACAGACAACGGGGAGGGGTGAGCTGTCTGCAGCACGTGGTGCCGCTTCTGAAAGAGAACAAAAGAGAAAGGTGACATATTTGGAATTTTTTTTTAAAGATTTATTTATACAAGAACTGGGGTACAGGCCAGATGTACAGGAGGCTGAGAGGATTCACCAGAGACAGAGTGGGGAACGGAACAGGCTGACCGATGATATACACTGCTAAGGGGAGCAGCAGGCGAGACAGGAGAGGTCTGCTGCGCCATGTGGTTTCTCCCCAGCCGGCCAGGATCGAACCCACACAGAGGCTGCGGACAGCTTCACAGTGAGGTGCTCAACCACACTTGTATTTTAAAGAGTAGCTACCTCTGCTGGGTTCTGAGGATGCAGAGCCCCAGGCTCAGCTTCAACTGGGCACCACTTAAGCAATTTTTAAGAGTTCGTATGTTATAACTCAGCACCAAGCTGGCATTTGCTACAGGATGCAGGCAGATAAGGGGTTCACTGTTGTACCACTTTCGTCTTAAAGTCCCGGGCTATAGAAACCACCTAACAAATCCGTTTTCCAAAACATCCCTGCCTTCAAGGAGTTTAGTCCAGGAGGGACCCTGATTGAAGCCAGCAGCGCAGTGTGGTGAATATCATAGTCTAGCATTTGAGTCCTGACCCTGCCACTCAGCTGTGTAGCTGCCACTCAGCTACCAAGGGGAAGTCACTGAACCTCAGCAAGCTGCACTTCATTTCTCATTGGGAAACCGGGAACCTCAGTAGAGCCTCACTGGTGTCACTTGTGAATTACTGTTCAAGAATCAATGATGCAGTGTCTGAGAAATGGCAGTCTGGCAGGCAGTACAGGCCCCTGGAGATGTGAGCTGTGCTGAGCTCTGAAGGATGTTAGTCACCTCTGAAGGAGGAAAGGACCTCCACCCACTGGGCAGAGGAAGCAGGATGTTCAAAGGCAGGCAGGGGTGACATCTGGGGGTTCTGCCAGTCTGGAGTTAAGGGTAGAGAGAAGGAACTGTGGCTTTCCTTAGTCCAAGCTTGTCAGCCTCAGCCATGGCCTTCCAGGGAGAAGGATGAACGCTTTGGGCCAGATGAGATGATGGAATGAAGCAGGCAAAAGCAGCCAGGCGGGGGTTGGTCTGAGAAGACTACGGATGAGTGACTGGGGGAGTGGGGGACGGAACAAGGTGGGAAGGATAAAGGAAGAGCAGAGGTGTAGAATGACATCTTCTTTCTGGTTGGACAACTGGTAGACAGTGGTACAGAGGAACAAGTTTAGGGGGCAATGGAGGAGGAAAGGTGACTTTCACTGGAGAAATGTTAGGTCTAATGTACTTATGTGTTACCAGGGGGCTGAATACCCAGATCCTGTGCACAGGCAACGCACTGGGCTGAACGCGTCGCTTGTTTTAACCATCAAGATAGTTTAATGGCTGTTGACTTTCAGCCCAAACCATGTTGAGAATAATAATAAAGATTATGAATATACTAACTAGGAGCTATGAATATACCGAATATGACCATGACCCGTAAGGCAGAGACCTGCGATTACTCCTGCACAGACTTCTTAGATAATCGGCTCTCCGCATATGTGCATTCACGCCAGACCTTCTTTCTCTTTTTCTCTTCTTTGGGAAAAGAAAAACACCTGGAATTACCTTGTCCATTCACACAGTACATTCAACTCAACGGAGAAAGCTGAATTTGACCAACACACTACACTGCTGTTTGCTTGTATGAGCATAAAAAAGCAGTATTTTAGCATAGACATCATGCCTTGTTTTTGAACAAGTGAATCTACTACCTTAAGAAAAAATACCCAAGTTAAAAAAATGAAGACAACTCCATCTAAGAGAGTGAGTCAAGTCTGTAGACCTGAACTGCATCACTGGCTTAGAGGCCTTATACTCCTGGGGGCCAACCTGGCAGGCAAGTTCTATCCCATCTCCACTATCACTGTAGCTTTGGGCAAGGAACTTCATCTCCAGGAGGTCCAGTAGAAAAGGGGGTCCGTTGCGTGCCTACTCTTACTGTCTTTGCAAATATGAACCAGATGCTTGCATGCAAAATGCTTAACTGGGTGCATGAGTCAGGCGAGAGCCTCACTATACTTGCATTTTCCGATACACTAGTTACCTCCTGCTGATACACAAGAACCTGCCAGCCCACTTCAGTCCATCCCTTCAACTCCACTTAGTGAAGGGCTTCCTCTGGAGTTCCCCCCAACCCCCCTTCACTCTACCATTCTCCACCAAACCACCACCATCTCTAACCTGTCCCTGTCACCCAGAGAGAAAGGACAGTGGTTCACCCCAGAGTGGCAGCAGCTAACTGTGAAGAGGACTGGGATTTTTTAGGAGGCAAGGTGACAAGATTTACTGGTGACTTTTTGGTCCTTCACAAAGCAACCAGCTATGTAAATGCTTTTCAGTACATGAATGGAGGAGGTGGGAGGAGGTTGGGGGAGGACACAGGGAGGGCAGTTATGAAGGTGAAGGAATTGGTTCGGTGGTGCTGGGCATAGGCCGGCAGAGCTCACTGCCAGCATTCTTGTGGGCACGTCACTTTTGTGATTAAACTAAATACTCCGTGTTTTCTATATACCCCCAAATTTCTGAGAAACCATTAATTTTGTTCATTACTTATTGCACAGTTTGCTAAATGAATGGTACCTGGGGCCTGTGCATCTTACTAAGTGGGGCAAGTTTATCTCCCCCTTACTAATAGCATTAAATCAGAAAACAGCTGTTTTCTTACACAACTAGTCATTCTTGTTATCTGTCTGAATTTTGCTCAATTTTCAATGGGAATTCTAACCCTAACTGCAGTATTCTTAAAGGAAACTAAGATTCATTTAATGATATGGATTTTCCAGGACCACATAGTCAAGAATTCCTAGAATTCTCTTAGCTGGTTTCAAGTGTCAAAAAACAAACCTACCCTATCGATGGCACTGCCCTTCTTCTGAGCATATGAGCCCCAGAGCAAAAAGACGAGGCCACTGGAGTTCTGATTCAGCCAGGACACAACTGCATCAGTAAACTGCTCCCAGCCTCTCTCCTTATGAGAGTTGGCTTGATGTGCCCGGACAGTGAGGACAGCGTTGAGCAGGAGAACACCTACGAACACACACAAAGAAACAGGTTAAAGGTAAGCGGAAATTAGTAGGTCCAAACACCTGACGGCGGGCGGGTGTCACCATGTGACGAAACCACGCTGGTGTAGGCAACTGAAATTAGGTCAGAAAGAAAAAGCCTGACAACACGACCAGCGGTTCACCTCTGGGTGAGATTAGTGGGCTTTTTATGTTCACCTCTGCCCTTTTAGCATGTTCTGGAATTACAACAGCGATATACATTCTATGCATAGTCAGAAAAAATTTTCCTTAAGCGGTATTAAATAACCTCAGAAAATAACAAAAGGAGGCCATAAAAGTCTCACTGACACAAAAACCTGACAGCAAGAAACTGAAGAGTAAATACTCTTCCTCTATCCTGGCATAGTTTACTTGCTAAAGAATATTCTGCAGGTAGGTATTAAGCACATAAACCTCTTGTGTGTTGAAATGAACAGAATGAGGCCACTGTACGAATGGCCCGGAGTTCAGGGAAGTGAATAAACATGAAAGAGTAACAACGAATCATGAGAGAGCACTGGCTGCAGGATAAAAAAAATCCGATGTTTTCTGACTCGCATAAATCCAGCCTTTTTATTGGTGCTCTCAAATTCTTTATGACCATCTTTTACAAATAGGAGGCTGGAAAAGACAAAACTGTTGACAACCCACCCAAAACGTACCCAACCACATGGTGGTTTACCTTGCTTGGCCCACCCAGATAAATCTCCGTGACCAGGATGAACGAAACCATCTATGTCTGTAGACAGCTCTTTATAAATGTTTTCCAGACTGAAAGCAAACAGGGAGAATAATACAAAAAATAATTTAAAGCACAATTGTGGAAGCAGTAACCTCCAACACGATGTGAACCACAGCCTGTAAAGACGGTCTGAGAGAGGGCACTAATTCATGAGCAAGTGCCGTGTTCCTCCCCACAGGTAAACCTGCCCAAGACCTTGACAGCTACTGGCATGGAGTGGGCAGGGGTCAGGTATGCTGACCCCTACCTACAGTGCACAGGACAAGCCCTTTCCCCCACAAAGATCCAGCCCCAAATATCTATAGTGCCAACATTGAGAATCTTGTTCCAAAGGCTATCGGAAGTTCCCCTAAGTTGTACTTATAATCTGTAAAGTCTGCATCTGAAAGTAATCACAATTGGCACTGAGCCATGTGTAAAGCAATCATACCTGGGTGGAGGTGGAACAGGTCTTTGAACACTAAAGCAAAGCCCATGAGCTTGACTGGGTCCATGATAGGGATCCTGTCCCAGGATGACAACTTTTACCTGTGAATACCAGGTGGCAAGAAATTAAAACAATTCCATGGTGTAAGCTGTTTAAACGAACACCTGGCTTACCCTAACCTTGATAGGCTATACAAAGGGACATGCTAAGGGCAGCCCCCACCCCCCCAAGGGAGCGACTCAGGCATCATTTGTAATTATCTTTCACTCAAGCAACCTGTGGCACAGCCCTAACACATAACACAGGTGTTTGAAACAGGCTGGGGCCGACTTTGCTTTTACCCTCTTCATTTTCCAAATTCCCGAAGTGCAGCCACCAGCAAGATACAAAATGGTTAATCGCTTCCCAGGCACCCCATTCCATTCAGGCTCAACCATTTTAATTACCTACACATTTGCTCATCACCCTACTTTTGCTTTTTTTTTTTTAAAGATTTGTTTATACAAGAACTGGGGTACAGACAAGAACTGGGGTATAGGTCAGAAGCACGTGGAAAGGTGTGAGAATTCACTAGAGACAGTGGGGAGCAGAATAGGCAGATGGACCGAAGACACTGCTGAGGGGAGCAGCGGGTGAGGCAGTAGAGGCCTGCCACGCCATATGGGTTTCTCCCTGGCCGGCCAGGAATCGAACCCGCATTGCAGAGGTTGCGGACAGCCTCAAAGCACAGCGCTCAACCTGCTGCGCCACTGGGGAGGCCCTACTTTTGCTTTTCATGTTATATATTTGGCACATCCTTCACACCACTCACTGCAGCTTAAGTACTGATGGGCAGTCACCTTGTTTCCCAATTTTTTCCAGTACAAAAAACAATGCTGTCAACACCCTATTTCATATGCCCTCATATATGGTTGTTTTTATTTCTGTGAAAGACATCATAGTGGGGTTGCTGGTCAAGAATAAGTGCATCTTACATTTTCACATGCATGTGCCAAGTTACTTTTCAATGCATTGAAGCAATTCAAATTCCTAACCAGGAGCATATATAGATGCCTACTTCCCCTTAGGGCTGAAACTAGAAGAGAATGAGGTCAGGTCAAAGGGCCGTGGGAGTAGGTGGCAGTGAAAATTAATGAGGTGCTATCATGGCAACCTTAAGCAAGTTCTTTAGACCTATGCCAGCCACCTCTTGTTCATTCTCCTGCTTCTGTCCATGGTGCTCCTTCTTAAGATGTTCTCTCATACACATTATCCTTCAAAATCCAGCTTCAGGGGACATCTATTCAGTTGTGGGTGCTCACACCACCCCCAGCACACTGTCTACTGTCCCAGCAGGGAAGCTTTTGGGCTCAGGGTCAGGTTCCCTGGTCCTGGACAAGCCTCCAACGGCTCACTTGCAAATAAGTCTCACTGGGCCATCTGTCCTCAGAAGTTTGACGTCCCTTTCTTATTCTTCCCGGTTATGTGGATTATGGGCAAGTTCAAAGCAGAACATACTATTCAAGTAGGGCACAAAATAGTACTGAGTTTAATCGGAGTCAGTTTTGTTTTTTTCCCCGTTAACATTGAAAACAAAGCCATATTCAAAGTTCTGGCTCTAAAATGAAAAATTGAGGTTTTGCTATATGTTATCCTTTTCAAGATGGCTTACTCACCTATTTAATTTCTATTTGATTCAACAGATATTTATTACGTTGCAGGACTCCTACCTTCAGGTTAGAAAACAGGTGAGGGAAAAGGCTAAGAACAAATGCGAAAACCTCCAGTGCAAGCAGAGGCCAAACTCATCAAGGGTTTTAGAGGAAAACCAGATCACAATGGTGTGGGGATCAGGCTTCAGGGTGCTGGATGGTTTTCAAAAAGACAGAAGTGAGGACAGAGCACTGCCCTTCTGCCCAACTCTGAGGTGGGAGAAGGGGAGGGAGGCAGGGAAGTATGATGTGGCCATACAGTTCACACAGCCTGAGCCGTCAACAAGCTTCCGGACATGCCCAGCTGCCAGTCAGCAGCCAGGGTGTGGAGTGAACCAAAGCAAAGGGATCTGGCCACAGGAGAACAAAACTGTTCAGGCCAGGTCAAGAGCCTGAAAACTCAATAAGTCAGATAGAAAGAATAAAAAATGACAAGAATAAAAAGAACAAAAAACAACTACTTGCGGTAGATACCCGCAAGGTAAAAAGACTCAATAGCTGCATACTCATCACCACCACCCCCTCCAAGCCTGGCATGTAACTGGTTTCAGGACTGACTAGAAATGGGGACAGAGACACATGGTCTGTGTACACAACTTTCTTTCTAGCTGCCTAAACAGTGCATAGTAATGGTTTGAAAGAGTAAAGATAGGCCCAGCCAAACTTTGCAATGAATTTTATTCATTCCTGAATTATGGACAGTGGCCCTCACTAAGGAATGACTCCAGTGTCCCTAATTAAGAAATACTATTTGATCCTCTCCTCCTCCTTTAATGAAACCCATCCACAACCTGTACTTACATCTCTTATGTCACACATCTGAGTCCAGGTGAAGACTTGGTGAGGGGGTGGATACACAGTGTGGTGCTTTCTTTCTTCTGCAACAAATCCCATGAGCTGATTTAAAGATAAACCAGATTTAAAATCAGATACTCAGTAGGTCTAAGAATCCAGCCTTTTAATAGCACACTCTACTTGCAAGCCAAAGAATTCTGTCTGAAGTGTGAGCCAGAGCTAGGACTTCGCGGTTTTATATCCATATTCTTTTGAAATAAAAAACAACAAACAAAAACTACCTGCGCCCCACCCAGATGGATCAACCCCTTCAATTCCCTGCCCCCCTCTTTGGGCGGGGTCAAAGTTGATGGGCCCTTTGGTATCCGGTTGGCGCCAGCCCCTCCCTCCCTCCTTTCTCAGGCTCGGCCTGGCTTCCTCCAGTCGGGCTTGCGGGGGGGGCCCCCCAGGCCAGTCTTCCCCCGCAGCAGTCTAACAACAAGGGCTCAGGGGAGTCGCGACGTCTTCCAGGCCTTTTATAAAGTTCAGCAAATATAAAGGTGCGAATTTAAAGCACCGAGGAGCTGCCCCCGGAAGCAAGGAGAGCATGGAAGCCATCGCCTGCAAGCATGAACGCGGGCTCGGCCTGCCGTGCTCACAAACACGGGGCTCGGAGCCTTACCTTGATGAAGTACGGCTTCCCGAACTCCCCGCTGAGCTGCTGCTTCCAGCTCTCGCCCAGCCCCACGGGCACGTTGCGCGCGGCGAGCCTCAGCAGGGCGGCGGCCTTGTTCCTCTGGATGCGCACCAGCTGCTCGGGGCTGAGCGGCGACGAGGGCGGCGTGCCGGGGTCCTCCTGCGCGGCCCGGGGCCTCTTGGCCGGGCTGGCCTGCAAGGGGCCCCCGCAGAAGAGGGTCGCGGGCTGCAGCGGGGCTCCCGCGGGCGCCCGCAGCTTCCCGGCCCAGCGCCCCAGCGCGCGGCCCAGCACCCCCATCCCCGCGGCTTCGGGCCCGTCGGGCGGGCCTCCGCACGGCCGCGCTCCAGGAGCCAGGGGCGGAGCCCCGGCCCGGGACTCGCGGCCCCCGAGTCCGCGTTTGCGGCTCGCAGGGCGGGGGGCGCGGGCTCGCGGGAGAGGCGGCCGCGGCCCCAGCGCCCCGCCCCGGACGCGCCGCAGCTGCGGCCCCACGAGGCCTTTTCGCGGCAAAACCCTCCCCTGAGGCCCCGCCCCTCCCTCCGCTGATTGGCTCCGCCGGGCCCGAGGCGCGTCCCCATTGGCCGGCGGCGCAGCATGGCCGCCGATGGCGCGCCGAGGCGCCTGTTTTGAACACGTGTGGGCATCACGCCGCCGGCGCGCCGTCCCCCCGGCTGAGGCGCGGCCCGCCGTCCCCCAGACGCGCGGGGCGCGGGGCCCGCCGCCCTCGCCCGCCCCCCTGCCCTCACCCCGGCCCCGCCAACGGCCCCCGCCGCGCCTCACCGCCGCATCCCCGCTCTCCTCAGTTACCGCCGCCACGCCGGCCCCCGGCTCGGGGCTGCGGGAGCACCGCTTCCTGACGGGCCCCGGGGAGAAGAAGGAGTACAGCGTCTTCTGGCCGATCATCCCGGTGCCGAGGAGGGAGCGCCGCCCGGGACCCGCAAGGCTGGCAGCCGCTGCCAGTCAGGTATTGGCGCGAAACGCCCCGCGCATGCTCCGACGCGGGGTCTGGGCGGGGGGCGGCGGGGGCCTAGTGCGCATGTGCGGGAGGGGCCGCCGGGCGACGCCCCCCGCGCCAGGTGGGGCTTGGGGGCTGAGGGGGCGGGCGGGGGACGCTCATCTGTTGACTTTCATTCATTTTACGTGTCAGGTCTCAGCCTGGGAGCTACCCCCCCCCCCACCTCTCCGCTGTACAGGGAAGATTAAAATACCAACCCCCCCGGGAGGCTGTGGGGGTGAAATTAGCGTTAGGCTGGTATTTGTTGCTTAGATGATCTCATCTAATTTTCACTACCTGTTTCACTGAAGGCAAACTAACAGGAGGAGCAGTCGGACATTTTGTCTAACCTGTGAAGTCTGAGGAAGACTTGAAATGCCGCCATGAAGGTTAAACTCTCAACTACTGATCCTGCAAAAGACAGCTCCGCACCCCGAGTACGTCCACCCAGGATCCCCCCACCTTGAACCCCACATCCAAAGCATCAGTAGGTCCCCTAGGTCCTGGCCCCAAAGGGAAACCCCCGTTCAACTGGTGCTCTCCATCTCCCGGCCACAATCCCAACTCGTCTTTTTCCTATATAGTCAATTTTTTTGAACTGTGAATTATATCCTACAGCTGAAGTCCAGGTTTCCTAACCCCCAGCTTCTTGCCATGCCCTCCGGCCGCTTTCCTCTCTGCCAAGCCCCTACTCTATTGCTTTGACTCAGCCTGGGCCTCAGCTCGACACTGGATGCGTCTGTATGTCCCTCCTCATGTCTCTGCATCGTTGCTCGATTGTCTCCCTGCCTGGGAAACTTCTCAGCCCCAGACTCTTCCTCTCAAAGGCCTTCCTCTCCTGCCCCACTTTCTGGCCGGTCATTCTATAGCTTATGTACTACTTAAAATTATCTGTTTATTCTTGTCTATTTCGGTCTCCATCTCCAGAATGTAACCTGGGTGAGAGCAGGGACTTCATCCTTCTTGTTACTGTTGCATTAGCACCTAGGACAAGGAGCTTGTTGTGTAAGGGGAAAAGCTCATAATTTAAAATCATTTGCCCTTCCAGCCACTTTGAAAAACATTTCAGTTTTGTAGAAAGTGAAACGTGCACTTACCATGTGCCCCAGCAGGCCCACTCCTAGGTATTTTCTCAAGTGAATGAAAATTTGTAATCACAAAAGCTTGTAGATGAATGGCTACAGTGACTTTTTTTCAATGAATTTTTAAAAAAAATTTTAATTTTTAAAATTTTTTTTACTGGATACAGTGACTTTATTTGTGATTGCTCAACACTTGAAACAACCCAAATCCATGGGTGGAATACTACTCGGCCATAAAAAGTAACAAACCACTGGGCCTCTCCTGGTGGCGCAGCGGTTGAGTGCTGGGCTGCGAAGCTGCCCTCAGCCTCTGCAGCGCCGGTTCGATCCCCAGCTGGCGAGGGTCCCACAAGGCGGGCAGACCACTCCTGCTGTGCCCGCTGTTCCCCTCAGCAGTGTGTTTCCTGGGTCTTCCTGTTCTGTTCCCCGCTCTGGCTCTGGTGAATTCTCTCACCCTCCTGCGCTTCTGACTGTACCCAGTGCTTGTATAAATAAATAAAAAAAAAACTTAAAAAAAAAGTAACAAACCATTGATACAAAAAACATGGATACATGCCAAAAGCATTATGCTAAGTGAAAGAAGCTAGACACAAAATAAATACCCGACGATTTCATTGATAAGAAATTCTGGAAAAAGCAAAACTTTAAGGGGAAAAAAAAAAATCAGTGGTTGCCAGGGACACCATACCAGAGAATTGTTAATAGCTAAGAGGCTTGGGGGAATTTTGTGGGGTGGTAGAGCTTTTGCATCTTGATTGTAGTGGTCACACAGCTGGATACATTTGTCAAAATTCTCAGAATTTTACACTAAGAGGATTCAGCACAAAGCCCTCTATCTCAGAGCTTTCATTCCGTCGAGGGTAACAGACAAAACATTATGAATAATAATATAACTCAACATGTATTTGCAGCATATACACACTTCACATGAATCCTCTGGTTTAGCCCTCATGGAGCTCCCTGGGGTGAAAGTTTTGTAAATGCTCACTGTAGAGATGGGTATGTCAAGCCCTGCGAGGTTAGCTGACCTTCAGGAGATCACACAGGGGGAAGAGGAGACAGAGATGGAAGCCAGGGAGTTTGACGACAGGACTTATGCTCCACCTGAGATGATATGCAGGTGGCTCAACTCCCTGTCAAAAGACACCAAGTTAATTCTCAGGGAGACACGACACCAAGCAGCAGGTGAAATTGAACACACCTGCTGCTTGCCATGCGCCCAGAGGGCGGAAGGTGGCGCCCGCGGCCGCCCAGAGCTGGCTGTGCGCGGGGCCTGCTCCCCGGCGGGCGGGCGGGAGGCCCCGGAAGCAGAGCCGCCTGCAGGGGCGTGTTTCCCTCCGCCCCTTCCCGGGGTGTAGCGGGGTTCAGAGCAGAGCAGGTGCTGAGATTTGAAAGGGAACCTTCTCCACCCCGACCCCCTGCTCGTTACGGGTCTTATTTTCTGCCAGTCCATTCGTGCGTATGTATGAGCGCGTGTATATTTAGCTTTTGACTCAAGCCCGCCTGCAGGTTGCTGTACTTCACCTATTTTAATGCTGGCGTGAAAAGGCGCTGCAGACACGGATCCTTCTTCACGGGGTGAAAGGTAGAGACGCCGCCTTTCTGCGTGACTTTGGGCAAACCCTTGCCTCTCTCCGGCTTCGGTTTCGCCATCTGTAGAGTAAGGGTTTGGGTTGTAGTTTCCAAATTTGCTCTGGCACGCGAAATCCCGGGGGGGGGGGGTGTTCTTTAAAAATTCAATTGCTGGGGGTGGAAGGTAGGCATTTGGGGTTTTTTGGCGCCAGCAGTTGATTCTGATGCAAAGCCACCCTGGGAGCAGGACCAGACCTACCTTCCGAGGGGCACTTCCAGTTTAACTTCTACTTCCGTCCTAGGACGTGGGGTCAAACTTTTAAAAGGAAACTTAAAAGAGTGAAAAGGAGTTTTGCTGTTGAACACTGTGCTGAACAGAGATCTTTGCAACTGGAAGCTTCGCATCGACCTGAGCAGCCTCTCTCCTGCCCCCTCACTGGCTCCCAGGTCTTTGTTTTGTGGAGACAGAATGGACAGATTCCTGGTGAAG
Organism: Talpa europaea; assembly: GCF_964194135.1. NCBI lineage: Eukaryota > Metazoa > Chordata > Mammalia > Eulipotyphla > Talpidae > Talpa > Talpa europaea. The sequence goes on along the minus strand of NC_140082.1, from coordinate 13,175,048 downwards.
GGGGCTCTTGGGGGCCCTTTGGGAAAAAAGGAGCAAGAGCAGAGGGCAGAAGGCCCAGGTGAGTTGGCAGGCGGCGAAGAGTGTGGCAGGAAGAGGCCCAGGAGAGAAGCCCCTGGGAGTGGAGCTGACGGGGCAGCGCCCAGCTGGCGGCACATTCGAGCCCAGGGTCTGGACTGTGACTATACTGTCCTGTTTGGCAAAACCCAAGCCGATGAGATTTTCCGAGAGTTGGAGAAAGAAGTGGAGTATTTCACAGGTAAGGGATGGGGGTGTGTGTGTGGAGACTGGGCAGGAATGTTGGAAGTTTATTTGATAAAACCAGTGGGAGAAATCTGACTCGGGAGCCTTTAGATACTGATGATCTGGTTCATGGAGTTACCTCAAATTATCTGGGCCAAGCACGTTACTAGGTGCTTAGGATATGACCTTGGGAAAAAACCATATGATAACCTCCGGGAGTTGACAGATAGCTGGAGTGCATCACTACCAGGCTACTGATTAGACTCATCTGGAATGGTTGGGGAAAAAAAGAGACTGGATTCTACCCAAGACCAGTTGAATCAAATTAGAAAGGGGGTGCAGGCTGGGTATCTGTGTTTTTTAGAAAGCTTCCAGGTAATTCTAACGTGCAGTCAGGGCTGAGATTACTAGACTAGCAGGAGAGATGGCAAATAACCAGCGAATTCCTCCAGAGGGTGTTCTGGGCATCACCAGCCTGGAGGACTGGTGTGAGAACTCAGACTGCTGGGCCCCGCTTGTCCCCATAGCCAAGTATCTGAGGAATTTGAGTGACATTGATGATGCAGGTCCAGGAACCACGAGAGGGGGCAGGGCACTTGAGGGCATACAGAATCACCCGAGACTCAGCCTGTAGCCTGAGTGGCTCACTCCACCTTGCAGCCCTGTGCCGAGTCCCCTAAGTTGGCAAAGTCACCCTGGTATACGACTCACGATCTTGTTGGCACTTCAGTCTTTTTATTTTGCTCCTGCTGTACTTAAGACAATTACAGTGTTAAACACACATATACACTCGCATACACACACACACACACACTTGACCCAGAACCTGCTTTCTCTAAGTGTGAGATGGGAATCCCTGTTTTCACATGGAAATTTGAGGTGGCCGCATTGATTTTTGAGGAAGAGGTTCTCAGGGCATCAAATACTATTCCCGTTTTACTTCCCTCTGGCCCCCAATCCCCGGGATGTTGCGCACTCACCCACCTGCTTTTCTGAGCAGCCGTGTCTCCTGTGCACAGGTGCGCTGACCAGGGTGCAGGTGTTTGGGAAGTGGCACCCCGTGCCCAGGAAGCAGGCCACATATGGCGATGCCGGGCTGACCTACACGTTTTCTGGACTTACTCTGTCTCCCAAGCCCTGGATCCCAGTTCTGGAGCGAGTCCGGGATCGTGTTTCTTTGGTGACTGGACGGACCTTCAACTTTGTGCTTGTCAACAGGTGATACCCTACCTACTTTTGACTTTTTTCCCTAGGCCATGGACTGTCTTTGACACATCATCTGTCTGCCCCCAAAGGAAGAGTAGGAGTCCACCCAGTTTTATTCATTTGTACGATGAGACGTCTTTAAGCACTGGGGAAGTTGTGGTGGAGCAGCAGGGTCTTCAGGGAGTTCATGGTGATCGACTGGTGAACAAGCAATTGAACAAGATAATTGACATTGATCAGTGACTTGGAGAAAATTAGACAGGTTGATTTGACTAAGAATGGCCAGGAGGAAAGGATCTGGGTTTTGGGCAGGATTACTACTGACATGTTGGGTTGGTTGACGGTTTTCAGGGCTGCCCTGAGCATTGTAGGGTTTGAAGCAGCATCCCTGACTGCCACCCCCTGGATGCCAGCAGCAGCCCCTCCTCTAGTCATAGCAGCCCAAATGATACCAGACATCACCCAGGCCCCTGGGGAGAACTCTGGGTTTAGGGGAAGGTGGGTAGAAGAGGGCTGACTGAGGTGGTGACACAGGAGCTGGTAATCGAATGGAGAGAGTGAGCCATGCAGACACGTGGAGGGAGAGGAGCAAGAGCTGAGAGTATCTGTGGAGTAGAAATCCCACTGAAATCGTTGGAAAGCAGCCAACGAGGAAAAGGGGGGGTATGGGATGAGCTCAGAGGTGGGCATGGTAGGACTGTGCATGAGTATGGATTTTATTCTAGATGTAAGGAGAAACTATGTGCTAAAGGTTTGCATATGCAAACCAGGACTAGATGTTTTTGGCTTCCTTTGGTGTGTTAGGCTTTAAAATATATATTCAGACAGGGCTTGATTAAGTGAATTGCTTCAGGCCCAGCTCATCTGTAGAGCTAGAAGGTCCCTCCAGTCCAGGCAGCAGCACAGCAGGGACGGCGCACCTGGAGCCCCACATCATACGGTGAGAAAGCGGGGATTCTGGGTGTTGGTGCATCTCAGGAGCTGTGCTCGCTCTCTTGTTGCAGGTATAAAGACGGTTGTGACCACATTGGTGAGCACCGAGATGATGAAAGAGAACTAGCCCCCGGAAGCTCCATCGCCTCGGTCTCCTTTGGGGCCTGCAGAGACTTCTTCTTCCGGCACAAGGATTCTCGAGGGAAGAGCCCCTCCCAGAAGATGGAGGCTGTCAGGCTTCAGCTGGCCCACGGAAGTCTACTTATGATGAACCCCCCAACCAACACCCATTGGTACCACAGTCTGCCCATCCGAAAGAAGATTCTGGCTCCGCGGGTCAACTTGACATTTCGTAAAATTTTGCCTAATAAAAAGTAAAAACATTTTAAGTGTTTGCATTTTTCATCTCTTCCTTCTCTGCTTGGAGGAGCTGGCATTTACGTTGCCAACAGGGCACACAAAATAGGTTTAATCAAGATTCAGGGCTTATTGTATAGCTGTGCAGAACTTGGGAGAATGTATCAAATAGGTAAATGATGAAAGAATACCAGTTGATTTTTTTCCTAACAAAATGATTCTTTTATTGCTATGTTACACGGCAGATACAAAAGGGAGCTTTAGCAAATACATAAATCAGCAGTTATTATGGCATAAACTACTAACCGGTTTTTGTCAAAAAAAAAACCAAAACCCTACTTTGCAAATAACTTAAAACCAGAAATAAGATTATCTGGCTATATATAATGTCTAATAATTTACAAAATGAGGAAGTCAGCTTTAAGGTCAGGTTAAGAGACTTTACACATCATTCACATTTACAACCTTGACCCAGACCCTGGCCCCCTGACCAAAAATCTGCTTACAGGGAGACACTCGCGCTCCTTTCACGCTGGCATCTGTCTTTCATGGGGATTTCAAAGAGCAAGCAGTGGCCGAACAGCAATCATTCAAAGCTACAGCTTTGTGATGCAGTTTACAGTCACGGGACTGGACATTAGCTCCACCAGTCTCAGGCAAAGCGGGTATACTCGCTCCAACATCAAAGCCAGGCTCTGCAACGGAATCCGAAGGGCGTCAGCCAGGACTGGCTCGGACAGTTCCGCTGCTCCTTGCATTCTGACACCCAGCCTTGTGCAGAACCTTCCCAGCACATCCTGGGGCGGATGATGCGGGCTCAGGACACAAGCTGGGAGTGGCTGCCACCTGGGCCTCTGCACTTTTTGCTGCCACCAAGGAGCTGTCAAGAAGTGTCCATGGGCTCACCCCACCAGAGGAAGCGCGGCTCCCCACTCCCTCCGGCGACTTTTTGGATTAGTGTGATTCCAAATCTCTCTGAAGAGTCTTTGAATTTGATATCTTTTAATTAAAAATCTAGCTAATAGATGCTACAGTGTCATCAAAATTCTTTGACCTCGGGCTGTGTTATGCAACTGATCTGAAGAGGGAAGAGACTGCTCAGTACTGTCTTTGTATCAGGCTGCTGGAAACCAGTACATTGAGAATATGGACCCACAGCAAAATGAATTAGAAGTCAGCAGTAGTTTTATGTTTTAAAAAAAAATCAAAAACTTTCTTTTGGTAGAAAGGGTTGGACTTTGATGGTCATCAAATCTAACCCTTTCCTTTATACAAATGAGGAAATTGGTCCAGAGAGACAGCAGCCCTGAGGTCCCACCATCCTTCTGAATCAGCTCTCACAGCAGGGCAGGGATCATCTGCGTCGCCCCCTGCTCCAACCTGTAAACCTTAAGAGCTCTGCACAGGCAATAAATAAATAGCTGAGAATAACCGTTATGATGGATCTTAGTGTAAGAAAGGGGTGTCTAAGAGCAGAGGTGTTGTGGGCATTGCAGATCTGTTCAATTCTGGCGACTCACAGTTTTTATAATAAATTATAATCACATCAGCCCAGTACACAAAAGAGAAAAGCGACAAGCCGCGTGTCACAAATGACAGAGTGGTGAAAGAATTTCCCAAAGGGGCAGATTTGGCAGGATAGCTTTTACCGCCTACAAAGAATTAAAAGGTTAGAAAAAGACATATAAAAAGGGAAGGCGTGTTCTTCAGGCATCTTGTAACTGTACTTTGCCACTCATTGAGTAATGTGGAAGGAACAGAGCTTCTGAAAAACTGTTTCTATGACAGTCAGGTCATGTAATATTCCAGAATGTAGGTGCTATAAAAGCAATCAAAAGTGAAAGGCACTTTTTCTTCTAAATTGTTGCCTTTAATAATTTCATTCTTTTTATGGATCTGCTTATTCAAAATAAAACATCTATGCTGAAACATCAGGATTAGATGGCTAACTCCCCTTTAAGAACACCTAACATTAGAATGTAAAAAAAAGTGGCTTCTGGAGACTGATTTAATTTCCTGTATCAGGTGATTAAAAAGACACTCCAGACATAGTAAATGCTTTTCTAAGAGGACGCTGATACTCTCCAAAGCATGCTAGCAGAGCTGCTCAGGGAGCCTGATTTGGTTTGCGTTGGGGCCATGGGCTCCTGTGTGGGGTCTGCTCTTAGAACACACCAGAAGGCTGCAGGATTCTAGTGGGGCTGCTTGCACACACACACATGAGATCTGAGTTTGCCTTTTTCCGGCCAGTTTTGACAGTGCCATCATCTCTAGCTTTGGGGCCACAGCAGTCATTCTTCAGACTTGTACTCCCGACTCTGGTGCTGCATCTTGGAGAGAACTCGCTCGTAGAACAGCAGGTATGCGCTGGAGGACAGCACCTCCTGCAGGCTAGCCTTGCGGACAGTGTCATCGGAAACCCACAGCCACTGGTTGCTGGTCGAGAGAGGGTTCTTTGCTGAAGGTGGGGACCGTCGGTAAGTCACAAAGTGTCCAGAGTGCATGTCTCCGTGGTGGACGACAACCGCCATCAACCGAAAGAGGTACATGGAGGAGCTGAACGGGAGGAGCAAAGGCCAGTGGCTTACAAATAAGACAAAGGTTTGTAGGCAAAAACAAAAAGAATCACAGCTGTCCAAAGATGGATGGTAAATGGTATGTCCATACAAATCAGGACTTGATAAACCAATAGAATACAGGCCTATATCTACTGGCATGGCAAGATGTCCTGTGTGTCCTGTGCATATGTGTATACTTGTGCGCTGGCGCACACACGCCTTTACAGAGTAGACCTGAGAGACTGAACTGGAAATCTCCAAGTAGTATCCCCAGAAATTTAAAACTTTCTTCTTCATTCTTGATATAGACATCAATACATGTGTACACACATATGCATTACACATATGTATATTTATGTACTTTTATAGTTGTTTTTAAGATGATGTCCATTTTAGACAAAAATAAACAGGAATGCATAATGGTGAAATCCCACCTTAAACCAAAACGAAAAAAAATGAGATCTAGATTTCCATTCATTTCTGAAAAAAAGCTAATTTTGGAAACCAAGAGAAACAGCAGCCAACAACGCAAATAAGCTTCTAAAGAGCCTCACCTGTGGTCTGGAACAACAGGGAGGCGGAAGGGCATCGGGGTTGGCAGGGTAGGCAATAAAGATGGGGAACAGGAACCATTCATAAAAATTTGTGTTTTGGGCGCCCCCGGCTGATTCAGAACTGCAAGAGAAAAAAACAATTAAAATTAGCAGTGGCTTTGGGTAAACAAAACTTTGAAATTTAACTCCCCAGAAAGGCTAGAAAGGGAAGACAAATGGTTTGTTGCTGGCCCTTAACCACAGCCCACATACTCCCAACACGAACAGACCTGCACCCCAGCCTAGAAACTTGGGGCAAGGGCAAAGGTCCTTGATTTAAAACAGTGGCCAAGGACTGAACCCGCTCCTGACCCCAGCTGTTGCCAGTGTTAATCTAGTGACCTGGTGAAAAAGGGCAAAAGTCTCCCCGTGAATAATGTCCCGCCAGGCCCTAACGGTGGATGCCAAGTTGGGAAAACCATGAAGACAGTACTGACTTGACTGGGAGCAGCTGAAGGTGGTGAGTTTAGTTTTGGAAATCTTCAAGTCAAGTGGGTGATCCTCATTCATTCAGAAGACACCTTTACAAAACTGTTCCGACGCTACAGCCCAGAGTTTTTCTCCCATGGGCTGTTTGCCCCTGGACTAGTCATTTAACCTCTTGGGGCCTATGTTTTCTCATCAGTGGGACTGAGGGTGGTGGTAGCTACCTTGCTTCACTGGGCTTAACCTCACATGAGGACAGTAATGGAATTAGGTACATAAGTAATTCTGTGCAGAAGTATAGGCACAAATAAGATGCTCAGTGACCTTTGTTCAGTGATAATTAGCCCAGACATTTCCTCCCCACCTTTCCTATATAAAGAGATGACTATTGGGAGCCAGGGGGAAGGAGAAAGAGAAGAAACTCAGGGGAATGGCGGGAGCCAGCTGCTGAGTCAACAGACCGGAAAACAAGACTGTTTGCTATCTTAAGCTTTTCTTCCTATATATTTGCATCTGTTTTTGAAAACGATATATACTTTCGTTTTTAACTATGTAAGCAATAGTTTTTAAAACTATACATCTCATTACTAAATGATTTTATAACTTCCTTTAAGAAATCATCCCTCTCCTGCCCCCAATTCTGTTCTCCGGAACAAATGTGACTCCTGAACAGGCCTCGCTCTTGTGGCCTGAGGGACCGGAGGTAGTGGCGTCCCGTTCCATCTCCCTGTGTGTGTCCTCCCGCCTCAATCCTGGGGGGCACACACCTGACTTGGGGGCTGCGGGCCGCTCCTGCAGTCCCAGCGCAGGGCCCGTGTTCTCGTTTAGCTTAGGGCTGTGTTGCCCGGGCTTGTGCCCGAGGAGGTGATACTTGTAGATGTCCATCATCAGGAATTCATTAAACTGCACGTGTTCATGCCGCTTCAGCGGCGTGCCGTGGCTGGACCAGCTCAGCCGCTGCAGATGGATGCATAAGCACTGAGGGAGCTGTGAGGGCCGGGGTGGGGGGGAAGACCAGAAAGAGCCGTGTGTCAGGAGTGGGACACTTGGGGTCCTCAAAAGCCAAACCGCCCCGGGATGTGCTGGGACTCACCTTCCCTAGTTTTAACTGTTTAACAAAAGTGGTCCGCTGGTGTTCCACCTTCTCCCCATTCAATGTCCCTCTGGCTTCAATCTGAAATAGAAGAAATGACATCTCTCTGTAGCAATTCTTAAACAGGGACAGCTATGGAGAGCTGCAGGTCAGGCTGGGGTTACACCTGTATTCACCTGGCACTTGACTTCTACCTGCTGAAATGAACAGAGCTGCCCAATTATTTATGAGTTGTTTCCATTCATTCCTTTTAGTCATTAACATAAGCAGTAGAAGGAAGACAAATGAAGATTCACTGAAACTTTGGCACTGGCATGTAACCTATTCTGTGTCTTTAAAAATTCTGTTGCACACAGTTCCTTTGATTCAGAGGGTGAAATCCATTTGCTGCAGGGAGTCAGGCAGGCAGTGTAGGCAAAAAGGCAGGATGTGAGCAGGTGGGCACAGAGGGGATTGTAGCAAAGCCTCCAAATTTTTTCTTCAAACACTCTGTGGATCAAAGAAGTTCATCTGGGAAAGACACTGGATGGCTGGGTTCTCAGCCAAGTTAGGCAGAGGTGGCTGTGGCTGAAATGACCCTCCAGGTACAGTCAGAAGAGCATAGGGCCGCGGTATGGGAAGCACTATGTCAGGAGACACAGGTAAGCTGGGGGTGGAGGGGCGGGGTGAAAGCATACCTTTGTACAGTTGTCACAAACAACATCCCGCACTGACTCTGATGAGATGAAGTGGTGAAGGCAGTGGTCCAGGGTCAGTGGATGACCCTACGGCACCAAAGAAGAAAGTTCACGATGACAAAGGAGCAGCAGACCCAAGCTATTCAACGACGGCAGTGAGAATCAGAGTTTTATTTTTGCTTACACAGCTTATAAAGTTTCACACACACAATTGAATGTTTCCTGAACAAACGGGAGCTCCAGAAACCCTAGCCTTGCCACTGGGGACAGATTCAAGAGTATGAGCACATAACACTGCAGAAAATAATGGACTTCCATACTGTTTTAGATAGTTTTGAGTGTGAGATTTGTGTGTGTTCAAAAAAGTCAAAATTCTGCAGCAGAGAAAAACCTTCCACCTTCCTTTCAACCCCCAAATCAGGCCATGGCATCCCACATTAAAACTAAGATGGGCTAGCTATGTCTGAGTACCATAAAATGCCTCCAAGCCCTTTCAAGCTCAAATGTTCCCAAACAGACCCCAAACAAGACCTCAGTCAGTACGTACCCACGTGGCAGCCGGGATACTGAGTGACAGGCTATCAAAGGTATCAAATCGAACTGGACTCTGAAACAGATATTGCAGAAAATCCAGAAAGGAACTTAGTTTCAATTCAAAACTTTGTAGATGGGAAGATATATGCCTATGAAACAGCTTGAGTATTTAGATGCTTGACATTAACACAATGACATGATATACTTACCTAGAAGCAAATTCTATTAAAAACAACTTTGTACAGGGCATCCCTGGTGGCCTAAGGATTACGTCTCAGCACTATCACCTCAACAGCCCACCACCATGGCCTGAATTTGATCCCCAGCCAGGGAGCTAACCACATGGTGCGGCAGACCTCTCCTGTCTCTCCTGCTGCTCCCCTCAGCAGTGTATTTCAGTCAGTCCACCTGTTCATTTCCCTACTCTGTCTCTGGTGAGCCCTTTCACCCCCACCCCCACACCTCTGGCCTACACTCTAGTTCTTCTACACAAAAAATTAATAAAATCTTAAAAAAAAAAAGTTAAAATAAATAAAAACAACCTGGTAAACCTAAGAGGCACAATAACACTAAGGGGTGCAGAGCCCAGGCAGTCACAAACCCGACACCCATCTACTCTTTCTAGATCTCTTTCATGAAACTCAAAAGGAAACCTCACTAGAAAATCGCCAGTATTGGTATTGTGTTTACCTGGTGTTCACAGTGTTTGCAGACCATATTACTAGTAAGTCTTCCATGGAAAGGATGCTGAGACTTCCAGTGATTGGACGTGGGATGAGGTGAACCTGGAATACAAAGCATCTTTTGATGTGCCACCAACCTCAAAAGTTACCCTCCTTCTTAGTAGGTGTAGAAACTCCCTCTTCACACAAAAAAAAAGTTCCTGAAAAGTAAACTGAAATAGCTTTCCTTACTGACTTCCACACAAAAACACAACTCATTCCCTCCACATAAGTATTTACACAGGTCCTTAAGTGCGTTTTTTTGTATCATGGGTGGTGAAGCCACATTTTGAAAAGAAATTAGTGCTTAATAATGTCTTTTTTTAAAAATTCCCCATCCACCTTATAAACATAAGCTTAAAATGTTTGAGATGTGAAAGGAAGGATATCATGAGTGACTATTTCTTCAAGATAAACTCCTGGAAAAATCAGAATAAACAAGTTCTAGAAAATGGGATTTTCTTTGGAGGGTGATATGCTAGTTAGAAACAAGGCCCTTGAGTGGGGCAGTGAAGGGCTCCAACTCGGTTTTGCTGCTTCTTAGCGATGTGCCCTCGGAAGTCTTCCTCTTCCTAAGGCTTGGCTGCTGGGAATGGGGAGAATTATCCCATTGTCCCCAAAGCCACCAACTTCATAGAATTGTCATGAAGCTTAAATGCAATATTACGGTGCCTCGCACAGAGCATAGGTTGCAAAGGTAAGTGTTCTTATCACTAGTGATACACAAAGGATGTATCCTTTTGTAATGCGTTAAGTCTTAAGAAAACAGTTATTCCCTTTCAAGGAAGACTGTGACCATTGGTGGTGAAAGTGGGCCAGAGTGGAAATGCTGAGGACGCGAGAGAGTTTCGGCTTAAGTTCCTCACAGGATCACTTCAAGGTGGCAAGAAGAAAGCCCTTGTTTGAAGTATAAATAAGACCATTTAGGGAAAACTGAGCAAGGCTGTGGTGTGAGGGAACAACTGATGCTGTTTGCCAAGGGAATCATTTAAAGCTGTTTCTAAAACACAAGTTCCTTTGCAAGGACACACAGTTCAAGTGGGACTGGATGTCACTAGGAAAAAACCCTTTTAAACAAGCAAACTTGTCATATCTAAAGAGCATACGCTTATGTGTCCCAGTGCGTGGGAAGGGCTACCTCTTGTGCGGCAGGTTATTTCTTGGGGGGTGACTTCAGACTGCTGCTGTAGGGAAGAAAAGAAACAGACTAAAAACCCTACTGCAATTCCTTTTACCCCCCAAGCCCCAACCTGAACTCTGACAAGTTTCTGTGCTAATTGTGCCACTAAAAATTCACTTTAAACAGATTTCCAAAAGCAGCTTTAATGATCCCCTCTGGTTGGCTACTATGCCTGTTTCTTCATCAAATGCAACTGAAACACATTTCTCTCTCTGGAATACTCCCCCCTTCACTGGTTAATTAGTCAACTCTCAGATTTATACTGTTCCAAGGAAACAAGGATTCAGTTAGCATTCCTGAGGCTCCTTGCTCCCCTGTATTAAGCACGGGGGAAATGACATTCTTTCTTCTCAAAGCCAACACAAATTGCAGGAGTGAATCGTTTTCGAGAGCCTTGAGATCCACAACCCGAGTCACTTGCTACAAGGCATGGAATCTAAGCCACACCCCCTGCTCCGCTCCCACTACTGAATTTTATGGAACCCGTCTTTGGAGTTTACAGTTGTATAAAGATTCTACTTGCGCTTCCTAGACCTATGAGACATGCACAAACTACCTAAAATGTATTGGAAATATTAATGATTTACCTCCAGGAAATGCACATCAAACAAATGTGTAACCCGGGGCTGCCGGTCCCGCTCATCTTCCAGTGAGGAGGTGATGACGTGGAATAATTCATGAGCATCCTGTCAAAGGGCAAAGCATTCTTCAGAGAGGCCTGAAGAGGCCAGGGCAGCATCAGAACCCCTGGTAGGGACCCCTAGGCAGACCAGCATGGCTAATGGGGGCACCTCCTCAAGGCCCAGCTCATCATACAGAAACTGTCACGTCGTAGATGATTTCACAGTAAAGACCCTGGATTGAGAGTCCCGGGGAGAGAGCAGGTAAGAAAGCTGGGTGCACTGCCCCCTGCCAGCTGTTCTAAGCTGTTTTAATTTTACTGAGACGGCCCTGACCTTCACTCCACCTGCCTACTCTTTTGTGTGAGAAGATCTGCCATAGTAACTGTTTTGAAGGGCACAGTTCCAGCGTTAAATCCATTCAGGTTACTGTGCAGCCATCACATCATCTCCAGAACACTTTCATTGTCCTCAACTGAAACTCCAGGTCCCAGCTCCCTTCCCAGCCCTGGCAGCCATGTGCTCTTTCTGCCTCTAGCCTGACTCCCCAGGGTGGACTCAAGCCACTGGCTGACTGTCCTTGAGGTTTGTCCAAGTGTAGTAGGTAGCAACATTTCCTTCCCTTCCTCCTAGGCCAAATGTTATTTCATTGTGCGCGCGCATCCACACACACACACACACACACACACACACACACACCCCACATTTGCTTATCAGTTCATCTGTTGATGGACACTTGCATTGCCTCCATCTCCGGCTGCTGTGACTCGTGCTGCTGTGAACGTGGGGGTTCGCCTGCCTGCTCCCCGCTCTCTCAGGCATACACCCAGAGTGAAGCTGCTGCATCAGGTAGCGGGGGACTACTCTTCACAGACCCCTAAAATGCCCTCTCCAAAGAGCCAAAGCTACAGCTCACTTGCCTGCCATGGGCAGGTCTCTGAAGGTGTCCATCCTGGCCTGGTCTCCACCCAGGGTCACCAGGGTGACCTCTGATAAGGGAAATGACTACTCTTCTGCTCTCCACCCCTCTAAAGGCTTTCACACCTAGAGCAAGCCCCTCTGAGCTGGCCTACAAAGGCTGACCCCATCTTCCCTCAGTGCTTTCCCTCACACACTGGGCTGGGGCCCCACGCCTCTTGGCCCAGTGAACACAACAAGCCTTCCTGTCTCAGTATCTGAATCCTTTATGCACTCTTGGCCTGGGATGCTCTGCCTTCCTGGGGGCCTCTGCAGATCTCTGTGGAAAAAGCACCTGCTCCCTGAACCCCTCTCCTCCACTGTTCTCAGGCCAGGCCCAGCCAGGAGCCCTTCTTCCCGGCTTCCAAATGCTGCACCACTGTAGCTGTTTTAAGGCTGTTGCCTGGCTTGTTCCTCTGGAACACTCTTCATAGGCCTCCCTCCTTGTAGGTGTCACATCTCAGCTGACCCCTCACATTTCTAGAAGAGTTGTTCTTATCTAAAGTAGTGCCCCCTGCCCCCAGCTCTCTGACACTCACATCTGTCCCATCACCACATTTATTTTGTTAACACATCTTGAAATGACCTGCTTACATTGTCACAGGAATTCCAGTTCCGTAAGAGCAGAACTCTCAAGTCAAGTTTGCTGCCTCAACTCCAATGCCCTCGAGTGCCCAAGGCAAGCAGTAAACAAGTATTTGCTGCAAATATAAATGAATCTCCTCCTAGGCTATGAAAGGGGGTTGGCCGGAGAGAAATGGAGGTCTGAGGATAAACCAGGCAAGACTCTTACTCTCTAGGGACTCACAATGCAGGGGGTAGAAGAGGCAGCCCACCTATTATCTAGCAGCACAAGGCCACACCCTCTCGAGACCAGCAAGCCCTGGGGGTCCGGAAAGGGAGGCTGAAAGAGGAACAGCCCATCCTTGGAAGCTCTGGGAGCTTTCCCAGACAAGGCACCTGGGCCAATCCCAGAAACACAAGCAGGGTTTCACCAGGGAGAAAAATCCCAAAGAGAATAGAGTCAAATCCAAGCCCTATTCTGTCACAGTCAGCTAATTACTTGGCCTTGGAAAAAGGAACCGTCCAGCAGAAGGGGGTGTAGCTGGAGAGGGCACACTTTTCTCACTTGTAACCTGAAGGGGCATGTGAGGATTAGATGAGACCATTCACAGAAAGCAAGCATTCAGCCCGTGCGCTCCTGCCCTCCACAGCTAGACTCTCCGGAGTGGCTGAGAGTGGGACACTAAGGTCCATTGATTAGAACAATGGTAGTGAGTAACAGTGAAGACAGGGCTCCGGGCTAGATGCTCTGATGCCTTCACAGGGAAGAAGTTGAGACACCCCGTCTCTTTTGCACACACATTAGAGCACCAGGGGGCTCAGGGACAGCTGCCTCTGGACCAAAGACAATGGAAATACCTTCAAGGAGTAACTGGGGCTTAAGAGAGTCTTGGCTGAAAGACAGGAATTAGAAAAGGCATCTGATGGCCATGGGGACTTAGACCTCAGTCACTCAGTTTAGAGAAGAGCAAAATGCCACTAATTATTTCTGGTTCTAGAGGAGGATTTGAAAATGATTTTCTAAATGGAAAAATATTTCAACATACAATTGAGATTGTATAGATTTATCAAGATGCATTGTAATATGGTATAAATATGCTTAAAAAGTAACACATGCATGGCTTCAGATAGTGTGATAATAGGTAATTGTTTAAAATAAGGGGAGCGAGAAAGCCTTCCCCCTACACGTGCCAGTTTTTAAGTGCCTCACTTCAGCACCACAGTTTGGGGAGCCCAAGGGCTGTCTCCCACTGCTCTGATCCAGTGTCTGGATGGTGGAGGCAGAAGCAGCCCCCACAAGGCTGGAGGAGGCCTTCCTAGAAGTGCTGCTGGGGCAAATATACCATTAACCTATGGAAGATACATTGTTTGTCTCTAGAACTTCACTCTGGCCCCAGTCTCAGTCTTGCTGCTGGGCACAGCCACCTGAGGAGGATGGGCCAGTACCAAAGAGGGCAATGAAGCCAGAATTGTAGAAAATGGGGTGGTTGGGGGGCTGGAATAGAGCCCTGGAGTTGCACATGATGGCTGCTGGAGGTTTGAAGCCACTTTAAGCTAGCCTCTGATGGCTGTTTTTGCTTTTTTTTTTTTTAATCAGGGTGTGGTCCAAAAAAAGGGTCTCACCTGAATATCACTGCCTCTGAGGTGAAACCACCTGCCTCTCCCTCCAGAACAAGTGTCCCTATCATCCACTGAAATGCAGAATTGCCCTCTGGCAGCTATGAGTATGCTCTACCCTGCTAATCCTCCATCCACTGGGTGAAAAGGAGCTGTGTTTCACCTCTGACAAGAGTAGGAACTCAGTTCACGATCTGGTCCCAGAACACTCAGGCTATCCAGACATCTAGTAGTAGGAGTGAACACTCAGGTCAGGAAACTACAAGGTCAATCCTGGGGGTTATTCTTCCTGAGATGATAACAGGGTTGATTTTCAGCCATCACTGGAGGCCTGCGCCCCAAGTCATCAGCGGGAGAGGTTCTCCATACGAAGCCCGTTTTGAATATTGTGTTCACCTGTTCTTCAAATGAAGAGATCTGCCATCTGTACATTCTTAGAACATCCAATAAGCAGCTTGCATCCAAGACCTCATCATCAGTAACTTCTTGGCAGGACAAAGCTGGAAGCAAGAAACGTTAACAAGATTATTAAATTCACCAGCATAACAACCAGCCAGAAAGCCTGCACAGAGTGACATGCCACGCTGCATGAGGTGTGGGGATCTTTCAAACTGCTTACTACTAGTGTCACAAATGTCAGTGTGAAGAAAGGGAGTACTACTGGGTTCCACTGATGGTGTGTGTGCTTTTTAACTAATAACTTTCAGGCCCCCCTGGTGGCCCAGGAGTTAAGTCAGCATTATCAGTAAATCTGCCTGTTCTGCTCCCCACTCTGTCTCTGGTGAATCCTCTCACCCCTGCACCTCTGGCCTAAACCCTAGTTCTTTGCCCCCCCAAAAAACCAAACTAATTTCTTACAAGGAGTTCAAACATGAGCACGGGCACCACGGAGGAGGCCCAAGCCACGGAGGAGGCCCATGCAGCATTCCTGACTAGATGACCTTCCTCACCAGCACTCCTGAATCCTTCCGTAGCCTGCCCAAGAACACCTGATAAAAGGTGACCAGTGAACATTAAAAATTAAAAAAATGAAGTATGGTAGCGTGCATACTATCCAGACACGCAGTTTGTGACGTGGGGAACCCCTACTCTCACCTCAGAACTTGGTGATCAGGGCACTAGAAAGAGTGGTTATCAGGATCTGGGGGTAGTATTGAATGGGCAGTGTTTCAATACAGGATGGTGAGAATGTTCTGGAGATGAAGAGTGGGATGGTTACACAACAATGAGAAAATGCCCAGTTATTCAATGTTATAGAGCTGTACACTTAGTGACGAAAATGGTAAATTGTGTTATGGTTATTTTACCACAATTCTTAAAAAGAGGAAAGGGCTATGATCATGCAATTCACAGAAGACAAAATTCAGTAGACCAATAAGCTCTAAAAAAAGACAAAAAGGGGGCCTCCTTAATGGTGCAATGGGTTCAGTCACAGCACTATGAAGCTATCAGCAGTTACTGCGGCACCAGTTCAATCCCCAGCCAGGGAGCTACCCACATGGCACAGCAGACCTCTCCTGTCTCATCCACTGCTCCCCTCAGCACTGTATTTCAGCCTCTGGTGAATCCTCTCTCTCTTTCTTTCTTTCTCTCTCTCTCTCACACACGCACACACACACACACACACACACACACACACACACAAAACCCCACATCTCTGGTCTGTACCCCAGTTCTTGTATGCATAAATAAACAAAATCTTTAAAAAAAAAAAAAAGCGAAAGGGGTAGCGTTCTGTATACCAAAATGGGCATTTCTCGGTTACATATTATTATGTGGATATGAAAAAACAAACCAAACAACACAGAACTCCTCAGATATATACACTTAGAAACAGATTTAAGTGCACAGAAAACAGCCAGGAAGTCACTTACACCTGACTTTTGGGAAGGAAGGAGAGGACTTGGGGGCTGGGCACTCCAGCAAAGGACCTCCTGTAATACCCTTTTTTTTTAACAAGGAGAATGTATTCATGCATTACTTGCATAATTAAAAATTATTTCTACAAGCCAAATTAAAAGACAAGAAGCAGAAGCAGAGAGGGGAGCGCGTCCAGTCAGGGCAGCTTGGCTCTGCTGGGTCACAGAGGTGGGGTCAGTGAGGGGCTCGGCTGTGGTGGTGACAGCTCCCAAGCCTGCACCCCGACACCTGTGCATGCGGTCCAGCTTTTCACACAGCCCCTGGGATGCTATTATTTTTTACAGGGTAGTAAAAGAAATTATTTTCTAATTGCTTCATCCAGAAGAGCAGAAGTTGCTTGATAAAAATTCCTGGGTCAAGCTAAGATCACCTGGGAAACACCTCAGTGAAGCAATACATAACTGAGTATTTTTTTAATCCAAATTTCTTCTAACCTTGAGAGTAATGTATTCTTCATGGTGAAAGTTTCAGAAGTATAGTTTGTCTGTTTTTATTTATTTATTTATTTATTTATTTATTTTAAGATTTATTTATTTATGCATACAAGAACTGGGGTACAGGTCAGAGGAGTGGGGCGTAAGAGGACTCACCAGAGACAGAGTGGGGAACAGAACAGGGAGATTGACCGAAGCACACCACTGAGGGGAGCAGCGGGTGAGTCAGGAGAAGTCTGCTGGCAGGCTGGCTGGCTGGGGATTGAACTCGTGCTGCAGTGCCTGCGGACAGCTTCATAGGTTGCGTCTTAACCCCTTATGCTATCAGGAAGGTCCTGTTTCAGTTTTTTAATGTTCTTGAACTATCGACTATATAATACCTGAGTAGCAACTGCTAACATTCAGATCTTTCTCAGTCCAGCCTATATCTGTGGAAGTTTTTGCTTCGCTGTTGTCAAATTATATTATTCTGTGAATCCTGTTCTTTTAAGCTTAATATGACAGCCTATGCCCTCTTTCAAATGCAAACACATCACAAAGATGATTCTTAAGAGCTCTGCAATATTACCTTTGTTGCGTAAGCATTCTATTGCTGAACGACTTACATTCTTTCCATCTTTTCCTGATTAGAACTAGCCATCTGGGCCGCCCTGGTGGCCTAGGGGTTAAGTCTCAGCGCTATCACCTCCATGGCCTGCGTTCGATGCCCAGCCAGGGAGCTATCCACATAGGATGCAGCAGATCTCTCCTGCCTCGCCCGCTGCTCCCCTCAGCAGTGTATTTCAGTACATAAGCCTGTTCTGCTTCCCACTCTGTCTCTGGTGAATCCTCTCATCCTCCACATCTCTGGCCTGTACCCCAGTTCTTCTACTAAAAAAAAAACTAGGCATCAGAGATCTTTGTGCACCCAATACTGTTTCTCAAATCTTGTTTTGTGGTATGGTGTTGGGTTATTAACAATGTTATGGAGGGGAAAAAACAGTTCTGTGGTCCAAAAATGTGGTTAATAAAGCTAGGTGACTTCTTAAAACCTTATCAACCTCTCCAGGTTGTGCCTCTCCAGGTTGAGAGGCAGGCTTCCGCCACTCCTGGACTTGTTTGTAGAACTTGTATTTCAGGCCAGTAAAATGACCATACACATTTCTAACTATTTCCATAAGACAGGCTGACACACACGGAATTTCTAGGTCAAATAGGACTGAACATTTTGCAAGCTATTATGATGTTGCTCCAAACTGCTCTCCAGAAAAAGTGGCCTAAGTTACACCCCAGCAGCAGTGACAATCACAGCCTATGATCAGGTCAGGATTGTGGATTTGATTGTCAACCTTTACTGACAGGCCAAAAAAAAAAAAAAAAAAAATTCTACTATGTTACCTATAGTTCTTTGACTATGGTCATACTGAGTACTTGAATTATCTCAAAATCATTTGTATTATTTCTTTTGTAAATTACTTTATTCCCTAAACGAGGACACTTTTTAATGTTTTTGAACCCAAAGTACCGCAATCAAAATGCTTAAGAGACATATTTTTTTTTGTCCCTAAAAAGTTGTTACTGGGGCCACCCTGGTGGTGCAAGGGATTAAGTCTCAGCATTATGGAGCTATAGGCAGCCACTGCAGCATGAGTTCGATCCCCAGCCAGGGAGCCAACCCAAGGGCGCAGCAGACCACTGCTGTCTCGCCCACTGCTCCCTTCAGCAGTGTTCTTCAGTGGAACCACCTGTTCTGCTCCCTACTCTACCTCTGGTGAATCCTCTCACCGCCCCTGCACCTCTGGCCTACACCCCAGCTCTTCTACAGAAAAATAAATCAAATCTTAAAAAACAACAAAAAGAAATAAAAGAAAATACGTGCACAATCCCCTTTAAGTTCCCAACCAGATACCTTTCAGGAGGTGCAGCAGTGTTAAGGATAAATACTGGTGTGGCGGAGGCTCCTTCTGATCCTTGCTGTACTGTGTGGTAAACTCTTCCAGCCACTTGATGAAAGCTGGGCAGGCAGACAAGCCTTGCAGGAGGGAGTTCATGAAGCAGGTGTTCCCTAAGTTGACGAGGCCAGGCACAAGCCCTAAATAAAAGCAGGGGTGGGGAGGACAGAGGAAGAGAACAGCACATCACATTGGACCAGCTCTCTCTAATTTCAGACCCAGAAGTTTCACATGGGAGCCTTGAATCTGAAATCCCAGTGTGAAAGGTCCTTCTCCACAGGGACGGGGCCAGGCACTCTGCCCACGCAGGGCCGGTCCTACTGCTGCTCCTTCAGGAGACTGTAAGGACAGGGCCCTGTCGTGGGTTAAGTTTGAAACCCAGCACAGTGCCTGCCAGCGTGGTTTGCAGTGAATGTGCAGAAACACTTAGTAACACTGCTCTCTCATTCTCTTTCTCTCCTTTGATAAAAAAGCACTGTTTTTCAGGAGCAAGGAAAACAATTGTTCTTTTGTTGCTCCCTGTGACAGCAAGTTTGTTTTTATAATCGGTGGGAAAGCCACCATGATAGCAATTCTGCAGAGATCAACAGAGTCTGACAGACTTTCTACTTTCTTTTTTTTTTTTTTTTATGTTTTTTTTTATTTATTTATTTGTTTATTTGTTTGTTTTTGTTTACACATGCACTGGGTACAGTCAGAAGCGCGGGAGGGTGAGAGAATTCACCAGAGCCAGAGCGGGGAGCAGAGCAGGCAGAAGGACCGAAGTACACTGCTGAGGGGAGCAGCGGGCGGCAGGAGAGGTCTGCGCGCCATGTGGGACCCTCCTCCGGTGGCCGGGGAGCAGCCGGGGATCCAGCCGGGGATCGAACCGTCACCGCAGAGGCCGCGGGCAGCTTCGCAACCCAGCGCTCAACCGCTGCGCTACCGGGGAGGCCCTTCTTCTTCTACTTTCTTATAACTGTTTACCATTAAGTTGTCAACCATGTGCAAAAGAAGAGAGGCTATAAATGAATCCCGATCACAAACATTGCCAGATTTTACTATGATCAACATTTATTACATTTATTTCCCCCCATCTTTGTTATGGAATTTTAATCAATATAAATAGAGAAACATTTAGAAAAGGGAGTTTTTTTAAAAAGAAGGAACTAGGGGGCCTCCCTGGTGGCCTAGGAGTTAAGTCTCCATGCTAGCACTGCTGCTGTGGCCTGAGTTCAATCCCTGGCCAGGGAGCTGACCCACATGGCACAGCAGACCTCTCTTGACTCTCCCACTGCTCCCCTCAGCAGTGTATCTCAGTAGATAAGCAGTGTATCTCAGTAGATAAGTCTCTAGTGAATCCCCTCACCACCCACACCTCTGGCCTACACCCCAGCTCTTCTATGCAAAAATAAATATGTAAAATCTTCAAACAAAAAGAAATAGATTTTTGTGTTAATGAAGAAACTAACCTGAAACTTACTAGTGACTAGTAGCTAGTCAGGAAAACCACAATGTAACAGTCAAGCTGCCCCACTTTCCTAATAAGACACAACTGTCATATTAATGACAGCACTCAGACAATAAAAATAACAAGTCATTAAAATTAACTTATGTTTAAAATAAAGTACTACTTCAAAAACTGAGGAATAAGAAACAAAAAATTCTCCCTCCCCCCTTGTACTGTTTTGGGATGACAGGGTTTGTGTCAAGTCTGCAGACTGTGATGCCATGGCTCATTCTTACCTTTTCTCCGCTTCTTTCTTTCCGTGATGGGGCCCCAAATAACATATATCCCTGCTGCAAGAGCAGCAGCAATTCCACCTATAACACCCCAGTTCTTCATGACTTTGTATCTGAAAAAGAAAGTGAGTTTACTGTCATCCCTCATCCAAACACAGCATGTGTATAAACAGACAGGGGGAGAGAAGTGCCATTTTGTCCAAGTAACCCAATGACCCACCAAATACCTAAGCTCCAAGTTAGAGTAATCAGCAGTAACAGGATTATGTCTTGAAAATCAGCATCTTATAGACATTAGGTTTCACTGAGTCAGGGCACAACCTTCCAATGCCCCTCGTGCTCAGAGAAGAAGCCAGAGTTTTCCTCCTGCTCTGCCATGCACAGTGCTGCCACACTTGCCACCACCGTGGCTGCTCTCTCTGCTTGGAATGCTCTTCTTCCAGGTCACCACTTGGCTCCCTCCCTCATCAAGGAGACCTGCTCTAAATGGATTAGTAGAACCTGCACTTTATCCCCTTTAACCATGGCATCTGCCAACTTCTAACACGACACTTACTCACAGCGCTTGCCTGTCTCCCTCAACTAGAACGCAAAGTCCCAGATGGCATGGATCTTGGTTTTGCTGACATATCCCAAGTATCTAGATGATGCCTGGCACGTAGTTTCCTCAATAGTATTTACTGAATGATAGGATACCAATGAAAACATATAAAAATTGATTTATCCTTTAGAATATTAAACAGGGAGGGGGCATATGATAGTATAAAATGTCTACTATTTGAAAATGTTTGAATTTCTTAATTTTAGACTTGATGAACACTGAATTTAATTTTTTACTACAAAAGAAATTTCACCGGCAATTAAAACACCAATTTTATACAAAATTAATGTATTTCCACTGAATAGGGCCAACCATGTATGTGTTGATGTGTGATATATTCCTGTACAGACATGTTACATGTATATGTATGCAATATTCTTATTTGGATCATGTTAATATGTGATCTTAGCTCAGTCAACATTAACTCAGCAAAGAGTCACTGATGATGACTCAACCAACATTTGAGGGTCTTACAACAACCAACATTTTCATAACTGATATGCTACCTAACTGGTAATGAATTTCAAATAAACCTTTGTTCTCCTAAGACAGAGACAATAAAATGTGAACATAACTTGGTTAAGAGATTGGAATCACATCCAACTTGTTTAATACTGGCTTTGCTAGCCCCTAGGGCATCATTTCAGCAACTAAGCCTCAGTTTCCTCATCTGTGTAACAGGAACTATCACAAGTCCTGTCCCAAAGGGTTGTCGTGAGGATGAAGTAAGTGCTACTGGACAAAGAGCATAGTGCTAGTTGCTATGATTATAAGTTTCATCTTAGTGTCACTCATGAAAGTTATTCTTGAAGTTTCTCAATGCACCCTTGTATAGATGTATACACAACAGGATAGCCACAAAAGTGCCTGGAAAGACAGAAAAGAACCATCACTGAAATGCTTAGCACTTTATAAGTGCTTTAAAATCCCCCCATCAAACACTAATATTTAAAGAGCATGACTCTATGCCAGGCACTGTGATAATCTGATCTCACCCTCAAATCAATCCTAGGGACATACATCCTACAGTCATTTTTTTTTTTTTTTATGGGTTAGGAAATCAGGAGACACAGCCAACAAGGTCAAAGTGCACAAGGCAGCGTGGATCTGAACTCATGCCTACTGAGCTGCCAAGTCTGTGCTTAAATCCACAAAGCTCATGAGAGAAAGTGAAGGACAGAGTGTTGAAGGAATGGAAAAAAGGACCTACCTAGGTCCTGAGCAGGGTGTGGACAAAAGAATCCCAGGGCAAGTGGTTAATCTGGGAACCCCATTACTCTGCAAAATGACAACATAAGGAGAGCAGTGGGGCCTGGGAGTGAAAAGATCTGGCTTCTTTTCCCACTTCTGCTATCAGGTCAGGTGCAGCATTATGGGCAAGGATGACTTCAGGCCCATCTCTCATCTACAGATCAGGGCGTTGGACAGGAGCGCCACTGAAGACTTCCAGCCCTGCCTTAATAAGCTCTTTACACCTGCTCCAGTTCCAGAGGAAAGAAGCTGACACAAACAACAGGTCTGGGTCATTTAGGGTCAGTAATGAGGGGTGGGGGTGATGCTTAGCTGTGAAGCCTAGAACCCAGAGGGAAGGCACATAAGAGGATGGAAATATGGCCCCTCATCAGAATGGGGACCCACACAATAAGGGGTTCTAGCAGGAACAGGTGAGCCTTAGCAGGACTGGAGCCTTAACAGGTTAAGAGATCCTGACTGGTTTAGGGGCCCCTGCAAGGTAAGGAGTCACTAGTAAGATAGGGGACCCATAAAGAATAGGGGATCCCTGGCATTACTGGGGGTGGGGCTGACAGGAACAGGCATACTGGCAAAATGGGATGGGCAAGTGGAGGCAGTAGGCCCAGGGCACTCACAGCATTGTGAGAAACACTGCAGGATTAATTAAGCTTGGCAAGATGGGGGACCCCTGACAGGTCGGGAGCTGACGTGACTGGGGGATCCCAGAAGAACCTGGGGCATTCTAAAAGGATTAAGGAATCCTAGAAAGATTCTCCTGGAAGGTCTGCAAGGCACTAAGAGGAGGTGGGGGGGCCTTAAGTGGGAGGTGGGGGCTCTGAGGGAATTCGGGACACTGACACGCCTGAGGGTCCCGGGAAGTTCTGGGAACAATGCGAGGACTGGAGGCGGCACCGGCAGGCAGCGGGGGGCGGTCGGGTGCAGTGACAGAATTTGGGGAATGCAGACAGCATTGGCATTGCAGAAGAACTGGAGGCCCTAGAGGTCCGTCGCCCTCCCGCCTCACGCCCTGGGCCTCCACGCGCCCGGGACGCACAAGTCACGGGAACCTCCCTCCGGCCCTGGGGACGCCGACTGGGGCGCGAAGAGGCCGCCCCAGGCCCAGGTTGGGGCTCCTGGTCCTGGCCTCTCCGGCCGCCCCGCCCCCCAGAGCTCACCTGACGGCCGCTCCGGTCCGCAGGAAGCGCTGGATGGCCCTGTCTGCCGCGGTCACCGCCGCCTGGGCCCGGGAGCTCAGCATTGCGGCCGCGCGGGAAGCCCGCACCGCCCCGCCGCTGCCCTAGAGCACCGGCCCGGGCCCTGCAAGCTCCAGAGGCGGCGGAACCCACGGCCAGAGTCCCGGCTGCCAAGGGGAAGATAGGGCGAAGGACGGGCTCCCGGCGAGACCGGAAGCAGTCGCTGCCGGAGAGCAACAGCCGCCGGGCCACATCTTGTGTTTCCTGTTCCTCCTTAGCAATGGGCGCCAGCGTCAGTTGCTAAGGGTCGTCATGTGACCTGTGGCCGCTTAGTTTTCCTGTTTTTTTCCTGGGCTCTGTAAATACAGATACCCCGACTCCCAGGAGGGAACCTAGGTCATTTTAATTTTTCGGTGTGAGGAGGGCGGCCCCCCTCGAAAGAGTAATCAGGCGCTGGCTACCGTTTGTTATTATTGTCGTCAGAATGGAAATAGGTCGCAGAGGAAGGGCCTCTAATAACCAATGTTGCCCAGCGCTGACGGTATCAATAGAGAAACCGTGGCCTCCAGTAAATAGCAGGCACCATACTTACTGTCTATTTCAGTGCATTGCTAAGTAGTTACAAGAATTATTCACAATCTTCTCATCTACCCCAATACTACCCACATTTTACAATCCAGGAAACACGGACTTTTAGAAAAGCAGTAAGTCACCTGACGAGACTTGTAAATGGTGGAAACAAAAATTGGCAGTCAAGTTGTTATAGGACGGGGAGAGGGGCAGCCCAAAACCCCGCAACCCTGCCTATTCTAAATGGGTTCTGCCATCCGCCGCATCAACACAAAACACATGAGACTTTAATGGGAAGGAACTTTAATAAAACTAGGAAACGATACAGGTAAGGCAAAGAGTCTAGTTTCTAAATGAAGCACCCAAAGTTACCCGTCCCCTCGTGGGTAAAACTCCATCCATATGGGATCGGCCCAGAACAAGGCCCCAAAGCCTGCTACAAGTCTAAAGCATCTTCCAGTGGGGACCCACAAAAAAGGGTCACAAACAACTGGACAAGCCCGGAAGGAAAAGAGCAAAATCAACATCAAGATAAAAGCTGCCATTGTCACCTCCCCACAGGTCTCACCCACATCTGTGTCACCCAGTCCACGACCAAAAGACAAGCGCAGTTTCTTCACGTGTCTCTAGGCTCCATGTGCCTCCTCCAGGTCTCCTGGCTCCATCCTGCTTTCTTCCTCGTCTCTTCTGCAGCTTCTTCTCTTCCTGCTCAGCTCCACCCTCCCTTGGGTGGGGCAGGGAACCTCCCCCTTTCCTGGGGACCACCCTGTTACAAAGTCTGGTGTATCCAGAACAGTGCTGTCCGAACAGAAACATAATGGGAGCTACATTTAAACTTTTCTAGTAGCTACTGTGGAACCAAGCATAAGTATTCTTAGCCATTGCTTTGTGTAATTGCCATTTTAGAATTTTAGGTTTTGATGGGAAAAGACTGCATTCCAGAGATAGTTTGGACCCTCACTCCACCCTTACTCTCCGGTCACCAATGAGGGCAAGCTTGCTGTAATTGGAGCTGCAGGTTGGAGCTGCATCTTGGCATAGCCAGTCCGCTTAGAATGATAGCCTGGCAAAGTTGGAGAACGCATCCTTGTAGCCAATGAGTAACTGCCAGCACAATTTAACCTTATTAAAAGACCCCTGCTTCCTTTGTTCCGGGCTCTCAGTATCTGCCACTGTGTTGGTAGGTGCCTTGAATCCGGACTCGAGTCTGAAATAAACTCCCTTTTGTGTTTGCATCAGCTGTCTTTGGGTTCTTGGAAGCTATGCTCGCGGAGTCTGCTGACCTTGGGCACAACAGCTACCTTAAAATAAAAAGCAGGAAATGAAATCAATTTTAATATCTTTTGCTTGACTTTATCACTATCTCAACAATTGTCATTTCTATCTAAAATTCATTAATGAAATAATTTACTTTTTAAAAAATATTTATTTATGTATAGAAGAAATGGGGTGTAGGCGGGCGAGACAGGAGAAGTCTGCTGCGCCATGTGGTTTAGCTCTCTGGGCTGGGATGGAATTCAGACCTCAGTGGTGATAGCACTGAGACTAACCCCTAGGCCACCGGGATTTGAACCAGTGACTTTCTATGTGCTCAAAATTCACAGATGACCAGTTGTTACTGATGTCAGTTTGATGAGGTTTTGGGTATGATGGTTAAAAATATGCATTTAGTTACCTGGATACTTGGCCAGTGCCCAGATACTTGGTCAAACATTATTCTGAATGTGTCTGGGCGGATGGGTAAAGGAGAGTCCTGGAGCCCTGGGTGGATTTTACAGGACTTTAATGCTCTCTCTCACTTTAATGCAAATCTTTCCGGCCTCTCTCTGGCATTCTCTCAGTCTCCTGTCATCTCGTGGTCTTGCCTCAGAGTGGTCCTCCCTTGTGGGAGTAGTTTTCTGAGAGGTCCTTTTAGCCGTCTCTCTGGGCACAGGTGTGAGCATTTACACCTGTGCATACCCATGCTTTCTGGGTCCAAGTGCCCCAAGCCCATGCCTCTTGGCCTGGGCATCCACATAATGGTGAAAGGGTGGGGAAAAGCCCGATTTGTAACTCATTTACCCTACAAACAGTCTGTAGAAGTTGATGCGAAGTTTGAGCTGAGAAGGCTTCCCTCTTCCCTGGGGCATTCTAGAGATCTGGTGCTCCTCTCCTCAAATTTTCCTCTTACCCAACACCCTCCTCTCAAGCCCCGAGTGGAAGACTAGCCTGAACAACTGGCTCAGGTTGGCAACTCTCTCTCCACTTTGGGGAGCTCTTTGGGGCCTTTTGTAACCAGTGGCAACCCGTGGCTAAAGCCATAGACTATTATAGGTGGTGCCCCTTGAAGGGGGTTGCTGGTAAAGATAGATAGCCCCAAGGAAAATGCTGAAAATGGGTGGAGCTACTGGTAAGTGATATAAATGACTGCAGAAGGGGGCTCCTGAGCAGACTTGATGGGACAGTGTTTGTAGCATTTGGGGTTCAGGGATTTGGGCCCCCGCCCCGCGGATCTTTTAAAAGGCTGTTGTGGCTGGCAGAGAAGACAGGAGACCCGGAGCCAGGCTCTTGCTGAGATGTGTAAGTGTGGCCCCTTGTAGGGTGGTTCAGCTGCTATTGTTTGCGGTGTCGCGTGTCTGGTGCTGCACTGAGGCATCCCACCACCTCATGGAACATCTCCTGTTGTGTTGGCTGCTGACTTCATGAGTTGGAACCTAATGTAGTCTGGCTGCCACGTGTCTGCAGTGGCAGGAAGACGCCATCTTAGACACGTGGCCTATTGTTTGGGAGAGGAGCTCTGTGTCCTCAGTGGCGGGAAGATGCCATTTTCACTGCTTTTGTGCAGGACTGGGAAACACTGGACACAGTTTTAGGTGAGGTAAAGGCCATTATTGGCCTCAGGAACTCTTTGTTTTCCCCTGGTTTGTTAAATAAACCCCTTTGTTGCTGTGCCCAAGGCCTGAGTAGCCTTGCAATTGTGTGCCCAGGTGAAGAATTCAGACAGTGACCGGTAAACTATTTGGGCAGTGTCAGTGGCCAGTTTAGTGCCCCTTGCTTCCCTGTATCACTTTGTCCTTGGCTTTGGGTCTGAGTGTCCCTGCTGGAAAAACCAGAGGATCCTTTCACATGTCTGACATGCCTGCTTGTGTTCCCAGGTGGGGAGAATAAAAACAGGAGGATTCTAGCACCGGCAGAATTTTTTTCCTTTTGTGGTTGTTTCGGAGATGAAAACAAAAAAATAACAAAATGGCTCAAAAATGATAAATTCTGCCTCACACAGCATTTCAGAACTCTCCTGGGTCCTCAGTTGCCGGTGGATTTTCCCACATCTTTCCTCTGACATCACTGTTGACCCTAATCAACAACGTATTCTTGGCACAGGTTCACCCTCCTTCCCAGATAAAAGCTGGGATTGACCCCGGGACCAGAACAAAGTGAGGTGAAATGTTTAGAAATCTCTTCGATTTCTAAAGGTTGAGCAGTGGTGAGAAGGATTTCCTTGGTAAAAAAAAATGCCCACGTTCATTGTTCAAACTGGACCCTTTGGTGGAGTGAAAAGATGTGTTACTAATAATTGTTAGCTGGAACTACAGGACTGTCTCCACATATGGGGGTCACCCTGGTTACAGGGCTGAAATAAATAAATCCTTAGTTTTATATTGATATTAAACTTACAGCTGACTGGCCATTTAAATTTATGTAATTCATCTTTTTCCTTGGGCATGATGGTTAAAAATATGCATTTAGTTAACTGGGCCACAGTGCCCAGGTACTCAATCAAACATTATTCTGAATGTGTCTTTTAGGGTATTTTTAGATGAGATTAACATTTAAATAAATTTAATTGTTTAAATAAATGTAAAAGTTTAATTTTATCCAAACATGTTAAAATTTAACATTTAAATTGAAATTCCTTTTTTTTAAAAGTATTTATGTATTTATTTATATAAGCACTGGGTACAGTCAGAAGCGCGGGAGGGTGAGAGAATTCACCAGAGCCAGAGCGGGGAGCACAGCAGGCAGAAGGACCGAAGTACACTGCTGAGGGGAGCAGCGGGTGGCAGGAGAGGTCTGTGCGCCATGCAGGACCCTCCTCTGGTGGCCGGGGAGCAGCCGGGGATCGAACCAGCGCTGCAGAGGCTGCGGGCAGCTTCGCAACCCAGCGCTCAACCGCTGCGCCACTGTTGAGGCCATAAATTGAAATTCCTTTTGAGGAAAGCAGCTTGCTCTCCCTGGCGTGGGTGGGCCTTATCCAGTCAGTTGGAGACCTGAATTAAAAAGACTCACCTCCTCCAAGCACAGGAAATTCTGCTAGCAGGACAACATTTGTTCTGGAACTGTAACATCACCTCTTAGATCTCTGGCTTGCTAGTCTACCTGCACATTTTTGACTTGCTAGCTTCCAGAGTCACATGAGCCAATTCTTCATAATAAAATAGACATGTATAGATTATACAGAGAGAGAGACAAAGAAATTTTATATCTACACAGAATCAATAGGAATTTATGTATAATATATGTAGGATTTTATAGGATATATGTATGTACCCACACATGCACACACACACACACATCCTATAAAACCCTGGCCAGTTCACTGGATTTCACAATTGCCTTGCCTGCAGATAAAATAACAATTGCAACCACTTGTGAATTCTCTCACCCTCCCGCGCTTCTGACTGTACCCACTTGCTAAGTACTTGCTTGTGGCTAGACCCAGAGCCTGTGCCAAGGACCTATGCCCCATATTATCCTCCCAACAACCCCATCATGTAGGCTGTGTTAAATTTTCTATTTCACAGAAGAGGAAACTGAAGCCCAGGGAACTGAAATGACTTGGCCAAGGTCACACATTGGGTTTGTGACCAGGTTGGCTATCGGGCAAGTTCTAAGGTCTCTGGTGGTTATGAGGCCTGTGTTGTAAGCTGAACAATTATTGCCCCAGCTTGAGCCCATTGGGATGGGGCTATCACTTCTACCTTGGTCATCTCAGTTCACATTCCTCCCAGTTCAAGGGCTCACCTGGGCACATGGAGCAACCTAGCCCTGGCTCTAGTTGGGGTTCCGTTTATTCCAGAGAATGGACTAAAGGAGTAGTTGTTAAAAAGGCATAGAGACTCTTACAACTTTTGAAAAGATGCTCAAACTGTTAGAGGGCAGGGTGAGGCGCACCCCAGGACCCCCAAACCTGTATGCTCTAAATGGATTCTGCCATCGGCCACATCAGGACAAAATATACTCTAGTGCTCAAGACCTTCAATGCAAAAGAACTTGAATATAATTAGTGTGCTATAAAGAGATGAGAAAGGAAAGAATAGATAAAAGAGTTTTCACACAGAACACCCAAAGTTACCCATCCCCTTGTAGGTAAATGCCCAGTCAAACAGGGCTGGCCTGAATCAGGAGAGCTGAGGCCCAAAAGCTTGCCACAAGTCTAAGGCACCTCTGGTGAGAACCCATAGAAAAGCAGCAGAAGGGGCCAGGCAGGTCTCAGACGAAAGGCGCAAAATCAAAATCAAGATAAAGGCTGCCATTGTCAGTCTCCCCACGGGTCTATTACCCACGTCTTTTTAAGTGTCTCCTTCCATGTCCTCAAAGTCTGTGATATCAGTCTAAGGCTGAGAAGCAAGCGCGGCTTCTTAACATGTTTCTCTGCTCCATGTGCCTCTTCCAGGTCTCCTTGATCTTCTCCTTCCTCTCTTCTCCCAGTTTCCTCTCCAGCTTCTCCTCCTTGCTCAGCTGCACCCTTCCTTGGATGGGGCAGGGAACCTTGAACCTTCTCTTTCCCTGGGGACCACCCTGTTAAAAAGCTTCTTTGCAATGAGATCCATGCAAATCAAAACTCCAATGAGAAAATTGTTCTCCAGTGAAAAAATATGATCCTACATAGTGATGATGAATATATAAGGAAACAGGCCCCCTTAGGCATCCCTGAATAGGTGGGTACCATTTCCATTTTGGAAAATTTGAAATTTCTTCAAAAATTACAAATCTGCATGCTGTGGGACCTAAGTATTAATTGTGTATAAACAGATTCACTTCAGCACTGTTGCCAATACTGAAAGATTGGAAGCAATATAAATACCCAGCAAAATTATGGTAACTCTACTTAACAGAATACTATGTCCTTAATAATGAACCAGCTTTTTGTGTACCAATAAGGAAGATTCTAAGATGTATTATTAAGAGAAAACAGTAAGGTACAGGCTGATGGGACAGAATGTAATGGTTTGTGTGAGAGGATAAAAGATTAAAGGTTTATGACTAGAGAGATCATCAAGAGACTAGGAACACTGCATACCTCTAGTAAGGGGACTGTGTGAGGACAGGGAAAGGCATTCTTTTGTCCTTTGTGAATTTTGCACTGTGTGCATGCATTATTTATTTAAAAATAATTAAAAATTTAACACTTGGGAAACATGGCATCCAAATTGACATTCCTTCTGGTCAATGTGCTCATTAGAAGCTTATAAAAAGCGAAATCCGTGCCACCTATTAGGATAAATATGATCTCAGATTTGTAAAACAATACCTAAGTATGAGTATCCCTGCATCAAAAAAACAACTGTAAAGACGTATTTCCAAAGTGGTAATTCTTTATGGTAGATTAGTAGTGATTTTTATTTTCTTCTGAGTACTTTTCTAGATTATCTTAATTTCTGCAGTGATCATTTATTTCTTTTAAAATAAGAAAAGCCTGTTTTAAGAAAAGACTATATAAATTTGTTTTTCTTTATACAGTGGTTATAGTTTGTTACAACCTTTGGGGCCTCCCCGGTGGCGCAGCCGTTGAGCGCTAGGTTGCGAAGCTGCCCGCAGCCTCTGCAGCACCAGTTCGATCCCTGGCTGCTCCCTGGCCACCGGAGGCGGGTCCCACATGGTGCGCAGAACTCTCCTGCCGCCCGCTGCTCCCCTCAGCAGTGTACTTCGGTCCTTCTGCCTGCTCTGCTCCCCGCTCTGGCTCTGGTGAATTCTCTCACCCTCCTATGCTTCTGACTGTACCCAGTGCTTGTATAAATAAATAAATAAATCTTTAAAAAAAAATTGTTACAACCTTTGTAATTCAGATCCATGTTTTCTGGCTGATCTTCAGTTGACAGAGATATCCTAAAACGCAACTTTTCAACTCATCTTCTCTCAGATCCTCACAATAAGCCCAACTTTAGGCAGCTCTTCAATATAAATCCTTCTTAAAAGTAATTAATTTTCAATAAGTAATTGCAGTGTTTGTTACCTAAATTCCATGATTAATCTGTTCATACTTTGCATGTATTCACTTTCTTAAATCAGCAAGCTCTTACAGCTTTTCAGGAACTTAGTTATGGTTAATGGAGCGTGCTTCCTCCTATTTGATGTTAATCTATGTGTTGTCAGGCAGTGACCGAGTTTCTTTTCTTTTGCACTTTAAGAATGGCATTGGCTTCAAAGTCCTCCTCTGTTCAAACAAAAGTCTTTAGCACATTGCTTAACATATGGTCTTAAGGAATCACACAGTCTTGTAAGTCACAATTGTTTCCTTTTCTGATCAAGAAGGCTCTAAACTAAAGAGGACATCACAGGCCAATTCATTTGACTGATAAGGAAACAGACCCAGAGAAGTTAATTGAGGCAGAATTAATCTCTGTCATCAATCAAACAAGTAGTTCCATTTATTGGCAGAGACTCTGTGTTCTGTCTCTAACTTCTTTTTTGAGATTTTGACAGTGTGGAATGATATGGAAGAGAAGCTAAGTGTGGTAGCCAGCCTCAGGATATCCCCAAACACATCTCATATCCTGATGCCCATTCCATATAGAATAAGGTTGACATGTGTAACCAAAAGATTGTGAGAATGGTGATGTGTGAATTTCAAGTCTAGGTGATAAAAGACTATGTTGTTCCCACTTTGATTTTTCTTGGACAATTCATTCTGGGAAAAGTCAGGTGCCATGGTGTGGAGGTAGTCGGGTGACCCTATGGAGTAGTCCATTTGGCAAAGAATCTAGGCCTCTTGGCAACAGTCATCACCAACTTACCAACCATGTGAGTGTGCCATCTTGAAAGTGGATCCTCTTGGGGCCTCCCTGGTGGCATAGGAGTTAAGTCTCAGTGCTATCACTCCAACAGCCTGCGTTTGATCCCCAGCCAGGGAGCCAACCCACATATAGCACAGCAGCACTCTCCTGTCTTACTTGCTGCTCCCCTCAGCAGTGTATTTCAGTAAATCTGCCTGTTCTGCTCCCCGTTCTGTCTCTGGTGAATCCTCTGATCCCCTCCATCGTGCCTCTGGCTTACACCCCAATTCTATGCAAAAATAAATAAAAATTAGAAAAAAAGAAAGTGGATCCTCTGGTCCCATTCAAGCTTTCAGATGAGACTGCAACCCTGACTGTATCTGACAGCAACTTACTGCGAGACCCTGAGTCCAAACCACCTAGCTAAATTGCTCTTGGATTCCTGGTCCACAGAAATTGTGTGTGATGATATACATTTATTTTTTTTTTAAATGCTAAGAGTTGAAGTAACATATTGTGCAACATGAAATAATCAAAACAGTAGGAACAATGCTCCTCAGACTATAGACATTAGATTATCTACCTTAAAATACCCCAAGTTGCTATTTAAAGGTGCAGTTTCCTGGCCAAATGGAAGAGAATATATCAGCATGATGCATTTTGACATGCTTTCCTACTAGTTCTCATGGATTCTAAAGTTCTCCCAAATGTCAGCTATTTGGGTATTTAATACAACCTTAATATTTGTTGCCATATCCAGGTATCACCTTTACTATTTTAGTTTGTGTCATTTTAAAACCTACAACTTTTATTATCATTCACATATTTCAGGAAAAAGGAATGTAGCAAGACAAAGTTGCACTAACTTTTTTTGTTTGTTTTTGTTTTGCTTTTAACAATTTATGTGTACAAGAGCAAGGGTGTAGGCCAGAGGGGTATGTGGGGGGGAGAGGATTCACCAGAGACAGAGTGGGGAGCAGAACAGGTGGATCTATTGAAATACACTGCTGAAAGGAGCAGAGGGCAAGACAGGAGAGGTCTGCTGTGCCATGTGGGTCAGCTCCCTGGCCAGGCTGCCAGTAGCTTCATAGTGCTGCGTCTTAATCTCTTGTGCCACCACTTTTTTTTTTTAATGTACTAACTTTTTTTTTTAATGTAGGTTTGTACATGTCACTCTATTTACACTTGGGAGCAGACTCCTTGGGAGGATTTTTGCATCTATGTTCATCAGAGATATTGACCTGTAGTTTTTTTGTTTGTTTGGTGTGCATGTGTGTGTGCGTGTGCGCGGGTGTGTGCACGCGCACACTTGCACGCTCAATGTCCTTGTCTGGTTTCAGAATCAGGTAATGTTGGCTTCATGTGGAAGAGTTTGAGAAGGATAGATATTAATTCTTCTGTGAAGGTATGGTAGAATTCACTATCATATGTCCAACAAGGGGTTAATATTCAAAGTATACAAGGAACTCATAAAACTCAACAGTAAAAAAGGAAACAACTCAATTAAAAAAATGAGCAGATGATCTGAATCAACACTTTTCCAAAGAAAACATACAGATGGCCAATAAGAACACAAAAAGATGTTCATCATCTCTCATTATTACAGAAATGCAAATCAAAACAACACTGAGATATCATCTCACACTGTGAGAATGGCTGTTATCCAAAAGACAAGAAAGAACAAGTGTTGGAGAGGAGGTGGAGAGAAGGGACTCTTCTACACTGCTCCTGAGATTGTAAATTGGTGCAGTCATTAGGAAAAGCAGTATGGAGAGTCCTCAAAAAATTAAGAATAGAAATTTCATATGATCCAGTTATCCTCCTTCTGGGTGTTTAGCCACCCAATTTTAAAAACCGCTAATTCGAAGATATACATACACACACACACACACACTCATGTTTATTGCAACACTATAATAGCCAAGAGTTGTAAACAGGCTGGGTGCTCATCAACTGATGAATGGATAAAGAAGTTGTGGTACACACACACACACAATGGAATAAGAAAATAACTCACAAATATATAATAAAAAATGACAAGGGAGGGCCACCATTTGTGGCGCAGGCGGTTGAGCACAGCACTGTGAAGCTGTCCACAGCCTCTGCAGCACAGGTTCGATCCCGGCCAGCCGGCAAGAATCCCACATGGCACGCAGACCTCTCCTGTGTCACCTGCTGCTCCCCTCAGCAGTGTATTTCGGTCTGTCTGCCTGTTCTGTTCCCTGCTCTGTCTCTGGTGAATCTTCTCACCCTTCCATGCCTCTGGCCTGTACCCTGGTTCCTGTATGCATGAATAAATAAATCTTTAAAAAAAAATGACAAGGGAATGAAAAGGGCATACTATATATATTTAGCACCAAAGAAAGGAGTAATGAAATTTAAACAAGCATAAAACATACTGAAAACAAGGGAATATGGCAACAGTTTACAGGTGAAATGATGGCAGGAGAGCTATGGAAACTACAACAATGTAAG
The DNA here is from genome assembly GCF_964194135.1 of Talpa europaea. NCBI lineage: Eukaryota > Metazoa > Chordata > Mammalia > Eulipotyphla > Talpidae > Talpa > Talpa europaea. Next base: position 13,140,719 of record NC_140082.1, on the reverse strand, counting down.
AAAAAAATTAATAATAAAAAAATAAATTGAAAACAATAAAATGGCAATGAAATTTCTATATGATCAATGATTATATTAAATTTAAATGGATTAAAACCTCTTATCAAAAGCCAGAGATTAGCAGAATAGATTAAAAAAACATAATCCAACTACATTCTGTCTGCAAGAGCTTCATTTTAGATTCAGAGACACAAATAGTTTGAAAGTAAAAGAATGGAAAACATAAAAAAAAATGGAAAACATTTTGCCATGCAAACTGTGACCTAAGAGAGCAGGGGGCAACCATCCTAACATTAGATAAAATAGAGTTTAAGACAAAAAAAGTTATTAAAGACAGAGAAGGGCATTTTATAATTATAAAAGGGTCAACTCATCAAGAAAATGTAGCAATACGTGTAAGCATACATGCACCTAAGAGGACCCCAAAATATACCAAGAAGACCCCAAAATACACTGTGTAATTAAAGGAAGAAATAGACAATTTGACAATAAAGTTGAAGACTTCAGTCTCCCACTCAATCATGGCTAGAACAACGAGACAGAAGATCAGCAAGGAAACAGAAGAATTGAGCAATACTGTAAACCAACTGGATTTAACAGACATCTATAGGACTTTCAACCCAACAGCAGAATACACTTTCTCCTCAAGTGCACATGGAACATTCTTCAAAACAGACCATATGTTAGATCCTAAAACAAATCTCAATAATTCTTAAAAGATTGAAATCACACAAAGTATGTTCTCTGATCACAATGAAATGGAATTAGAAATCAACAGAAGGAAATTTGGGAAATTCATAAATACATGGAAATTCAACACATTTCTTCATCATCAATTGATAAAAGAAAAATGAACAAGGAAATTGGAAAATACTTTGAATGAAAACACAAATATCGTGGCGGGAAGGCCATCCTTTTATCCATGACTGTTCAGACACCTTAAACTGATTCTTCTTGAGAACCGCTTCCCAAGGTCTGGCCAGGAATACTGGCTGCTGACTCACTAATCCCTCTTGTTTATTCCCCTGGAAACACATCATCTGAGAGATCACAGTTTGATGAAGAGAGTTTGTCTTTTGAGTCAACTGCATGGGTGTTCTCTCTGCCCTCTTCAGGACTCTCTAGTTGCAATGAAGACATCTTGCAATTCATGGCAGTAAAAGACATAGAACCAGGGGACTTGGAAGTTGGGCACCTTTGCATATTTTAACAAGGGCTTAACCTATTAACCACGTCTCCCCTTCCTGCCGGCTTCTCTGGCAACCAGGGGGTAATTAAGAGTTGCCAGCCCAATGCCAAGAACCTGGTAATGACTCGGGGGAGGTGTCATCCTATCAGCATGGATGGCAGAGCAAAGATCCACCACCCAAGATTAATCTTTCTCTTTTGGATTTTTATACAATTTCAGTTCCAAAGGAGAAAAGACACCCTTTAAAATTTCTTTATGGTCAGAACTAGCAAGCTGGCCATAGAACTGAGGCATACAGCAAAGGAGGGGGTGGGGAGAGGCAAAACAGGCGAGGGATGAACACAAGGGAATATGGTGATTATTCATGGGTGATATGGTGGTAGGAGAACTGTGGGGACTATAATGATGTAAGAAATAAATGTAATAAAAATTAATTTCTTTATGCATTTAAATCCTTGGGTTTCCTTTTTAAGTGAAGTGCCATTCTTTTAACTAGTAGAATATTGTCTGGATGAAAATAGGATTTAGACCACAGTTGATTGAAGTATGCTTATACATAACGCAAGCTTTTTGTATTAAGTCTTTCAGGTTAAAGGGCAGCTCGTTACTCTATTCCAGCCTCTATTTTAAAATATTAACTTTTGTTTTAAGAATCCAAGGGGGCATATCATGATGCATTGTTGTCATATGAAATAAAACCCATCTGTCTTTTGATGTGCCCCCATTTTCCAGACAGATGGATGATATTAGCTGGAAGCAACTGCCTTTGTAATAACAGTTCTAGCTGCTCAGGATGTTTCCCAGATCAGAGGTACAAATACGGGCCAAATCTTTCTTGGCTGATAATCCCATCCAGATAACTTTAGATCTGGGGTTTTCAGAGTGCACATTTACGGCAAACTGATTTTTGTCACAAGTACAAAGCATCTCAATAGAAAAAGGATAGGATTTTCAATTGGAGGGCATTCCTGGTGGCCCAGGGGTTAAAGTCTCAGAGCTAGCAAGCTATCACCAGCCATTGTGGCCTGAGTTCAATCCTGGCCAGGGAGCTGACCCCATGGCGCAGCAGACCTCTCCTGTCTCGCCCACTGTTCCCCTCAGCAGTGTATTTCAGTAGATCTGCCTGTTCTGCTCCCCACTTTGTCTCTGGTAAATCCTTTCACACACACCCCCTGCACCTCTGGCCTATACTCCAGTTCTTGTATGCATAAATGGACAAAATGAATCTTTAAAAACAAAAAAAGATTTTCAAGTGGAACTGGAATTATTGAATACTTGTAGTAATATTAACTTCAATTGGTACTCATACCTTATACCAAAATTGATGTAAGATGACTCATAGGCCAAAAATTTCAACCTAAAACTATAAAATTTACAAAAGAAAACAAGTTACAAAAATTTTTGTGACTTGGGTTGGGAAAGATTTCTTTCTATGCTACCAAAAGCATAATTCATAGAAGAAAAAAATGATAAAGGTGACTTCATCAAAATTAAGACCTTCTCTTTGAAAGAGATTAAGGAAATGAAAACAAAAGCATGGACTGAGAGACGGTATTTACAGATTACATATTTGACGAAGAATTTGCCTGTACTGTGTGCTTCATGCAAATGTGTGATGTGCATAGAAAGGGGAAGTTCCAGGTCCCCTCCCAACCCTAAGCAAGGGGTAGCTGAGCAGTGTAGAAGAAGCTGGAAAAGACTGGGAAAAGGACTAAGGAAGAGGAAGAAGAGAGAAGACCTAGAGGAGGCACATGGAGCAGAGAGACAGGTAAAGAAGCTGCACTTGCTTCTCAGCCTTGAACTTGTTACCAAGGACTTGGGGCACATGGAACACACATTGGTATGTAAGAGACCTGTGGGGAGGCTGACAATGGCAGTCTTTATCTTGGCTTGTATTTTAATTTTGTTCCTTTCCTTCCAGACATGCCTGGCCCTTTCTGCCCCTTCCCTAGAGTTCCCTACTAGAAGGTGCCTTAGACTTGTGGCATGATTTTGGGCCTCAGTGACCCTGCCGGGGCCATACCTCTTTAGCTGGGCATTTACCCATGAGGGGATAGGTAACTTCTAGTATTTAGGAAACTATTTTAATTATATTCTTTCTCTTTACTGCATACCAATTATGTTAAAGTGCTTTTCTATTGAAAGTCTTATTCACTAAGAGTATATTTGTCTTTATATGATAGATGGTGAACCCATTTAGAGCAGGTAGGTTTGAGGGTCCTGGTGTACCTCTCAGCCTGCCTGCTAACAAGTAGAATCATAGAATACTTGCCTTTTTGTGCTTGGTTCATTTTATTTAGCATGCATGATGCTTTCTTTCTTTTTAAAAAAAGATTTATTTTATTGGTTTATGCATTTAAGAGCTGGGGTGTAGGTCAGAGATGCAGGGAGGGTGAAAGAATTCACCAAAGACAGAGTGGAGAGCAGAACAGGTGGATCTACTGAAACACACTGCTGAGGGGAGCAGCAGGTGAGACAGGAGAGGTCTGCTGTGCCATATGAGTTAGCTCCCTGCCTGGTATCAAACTGGAGCTGCAGTAACTGTGGATAGCCTCATAATGCTGACACTTAACCCCTTGCACCACCAGGGAGGCCCTAGATTAATGTTTCAAAGCATGTTTTGTGTTGTGGCAGCTATCAGAATTTTACTCCCTTTCACGACTAAATTATATTCCATTGAATGGATATAGTACATTTATCCATTCTGTTAATGGACAAGTGGATTGTTCTCAGCTTTATGCTATTATGAATAATGCTACTATGAATATTGGTGTATAAGTATTTGAGTTCCCGTTTTCAATCCTTTTGGGTCACATACCAAGAAGTGGAATTACCAGATTATAGGGTAATTCTATGTTTAACTTTTTAAGAAACCCAAGGCGGTCAATTTTTTTTAAAGATTTATTTATCCATGTATACAAGAACTGGGGTACAGGCCAGAGATGTGGATGGTGAGAGGATTCACCGCAGACAGAACGGGGAACAGAACAGGCAGATTGAGCAAAGTACACTACTGAGGGGAGCAGCGGGCAAGCCAGGAGAGGTCTGCCGCACCATGTGGGTTGCTCCCCTGCCAGCTGGGGATTGAACTCGTGCTGCAGAGGCTGCAAACTGCATCATAGTGAGGCGCTTAAAGCCCCCCACCCCATGCCACCAGGGAGACCCCAAAGTGGTCAATTTTTAAAAAGTGTTTTGTCTCAAACAAGTGGAGAAAAAGTGAAGATGTCATGTTTTGGAAAAATCTTAGTTAAATGACTCAAAAAGATGGATGTAGGCATGACAAAGCCACTGCTTTTGAAGATGTCAGCCTAGAGTTTGGAAATACGTGATTCATAAATATAAGGGAGAAAAGTAACATTTTTAAATGAATTGTTTTGTGTAATATGATATAGACATTAGAACATTTTAATCTAGTTTTATAAAATAAACTATTAAATTGTCTCAAAAACTTATTTTTAAACCTTCTATTTAATATATTGCCTACACTGGGAGGTTGAGCATATATACAGATCATTGACCAAGCATAGGACTATCCATTATCTTGTTACAATATTGTGAATTATAGGAAAAAAACATTGGCCATTTAGAAGACCTAAATATATCTGTCAAATATACTTGATCTTTGTCCATAGTTCCTGGCTCACAGGTCTCAAAATTCTTGGAATTTCCTAAGTGTTGAGAAAAAGGTGTCTTTTATTATGTGGATGAGGAGACTTTTGGAAACATTTAAGGGGGGAAGGGTGGGGAGGGAGGTGGGCTGATGGCCAAGAGAACCAACCTACTTTCAGGTTCACCTTCCCTTCCCCGCCCACCCCACCTCCAGGGAGAGGAGAGGACCCAGCTCCTGAAGGTTTTGGGACCCAGCCCCGAAAGGATTGAAAACAGGACTCAGGCACTAAATGGCCAATGATTTAACTGATTGTGCCCATGTAATGAAGCTCCCTTAAGCCACCTAGAAGATGGAGTTCAGGAGATTTCCAGGTTGGGAAGCAGGTGGAACCACAGGACAGTACGGTGCCTGGAGAGGGCCTGCAAGCTCCACACCCTTCCCTCCCCTTATTCTGTGTAGCTCTTCTTCCATCTGGATGCCCCTCTGTATCCTTTAACATCCTTTGTGATCACTCAGTAGTCTAGGGAGTGAACTGGTTTTCTGAGTTCTCTGAACCATTCTAGCAAATTAATAGAACCCAAGGGAGATGGCAGAACCTCTGCTTATAGCCAGTTGGTAAGAAGCCTGGGTAACAGCCTGGGCTTGGGTCTGGAGTCCGAAGCAGAGGGCAGTCTTGGGAGAGTGATTCCTTTACTTGTGGAATCTGAGACTGTCTCAGGTTTGTGATTTGAGTCCTCTGACACCTTGCCGGTATCCAGGAATTGCTTGATGTTGGGGGGAAGAAGCCTCCACACACCTCAGCTGTGTTTTGGGTCGAGGTATCTATTTACTTGTTAAAGTCTCACAACAGTTGGGTATCATGGTCGCATTTTACAGATGCAGCAAATGAGTCTGAAACCAGTAAATAACTTGGCTAGTTGATACAGGTAGAAAGTTCAAGATCCAACTCTATCAGATTTCAAAGCTGGTGCTCATTGTATGGTGGCCAGGGTTTTGCCAGGGTGATAGGCACTTGGTAGGGTAGGGAAAAATACATACACTGGAAAAAGCCACTGCCTCCCCACTTCTTCCCCCCTCCACTTTTGCCACCTTCAGTTTTTTCAGCTACTGCTTTTGGTAGTTGGTGCCATCTTTTTAATTAAGTTGCTTATTTGGCTTTCTCAATTTTGGGTACTTTTCTGCAGATTTCCCTAAGTTTGATGATTATGTAGTTTTCTCCAATACCACTTCCCCTTCCTACCCTGCAAAGGCCAACTAATATATTGAGAGAGTACCAAAGGTATGAGTGGGGGAAGAGGAAAATCATGACAGTTAACACTGCTTACGCTTGGCCTAGATACTTATTCCTTTACCTATATTTTATCCTTTTCTCTCACTGCCACACCCCAAGAAGGCAGTTATTTATCCCTGTTCTGCTGATGGGGAGACTCAGGCATAGTCTCCTCTGGAGACTGTGGAGAGTAGGAAATCTACTCAGCGCCATCCAACTAGTGAGAGGAGCAGCTTGGAAAAGAACCCTTGGGGCTGATTCTGGCCTCACAAAGCTCCAGTTTCAGCTACAAACTTTCTTTTATCCAAGACAACTTGAATGGTCTGGAAAATCTGACTTGGCTAGAAGTATTGAGAAGTAAATGAGGGACAAGTAAAGTAAGAGCCTTCAGAGATATTTGTGTACCATCTGGATCCATAATGCCCACCGCCTCTTCCCAGCTAGGCAGCATCCAGTTACTGACAAGCATTTGGGCTGGATGTCTTCAGGTTAGTGCCCATCTTATGAGCCAATCAGCTGTGCCAAGGAATCATTTGATACCAAGTGTAGTACTTACACTGCAGGGGTGGGGCAGAGTGTGGAGGAGCAAGCTGTGATTGACTCCCCAGTATAAAGTCAGAAATATCCATGAATAAGTTGGTACTAAACTGTCATTGTCCCAGGCACATAGTTGTTGCTCAAATAATATTTTCTGGATGAATTATGGAGTTTTAGTATCATTGTATAGTTGGTTTTTTTGACATTCACATTGTTTCTAGTTATCCCATTGGATTATGTTTCAATCATTCAAATTACTCCTACTATTTCCACAATGGGTTGCTTTCTTTTGTGTATCTCCAAGAAAACCTAGCTCTTAAGAGTACGAGCTCTGGAGATAACACTGCTGGATTTTAATTCCAGGTCAACTCTTTGCTGTCTGAGTGACTCTGCATGTTATATGTCCTCTCTCTGAGCCACGTTTTTGTAACATGGGGATAATCTCACCTGCCTCATAGGGTTATTGCAAAGAGCAAGGGACAATGTTGGTGAAGCACTTTCCTGGGTGCCTAGCACACACTCAACCTTGGATTTTCAACAAATCCATTGGGTATCCATTCAGGGCCTATTAATCCCATGTATGCTTGACATGAGATTGTTTCCAGTCTGTTTTCTTGCACCCCCTCCTCTCACACACATCAACAATTAATTGAAGGGAATAAAAAAGTGTTCCCTCTTCTTTAACTGCCATGTGCCCTTGTAACCATTCTCACATTTCTTGCTGCTGCCATCACAGGTCATCTTTGTGGTTCTCTTTTCTCTGCCGCTGATGGATTTCTCTGCAATTCATTTGTTCACATGAGGCCAGAAATTCTCACTTTTGGCTGCTGGAGAGCTTTAAAAAAAAAATACCCAGGTCAGGCTCCCACCTTCAGATTATAGGTTAAGTTCATCTGGGGGTGGAGTCAGCTCATTCTTATGCGCACCCTGAATTTAGAACCATTCATTCAACAAATATGTTTGGAGCTCCTTCTTTGCGCCTGACTCTGTTCTAGGCCCTTAGGGATACATCAGCAAACTTTTATGAGGCTTAAATTCTGAAGGGCAGCAGGCATTCCAGTGGGAGAGGGGTGTGAGAACCACTGAAAGAGAGGGCTGGGTCTTGAAGGCAGGGATTTTGTTTTATTCATTTCTGATTCCCCAGAGTCAGGGCTCAATAAGGCGTGCTTTCAACCTTCTCATACTTTGTTTACGTTTCTTTATTCATCTCTCTTGATATTCAGCTCCATGATGACAATGACATGTCCAACTTATTCTCTGTCCAATGGCCCATGCCTGTTCCAGTGCCTGGCACACACTAAGTGCTCCAACAGTACTACAATGTAGGAATACATAGAATTCTTTTTTTTTCTCTATATTTGTTACAGCAGCCTGGGTCTCAAGAATGTTATAAGGAGAACAGCATTAATGAATCCCTACAAATAAACATTTAGAGAGGCGTCTTTAACCAAGGAGTACGTTACTGGTACCTCGACAGCCATTTCACAGGCGGCGTGCCCTATAGGCACCTCAGTAAAACACCACCAGCCACAGAGAGCCTGTAAATTCCTCTAACCAGAAGGGCTCTCCCCGCCCCCTCTCCCCGCGCAGCTTGCTCTGCCCTCCACCTCCTCCCTCCGCCCACTCTCCCCGCGGTCTCCTGGCGGCGGTGGCTTTGTCTCGTGGGCTGGTCCCTGACGGCTCCCTCCCCCGAACAGCTGCCACCCAAGGGAGGACGTGGTGCGGGAGCTGTCCAGCACCCCGGTGCTGAAACCCCAAGCGCTCGTCATCCACCAGCACCATGTAAGGGCCATGAAAAGGGCTCGTCCTGGCGCAGCGCGGACATGGAGGAGGACTTATTCCAGCTAAGGCAGCTGCCGTGAGTATCCTGGGGGCGAATGAGAGGCAGACAGGCTTTCCTTTAAAAAATGGAAAATCTGCAGGGGGGGCATCTCTGCATGGTTTCTTGAATTTAAAGGGGACCGTTTCAGAGGAGAGATTTAGGCCTGGAGGAGACAAGCCATTTTCCTACCCCAGCAGCCCAGCTTCTGTATCTCTGACTCAGTTCCATTTTTTCAGATCCGTCAGAATCTTATGGGGGAGCTACGGGTGTCAGGTTTTCCTTTTTAATTGCTCTCAATCCTGAAGGGATTTTGAGGTCTGTGTTTTAAGAAAGCCTTCGCTGCTGTTTTTGAAATGTGAACTGAATTGATGAGGCTGTGTGATGACATCGGTGCTTTCCAGCCTTTTTCCTGTGCTGTGAAATTCCTAATTTTTTGCAAGGTCTTTTGGAAGGTAAAGCTACTGATGTTGCAAACTGGTTTCTAAAAGCTTAGATTCCTTGCTAGAAGGGAAGCTTGGGCAAAGTCCTGTTGTTTATGAAGTGTGTGAATGAGAGGGCTGGGCACTGTCGCTGAAACCTCTTGCCTTCTTCTGAATGAAAGGTTTTTGTAACAGCTAGAGTGAAACGCGCTGTGGACAGCTCTCCTTGGGAAATGGGGACTATGCCGCTCAAAGGATGGGGATCTTTAAGGGATACTAAATTTGCTCCTAAAATCTTGGGAGAATACAACCCAGCGGTGGAAAGGACAGGGGCCTTAGAGAGAGGGGCTTATCAATTCCTCCTACCACAAGCCAATAGTGATTTGTTAAGCATATTCCAGTAGTATGAGATGGGGCATTAAAAGGAACATTTCTGGGGATTTTTTTGTTTCAGTTTTTAGAATCACTCACCATTTGGTTAATAAAAGTAGACACCATTTGGATTTGTTGGCAAGGATAAATTATTGTTAGTGTAAGTGTATTTCCTTGAATTACATTTTTATCGCCTCTCCAACCACTTAGGAATTCTCCCAAGCGACTTTTGGTGTGACTGATACAGCTCTCTGAGGCTGTGTGTACTGAAGGGTATTGTAATGTTTACTTCTCAATCAATGTAAAATGAATTTTCATTTAAAAATTTAATTAAAATTTATTTTTAAACTTTTATGAATTGGTCCACATGTAACATGGCTTATGTAATATAGCACTATTTCACAATGCTAAAGGATGCTCAGTTATCATATCCAGAGGTGAATGTTTAAATACATAAAACTATAAATATCTGAGTATAAATCTCTAAAAGAAAACATATCACCTTCATTGAAAATAAGTGTGTTGAAAAACCATCCTATTCAAAATAAAAAAATAACTTAGAAAAAAAATAGAATGCAAAATATGCAATTCAGGACTCAGAGAATATAGATCCTTATTGGAACTGCAGATTTACTGAGATAAAATTTCAAATAATATGAGTATATATGAACTTTGAAAGTTACTCAAAGATTCATGTATATCTAAACCACTAACATACAGCCAGGCCGTAATTGTGACAATTCCTTCTTTAATAAAATGGTAAAAATAATATGATTGCAATTTAAAAAATAGCTTCGTTAATATATAACATGTAGTAACATGTACATAGGTTAAAGTTTAAAAAAAAAAGCACAAGAATGAAAGTAGATGTCTCTCCAACCCCTAGTGTTAAGTTTCTTGATTATTCTCTGATATTTTAAACACATAACTATGTGTAATCTCTATCAGAGGAGCCAAATTGTTTACTGGTTAGGAACAGTGACTCTTGAGTAAAACCAATTTGGGCTCAAATCCTGACTGTGCCCTTCCTGTCTGTGTGACTTTGAGCAAATGACAAATCTTTCTGAGACTCAGTTTCTCTGGCCAAGAAATCGTAATAATATTAGATTCATAGAATTACATAAAGATTAAATGAGACAATGTGTGCGAAAGTCCCGGTCGATACAAAGTACTCAACACACACTAGCTAATATTAGGATTACACTGAAAAATCATTTATAAATACAAATTAAATAGGCTCCCTATCCTGGACTCCCCACAATTTTAATCTGTAAACCCCAGATTCTATTTGAATGAAGTCAAATTTAGCCTTGAAATGTGTTGACCTTGATTTATAAAAAAGAGTAAAGTGAAAGGAACAGCCATGAGAATCTGAGTGGGTTACAAATCACGACTTAGATGTTTTTTAAACCACACCCTGCGTATATATGCACAGATTGCAGGCAGCAGGTTTTCTGAGAGCAATATGGTTTTTCAAAAAGAGTGCCTTGTAGAGGGTTGGCAAGAATGGATGTTGGAACTGGCTCAGTCCCATGGGAGGCCAAGTGTTAATAGATTATAAGCCACTAAGTAGTTTACAGGGTCACAGGAGGGAGGAACGAGGATGAGGGTGACTAGGAAAACAATCCTCTCTTGAACTTGGGGGCATCTTCTCATAATTCTAGCACAGTTATTTGAGACCATAGGCAGCCTTTGCTTTTCACCTGCTGTCTACTCAGGCAAAGCACCATGTCCAGGAAATACGAAGATTTGGTATCTCATTCTGCCTTCTTATGTGACCTTGGGCAAGTCAGACTTCTGGGTCGCTTCTTTCTAGGATAATTTCTTCAAAGACTGTTGCAGACTACTTTGGTTGTTCATTCATTCATTCAACAATTTACTTGGGATATTCTAGGTATAAGGGAGACTCCAGTCGAATAAGATGGACATGATCCTTGACCTTGAGCAACTCACAATGTAGAGCTGCACTGGCCAATACAGCAGCTGCTCACCACATGTGGTTTATTTCAATGTAACCTTAAATGATGTAATTTGAATATGAAATAATTTATAGAAGATAAAATATAAAGTAGCTTTATAAATAAAATATGTGAAATTTGAAAAATTGTTCCCTTAGTGGCACTAATCACATTTCAAGTGCTCAATTGTTATATATGGGTAGTGTCTACCTTCTTGGATAGCACAGGTCTAAAACAGTTCCATCACACAGAAGGTTCTAGTGGACAGCACCGGTCTGGTGGAAGAGGCAGACATTGAACGCATAATTGCACAAATAATTATGAGAGTTGTCTTAAGTGCTGAGAAGCACAAGTGCATGGCACAGAGAGACTAGTTCTAGACGCGGAGGGTGGGTCAGAGGGTTCTTTGACGAAGTGACATTGGAGTTGAGCCTCCAGGGATGTGTAGGAGTCATCCAGGAAAAAAGATGGGCTGTGAAGACTTCCAGGCAACTGCATGGGCAAAAGCCCTGAAGTAGAAAAGAGCTTGGTGTGCATCAAAATCAGGCCAGTAGTGCATAATGAACAAGTTACTCAAGGGAAGGCTACAAAGATTGACAGGTACCAGGCCATGGAAGATCTTGTAGTTTGTCACAGAGTTGGAACTTCGTCCTGTGTTTGCTCAATTTACTCTGTCTCTCCTTTCTTACAAACCCTGAGCTTAAGTCTGTCACCTCCAAGAATCTTCCTCTGACTTCTGGCCTTAATCAGTAACAGGTGGAAAAAGTGTGGGTCCTTAGTCAAGCCGAGCTGGGTTGCAGCTCCACTCTGTCACTTACCATTTGAGTGACCTTGGACCTGAGGCTTCATCTCTGCAAGGCCCGGTGCTTCTCTGTGAAGTCAGGCCAGGGTCTGCATGGTGGCTGTTGTGAGGATCTGGGACACCATCACTGGGAAGCTCTCAGCACAGTGTCTGGGTTCTAGTAAGGGCTCAACTGGTGATGCCAGTGTTATTTGTCTTCCTCCACGCAGGCTTTGTTTCCCTTACCCTCCAACTTGTTCAGACAGCATCTGGAAGTCATGGTCTCCTTTTAGAACACTCAAATGTCCTAGGGAAAGGATGTGTTCAAGCTTCAGCTTCTGAACTTTCCCTTACCCAGCACCTCCTTCAGCCTCAGTCATCTCAGGCTATGGTAACTCCATCCATTGCATCTGCACCCAAAACTTTAGAGTCAACTTCTACTTGTCTTTCTCTTATATTTCACTTCAATCCATCAGGAAATCCTGACATGAAACCGCATCCAGACTCCCACCACTCTCCGCATCCTCTTTCACCTGGTTTGATTTCAGTGGTCATCTTGCTGGTCCCCTTGCACTATTAAGGTTTAGCAGCTTAACAACTGAGTTCACCTCGAAAGCTCAGACTGCTCTTGTTTCATCACCTTTGTCTTTCTGCTTCCTGATGCCCTTCCATGAAATCAGGGAGGCTGGGAGAATGCCATCTGACTTACTGCTTACCTGACTTTAAATTGTCCCAGGTGGGGCCTCCCCTGGTGGCGCAGCGGTTGAGCGCTGGGCTGCGAGGCTGCCCACAGCCTCTGTAGCGCCGGTTTGTTCCCCGGCCCTCGGCAAGGGTCCCACAAAAAAAAATTGTCCCAGGTAAACTCTTTGGGTCTCAGGTAACCCTGGGAAGGATTGATTTTTGAGTTCTCAAGAAGTTAGAAGCAGGTTTTGTTTCCTCCAATGAGATGACCTCTGCACGGAGATATAGGACCAGAGTAGGCGGCTAAGACACATAAGAATTCCTGGCCAAGGAGAAGGGATGGGGGTTGTTACCCTTTAGGGCAAAAAGTAGGACATTCTTGTAATAGCCCAGACTTCTGAGGGCTAAGTCATCAAAGCCTTTTAAACCCCAAACTCAATGTTCCTTATACTCTATTATTTCTTTTTTTAAAAGATTTATTTATGTATATTTATTTATTTATTTTATGCATACAAGAACTGGGGTACAGGCCAGAGGTGTGGGGGGTGGTGGTGAGAGGATTCACCAGAGAGAGCAGGGAACAGAACAGGCAGATTGACTGAAATACACTGCTGAGGGGAGCAGCGCGCAAGACAGGAGAGGTCTGCTGCACCATGTGGGTCAGCTCCCTAGCCAAGGATCGAACTCGTGCTGCAGTGGCTGGCAATAGCTTGATAGTGCTGTCTTTAACTCCTGCGCCATCAGGGAGGCCCATATTTTCTGTATTCTGATGTGTTGATGTTTTGGGGCCTTGCTGACCCTAAAGGGACTGCCATGCCCAGGGTTAACCAATCCTTAGAGATAGTAAAAGACCTGAGTGCTTTTCATGTGCAAACCAACACACCAGAGACATTGCACCTGCCCTCACACCCCAAGACCATGCCCCAGGGCCTCCTGAAATTATTCAAGTCTGCCCATCACCGCCTGCTTACTGTGCCTCACCTGTGCCTTCCGTGGACAGGAGAGGTGGAAGAGGAAATGTAGGCTCAGCTCTTCCCTACATCCCCCCCCCCCCATCTCTGCCTCCTGCTGACCTTGGTGCTCCCCCATATGGCCCAAGGTGTGGCGAGCCTCTCCCCTTGGGGTCTGTGAGTGGAGCGCAGCCTAACTTTTCAGCAGCAGGACAGTCATCTCCTGATCTTGCCAAGCCTAAATAATAATAAAGCCTATCTTTTGCTACACTCTCCTCAGTCTATTTCTCCTTTTATGAAAAAATATGCACGAGTGAGCTCCCAAAACTCAACCCTGATGGCCTTGCACCCTTCCATCCCTCCTGAAACATGTCCCTGGCATCCCTTGGTCTCAGGACAGCAGAAAGTCCTCACTGTGGTTGCCAGAGCTCCACATGGCCTAGCTGGTCCCTCTGAGTGCCAACCTTTGGTCTTACCTTTAGGTCTTGGCACTAGGTGTTTGCTCCACTCTTGGCCCCACATCTGCATGGGGTGCGCCTTGTCTTCTTGACCTCAGCCTCCCCAGGGAGGTCTGACTATGCCTTCCTCCAATTATTCTTTGTCTTGGCACCCTTCCAGGTGCCATTCATTTGCATATGTATAATGATTTCTTTGTTTATTTGTATTTTGGCATCTCACCAACTAAGGCATCCACTTCCTGAGGGCAAGGGTAGTGTCTTCTTTAGTTTCCCTTTGCATCTTAGCACTCAGAGCATAATCAACACTTACTGAAATGCTAAATGACTGTGCCAGGCTCTGCAAGGTCAGATGCTGTCTCTCTAAGAGCTCCTTTAATCTCCATGGCAACCGGTGAGGTAGGAATTCCCCTTTCCTTTCTACCTGGGAGGAAGCAGAGACTCAAAGAGGTAACGTAACCTACCTGCGGTCACATAGCTACTCAAAGGGCATGGGCAGGGAGATTCAAATCCAGGTCAGCCTGTTTTTTTTTTTTAATATTTATTTTTATTTACTTATGCATACGAGAACTAGGATGTAAGCTAGAGGTGGAGATAGGGGGTGAGAGTAATCACCAGAGAGAGTGGGGAGCAGAACAGGTGGATCTACTGAGATACACTGCTGAGGGGAGCAGCGGGCAGGATAGGAGAGGTCTGTTGTGCCATGTGAATTGTTAGCTCTCTGGCTGCTGTGCCATGTGAGTTGTTAGTTCCCTGGCCCAGGGATCCAACTCATGCTGCAGTGGCTGGTGATAGTTTGATAGCACTGAGACTTTAACCCCCGCACCACCAGGAAGGTCCCAGGTCAGTCTGTTTGCCAGAACTGGGCTGTATTCTTTGCTATGGCAGGTCTCCTCTGCGTGCTGGACACTAAATACCACTTTGCAAACATCACCATTAGATTTAAACTTCCTTTCAGTCTAACAGATTCATGAACTTGGGAGAAAAGTTCTAAAAACTTAGATGAAGTGAGAAAAAAGCTTTCTTATCTAAAATAACATGGTCAAGTCTCAGACCCTAATTGAAGGTACTAAGGTAAATTACATGATGGTGCAAACAAGATCTTTAAGTTGACAGCTATTTCCCTCAAGCTTTTCTCTCCTTTAAATAGCAAAATTATGTAAAATAAATGTTCCCTGCTATTTTGGTAAATTATAAGCTATATATACACAACAAATGCCAAGAAATTGTGAGCCAGCCTGCTTCGAAGCCCTCTTATATTTAACACATGTCACTGCTATTTTCTTTTTCTTTCATATCCATTTTTTGTGCTTGGGAAATTTTGGCTCATGTAGTTGATAAATACTTTTAGGAACCCGACTGATTCAAAATGTAGTCTGGCTTTCTGAGCATAATTTGATGTCAGAGGTCTCTCTTTATATCTGTTTTAAAACAAGCTCTAATGAATAAAGGTGCCCTGGCTTCTAGTGGTTGGCCAGTGAAGGAATGTGAACAGATCCTGATTTATAACTGCAGGGAGCTAAGCCACTTCCCTCAAAGTCACATTTCACAAAGGTCAGTGTACTCTGTGCTCAAGGCAGGCTTGAGTGAAGCTGAGTTGAAGGGAAGCTAATATTTACTCTGAACCCATGGTTTTCCTGTTCATCAACCCAGCTAATCTTCACCACAGTGCTGCAAACTATAGTTGTCTCCATTCATACACAGATGAGAGCCTGTATAACATGTTTGGCAGATGCTACAAGATCAGCTATCAATGCACATGTTAAAAACTGCAAACATTGCAGAAAGATCCAACTAGAAATGCAAAAAAAAAGAATACCTTCCCTTAAAACTTCTCAACCCCCCCTCCCAGAAGCAAACTTTCTTCTTTCTTTCTGGGCTTATTTCACTTATCATAATGTCTTCAAAGTCCATCCATGTTGTAGCTTGTGTCAAAATGTCTTTCCTTTTTAAGGCTGCATAGTATTCCGCTGCATGGACAGACCACATTTTGTTTATCCTTTCATCCACAATGAACACTTGGATTGTTTCCACCTCTGGCTAGTAGATGCAGATCAACAGATCAACTTCAAAAGATTTTTTTAAACATTTTCTTAAATGAATGTGCCATCATTAATTATTTCTTTCCTGATGATTATTTCTAGTTTTGTATTATTTCATGCAAAGTTGCTAAGAGTATGCCAGCACCAGAAGGTAATATAGCAGAGTGGCTAGGAATGGGGACTCTGAAGGCAGGTGACTTTGCCAGTTTGGCTACTGTGTGACATTGGACAAACTCCTAGCCCCTCTGTGCTTGAGTGTCCTCATCTGCAATATAGGGATAGTGACAGTGAAGATTAAATAAGATAATCGCTGTTAAGTGCAACCTAACAATCCATATTAGCTGTTATTTATAGGGTAAATCATTGCCTGCTTGTGTCTCTCCTTACAATGAGTTGTAGCAGAAGGCTTCAGGGTGGGAGCTCAAGACATTTAAAATTTTCAGATATGTCTTGATTACCTTCCAAAAAAGTTTGCAGTGGTTGCTATTAGGCACATAAAGAGGCATGCAGCCCTGGATGGTTGCTGAAGAGAGGTTATGATAAAAACAGAATTCAAGGAAGATTACCAGGCCACAGTCATTTCCTTCTATATTGTTTTGCTCAGAGTTAAGTGCAATCCATTGACCTTCTCTTCATCCCTGAAAATGAATTGATATTACAGATCTGTTCATTTCTTTTCTTCATGTAGGCATTTTTAAAAAACTTCTATGTATACTTTGGTGGGACTATTTGTGTTTTTAATTGAGGGGTGACTTCTGGGGGCCAGGGAGTCCTATTCCTTTCCAGTTCTCTCCCTTGAGCCCATTTTATACCACCCTTACTCAGTATGCTGTGGTTGAAATGTCACCACCCCTCTGGTTTCATTCACAGCATTTCCCGCACTGTTTGAGCCATCTAAATAGTGACACCCACAGGTGTCTCCCCTCCCAGTAGATACTGAGGTGCAGGAAGGAGCTGAATCTGTTCAACCCACCTTTGAAATCCTTCTGCATCCTTAGTCATGACACAAGTCAGGTGCTCAATAAATATTTGTTGAATAAATGAACAAACGGATTCCAGTATCATCTGTAGCAGAGCAAAAGGACTGGATGACAAAATACACATAACAAAAAATTTGCTATGTTAAGCAGGACTGTTCTGCGGCATTAAATACATTCACATCGATGTACATACATTCATCACCATTCATGCCTAGTTTTGTCATCTTTCCCAATGGAAACTCTCCCCATTCAACCCCCCAGTTCCCTCCTTCCCTCAATATCTGGCAACCACCATTCTACTTTCTATCTCTATGAATCTAAGTATCTCATACAAGTGGAATCCTACAGTAGGTGTCCTATTGCGATTGGCTTATATAACTTAGTACAATGTCTTCAAGTTTTATCAATGTTGTGGCGTGTGTCAGAATTTTCTTTTTTTTCAAGGCTGAGTAATATTCTGTTATATGGAATGATCACGTTTGTTTATCCTTTCATCCATGGATGGACATTGGGGTTGTTCCACTTTGGGGCTATTGTGAATAATATTGGTGCTGCTGTGAACATAGGGGTACATTCACTATAATATGTGTAACCATTAACCATTACCTCCATCTAGTTCCAGAGCATTTCATCTCCCTAAAAGGAAACCTTATACCCATTAGGTGGCCACTCTTCATTTGTCCCTCTCCCTGTCCTAGGCCACCACCAGCCTGCTTTCTGTCTCTATGACTTTGACTATTTTGGATGAATATGTGACTTTTGTGAGTGGCTTCTTTCACTCAGCATTGTGTTTCATCCCCATTCATGTGTTAGCATATGTCAGTGGCTTGAGAACTTTTTACAGTAGTGTGGAGATTCTCATACTAGATCTAGACAGCAGGTTGATTATTAAATATTCAGTAATTTTTGGAGCCTCTTATTTAACTGTTGATAGCTTGAAATCAGTCATGGTGGTAGTATTTACCCCCTGGCTTGGCAAATGCTACACTTCAGTATGGTTTGGAGGCTCTCATTTGAGAGTCAGTTTCTAAGCGCACCACTGGCTTTAAAGAACCCCCCAAATCTACCCAAAATAAACTCATACTCTGAGTAAGATGGTGTTCTTTGTGGAAAGTGCTCCTTAAATGAAGCTTCAGGTCCCATCTTCAACCAGATTTCCTGGTTTATGGGAGTCTGTCTTGCTCCCAGGTGGAATCTGCCTTCCAGCTGCAAGGACGACATGGCCATTTGTCAGAATCCTGCTTCATGGGGGTTTTGGTCTTCTTGAGTGAGGAGAATGAGCTTCAGGCATCTTGTTCAGCCAATATAGATAGCAGCCAGGGTCTGCTTCATGATGAGGAAATCATTTGTCTGACTCTGATGCTCTAATCAGTCTCCAGGTCAGCAGCAGCAGCAGCAGCAGCACCTAGGAACATGATAGAAATGCAAAATCTCACTTCCCCACTGAGTCCTTCTGAATCAGACTCTCTGGGAGGTGGGGCCCAACCTTGTGTGTTGTGGCTAGCTCTGTGGGGTTCTGAGGCTCCATCTAGTTCAAGACCCCCTGCACAACCACCCTGACCTGAAGAGTTGTCAGCCAGATTGGAAATGAGCTATGCTTTTTGATTCCTGCTCCAGAACACGCCACTTTCCACTGTCTGGCAAGGCCACCCACACAGCCAGTTCAGGCCTCACGTTCATTCCTCAGGCACATGTCAGTGCTGGGGAAGGAGAGGCACTGATGCCCAGTAACAAGGACTCAGAGTTCTAATACCAAAGAGTAGCAGGCCAAAGCCTCAGCTCTAGCTGAAGTGTGACCTTAGACAAATGTTTTAACCGCTCTGAACAAATGTTTCCTCATTGCAAAGTGGGGGTAAATGACAGTATCTAATTCGTAGGTTGATTATCAGAATAATAGGAGTTAATGTAAAAAGCTTATTGCATAACTCTTAGCAGATAGCAAGTGCTCAGCGAAGAACTATGTGTTTTAAAGGCTATTGTCTAAGGAGTTTAAGAGAATAATTCGATGATTAATCAATCACAGTGGACAGAGATTTAAAATGTTTGCATAACTCTTTTTTTGGTAGCAGGTATTATTGGTGCTCATCCTAAATCTCCTTTATCAGGTTGGTGCATCCCCTAGCTGTTGCCAGTCTTGGTTGCTTACAACTCAAAGCTGCAGTTGCCTCTAGAGGATTGCCCTTGGCTAAAGGAAGCTGCCTCACCTGGGGATGCCTAAAGATTATGCCTTTTACCCCTGTGATGATGCAGCCAGTGACTGACTAATGCAAGCTCAACCCCCAGACCTCTTAGGACAGTCTTGCTGGTACAATGCATACCCCAGAGTCCCCCATGGGATTAGATTTCTGCAGAAACCACATCCTTGCTTAGATTTTCCCCCTACCTTGTCCTGCTTCCCTCACTTCCCAACGGGTTTCTATAGAGAGTACTTCCTCAATAAATCACTGGCACAAGAACTCTCATCTAATATTTTGCAGAAGTAGAAAAATCCATCCTAAAATTCATATGTGGGGGGACCTCATATTGCCAAAACAACTTGAAAAATAAGAGTAAGATGGCAGATCTCATAGTTCTTGCGTTCAAAACTTATTACAAAGGTACAGTAGTGAAAGCAGTGTGGCACTGGCCTAAGGAAAGACCTAGACCAATAGAATAGAAGAGAGAGCCCAGAAATGAACCCTCATATATATGGTCAAGAGATTTTTGACAAGAATGCCAGAGTTTTTAATGGGGAGATGATAGTCTTTTCAAAGCAATGCTGGGAAAAATAGGATATCCACATGCAAAGACTGAAGTTGGAACCTTTCCTTATACCATATACAGAAATTAACTCAAAATGGGTCAAAGACCTAACTCTATAAAACTCCTAAAAGAAAACATAGGGGAAAAGCGTAATGACATTTAATTTGGCAGGTTTCTTGAATATGATACCAAAGCACAGGCAAAATTTAAAATAGATAAATGTCACTATATCAAAATTTAAGTTTTGTGCATCAAAGGACAATCAAAAGAATAAAATGGCAACCCACTGAATGGAAGAAAATGTTTGCAAACCATACATATGATAAGGGATGATAGTGAAAGTACAGAAAGTATTCCTAAAATTCAACAGCAAATAAAAAAAATCTGATTAAAATATGGACTTGAACAGATATTTCTCAAAGGAAGATATACAGATGGTAAACGAACATATATAAAGATTCTCATTGCTAGGGAAATGCAAATAGGAACCACCATGAGATACCATTTCATACCTGGTAGGATGACTGTTATCAAAAGTGGAAAATATTGTAATAAGTGTTTGTGAGGATGAAGAGAAATGGAAACCTTTGTGCATTATTGGTGGGAATATAAGATGTGGGATACTTATGAAGATTCCTAAAAACAAAAACAAAAACAAAACATAGAATTACCATATGATCCAGCAATTCCATTTCTGGGTATATACCCAGAACAAGTGAAAGCAGGACTCAAATAGATTTTTTAAAAGATTTTATTTATTTATTTTTGCGTAGAACTGGAGTATAGGCCAGGGGTGTGGGGGGTGAGAGAATTCACCAGAGACAGAGTGGGGAGCAGAGCAGGCAGACTGACTGAAATATACTGCTGAGGGGAGCAGCAGCCAACACAGGAGAGGTCTGCTGTGCCATGTGGGTTAGCTCCCTGACTGTGGATCAGACTCAGGCTGTAGCAACTGATAGCAGTGAAATTTAACCCTTAGGCCAACAGGGAGGCCCCTCAAGTAGATATTTGTACACTTATATTCATAAGAACATTATTCACAGTAACCAAAGGGCGGAAGCAACCCAAGTGACCCTCAGTAGATAAATGCATTAGACAAATGTGGTATAGCCATACAATGAAATATTATTTACCCCTAAAAGGAAGGAAATTCTGGTACTTGTTGCAACAAAAATGCCTTGAAGAGATTATATTAAGTGAAATAAGTCACAAAAGGGTAAATACTGTATGATTTCACTTTTATGATGTACCCAGTGTACTCTCAAGTTCATGGAGACAGAAAGTAGAATGATGATTTCCAGGGATTGGGTAAAGGCAGATGGAGAGTTAGTATCTACTGGGTACAACATTTCAGTTTAGGAAGACAAAAAAGTTCTGGAGATGATGGTGGTGATGGTAGTACATCAATGTGAGTGTAATTAATGCCCCAGAACTGCACACTTAAAAATGGCTAAAATGGTAAATTTTATGATATGTATATTTTTACAATAATTGGGCACAGGGCTGTCACGAGGGGAAATTTGCCATCATGACAGATGTGCTCTGTCCTCTAGGGTGGTGAAGTTCCGGCGCACAGGCGAGAGTGCGAGGTCAGAGGACGACACGGCTTCAGGAGAGCATGAGGTTCAGATTGAAGGGGTCCGCACTGGCCTAGAGGCTGTCGAGCTGGATGATGGAGCTGCTGTGCCCAAGGAGTTTGCCAATCCCACTGATGGTGAGGGCGCATTGCAGTGGGGCCATTAGCTTGGGACGCACTCAGGGGTTCTGAAGTTCCAGCATTTCTTTCCCAAGTGACTCTGTCAGAGGGAACTAGAGAGGCAGGTAGTAGACCTGGGAGGCTCAGGGGTGGCCCTGGAAGAGTGAGCTGCTATGTAGCTTACTTCAGCAGCTGAGGGTCTGTTGCAATCCCTGCCAGTCAGCATCATTGCTTAACAGTTGGCTGAGGATGGCAGCTACAGTGATGAGGACTATTACAATGGGGGTGGCAGTGGTGGTGGTGATGGTGGTGGTGGTGATGATGATGGTGGTGATGAAATGAGGATGGAGGTGGTGATGGGAATGATAATACTGATAGGAGCAGCTAACGGCTGAATACCTACCTGCTCTGTGTCAGACGCTGTGCTAGGCACTTTATACATATTACTCATTTATTCTTCACAACAATTGCAATAGCAGCTATTAGGATCACCCTCCCCAGTTTGCAAGAAAGGAAACTGAAGCACAAAATGCTGAAGTATCTTGCCCAGAGTCTCACAGTTAGAAATTAGCCAGACTGAACTTACACCCAGGCACTCTGGCTCAGAGTCCACAATATTGCCCAGTGCCTTGTGTGCACTGAAGTGGAGCTAGTCAAGCAAGAGACCTGCAGTGGTGCTCTGGGACCTGGTCTCCTCTCACCATCTGGTGCCAGTGGGCAAAAACATTCCATGATCCCTGAAAGACCCCGGATTCCCACCATGAGAGGGTTAGGACTTGAACTCAAGGCTGTGGTTGGCAGAGCTGAGGAAGCAATGGAGCTAGAGAGGTAAGTAGCTAGGAGCAATGGTTTTATTCTCAGGCCCTTCTGGGCTTAGCTCTGGAACCTTCAGCGTGCCAGCTGTGTGCCCCTGAGCAAGTCCATGCTCTCCTCTGCAAAAGGGGCTAAGGCTCGGCCTTAAATCACATGGCTGTGACAGACACTGAATGAGATAATGCCCATCAATCAGTGCAGTGCCCCAGTAAACCCTCACCCCAGTATTTTTGCTGGAAGAAGCCAGGCCCTTCGGCTGTGGTTAACACCAGCTCACACTTCCAGATTAAATAGGTCTGTGCTTGAAATTCCCAAGTGGTGGTGACTCCCAACAGGGCTAACGAGAGTCTCTGAGGCAGCCCACAGAAGCACCCCACAGGACG
The DNA here is from genome assembly GCF_964194135.1 of Talpa europaea. Classification (NCBI taxonomy): domain Eukaryota; kingdom Metazoa; phylum Chordata; class Mammalia; order Eulipotyphla; family Talpidae; genus Talpa; species Talpa europaea. The sequence continues at coordinate 13,118,019 of NC_140082.1, read as the reverse complement.
CTCCTTTAGATAAATCTTTATTTTTTAGTTGACTTTTTATCTTGGAATCCTTTTAGATTTACCAAAAAGTTGAGAAGATAGTTGAGAGCATTCCTCTGTGCCCTTCATGTAGCTTCCCCTAAAGTTAATATTTTACCTAACCCCAGGTCCATTTGTCAAAACTAAGAAATTCAGACGGCACAGTCCTGTTTACCAACTCCAGACTTGATTCAGACAACTGTTCCAGGACAAGTTCCAACATAGCACATTGTATTTAATCTTTTAGAATTTTTTCAAAAACTCATTAGCTTATAAATTATATCCTTATTTTTTTCTGTGTTCATTTGGAAAGTATATCGACATTATTAAAATGTACAAAGTCAGAAAGGAGGTGTTATCCTCAAAGAGGACACTCTTCACAGTTTGTGGACACTCCCTATTCCTGCATACGTGTATAGAAATTTATCAGGGATACTGATCTTACAGCACACACCTCTCCCTGAATGGCCCTGTTCACCTAGTAGAGCCTGGCCTCTTTCCATATGGTGTACATACAATTTTACCTTTTAAAAAGTAGCTACTTTTCACCCTGACTATGGAGATTATTGTTAAAAGGAACTAAGTTAAAATCTCACGAGATTGCTCCCTCTTGTCTCCAAAGGCAACAATAATGAAACTATCATTTTAAGTTCTGTTGGCATCCTGTGCGTATATACAAATCCATAGCCACACACACACACACACACACGTGCACACACACACGTTTTTAAGGATAGAACCATACAAAATATTTCGTTGTTCATCTTGCTTTGTTTTTGACATTTAATCAACAATATGCGGTGCACATCTTTCTATATCTGCAGATTCTTTGTAACACCTGAATTATATTTCATAATGTGGCTATATAACAAGTTATATATGAATATAATAATTTATTTAATCTGCTCCCTGCCGGCAGGCATTCTGGTCTTCCAGTTTTCTCAGTAAACAATGATGCAGTGGATTTTGTAGCAATATATCTCTTCACACTTGCTGGAATGTTTTTCTAGGCTAAGTTCTAGAAGCTGTATGTGCTGCCTTTTATGAGCTTGACTAGGGATATCCCCCCCCCACACACACACCCACTAGGACAAGTGCAAGATATACTCACTTCTCCATCCCTCCCCCTTTCTCCTTCCCAGATACTTTCATGGTGGAAGATGCGGTGGAAGCCATTGGGTTTGGAAAATTTCAGTGGAAGCTGTCTGTTCTCACTGGCTTGGCATGGGCAAGTATTTCTACGGGGCAGTGTGCTCACCTTCAGTTTCCGAGGAGCCTCCATGCTGCTTAGCCGGATTCCCATGGTCTAGAAGGAAGGACAGTTAGAGCTTTTGCTTAAATCAAATTCATGTTGAGTGATCCTGGTGATAGTGAAGATCTGTGCTGGGGGGTGTGGGAGGAAGAGGTACCGAGTATGGCTGGAGATTGCCCTCAAGAAGGAGCCGAAGCTTCTGGCTAATTAAGTGGTTCTTAACTCTTTGGGGGCTCAGGCTACTATGAGATTATTATACCATCAGTGCAGCTCTCCCTAAAAAACATGCATAGACAAAAACGTGCCTTCTGCTTTAAGGGGCTCGGCATCTCAGTAAATCCCCTAATCTTCCTATAGCAAATTACACATCTAGATCATTAACACAAATGAAATTGACTTTTGTGCATAGTGCCAATGGCGATGTAACACTTATTTTTACAAATGGCTCAACAATATCCCTATTTCATTTTCCTCACTGATTTGAAAAGCCATCTTAATCTCCTATCACATTCTCATGGCCTCTAGGATCTGCTTCTCAACTCTCGTTTCTGTTCCATTGTGTGTCTGTCTAGTCCCATAAAGGCCTTACTTACTGGGACTTCCTAATATGTCTTAACATATGAAAAGGTCTCACTTCTTAAATCTATTGGCAATTCTCCCTATAGAACCCTGACTTATAAACCAAAGACAAACTAGTCTTCAATGGAACTAAAGGGAAAAGATCATTGTCTCTATCAAAATGATTTTCTCAGATTTTAGAGATAAGATGTTTTTCCACTTTATTCAAGAGTGTGCTAATCTTTTAAACACAGGAACACACACACATACACACAAAGAACATTAAACACCTGTCAGTTGCCACATGGTCCCACACTATTTGAACTACAAGAGCTTTCTGTCTGTTTCGATGTGTGGGCAGGACACTCAGCAGGTGGTAGAAGAGGGGTTTCCTCTCTATGCTGTCTGGGGCCATGGGCTTGGCCATGATCCATCCCAGGCACTGGGCAGCATCCTAGCCTGATGATGTCTGCTTCCTCCCTGCAGATGGCCGATGCCATGGAAATGATGATCCTGAGCATCCTCGCGCCCCAGCTGCACTGCGAGTGGCGGCTGCCCAGCTGGCAGGTGGCATTGCTGACCTCGGTAGGCAGCGGGGAGCTTCTCCTGTTGTGCACAGTACTGGCCTCTGGGTTGTTCTGCTGGGTGTCTCCCTCTTCCTGTGGGTGCCAGGGGCTCAGCAGAAAAGAATTAAGCCCTGGATAGAAATACCATGACCTCAGCTTCCCTTTCTCCCCTCCCCACCAGCCTTGTAGCCAGCTCTGCTCCACACAGCGGGGGCAGCTACCTGGGGGTCCCAGCAATCCTGCTTAATCCTGGGGAGTTGGAACCCTTCTGTGCATACCACTGAATCTCACTTTCCTATTTGGAAGGACTGACGCCAGTCCTTCCACATGACAGTGCTTTGAGGTTTGAGGACAACACAGCAGCTGGCACACAGGTGGTCAATAAATAAGACTTGAAAGTGAGTGAGGCAGAACCTTCAATTTTTGTCAGGAGTTCAGCGGCAACTTTCTAAGGGAAGACAATGGCCAGGCTGGCGAAGGGGGTTCTAATGATGATGCACCCAAAAGCTAATGTGTATTGAGCACTTAAAGATTTATTTATTTATTTATTTATATAAGAACTGGGGTACAGGCCAGAGGCGTGGGAGGGTGAGAGAATTCACCAGAAACAGAGTGGGGAGCAGAACAGGTAGATGGATGGAAAACACTGCTGAGGGGAGCAGCTGGCGAGGCAGGAGAGGTCTGCCTTGCCATGTGGGTTGCTCCATGGTTGGTGGGGATCGAACCGGTGCTGCAGAGGCTGCAGACAGCATCACAGGGCTGCTCTCAACCCGCTGCACCACTGGGGAGGTCCAACCTGGTCACTTTTTAAGTGCACCTAACAGAGTTGAAATACTTTCTGATTCCCCTCCACCATATGTTTAAAAATAATATCTCAGCTCTTCAGGGGCATCTTTTTTTTAACATTTAAGTCACATGTGTGTGATTTTATTTATTTAATTTTTGCATTGAAGAACTGTGGTGTAGGCCAGAGATGCAGGGGGGTAAGAGCATTCACCAAAGACAGAGCTGGGAACAAAACAGGCAGACTGACTGAAATACACTGCTGAGGGGAGCAGCGGGCGAGACAGGAGAGGTCTGCTATGCCATGTGGGTTAGCTCCCTGACCAGGGATCGAACTCAGAAAGTAGTGGTGATAGTGCAAAGACTTAACCCATAGGCCACCAGGGAGGCCCTTTAGGGGCATTCGGAAACTTGCATTGTCTCATTTTCGTCTTGGAAAGAAAAGTTTCTATTCTGTTTCTCCATGTGATTTTATCTCGCAGTAATACTTCACTTTGCTGGAAAGCATTTCATTTGTCAGCTTGTGATATTTTTTTCTGTGTGACAAAGTGTATCTGTCACAATCATTTTAAGTTATTGTTTTTAATTTTCTGAGATCAGAAGGCTCTAAACATTAAAATTTTTCTCCTTTATTGAGTCACCATGATAATTTTTAGCAATATGCAGTAGATCAAAACAAGATGTAATTCATTTTGATAAATCGTCAAGCAAAAGTAAATTTGTTTGAGTGGTATGGTATGTTTCCCGGTTCCATCATGAATTTTGGATGATCACTTATTACTAAAATAAGACAGCGTTCAACAGCAATCTATTCCTAGTTTTCATTTGTACTGAATGGACAGGACTATGAAAAGCTTTGCTCACATACAAAAAGTTTGGAGGGGAACTGAAGGAGTTTTGCAACGACTCAGTAAATAATGCCACTTGATTTTTTGCAACAGTTGCCAGAGAGCACTCAGCAGTCGCCTAGGAAAAGTGATTTTTGGTGATGTGATTTGCCCATGGCTTGATTAGTCTTTCCTTCAATTTGCTTAAAAATAATCAAGTCCCAGTTTGGAGCCCACTTTTAGGCCGTGACTGCAGGAATGCACTGGGGCCAGGGTACTGTGTGTAAGTATTTAGAGTGATGTGGGCACGGGGTGGGTGCCCAGAGGAGGAGTGAGCACAGTAGTGGAAGCTCTAGGCTGCCTCCCTGGCTTACAACCTGACTCTGGCCTCTCTGCCCTGAAATACTGAGCAGTTCTCTTCACCCAGAGCCTCGGGCTCACCATATATAAAATGGGCATGATGAACCAATTGTTCAATGACTGTGCCTGGCACACAGTAGGCGCTGCAGGAATGCTTCCTCTCATGAAGTGCCCATCCCTACCTCCTGTCTGCCTCTTTTCTTACTCCCCAAACTCCCTTGCAAACTTTGGTATTTCCTTGATAAAGGGGCGGACATATCAGTATGGTGAGAAATTGCTAAAATACTAGCACTACAGCCAGACGGGCTGATTTCCGTCTTCTACCTATGTGCGCCTGGCCAGGTGACCTCACTGATACCCCGTTGGGAGTCTAGTTCCCTCATCAGAAAATGGGGATAATCACAGCCCCCGCCCCTTGGATTGCTGTGAGGTTTAAATGACTCTGAGAATAGCCCTGGCCCTTCAGCAGGACCTCAGCAAATGTTGCCTCATTGTCATTAGGAGGGTGTGACACCTCATGTCTGATTTGCTGCAGCCTTTCCCTCCGTGCCACTAATGGAAACTGTCTTTCCACACAGGTGGTCTTTGTCGGCATGATGTCCAGCTCCACCCTCTGGGGAAACATCTCGGATCAGTATGGCCGGAAAACAGTAAGGCTTCTCCCCCACCTGCACATCGTCTGGGGGCGCGCTGTGATGCCGCAAGTAGTAAAACCAGAGCTGCCTGAACATTTGGGAGGCTTTATTATGAGCTGTGTTGACGTGTGAGGGGAAGAGCATTTGTGGGCTCTTAAAATCACCCAGCCCCAGGGGGGCCATGTGACGTGCATCTCAGAATATAGAAAACTCTAGTGGTGCCCACGCAGTCTCCTTGACACTCCCCTCCCCCTATACAAGGCTGGGGGCTGTGAGGGTTAGTAGAGAGAGACATCAGCTTTCTTGCCCTAAAGTGGCTCATCTTTCAGTCCCAGCAGGACTGAGCTTGGGGGCGGGGGTGATGCCATTCCCAGCCGGCTCTCTTGTTCTCTTCCTTGGACTCTCCTCATCAGCCTGTGGTTCCTCCAGAGACAGGCGATGTAGTGGTTAAGGGCTTAGGCTCTGAAGTCAGGTGGCCCTGGATTCATTCCTGACTGTCATTCCTGGCTGAGTGACCTTGGGCAAGTGAACTGATCTCTCTGAGTATTCTTCTTCATATGTATAAAGAAAACAAAAATGATCTACTCCGGAGGAGTCACCAAGGTCAGGGGAGTAAAGGACTTTGGCAGTGCCAGGCACACCCCAGGCCCAGGACACGTGGCAGATGGCATTGCAACAATGGCGTCACTCACAAGTTCGCGGGTGATTCCTGTGCTGCTGGCCCAGGGGCCCCACTCTGGGAACTACTGGTTTATAGAGCTGAAACTCTACATTTGGAGCTGGGAATGGGGCAGATATCTAAGCAAACTTAGAATACTGTTAGGCAGGAAGAGGGAAGATGTGGCTACTGGTCAAGGTCCACTGCAAATAGCAAGCCATGGACTGAAATAAAGCAGTGCCAGGTGTGTCAGTCACTCTGTCCAGCACCACGCAGACATCCGCTCACCAAGCCTGTGGCCCCAACAGGGATGAATAGGCACCGTGGTCCCTCTGATGTCAGAGAAGAGGAAGCAGTCACAGCAAGGGGCGACTTGCTCAAGGCCACCCCGGTTGCATGAGTCTAGTCTAATCATGATGCCAGCAGCTTGCGTCGTAGAGGCCATCTCAATCAATGAATGAATATTTGACAGTGCCGTACAGGAAGTAGACTCCAGCTGCAGCTCATCCTCCTGGGATGGGACAGGAAACACATGGGCAGCAGGCCCTTGGGAGATGTTGACTAATAAGACGCCAAGAAGTGGCTATGGTGGGGCTGGAGGCCGCAAGTTTGGGAAACTCACCAGAGCTGTAGAACCCAGAGGATCTTGGTTAGTTTTAGGGGCTGGAGAGGTCAGTTGGGAAAGTCCTCTCTGGGCCTGGCAAAAAGGATGGAGCTGTTTCTCCTTCCTTCCTGTGAACCGAGAAGGGATTTCTCTGGTCTTAGGTCTTGAACTCTCTAAACTCTGCCCCCATCCACCTTCCCACTCACTTCCTGTTTCTGAAAGGTGTGAGTCACTGCTTTAGCAATTATCTGGTTTGAAGAAAGAGCAGAGTGAGAATTGGAGAGAGGGGGAAAATGGAAGGAAAGACAGAAGGAAGGAAGGAGGGTAAGATGGAAGGAGGGAGCATTTCTGCCTCTCACGTGGCTCCCTGTAGCCCAGGACAGAGGCCAGTGCCTAGCAAACAGCAGGCAATTAATGCATGAATGGAGGAATAAATGGCTAATACACATTAGTTTTGTGGTGGCTTTGAGTGAAGCTTGTGCACATATGGAGGTGTGAAAATATGCCCCGAAGTTATATAGACTTGTAAACAACTGACATATTAGTTAAAAAAAAAAGTATATATATATATATCAGGCATATAAAAAGTGCGCAATACATGCATATTGAACAAATGAATAAACAATATCAGTACCTCTAGAGCTGAACACACAGCGGGTGTTCAATGTTTAGAAAATGAATAAATGAATGAATAGTATCAGTGTATTTGGTGGCTGGCATACAGCAAACACTAAGTACATGCTTATTGTTAAATAAACAAGTCAATGAATATATAATGCCTATGCATCTGTCTCTAGAGTCTGGCATACAGGGGATGCTCTATAAATGAATGTAGACATGGAAGGGAGGGAGGAGACAAGAGAAGCAGGAGGAGAGGGAGGAAGAGGCTCACAACCTAAAAGGCAGAACAGGTGTTAGGCAGTATGACAAGTGTAGTTAATGAAAAGCCCAAAGGCTCGGGAGACATTTCTGGAGAGTCCCGGAGCTGTGTTTGGATGGGGCTTGCTGGCAGTGCGCGTGGCATTGTCATTGCCAGGCCAGTATGCTTACAGATGATTGCTGAGTCCTTGTTTTCTGGGCAGCTGGAGAGCCCTGGCATCAGCAGGCAAATGCAGAGCCAGCTGCAGTGTGCTGTGATGAATAGGACAGGTCAGTGCGTGCCTATCTGTGCTGCCTGGCGTGGGGTCACCCGGTGGTCTCACCGGGATAACTGACCTCCCTTGCGGGCCCCAGTCTGGGTATTCTCTCTCTCCCCTCTCCTCTTCTCCTGCTGTTTCCCTTCTTACCGTTTATTTTCTCTGCTGCTAATTATATCCTGTTTCTGATTCAAGACTCCTTGGGTTCCAAGGAAGAAAAATCTCTATTAAATTAAAAAAAAAACTATTAAATTAGCTAAATCTAATAGAAAGGATTTAAGTATATATGTGGCAGGTACTAATTTCCTTCCTTCCTCAGGGTGCAGAAATGTTGCTTTACTATTATTGCAGTATATCCTGTCCAGGGCTTCAAAATTTTTAATAATTCCTGCCCCAGCAGTTCTCTCATATACTTACTATCTTTCTTGATGTCAACCTGTTTGTTTTTTAATTTGCTAATTATTTTTCACTAGAATCTCTTCCTTGGCCCAAATATCCATGATTCACCATTCAGGGATATAGGTCAGTGACAAACTTCCATGGAGTCAAGCCAAAGAAAGTCTTTCTGTTCTAAAATCACTTTGCACTCTGAAAGATCCCAGCCTTCCTCATGTCTTCAACACCTTTCCCAGATTCATTGCTATAGAAATCCACCTTCTTCCTTGGTTCAGCTACAGCAGAGTTACAAAAAGCTGCCACCCCTAGGGATACCTCGAATGCATGAGTAATATGAAGTCGCAGGTGCCTGGCCAGAAGGTCTTGAATCTGAGGTTTCCTCAGGTCCAGGAAGGCCCTGGTCTCAAGATCTAAGTCATCATTCTCCTTAACACTGCCGCCCTTCCTCACTGAAGGAGAAGGGGATGGTGCATTGAACTATTTTTTTTTTAACTTAAATGCATGTTTTTTGAAAAGGAACTTTTAAACTCCAAAAAGGGAAATCAGTAGCAATTGCCCTATGTAGGAAATGTCTGCAAAAATAAGTGCAATGAAAACAAGGCGATGTCTCTGGGGCCCCCATGGCTGTGGTTGCTCCCTGCAGCCATTAGGAAAAGAGGTCAGCAGGTGGTTTTGAAAGGGTGAAGATAGAGTAGCACCCTGTGGACACTTTGTCTTGGACACCACCAGCAGAACCAAGGTTGACATGAAAGAGAAATCACTTTCTTGCAAGAGGATGCAAAGTCATTTAAAATATCCTCTCTCCCACCTAAGACCATGTCCCCAAAGACTCCATAATCATCCGCTTGACCACCAGTCTTCCTCTTAAGCCCCTCTTAATTCAGTTTAAGTTTTTAAAACTGAAGTCAATATGTTTCACAGTTTTTCTCCAAAGTGTCCCCAGTAGGGCAGCGGACCAAATCCACCCTGGAGACCTAGGAGGCGTGTTCTCAGGAGGCAGGTCTAGAGCTCCTCTAAGATTTGAGTTCTACCCTATGAAATATTGTAAAATGAAAATAATATCTTTAATTATGTGCACCCTTAACTTTTTCTCAGTCTCCATGGCAGTTCACACTCTGGGAATGGGCTCCATGCTTGTCCTGCAGGCTTGTGTCCCTATGGTTCAAATGCAATGTCTCCTTACTTAAAATATGTTATAAAAATGTTAGCAGTGGCCCCTCAGTATCCAAAAATGATTTCAAAGATATAATAAAATAACCACTCATGTAATAAAAAAAAAAAGAAACCCGTTATAATGTTCTAACTATGCTATGAGGGAGAAATTTTTAAAAGGAGGTAATGAATAAAATAAGATTTATTTTCAATATGCAAATGTTCATGCACAACAATTCCTAGATGATCAAAGGAAGGGATCAATATTGATCTCTGATTTTAAAAAGGTTTGGATTTAACGGAATATTTTGGATGCCTTTTCTTTACATTTGACATTTTGAAATGAGGTTTAGATCAGATTGTTCATACAGATCCATAGAAGCCCCTTGAATGGAAGGGTGTACTTAAGTGTCCCTTAGTGACTGAGACACAACACACAGGGTTTCACTGATGTGTTGAACAATTTTGTAAAGTTATGGGTAAAACAGTACAATCTTCCTTTGATTTCCCTGGAAGATGCATTATTGAATGTGCCAGTAGAATCCAGTTTTCTTGCAAAATAGTGTGAAGGTCAAGGTGCAGATAATCCTGAACAGGATTTTCAGGTGCGTGACAGGCAGGCAGGAAGTTTGTTTGGGGATGCTACAGGACACAGGGTAAGTCTATGGGGTTTCATGCCTTGTGGGACTGCTGGCATCTCTGGGCCTTGGTTATTAAGTGCCAACAAGAATGTCCCACAATACCCCCACACCCACCCTGGGGCTGGCATCAACCAGCGCGTTGCCCTTTCAGCACCACTGTATCAGTGGCTGTAACATGTGCAGGGGCCATGGGGCCTGGGGTGCTGAGAAGTCCTGTGACTTGCGTCTTTGCTTCTCTGCAGGGGTTGAAGATCAGCGTGCTCTGGACCCTATACTACGGCATCCTCAGTGCTTTTGCGCCCGTGTACAGCTGGATCTTGGTGCTCCGGGGCCTGGTGGGCTTCGGGATTGGAGGGGTCCCTCAGTCGTAAGTAAAAACCCAGCTCTGGCCATGCAGCCAGGCAGCCAGTCAAGTGTGTTCCCGGTCTTGGAGGGAAGCAGAGAACCTCTAGGGCTTTGGTATCAGGGAGCCCTCGCGTACCCAGGGAAGGCATTGTTGTCAATATTGTGATGATTCAACAGCCACCAAAGCAAATCCATAGCCGGAAGGTTGTAAGTGTGAAACAGTAAAAATAAGAGCTTTGGCATTGATCGGCCATTTCTCTTTGACACACGTGGGAGGTGTGTATCATTGTATTATTGGAATCTGTCTTTTACAGTTGAGGGAAGCTGAAACTCTGTGGGTGAAGTCATTGGCCCAGATCACACCATATGCAGCTGAAACTAAGAACCTGAGTTTCTCTGCCTGCAGCATCTGGGGGCTTAACCACTATATATGCTGCCTCGAACCCACCTCTGACCTGCGCATGAGGCAGGGGGTGGGGCTAACCCTGTGCCTTTTGGGTGTTATTTTGTTACTATTGTTGTTTCAGGTGCTGAGAGTAGTCAGAGTTGTAGGAAGAAGTAGCTCTGTCCTAGGAGATTGGGGACTCCTAAAGCAGGCATTGACAGGCTGTGGTATATGAAGCACTCCAACTTGCTGACTGGTTGTCTAAATAAAGTTTTATTGGCACCCAGCCAAAAAATAACCACTCATGTAATTAAAAACAAGTGTCCCTTAGTGACTGAGACACCACACACAGGGCTTCACTGACGTGTTGAACAATTTTGCAAAGTTATGGGTAAAACAGTACAATCTTCGTTTTTTCAGGCTCTAGTAATAGAGTTGAGTAGTCTCAGTCCAGAAAGGCTGAAATATTTATTATCGGACCCTTTCTAGAAAAAAGTGTGTTGAGCTCACGCTAAAGAATGATGATAATAACCAATACTTAGTGTTTATTAAGAAGCAGGTGCTATTTTTTAACTATTTACCCAGATTATTTCATTTAACTCTTGAAGTTTCCCTCTGAGGGAAATTTGAGTGTTAACCCTTATTATGTAGATAAAGAAACTGAGAGGTAAAGGAAACAGAGAGGGAAAGAAACTTACCCAACGAGGAAGAGACAGAGCTAGAAACTGCACCCAGGCCCTCCAGAGCCTGGTGCTTCTCATCATACATCTTGCTGCTACATCCGAATCCATGCATAGGCTTTGGAAAGACCCAGAAAGGGGGTTGAGGACGATGTAGGATATTTCACAGGATGGGAATTGCCTGTAAAAGGCAGGAAATGAGTGAGAGGGAGGCCAATGTTAGGCTGAGATACGTAAGAACTGAAAGCTGAGGTTGGATAGGTAAATCAGGTGCAAGCTTATCAGAGGCCTTGAATGCCAGACCAAAGGTGTGGTCTATGGGCAGTGGGGAGCCACTGAGAGTTCTTGAACAGGGGACATACTTTAGGAGTATTGATCTGACAGTGGTGGGTAGGATATGTTGGGGAGAAGGAATCCTATTGCAATAATTTAGGGAAATTTTGCACCAGGAGCAGGTAGTTGCCCTCTAGTATATTGAGCCTGTTGCGTGTCATGACTGGGCAGGACTGGCCGGGATGACCTAGGAGAGCAATGCAGGTAGTGAAGCACTGGGCTTCCGTGGTGGGCTCTGATACCACCTCACCTGGGCTTGAATCCTGGCTCTGTCATTAATCGCCAGATGACCTTGGGCAAGTCACTAGGCCTTTCCACACTTCAGTTTCTTCATCTCTAAAATTGGGGTGATAATATACCTACTTCGTGGGGTCACTTAGAATATTAAATGACCATGCATGTGAAGGACTCAGGCCCATGCCTGGCAGAGTGGTCAGTACGCGTCAGCACAGACCTGGTAAGAAGCTCAGATGGACAGCGGACCCAGTGTGCAGTCGTCGACAGAATGGATGAGAGGGAGGCGGGGAGGGAGCTGTGACAGGGATTTAATACACAAGCAAATCCCCAGACTTCTGCCATGCAGAGGATGGAAGGACCAGGAGTGGCTCTCAGTTCTAGGCCTCTCCTCCCTTATTCATCAGCAATTCCTCCAGGCTCTGCAGCGCAGGCATTTGACATGTTCTCCTTGATCAGGTATGAGCTGAAAAACCACTAGCGCTTGAAGCAGAGGCCATTAAGCCAAACCCATAAATCCAGGCTGGCAGGGGCTTGTGGCCAAGGCACTACCTTCTGGCCCGGCCCCAGGAATTCCTGCAGACACAGCCACTTCCCCATTCATGAGCCATTCATTGACCGGGGGCAGCTTTCCCTGGTGGCTGCAATTCAGTGAGCATCTGAATTCCTTCCCCAGGGCTGCTCAGGTAGAGGACAGCACAGCCAGCCTCCAAGCAGACACCTGGGCTGTCTTCCCCAGGCAGGGAGGGAAAGCAGCACAGTGTTGAGAATGTCCATGGTGATGCTTCTTGGAGATGGTGGAATGAGAAGTGTTATTTCCTATGACTCTTTCCTCCAATATTTTTTATGGAAATGACATTAAAAAGTAGAAGAAATAGAACACATCTTTAATGGTGCCGGAAAACAAGAAGAGGGTGCCATCAGCAGACCAGAAAATGTTGAGGGGCCTCTGCAAGATGATAAACAGATGGGATTGCAATGGCGGGGTAATAGAGGAGAAAAAAACCACCCCCTAACACAGCGAAAGGGAGAAGTCTCCAGGGAGAGAGGACAGGACCCTGAGAGCAGAGGAATAAAACACGAGTGACTGGGAGCAACACGAGGGTCCTTGGCTTGTCTACCTGCTCCCTTCTCCAGGCCCCCATGTCACACCTGTCCATTTAGCTGTCTTTTTATCAAACATTTACTGTAGCTTTCTGTTTATTTACTGAGATACTGCTCTACTCCAGGTGCGTTATACACAGGATCACTTAAAAACTCACAAAACCTTAAGACATAGACACTATTCTCTCCATCTTACAGATAAGAAAATTGGAATTTTAAAGAAGTTAAGTAACTTGCCCAAGGTCCCACAGCTAGTTATTGGCAAAGCTGGGATTTAAACATCACTTAATTCACTTAGTATAATCCCTTCCTGTTTCATCCATGTTGTTGTGAATGGCAAGATTTTTTTGAAACTAAATGGTGTTCCCTTGTGTATCTGTACAACATTTCTTTATCCAGTCATCTTTTGTTGGGCACTTGTGTTGTTTCCATAGCCTGGGTATTGCAAATTGTAGTGCAATGAACACAGGAGTGCAGAGGAGTTCTTCGAATTAGTGTTTTTGCATTCTTTGGGTAGATACCGAGGAGTGAAATTGCTGGATCATGTGGTACGTCTATTTTTAATATTTTAAGAAAACTCTATATTGTTTCCCATAGGGTCTGGACCAGTCTCCAGTCCGACCAACAATGTATGAGGGCTCTTTTTTCTCCAAACCCTTGCCAATACTTCTTTTTTCTGGCCTTTTGGGTACGGGTCATTCTTACAAGTAATTAAAAAAATTTTAAATTGCCAATAATTTAAAAATCAAAAAAAGCATCACTTAACCCTCCAAACCTAGTCTCTCACCTATTCTATAGTTCTTTAATCCATGAAGAGAGTAAGGCAAAACCAAAACGTCACAGAAATATGTAGCTACCCCAGAGACCCACTGGCTCCCAGCACTCCCAAGCCAGCCGTTACATGAAGATAATCGTATTTTCATCATGCCAGCTTATCATCTGGTTATAAAAATGACTCCCCTAAATGCATTGTTCAGAAACACTGAGTTGAAGATATTTTTATGTAATTAAAGGCAATGAAGAGTTTCTGTTCCTTTAGCAGAGCCCAGTCGCAGCACCTCATAAAACTAAACAAATAAGATTTTGCTGTATAATTTTTTTTTTTAAAAAATTGATCCTGTGTATAAAGCACACAATCCAGTACCTGGAGTAGAGCAGTATCTCAGTTAATAAACAGAAAGTTCTTTAAAAAAAGAACTTTTTTTTAAAAAAAGATTTTTCTTTTATACAAGAGCTGGGGTACAAACCAGAGGTGCAGGAGGGTGAGAGGATTCACCAGAGACAGAGTGGGGAACAGAACAGGCAGACGGACTGAAATACACTGCTGAGGGGAGCAGCGGTTGAGACAGGAGAGGTCTGCTCGCCATGTGGGTAGCTCCCTGGCCGGGGATCAAACTAGTGCTGCAGAGGCTGCAGACAGCTTCACAGCGCTGTGCTCAACCCGCTGCACCCCTGGGGAGGCCCTTGTATAATTTTTACAAGTTCAGCCATCAGACATCCTGGATTTTTAGTAGAAATATGCATTTATTTACTGATAAGGAGCCTCTCTCTCTGCCCTGACCTGTGCCTTCCTTCCTCTAGTGTAGGCATTCATGTTGGTTCATGGTGAGAATAAGCACCTCAAGAGTGGGGCACGCAGCTAAGTGCTCTCTTCTCACTACCTTGTTTTACCGACAGTCCCCCTTTTACATATGAAAAAAACCTGATCATAAATTACTAGCTCAAGGTCCTAAACGGGTCAGTAAGTACTATGTGGGGTTGCCTTTTGCTTTGTAACAAACCACCCTGACACCTGCCATTTAAAACAACAATGATTTCTTTAACTCATGATGCTGCTACTTGGTGGTTTGATTCTTCTTCTGGTTTGGGGAGCTTGCTCACATGTCTTCTGTCAACAGGTGAGTTGGATGGGGGCTGGCTAGTCTAGCATGAGCACAGACTCACTTCTGCTCCATAAGCCTCTCGTTGTCCAGCAGCCTAGCCTGAGCACTTGAGACCCCTGGGCAGGGGTCCAAGACACCACACAGAAACTCTAAGCCTCTTGAGGCCCAAGCTTGGAACTGGCACAAAATCACATTTGATTGCTCAAAGCAAGTCACAGGCCAGCCCAGAATCAAGGGACATGGAATAGACTCTTGATGGAGTGAGCTGCAAAATCGCATCGCAAGGGCCCATAGACATGGGAGGGGAACAAGGGGGCAACTTATCTATTGCATGGAGAAATTGGGTTTAAATCCAGGTCTGTCTAATGCAAAACGTTCTTACACTTGAACAAATATTGCAAAGGGGTTCTGAATATTTAGTCAGAAGGTCCTGATAAATTATTTTTCAAAGAATTATTTATTTATGCATACAAGAGCTGGGGTACAGGCCAGAGGTGTGGGGGGTGAGAGGATTCACCAGAGACAGAGCAGGGAGCAGAACAGGCAGAAGGACCGAAAGCACTGCTGAGGGGAGCAGCGGGGAGACAGGAGAGGTCTGCTGTGCCATGTGGGTATCTCCCTGGCCAGCCAGGGGATCGAACTCGTGCTGCAGAGGCTGTGGACGGCTTCATAGGTTGCATCTTAACCCCTTGAGCCACCAGGGAGGCCCAGGTCCTAATAAATTATTAACGTCCACTGGGACTGACTTGGAGAAGATTCTAGAAATGGGGAGTGGCATTCTGAGCAGGCTCTATTCCCTTTAGTTAAGGTAGGAAAGAGGCATCACAAATAGGATGCCAGATAATCAACTACATTTCTGTCTATGGAGGAGAGTCAAGAAGAAGAGACTTTCCTTCAAGCCAAGGAGTTAAATCTAACTCTGTTTTTATCATGAAAACAACACATTTTTTTAATTTAGAAAATGCAAATAAACACCCAAAAATTGTTGATTGCCTCTAATACAAGAATCAACTATCACCTTGCAAAAATGTGTAAGAGGCAGGTTCGCACCAGGGCTGATGATTTACTCTTGATATTTCCAGTAGAGGGCGCTATGTGCTTCAGCAGAAAAGCTCCTTACCCAGAGGCTGCATCATCTGGCACCCTAGTTGGGTTTTAGCTTCTCTTAATGATTAAAGTCCCAAGTAGCTCCCCACTTGTTCTACCCTGAAACCTGACTCAGAAGGTTCTTTAGATTGGTGTCTAGAATAAATTGCTCACAAGCCTGTTGTTGGCACTACCCTTTCCTCCAGGGGCCAAACAGAAATCCCAAATTGAGATCACAGGTCATTTCTGTGCAAGCCTATGATCCAAATGGCAAATCTCTAATTGCCAAGTTCTATAAATGCAATTATTTGCAGGGAGAATTTGTTTGTGCCAGAATCAGCTGCTTCTTGGCTGATTTCATCGCTCGTTCTTTTATTCTTCAATGTGATTGTAATAATCACCATCCTCTGGGTAAAGATCAAACAGCTCATTTTCATAATGAATTGCTATACATACTGGCCAAATGTAGGGCACCAGCAATTGTAGGAAAGAGGTTTCTCATGGCCTGGGATGCAAAAACAAGGAATCAAAAATTATCTAAATATTCATCAACAGGGTTACAGCTGTTAAAAAAAATAATGCAGTGGATCTACTTTTATTAACACGGGAAGATTTCCAAACTGTCTTAATGGAAGCAGATCCTGACACAGAGATTCAAGAGCAAGTGGTTTTTACTGGAGACTGCAGCTCACACCTCCGAATTACCCCACTAAGGAACGAGGGAACTGTCATTTCTTGGGAGTTACCCCTGGGAAGTTTAAATTCTTTGGCATTTTGGGTGTTACCTGGCTCAGTCAGCTAGGTTTTGTGACCAGAGAAGACTCGGAAAAGAGTTGCAGTTTTGGCCATGGGAAGTTGGATGGGCAGGTGGAGAAGTGGACAAGTCTGGGGGGTTTATGTGGGTGGAACATTGATAGGATGTTCATGTATTAAGAAAAGGAAGGAATAAGGCAAGGAGGGAGGAGGAGGGAAGATAAAGAGAGATATTTAAATTCAGTTATTTATTTACATAAAGAGCAAGTTGGAAATGGCTGGTAGTTATGACTTCTGGGGCAGGGAATGAAAGCAGGGGGTAGGGAATGGAAAAAAGAATCATGTATCTTGTCTGTTTGCATATTGTTGCGTTGTTTTACAATGTGAATGCATTTATGTGCTACTTCTGAACAAAAAAATTAAATAAATAAAACAGAACCAATCTTTGACATCTAAGGATAGGAATAGCTTTGCCAACTCAGAATGTGCTACTGTACAGTTTTGTGTCATTAGTAGTTTGACTTCAGTTTGGTGGAGGAAAGATTAACATGCTTCGTATTGTATTATGTTATTGTCATTGCTGATTTTTTAAAATAATAATAAGCACAACATGTGGAGGATATAATACAATTTTAAGAAATCACTATTACCTTGGTCCCCATTATCAGAGCTGAGTCAATAACATCATTAATGGTTTTTGTTGATGGTGGTGCTTATAGGAATGTAAATTAGAACTACATTTTTGGGAACTACATCAGTTATATTGCAAAAACCTTCAAAATATACATGCCTTTTGACTCAAATTCTACTTGAAGGAGTCTAGCATTAGGAAACCCTATACAGACAAAGACTTCAGCTTAAAGATTTTTGTTGAATTATTGTTTATAATTGTGAGGCCTTTCAAGTCGGATAGTGATTAATGGGCTGTATAATGTAGATAGACTGGGGTGAAAATGTTGGCTCTTCTACTCATTAACTAACTAGCTGTGTGATCCTGGCCAACTAATAAGTTATCTGTCATATAGATATAAATGTAGATGACTTGCAATGTTGATTTAGTAGAAAGTTCGAGTAACACATCTAGAACAATGTTTGGCACACAGTAGGTTCTCAATAAAAGGTAGCTATTATTAAGGAAAATATGGTTTGTGCATATGATGAATTTTATGTGTAAAAGAATGAAAATGGCATGGAAATACTTATTTGTAAATTGAATTTTTTAAATGGTGGTCAAAATCTTAAAATATGATCTCACGAGGGGTTCAAACAGAGAGAGATAAAGAGGGAGAGGGAGGAGGTTGGTGGGGGGAGGGAGAGAGTCAGACAGACACCAGGACAGAGAGGAAATATACTAAAATATTTATACTGTGTGGTAAGACTTTCCCTCCATTGCTCAGAGAGGGTTGCAGGTATGAGCCATTAGCTGCAGCCGGGAGGTGGGCACCCTGATCTAGTGAGGGGATCCCAGGAGATCTAGATGGGAAACCAGCATCATCTTCCTCTAGAGAGTTCATGGAAATCAGCCTCCTTCTCCCAACCTTCCATGAGGACCCTGGAGCGCACCATGAAGTCATCTAAGAGCTCAAATGCCCGGCGAAGGTGGTAGATGTGGAGAAAGCAAACCTCCTCTTCCCAGCAAAATGAAAGTCAGCATATGGGAGTGGACGACAAGTCCACTTTTCTTCCCAGCATGCTGCCCCAGTATGGGAGGAGGAGTCGGAGGGTGGAGACAGTGGACAGAGGGTAGAGCAAGTGTGGTCCACAGATCACACCCAGAGGAGTGTTGATCTCAAAATTCAGAAAACTGCAGCGGTCTTCCCACCAAGTCCTGTCCTTAACCTCCTTTCTGTCTCTCGGCTTCCCCAGGGTGACACTGTATGCCGAGTTCCTGCCCATGAAAGCCAGAGCCAAGTGCATTTTGCTAATTGAGGTAAGGAGGGGGTCTGGGCTCTAGAGACGGGTCACTCTCTGGTAGAAGATTCTCAGGTGTCTTGAGCGACAAGCAGACTCAGTATGCAAAGATCTCAAAGGATTGGTTCTGTTCATTTCAACATGGTTGCTTTGCAATCTGGATAAATTCAATCGGCCACGAAATTCAAGCTACCATCCTTTAAAAAAATGGTGGCGGGCAGGTGGCAGGTTGTACTTGAACTGGAAATGGCTCTTAGCTGATGCTTAATGGTATGGCTTGAGGGGACCAAATTCTTACATCCCCCTTCATCCCTGTTTGCACCAGGACTCACCTGTGTCTTTTGCGAGATCTCCATTCATGGGCACCTCTACCACCTTTGACTGTCTTAAAACTCTTGCTGCAGCCAGTCCCTCTCAAGCCCTTCTTCTGCCAGGGTCTTGTGACCCATTTTTCAACCACAACCTGGAAGATACTCATCATACATCAGCCCCTCTTCTATTCTGTAGCCAAAGAATTCACTTGCCCTGCTGGACACCGCTGTCCACAGTGATGACTGCGATGCCAGTCTTACCTCCCACGTTGCTATGTCCACATTGTCAATATCGACATTTTGATCCTATGACCCAACTTAACCATCCTGGATGCTTCTATCCCTGACCAATCGCTCTGGTAGTCACCTGGTCCACACAGGTCTGGATGAACCCATTGTCTAAATTTCAAAATGCATCTGTGCCAGCTGACCCTGGTCCCTGTCCTCTCTTAGGACCCCTAGAACTCTCCATGATCCAGAAACTAAAGTATTAACTTTTCTTAAAGTTGTGGGGGGCGAGTGGGTCAATGACATGTCCGTTCTGGTTGGCCCATACTGTACCAGTTGCTACATATGCTGATTGTCATCCTGCTTGCCAGCAACAGAATTATACTATAGTTAATTTAAACAAAATGGGATTTTAGCAAGGCTCTCGGGGCCTCCCAGAATGGATGGGGAGATGGAATAGACAGTAGTTACAGAATTTGGACCTGTAGGAATCAGCATACTCACACTAGGGTAATGTGACGTAGGTTGAATAAAGGAACTATTTATAAAGTCCCAGTCCTGAAGGGACAAAGGGAGAGAGTAATTAGCAGGCCAGGGGTCGGACGTGGTTGTTGGACAGGAGTTGTGACCTCCAGCTCAGGGATGCAACCAGCCATGACCACCCCAAGTGAGGAAGCCAGGTGAATAAACACCACAGTTTCTCCTGTCTCCTGGAGGGCTCCCACTGACCGCACCTGTGGAAGCCAGAGGATAGTCTGGATGTAATTCTTGCAAAGAACAATGTGGGAGGGATAGAAAGTGACTCCAAGAGACAAACAGAAGACATGAAGCTTGCAGAGAAGAGGCAATTCTGCTCAGATATTAAGGCATCTTTGGGCGGGGAGGTGGATGTCAGTAGACAAAAAATCAATGTGTTGTCTACCATATTGACCTCATACAATAAGGACCATATCGATCTCCTTAACCAGAGCTGCCTCACGACTCCAGGAGGCACCCTGCAAATACCGCACAGTGTGGATAGAATCCTTGGAGGTTGAACAGCTTGGTGGCCCTGGCCCCGTATGGACCCCAGGGAAAGTGATGGCCTTGTTGACTCTGTTGAACCCAAGGGCCCCTATCCACATTGATAGCTTTGCCTACAAGGACCCAGAAATCACTCACTGTGTTGGCTAGTACATCCCCCATCACTGACCCCCATTCTTTTCTGCCAGGTGTTCTGGGCCATCGGGACGGTGTTCGAGGTCATCCTGGCCGTGTTTGTGATGCCCAGCCTGGGCTGGCGCTGGCTGCTGCTCCTCTCGGCTGTCCCACTGCTTCTCTTTGCAGTCCTGTGTTTTGTAGGTATCCTTTCCTCGAGCTCACCTTCACTGCTTGGTCTCCTACTGTTCACTATATTTTGGTGGGGGGCTTCAGAGTCACCTTTTAAGATTATTTTTTAACATCAGGAAATAAAACAAAGGAACAGGAGTTGGGGAGGGCTCAGTATGGGCCACTGTGTTTCCTCCAGACAAATATTATTGGGATGTTCTTTAGGGAAATAGCAGGGCATGAGGGGGATGCCTTGAGCCCACTCCTACAAGACCTACCCTAAAGGTGACTGTATTAAAATAGTTTGGACTCTTAGGTTGCAAGTGACAGAAGCCCTATTCAAATGGCTTGAGTAAGAGGATTGAATATCTAGCTTCAGGTCTGTCTGGGTCCAGGGACTCAAATGATGTCTCTACCCCAGTTCTGTATAAACTGCATCCCCTAGCAAGATCACACCACAGTCTTATCACTTCATGTGTGTAAACCCACGCACAGCTAGTGGGCCCCAAAATAAGCCTTTAGGTGGGTAGGTCTCATGTAATTCCTGACAGTGATAGAAGGAATTAATAATTACTGAGTCTGTGTAATATTGAAGCTGACATTTTGAAGTGCCCACATTCAGTAACTCAACACAATAGGAGTTTATTTCTCAGCCACTTGACAGTCCAGAATGGCTACTCCTATTTGACAAGTGTGATTATAGGGCCCAGGTTCCCTCCAGCTTCTAGCTCTGCCATCCTAAAGAGTTTTAGGGCCTTCTGTATGTAGACTGGGGAAGGGTGTGGAAATACACACTCTCTTCTTAAGTCCATTGGCCAAGGATGCTCTGCTCATTTGCCATTGGTGAGAGCATGTCACGTGGCCTCATCTAGATGCAAGAAGGGCTAGGAAATGTAGTTCCTGGCTGGGAGCCCTATCCAAGGACAACTCTGCACCATGGGAAGGGAAGCATGAATTTCAGTGGACAATAGCAATATCTGCTACATTCTCGTTTCGCTAATTAGGAAACAGATCTGGAGAGGGTGACTGGCTGTCAAAGGCCACACAGCAAGCAAGGGTAGGGGTGATGGGAGCAAGAGAACTGACCTGACCCGATGTTCTGAGTCCAAGCCTCACGCGCTCTCTCTGACACCAGCTGTTCATTACCGTTGATTCATTGTACAGCAATTTATTATCTAGTCACTCGGGGTTGGGACCCCATTAGGCTTAAAGGGCTTTCTGATTTCTTTCTGTGTCTTGGACTGTGTTTGCAAGATGCTACTGCTGATCAGAGGCAGGATATCATTTCTTGAGAGATGGGGTGAGATTTCTGACGATGGTGGGATGAGAGCGGCAGTCTTGATTTAATTCAACCCTCTTCTGGAGCTGTGACAGTAGCAAATAACAGTAACAGCAACACTACAACGATCCATTCCAACACACACTAACACTTTGGGTTATCCCACCTAATACTTTCAGCAACCCTAACAGGTCCTCTCCCCATTTTACAGATGAGGAAATGGAGGCACAGAGAGGTCAAATAATTGCTCAAGGTCACACAACCAATATAATCAGTGGCAGAAACAGGATTTGAAGCCAGGCCTGTGGCTCCAGAGCCCCTGTTAGGGATAGAAAGTGATCTCGCACACGCTCCCCTCCCCCCCCAAAGCACAGCTGCCTGTCTGCCATCCCACAACCCACCTGGGACTATCGCTTGGTTTCAAGCACCAGATAAGGTCTGGCAGGTCTGGGAGGCCTGGGAAGAGTCTTT
Organism: Talpa europaea; assembly: GCF_964194135.1. Lineage (NCBI taxonomy): Eukaryota > Metazoa > Chordata > Mammalia > Eulipotyphla > Talpidae > Talpa > Talpa europaea. The sequence continues at coordinate 13,096,122 of NC_140082.1, read as the reverse complement.
TAATTACAGATCCCACCCGATACACACTCAAAATGGAGGGAGGGGTGGCTACAATGTCGGAATCGGGGCAGTGATGGGAGCAAGGTAGGCATAACTAGGAGGGAGCCCTCCCCCTACTCAGCAAGGAAAAAGCCTTAAAACCCTGCTGCTCTACAGTTCAAGGCTGCTCCTTGCTCTGCTGAGGCTGCTCCTTGCTCCTGGCCCATGTCTTCCTAGTAAACTTTGCTGCTGCCTCATTCTGGTGCATGTGGCTGGGATCCTGTGCTCTGTTCTGCCCTCACTGGCCATGCCTGGCTCTCCTGTCCCCACAGTGGCTGCCGGAGAGTGCCAGGTATGACGTGCTGTCTGGGAACCAGGAAAAGGCCATCGCCACCTTAAAGAGGATAGCGACAGAAAATGGAGCCCCCATGCCACTGGGGAAGCTCATCATCTCCAGACAGGTTGGTGTATGGGCACCCGCGGGTTCAGGGTGTACACGGAGGGGGCGGGGCCCGTGGGCAGAACCGGCAAAGGGAATTGGTGACTCTTGTCTCTATCTTTTCAACACCAAGTCCTGAGAGTCCCTCCTGGGGAATTCAGCTAGTGATTAGAGAAATGGAATGTCTACTAATGGATCCCATAACCGTGCCTGCTTCGTTTCCCCTTCAGAGCCCGGTATTCTGATCAACAAAGGGGATTGATCAGCAAAAGCTGGGCAGCGAGACCTAGTTAGAAATTGCTGCCGTGGGTTTAGATCCAAGGCACATTGCTCCTGGTGGTAACACCACCTGGGAACCCACCACCCTGAACATTTATGAGCACCTACTGTATGCACAGGCACACAGCACATACCACCCTGAACATTTATGAGCGCCTACTGTATGCACAGGCACACAGCACACATAGACTTGGGTCCCTGCCCTCAAGAATTATACAAGGGCCTTGCAGGAACATGATGAATACCCTTAAGCAAGCAACAGACCCTATAAGGAAATCCTTTTTTAAAATAAAATGATATTTCTGATTATTTTTATATATGCTGCAAGAACTGAATGGCATTTCACCAGATTGAATGGAGGTGTTTAACATAGTCTGATAACATAACTGATCAAATCTTTTTTTACCATGTTCTTTTCAAAAGTATATCTTCTGACTGATTATAGTCTTAGATCTGAACATATTTTTCCCCATAGCGGCTTAAGAAGTGCTAACTGAAGCAAGCACGCCAAAAGTGAGACTTACCCTGAATCTCTTTGGAGAGGGCAGGTGCAGGACAGGGAACCATCTGAAGATCCTGTTTTTTAAAGAATTATCCTTTTTTAATATATTTAGTAAATAGGAATGTGTTGTTATGTATGTATTCATGCACCTATTCACATAATATATTCTCTTTATAACCATTCCAAAGTAATCAACAAATATAAACATTTGTTGTTTATAACCATTTTATAACCATTCCAAACTAGTCAACAAAATAGTCAACAAATATAAACATTCTCAGATATAGTCAATCAACGTATTTAATAAACACTGTGTTTTTATTTGTGGATATATTGCAAAACATTTTATTCATGAAGACAATACTCATAGATTGACAAGACCACCTACGGCCTGTCATCTTATTTTTTTTCATTTCTACATGCTTAAGTGAGCATTTCTTAAATGCTACTATGAAAAATACGCTCATATCTAAGAAGACTATAATCAGTCATAGGATATACTATTGAAAAGAACATTGTAAAGCAAAGATTTGATAGATTAGTAAATTATACTAAACTGGCCAATGGGTCATTAATCAATCTTTTGGAAAATTGACTTTTGGTGAATTAATTTTCAGCATACTCATTTTTATCACCATTGACCTGGAGTTGGTTTTGGGTGAGGTTGAAATGCTTGGATACTCCTCAGACTGGGTTTCTGCTCTCTTTGTCCAAGAATCAGCCAAATGCCTCAGGGGAGCAAGCCTGGGGTTGCTGTAATCAGATCCAGAATTCCCAGTTGGGGTGAGGGGTGTGGGATGACCCCCCCGCCCCCCACAATTGAGCCTCTGCACAGTACTTAGTCTTGGCAGGGGCAGGGGATCAGGGAGGCCTGAATGAACCTGGCTGGGATGAGTACTGTGGATTTGAGTCCTGGGTTCTCAAGCCTGATGTCCCGCCTGCCAGTGTCAGGCCAGAGCTGGTGCCCAAACATCTGGAAGGGGGAGAGTAAAGAGCTTGTACTTGTCTTGACACAGGAAGACCGAGGCAGAATGAGAGACCTTTTCTCGCCCCATTTTAGATGGACCACCTTGTTGCTGTGGTTTATATGGTAAGAGCTGTTTGTGGACCACTCGGACCCCCTTTTACTTCATTTTCTTTGGATTTTGTTTGAATGTAACACATGAGAACCTCTGATCTGGGGCAGAACTTGGGCATTGCTTTCCTGATGCTGGGTCCAGGCATCTACTGTACTGTTATTCTCTGGCTCATCTACAATTTAACTCACTTTTTATTCAGATAGATACCTTTTTAAAAGGAAACGTTATATGTCTGCTTTAAGGAGGAAAACAGCCTTAATTGTGGACCATAGATTAAAGGAACTTTTAAAGATAAATACTTAAAAAGTAGCTAGATGATTTGCTAAGACACTGAGCCATTGTATTTAAGAGATAGAGAGAAAGTGGGGGTCGGGGGCTTTTAGGGACTCGGCACATAAGGGAGCTGGACCTCCCGAAAGAATTGAAAGGAAACTTACAAGGGAATTTTTTTTATAACAGATTTAATACTTTTGCTATGTCAGCCTCTCTTCCCACCCATATCACCTTGGCACAGGGCCCAGATTTTAGGGACCACTGGTTTGGTCAACATGCCCATTCTTAGAACTTTCAGTTCCAATCTTGCTCAATTTTTCTTAATGAACAGCCATTGTCAGAGAGCCAGAGTGAGACATTGCGGAGAATAATTACCTTAAATTCCACAACTCATCAACTGTCAGCTTTTCTTTCAACTCTTTCTGCCAAATCATGCATATAGCATTAACCAGACACAAAGTAGTCTGGCTAAGCATTTGTGTTCTTTTTTAGCCAGTTCTCATTTTTTTATGTTTACCTTTGAGCAGAGGTGCTACTAGGGGAGAGGCCTGAAAAGGGTGACTTGCAGGGAAGAGGAGGGAAAGCTCTGAGAGTACACAGAACCAGGGTCAGGCTCTGCTCCTGTCTCCCTGAGAGCTGAAACCACTCACCAAGCATCTATTAAACACCTGCTGTGTGCCCAGTACAAGTGCGGAGTCTGCAGGATTTTTTAAAAGGAAGTAGTGGGTGTGGTAATGTGGGGGTGCTGTCAAGAGTACCTACCTTTGAGTGCATGGGGTTCAAATGGGCAGATCCTACTCAAATACAAAGCAATTAATTAGAAACTAATTTTAGCTCACTATTGAAAGCACATATTGTGACCCAAGAAAATCATCTGATTATAACTGAGCTCCCACATAACTGTGCCACAGGAGGAGAACATTCTGGTCATACAGAATTATGTATTTTGGTTCCTGGGACAGGCAGGAATTCATTAACTACCTCATTCAGATCAGAAATTCTAGTGAAGTCTGCCAGCTCCACACCAGCACTAGGCACACAACACGTGTTTAATACATGCTTGGTGAGTTGGGGCAAGAATATGGGGCAGAACTGGAGCCCAGTTCTGTATCTCTCAAAGCTTTCCCTCTTTCCCTACCCAAACTGACCAGTGAGATCTAAAAGCCCCAACAGATGTCAACGCTGTTTTCTTCCAAATTTTGGTCTCCCCAACTTTCTTCCCCTTGTTGCCACTTGAGTAGACACCCCTGGGGTGGCATGTCTGTATTATTGTACAGGTTTTGGTCTTCCAGATGATAGATGATCACTTCCTTGATCTCATTGCTATGCTTTGCACCTGGCATCTTCCCAGTCAAGGGCCCTAGGAATGTCCCCGAAGTCCCAGTGTGAGTCATAGGCCCAGAGACTGGTCTCCACTGCTGTAAATGCCAATCCTTCCCAAGTGGATGGGGTCAGGGGACTGGCATTTCTCTTTTCATTTCCTCACCATTCTTGCTTGCTTCCTGGCAGGTTTTCCAATGCATTTTCTTACTACGGATTAGTTCTGCTCACCACCGAGCTCTTTCAGGCAGGAGACGTCTGCAGCAGTGAGTATACAAGTCCTCTTTCTCAGTTAACTACCTCACCCCAACACACACCGTCCTACACACATTCCCACCCCAGTTCTACCCTTCTAGGACTTAGCCTGGTAAGCACTCCGGTGATTTTCTCCCTAAAACTCCAGAGAGGCACGTCCTGAAAAATCTGCACATAGGAGATCTGAGCTGTGACTTCCAAGATGCCTTGTAAAAACCTGGACAACTCCATCATGATGAAGTTGGCACTTCCACGGTCACATCTACAGGCCATGGTCCCCTACAGGCTCCAAGCAGCACAGCACTGAGTTTATGGCCCTGGCCCTGGGCTGCTATTCTAAGTGCACCCTGCCTTGAGAACCCAAGAACGCTGGCCAACCACAGAAGCACCTGGGGGAACTTTTTAACAATGCCAGCACCATTTAAACAATGCCCAGACCAGTTTAATTAGCATCTCTGTGGGTGGAGTCCAGGCATTAATGCATCTGGAAAGTTCCCTAGGTGACTCTATTGTGCAGTTGGAGGTGGGACCCACTGAACAAAAGGAGTGAATAAAAAGGGAGGTTGATGGACAGGGATCTGGCCTTGCAGGACAAGAATAGGTGCCTAATAGTAAACCAAGATGGGGGGATGAAGGGATCAAGTTCTTGCTTATTTGCAGAACTGGCCCAATTATCTGTTTTGCATTAAGTGTCTAAAGTCTTAGTTAATAGTTTTGGTGACTGGTATAAGGATTTCATGAGCTAGAGGAATCACATCTCCCTGGAGGGTGATAGAGCATCTAAATTAACTGCTTGAGGAAGCAACTCAATTATAGATTGGGGTTTGGTATTGATTGAGCATAAATCTCATCCCCTAACAGTGGAACTGCTTAAGGAAAGCAGAGGCTCCAGTAGAATGTTACGAAGCAGGGGCTCACCAGATTTTTCTATCAAGGGCCAGATAGTAAATATTTTAGGTTTTGTAGCAGAAAAGCAGTTTTGGAGAATAAGTAAACAATCAAGTGTTGCTTGTGTTCCAATAAAACATTATCTATCAATGCCAATTTCAATTTCATATAATTTTTACCATGAAATATGATTCTTTTTATTTTAAAAATCACTGAAAATATGAAACTCATTCTTACCATTTGAGCCAAGAAGAAGCAGGGAGGAGACTAGTTTTGACCCATAGGCAATTGTTTGCCAACTCCCGTTGAAAGCTCTCTCACTCCTGGGTGGGAAAGTGATACCATTCAACAAGCCCACAGCTGGAAGTCAAGGAGCCTGGGTTTTACAGCAAGCAGCTGAGTGACCTTGGGCAGATCATTCATGCAATAATTATTTTCTATGTGCCAGGCACTTGTTGAAGTGTTAGGATACATCAGTGAAAACAGAAAAAATCCACAAATGTCTGCCCTATAACCTTATTTTTTCATGGGACCTGGGGGTGGGGTGTGGGGGAGAAAGAGAGCGAGAGAATAGGACACTAAGTAAGGAAATTATATAGTATGATAAAAGGTGATCGATGTATTTAAAAAATTAAGAAAAAGTAAAATATCTCTCATACAAAGATAAAATGAACACATGTGAAAGATTTTATTCTGTTGAACTCATTAATGAATGAATGAAAGCATTGTTAAGAACTGTGAAAAGTATGACATTTTATTTATTTTCAAGCTAACAAGTTATCCTTTCACAGTTTCCACAGATGTTGGCAAAAGTCACGACACTCTTGGGTCAGAGACAAAGGACTTGATCACTCACAATAACACTAATAGCTATAATATCAGCATTTTCTTACACCAGTTTCTTGAGCCCCAATTCCCACAGGGTGATATGAAGAGGGCAGATGATACTTGCAAAAGCAGTGGGTTATGTTACAAAGGCAGAACCCCAAACTTAGAGTCCCCAGATCTTTTATACTGGATTGTCCATGCTTTGCCATCGTGGGAGGCACTATATCTTCAAAGGCCATAAGCAAACCAGCCCTTTGCTCCAAAAAGAGAAACTCTGCATCTTTCAAGTCTGTTTAATAAATAAAAGTCCTTGAGGAGATAGTCTCAAACAAGGACAGCCCCTGCCACGCCGCTTCTCTTAAGATGTGAGGAAACCTGAGAGACCCATGGAGAGGTTACTAATACCAGTAAGAGGTTCCATCTGATTTCAAAGGAGAATTCCAAACACACATGTATATGGACAATCAGAAATGCTGAGATGGATTTACAATTAGAGGTAAACTTGTTAGTATGCATAAGGCAATAATTGCATCACCACCAGACACAATTTGCATTTTGATGGACAAGACTCATTTGCATTAACATCAGTATTCTATAATGTGCAGAGTTATAAAATAGCTCAAAGACAACAAAAGGTATGAAAATCTATGAGGGTGTAGTAGATAGGACATTTTTCCCATTTCAAAGGCTCTCATGCTATTTCCTAACAAATAAGATGGAATAGGGGGTGGGGTGTGTATCTAAGACAGCAAAGCAGGATAAGGTATGTGGGATAGAGCAAGAGGCTGTGGGAAGGCTGAAGTTTAAAATAGGGTGGTCAGAGTGGCTTCAATGAGAAGATGAGATATAAAGAAAGACAAGAAGGTAAAAAATTCATCATGGAGGTATATAAAGTGCAATCTAGGAAGAGGGAGCAGCCAGTGCAAAGGTCCTGGGGTAGAAGCATGCCTTGTTGAAGGCCACTGTGACTAGAGTTGAGTGAGCAGAGCAAGGGACAGAGAAGCAGAAGGCGGATAAAGGAAGCATTGAGGGCCAGATAACAAAGGTGGAGATTCTTGGGACCACCCTAAAGTCTGTCTGCCACAGAGCACCTGGTATGTGCCAATTCCTGGCCCAGCATATTCAGATACATAGCTGCTTCCCTTCTTCCCACCACATTGCCCAGTGGTTTTATTGGCCCAGTTTTATGGGGAAACTGAGCCTCAGGGGATGAATCTATAGCACTGCTTTTTGGTGTTCTAACCTGAACTTTTCTGACTCCTGAGCAGACGTACTCTGTTAGTATGTGACCAAGGGCTACCCAGGACCCCTCCAAAACAGGGTGCACACTCTAAAACAGTCTTGCCACCTGCTACACAAAGACAAGGGATGCGCACTCTTAATGTAGTAGATCTTTAATAGAACCAATAGGCATAGAGTAAGAAGAGAAGGCAGGATATTTTTCTCAATAAATCACCCCAAATTACCCATCCCCTCATGGTCAAATACCCAGCCAAACAGGGTCACCCCAAGGGGCCTGCTCTTGAGGCTCACAAGATTGCCATAAATCTCAGGTACCTTCTGGCAGGGAACAACGCAAGATGGGGCCAAAGAGGCCAGGAAAGTCTGGGACAAAGGGAGAGATGCAAAACTACAAATCAATGTAATGGCTGCCATTGTCAGCCTCCCCATGTGTCCCTCACCCACACAGCTCTTTCAAGTCCCCTTGCAACAGCACCAGGGTGGAAGTTGGGACTGCAAAAGCAAGAACACACAGAGCCAACCTGCCTCCTGTGTTATGTAACTTCACCTGGCTGCTTAGCTCTGCCCTTGTTCCCAGTAGCTAGTCCAAGGCAACTGCTTGAAAGTGGGGGCAGGGAACCTGGTACCTCCCCTAGTATTTCTTGGCACCCCAGCTGGATCATACCCGGGGAAGGAGGTTTAGGGCACAGGCAGGTGTGATCAGGCTCTGTGTGCTTCCTCTCTTTCTCTCTGTCTCCCACTTCCCAGTCTCCAGCCGGAAGAAGGCAGTGGAGGCAAAATGCAGCCTAGCCTGTGAGTACCTGAGTGAGGAGGATTACATGGACCTGCTGTGGACGACCCTATCTGAGTTCCCAGGTGAGGGCCCTGCACAGTGGGGCTGGGGCTGGGGAGCCTGAGAATGTGGCAGCTGTTCAGCTGGTACCACCTAGAAGCAAATCCCATTTCTAGGGATTTGCTAGGTTATTTCCCCAGCCCTTAGCTATAACTGTCAAGACTTGTGATGGGACTGAGATTTTATTCTACCAGAAAACTAATAAATTAAGCTGCCTGGTTTTATGCCTGCTGGCAGAAGATACAAGATTCCCCGGGTCACAGACGAAAGACTATTATTCACGGTGCAGTGATTGCCTCCACACTCACTCAGGTGGTTGTTGACAGGATTCAATTCCTTGAGGAACTTTGGAACAAGGGGCCTCCATTTCTCACTGGCTATTGGCCAGAAGTCACCTTCAGTTCCTTGCCAGGTGGCCTTCTCCATCAAGGCAAGAACAGGAGAGGAGCCCGGGGAGAGAGAATGCTAGCACGACAGAAGTCACAGTCCCTTGTAACCTTATCCCGTCACTTTTGCTGTATTCTAGTCTCTAGAAGCGAGTTACCCGGCCAGCCCATCTCAAGCGGAGAGGGCTAGACAGAGTGTGAATGCCAGGAGGTAGGGAGGCCCCCGGGAGTCATGTGAGAAGCTGCCCATCACAGTGTCCCCATCCCCTTGCAGGTGTCCTTGTGACTCTGTGGATCATTGACCGCCTGGGTCGCAAGAAGACCATGGCACTCTGCTTCATCGTCTTCTCCCTCTGCAGCCTCCTGCTGTTTATCTGTGTTGGAAGGTGGGTGTGACACCAGCGCTCTCTGGCCCGCAGGCCCATTTCTCAGGTCATAGTCAGTGGCTCTCTGGACTTGCAGGCTGTGTACTATACCCCCTGGGATCATCTAAAGGACCCTCCCCAACCCCAGCCCCTCACTAGGATGGAGGCTCCTGGTTGCCTGGCAACTAACCAAAAGATGAGGCTCAGAGATGTGGGGTTGCGGGGGGCGGGGGGACACTTGGGTTCAGGATTTGCTCTAACAATCCTTTTGACATCCTCACCCAGCCATATCATGCAGGTAACTGTTTAATTTGTGTCTGGATTAAAAGAGTTCATTTGTTCGATGAGATATTTCAAACAGAACGTGTTCTGGGACCCCTTTTGGCATTTCTCCATTTTCCCCTCTCTCGAGGGTCTCAAAATACAGAAGTGGCCTTTGAGAGGCCTCAGACCAAACCTGATGAAGAATCTGTGGAAGGTCCATGATGTAGCTTAGACCCTGAAATGTTGGCATTCTGGGACACTGACAGCAACAATGGAACTGAGGTTTTGGGGCCAGGATGACCCTCAAAATACTACAGAATAGAACTTCCCTTTCCCTAGCTGAGTTGGCTTCTGACTCAATTTCCATCCCTACAAGGTCCTAAACTTGGTTTTATTTATATCACTTGTCGCCATTTGGGGGAACCACAGATGTCCCCATCTCTTGGCCTCGTGCCCTGGGGATGAGCTTGTAAAGCAGGCCTTTATAGTGGGCCTGGGACATGCTGGCTGTGTGCCTCTGTGCGTTGCGTGGGGTGGACTTTGCAATTTCTAGGGTGTAAATTCTGTCTGGGCAGTTAGGACTTTGCTGATAAAAGCTGGCAGAAAAAATACCTACTCATCTGCTTTTTTATCTCTTTCTTAGAAATATGCTTACTCTGTTACTCTTCATTGCAAGAGCCTTTATTTCTGGTGGCTTCCAGGCGGCTTATGTTTACACACCTGAGGTAGGAGGGGTGTCTGGGACCTGGTGGGGCAAGGAGGGTGGTGCTCTGCCTGCAGAAACTCCCCAGCTGGACCCCACGTGTGAGTGCAACTGGGAATCTTCTCATTCTTTCAGACTATGTTGCAATGATTCCCCTTCCCCCCACCCCACTTATAAGAGCTTATGTTCACTGTAAAAGTTCCAAATGTACAGAGCTGTATAAAGCCGAAAAGTAAAGAGCCCCCCACTCCCTCTTCCTGGAGACAACCTTCTTAATTAATTTAGTATATTTTCTTCTGGAGTTTTCTCTAAGCATATACCAATATATGTTAGTGCATGAGTCAAATCAAGTAACTGAGTAACTGGGAAGAGTTTAATGAAGGGATGAATTACATGGTGTGGGGCAGGCTTTAGGGAAACTAATAAGTGATAAACAGCACCCCAGAGCTTAGGATGGAGTGCGGGGGAGGTGCCTGGGAACACTGCTGCTACGGAAGGTCAGTGGGATAAGGGAGGGGTGCTGGGCAGGTTCCTAGCAGAGAAGAGTGTGGAGAGGGTCACCTTGAGAGAAGCTTGACCTTCAGTTGAGCAGCACAGGTCGCCTGAGGCAACCTGGAGGGGAAGGAGTAGGAGGGTAAATACCTGTCCTCTCCCACCTCATCCATCTCCCTGGGGGGCTTCCATTGACTGGTCCAAAAGCCAGAGGAGGAGGAACCCTTTGTGGTTCTGGAGGAAGAGATGAGGGACAATGAGCAGCGGACAGATGGAGCTGCTTTGTACTTTGTAAACAGCTGCTATACTATACTCTAATTAGTCTGTCACAGGTGGTATATGTGTTATATCCATCCTTTACTATGCTGTGTAGTAAATATAAATACTAGATATGCATATACTGGGCAATGTATAGTGTGTGAGTTACAGTATATGCACTCTAGATATCATATACTATTCTATATATCTGTGGTACAGACAAATCATAATTTTGTCATAGTTCTCCCATGTGTGGATATTTGGATTGCTTTCCAACTTCTCACTAGCACAAGCAATGCCGAGGTGAACAGCTTTCTGTGTTCTTGTGCAATTTGTACTTCCTTTAGATGCAGAATAGCTGAGTTAAAGCCTGTAAACATTATCAAAGGGTGAAAGAAATGGAAAAAATCATCCTCTAAGATGTTGCACCAACTTATACTGCACACAGTAGAGTCTGAGCCCTCCATTCTCCCACATTCAGGGATTGTGTGTTATTTCCTTTATTCTGTCTTATGATGTTACATATCATAAAGAAGGAGGAAAATATCATGCAGCAGATGCTGTGTAGGGAAGGAATAGGTCTGCACTGTCCCTCAGGCCCTCGGGTCTGCATGACACTCGAGAGCCCTCACTCTGAGTTATGGGCTGGAAACCCATCTCCCCCACTTTCCCTTCCAGGTCCAGCTCCAATCCTGCCTCCTCCAGGAAGCCCTCCCAGATCTCCCCCTCTTGACTTCTTTTCATCCTTCATGTCTGCACCCCATTTTGGTATTTTCAGTCATGTCAGATAGCCTCTCCCCCAAAGGAGACTTCTCTAAGGCTCCATGTGAGCAGGACCTGGGCCTCCTGGTCTTCAGTCATCTCGTGGCCTTGTGTCCCCTCCACAAAGGTTTGTGGATTAATAGTTGGAGTCCTCCAAAGGGCATCAGGAGACATTAGGAGGCTGCCCAGCCTGCATGGATGGGCTCATGGTTCATAGTGGCCTGAGGCTACAACAGGAAGGAAATAAGGGAGGAACTGAGACAAACACAGGCTTTGAGCTGGGTAGCAGAGAATTCATTCTACCAGCCATACCGTCTCAGTCCACGCTCAAAATTCTCCACAGCGAAAGAACAAAAATCGAATTCTATCTAATTCATTATTCTACTTTAGGAGGAGTGTCAACCATATGTTGGACAATTACATGTATATAACAGTATATAATTATACATATATACATATGTATTGCATACATGCAAGTGCATATATTACATATCATAAGTGTACATGCAAATATATTTATATGCATTCTTATATACACACACATGTCTATAGATGCGTGTATTACTGTTTATATATATATGGAATTGCCAAACTCATTATAACTTTTTAACCAAATTATGCATATATTTGTATATGTATAACATATACAAATATGTATAACATAGTGTCTATAATATATATTGTGTATTGTGTGTTATCTATATAGTACATAGTATATATTATATTTATTTATAATTGCATTTGAATTTAACTCCTGCTAAGGGATATTTGAATTATTCTCCAACTCTCAACTATCACGTATAGTGCTAACATGACTATTTTCACAAATTATTGAGGATGTGCTTCCTTTAGAATAAATCTCAAACTCAGCATGGCCATTGACTGTTGAGTTTGGGGTAGTCTGGTAATGATTTGTTCACTTTAATAAAGACAGATTTTGATAAAGTAGGGGGAAAACAATCTCAACATGTATAATTGCTGAGTTATATTTATTGTATATGATATATATAGTTATATATCAATATAATATCAATATATAACATGTGCAATATGTTATTATATATTGATATCAATGTGTTAATTATTAGTTGAAGTACTAGCGTGTGTAACTATATGAATATACACTTACATTCTATTACTACATAATAGAACATATATAAAATACACACATCCATATATATCATGTCCATAGTCTGTATTGAATTATAAACTGTGGCATATCCACTGTGGAATATATCACAGCTGTAGATGTCTATATACTGATGTGGGTACGACTGTAAGACATGTTGCCGAATGGAAAAAGCTGGTTACCAGCTGATCATGTATGGTGTGATCCCATTTGTATTTATTTTTAAAGCTCTGTCTTTTCCATGTGCATATTTTGGACCCATTTACTGTGGGGGGGGTACATTTCAAACTTCATAATAATCAGATTGTATGAGGAGACTGTGGGAGAAGGAGTAAATCAAAGGGAATTTAGATGTTTTGATTTTTTTACAGGGGAAATACATGTCTCTATTGCTGTACCATTGAGTGAATTAAAATATCATATACAAATATATATGATATACACTCAAAAGGTATTAGATGAACAGATCAATAAATGAACACATGTATACACACGTGTGTATACAATCATAGAAAAACCTAGAAGAATATGCATGAAAGTGTGATGATGGTTTTTGCTAAGTGTTGGGGTCAAGCATGATTTAAGCCTTTCATTCTTTCCAAGCTTTCTGAGCAGTGTCCTTGTTAGAGATATGCCAGCTGCTATAACAAATAACCCCCAAATGGAATGCAATGACACCACAGAAGCTCTTTTCTTAGGAAACAGCCCAATAAAGTATTCCAGGTTGGCAGACAACTTCCATCCCCACAGTGATTAGGGACGCTGCGGCTTCCTCCAGTGCTGACTATTAAACAAGGGTAATTTTGTCCCCCAGGGACATTTGGCAACTCTGGAGATAGCTTGGATTGTCACAACTTGGGTGGGAGGTACAGAAGTGGTGGGAGGTGAGCCTCCCTGGTGGTGCAAGGGGTTAAGACACAACCTATGAGGCTGTCCACAGCCACTGCAGCACGGGTTCGATCCCTGGCCAGGGAACAACCCACATGGCGCAGCAGACCTCTCCTGACTTGCCTGCTACTCCCCTCAGCAGTGTATTTCAGTCAGTCTGCCTGTTCTGTTCCCCACTCTGTCTCTAGTGAATCCTCTCACCCCCCCATGCCTCCGGCCTGTTCCCCAGTTCTTGTATGCATAAATAAATAAATCTTAAGAAAAAAAAGAAGTGGAGGGAGGTACAGAAATGCTACTGGCATCTCGAGGTCGAGGTGCTGCTAAACATCCTACAGGGCCCAGGACAGCCCCCTGCTCTGGAGAATGACCCGTCCCAACATGTCCATAGTCTGGGATGGAGAAGCCCTGCGCAGGGCCTCCAAGTCCTCCTCCCAGCTACAGCCTGTGAGGGGATAGAGATGTGCCCACTTCTAAGTCCCTTGCCCAGTCCCATCTCATTTTGCCCAGGGGAGAAGTAGGCATCAGGCTCCTCCTGGGTATAAACCATGAAACTAAGTAAACATTTTCATCTCTTTTTATGAAATTCCTTGACAATCTATGGCCAGTGCTTCGAGGCGGCCAGTGGGACGGTGCCTGGACCCTGAATGTGTACCAGTTGCAAGCAGGGTCTTAGAGACTACCCCTTCTTGGGTTCTCACCCAGAACCTGTCCTCTTGCCCTTTCTCAGCAGAACTTCTTATCCCCTTTGGGGTGAGCATACCCATCCTGGTCTCCCAACCCCTTCGTGTTATTTCACTCACACTCGAGGAACTCACCCTAACTTCAGGCCCACTGATGAGGGCCTAGCCTGTTACCTTGGAGCTGGAGAGAAGGGGTGGGGGGCCCTGTGTTTTCTCAAGCCCATGCAGGTGTGTGGCTGTGTTTCAGGTCTACCCCACGGCGACGCGCGCACTGGGCCTGGGTACCTGCAGCGGCATGGCCAGAGTAGGTGCGCTCATCACTCCGTTCATTGCTCAGGTAGGTGCCACCCCCAAACATGGAGGGGGTGACCGTGATAAAAGCCAGTGTATGGTAAGCAGTGACTCTCTGCTGAGCCTTGCACCGAGTCCTCTTATTTGAGCCTGATGACCCATCCTATGAAAGAAATAGCTTCACTCGCAATAGTATTACTTGCAGGCTTAGAAGGGTGAAGGGACTTGCCCAAGGTCACACATCTGGAAGCAGAGAAGCTGGTAATCAAACCCAAGTCTGTCCTGTGCAGAAGGCCGCGGGGGTACCATATGACTTGGCCAAAACTGATTTGGATGGAAACAGATAGGCCAACATGATTTAGTGGAACGCAAACGCCCTAGCCCCTGGTTTCTGAATTGGATAATTAGGGGTTGTTGCAAAATTTTGCAATTCTTTGTGTGTCTTGAAGCATTTCTATTTTTAGAGGCAGGAGAGGTATTGCTGTATCAGTTCCAGAACATTTTCATCTCCCCCAAAAGAACTCCACCTCCATTACTCCCTCCCCCATCCCTAGAAAACTTCAACCGGATTCTGTCTGTGTGCATTTACTGCTTATTGGTAGTTTGTATAAAAAGAATTCCAACACATGTTTAAACAAAGTATTTCTGCCCTGTGCGTTCCTGTTTGGCCGTTGTATATTGCTACTAATACTGGTTGAGAGCTGACCATGTGCCTGCATGGTGCCAAGTGTTCCTGAGAAATCCTCTCTGCCCTGTGCCCATTCACAGAAGAGGAAATGAGGTTCAGCATTGCTGTCTGATCTGTCCAGGCAATAAAGCCAGGAAATCAGCAGAAAAACTGCTCTAGGAAAATCCAGCCCCTTGAGCCTGATTCCTTATCTGTCTGAACTTGGGCATGTTACTTAATCCTCTTTGAGCCCCCATTTTTCCATCTGTAAAATGGGGACAAAGCATCTCGCTTCTAGAGCTGTCAAGAGGACTAAGCATCTCACGTTGCAAACAAAAGGGGCTCACGTTCTTGGCATTACCCAGCTGGTGGGGGTACCTGTGCTCCAGAAGGGCGGCTCTCACCTGCATGTGTCTCCCTCCCCAGGTGATGCTGGAATCCTCTGTGTACCTGTCGCTGGCAGTTTACAGTGGCTGCTGCCTCCTGGCGGCTGTGGCCTCCTGCTTTTTGCCCATAGAGACCAAAGGCCGCGGCCTGCAGGAGTCCAGCCACCGGGAGTGGGGCCAGGAGATGGTCGGCCGAGGCACGCACGGCGCCGGCGTCACCAGGTCGAACTCGGGCTCTCAAGAGTAGTGACCAGTGAGGGCAGAACTGGTCTTTGAGGCTGTAGAGCGCGGGGAGCTGGTGGAAGCCCAGCCGGGGCACCGACGTCACTGCCGACACCCAGAACTCACCCAAGGGTGCAACTGGATCAACAGGGTTTTGTGTCGTGACTCTGTTTGCTCATATTCATCGCGATCCACCCGGAGAGGGGGAGGTGTTTGCTCCGGGGGGTTCTTTCTATGTGGGGGGAGGTTTGTTCATAACCTGGGGTTCTGCATGGGAAAACTGCCACATTAGGAGTGTCTGGTGACCGGTCGCCAACCGGATGCCACCCAGAGATAGCGGCCACACCCTCCATGAATGACCACCAAAAGATCTGTGTAGATACTGTCCAGACCCAGACCCCTGCAAGTGGGCGCCTGACCCCCAGCTCCGGACCTCTTCAGAAGGTGCCTCCCACGGCTCCAGCCCAGGCTTTGAAATTGTGGGTGACCCAGGTATGGCCTAAAGAGTTTTTCCTTGGGCCTAAGAGATGCTTGCAAAAGAGGCCCCTCGGTTTGCCTCCCCAGGACCTAACTAGTGGAGACTGGCAGGTGGACATACATTTGAACTTGAGCCACATGCCCCCCAACCTCCTATAAAGCTGCTGTCCCTAGTTGCAGGGGATCCAGATGTATCCATGATGAGAGCTGGGTTTGCACCAGATGATACCTTCAGGAGGCTGTTACCCCTGGGGACTGAGGCAGAAGGGAGGTGAGAACCAAGCTCAGCGCCAAAGCGGGGTCTCCCCTGTGGAAGCAGTAAAGGCCCTACTGGGGCTTCTTTTCTGGCCCCTCCTAGGTCAGGCTGACGGGCGACTCTCTGGGAAAGAACACAGTTAACTCAGGGTTTCCGTTCAGTGTTTGGTGCGTTGTGGATTTTGCACGTGGGTAGGTGGCTAACGGGGCAGAGAAAACAAGAGGACGTAATGTGAACCACCACCTCCTGCGGCGTCAGGGAGCGGGGACCCTGCCTCCCCGATTTCTCTGACACACTTGCTGTCAGGGGCAGGCTGGGTCTTTACACAGAGGCAGCTCCAGGGGCTTCTACTCAGGGCCCCATGGCAGGAGCGTCGCGGGGTGGGCCGGAACGGGAGGGCCCAGACGTGTGACCTGTGTCCATTTTCAAGGGAGGAGAAAGGAGGTCAGTGGGTTTGGGGTTGGCCTCTGTAAGAAGGGCTGGCGCTACGACCTCACAGGCAACTTCCACCTCAGGATTTGGTTTACACGAGGCCTCTTTCCCATCATGAAGGCAGGAGCCTAGAGAGGAGGAAGGAAGCTGCCAGGTCCCTTCAAAGGCCAGAGAAGACTGACCCTCTGCTTGAAGCAAACTTTTTCAGGAAGCCAAATGTGTATGTTCATCTCTTATTAAACATGTTGGTGATGGACATTGCAAGGTTGAAGTAAGTTCGTTTGTCATAACGTCTGTGAGAGTTCGCGTAACGGCCAACACTGTTCATGGGGTCATCTCGATGCTGGATTCTGCGTTAATTTGATCACCTTCCCAACATGGGGAGAAAGTCGCGCAGCTGACCGCCAGCACTGTGAGTTTGAGTCGTTGGCAGCACTTTTTGCTTATGGCATTGAGGTCCCTGCTTCTATGTGACTTCTTCAGCTTCAAGTTCTAGGTCAATGGTAGATAGACCCACATCCCTGAAATATGGGCTACAGCCCCCCTGAGCCAGGCAATCAGAGAGGAAGTGGCATGGTAGATCTGTTTCTCCTGGACACCAGCCTTTCCTTGAACCCAGAGTGGCTATCCCCTTCATTATTTCTGGGCTGCTAAACGCTCCTGGGTGACACAGAACCTTTGCTGTCTTTTTTTGCCTTCCAGCTGGTCAGACACTGCTGGGTGAGCAAATCTACTCCTGCGCCCTCAAATAATGGGGAGGAGTATCTGATGGGCAGGAACATTTCCCAGGAGCTCAAGGGGCTTGCAGCTGAGGGTTTTTCTTCTTGAGAAAATAAAAGTTAAAAATTCTTTGCCTTCTAAATTGCCTGCCCTTTAAAGAGAATCAATATTATTGAATGATACAAGAGCTGCCCCAAGAGTTGGCCAAGCCTTTGAAATACGTGGGGACTTTCCTTGGAGACAGTTGTAGCTAATTTTGAACTTCCCCAAAGCTCCTGTTCCCATTAATGGGAATGTCATCTGTTTCCCTCAGTGTTAGGGAAGATTTCAGAAAATGGCAGAAGACGTTCAGTGTAGTCTGGGTAGTATGTGTTCCCTAATTTCAAATATGCTCAGGAACACATAAATGACATGTGTTGAAAATGAGATGAAAGAGGATCTTCAAGTTTGATATTGAAATGAATATGGCTCTTTATTCTTTGTAAACAATGTTGAGCACCAGAGAGCCTTAAAGGATGGAGATCAAGTGTCTCCCTTGGTTATTACTAATAAACATCAAAGGATAGGGCTACTTTGAGCCACAAGCAATAGTAAAACCAGTGCATAGTTGCTTAAACCATTAGAGTATTAATTATTCATTTAACAGGAAGTTCAGAGTCAGATAGTTCCAGGGAGGGTAAATAGCTCAATGATGTCATCAAGGACCCAACTACTTTTGCCTTTCCTCTCTAGCATCCTCTGCATGTTGGCTATTTGACCTTATGTGTGAAACCTCACAGTCACAAAATGGCTACCCATTTGCCAACCATCACATTTATTTCCAAGGCTTAGAATGAAGAAGGAGTAGTCACAAAAATGTTTTCTTTCTGTTGTTTTGAGTTGGACGGGGAAGTTCTTCAGCACGTTGACCTTGATGACAAGGTCATTGGCCAGACCTGGGTCACATGCCCATCCCAGCCTGAGTCCTTCTCTAGGGCTGATGAAGGAAGGACATCCCCCAGGATGAAGGGATACCCACAGCCTCTAGAACACAAAACTGGCATTCTATTACCACATAAAAAGGAAGACAATGGCGGTCAGATGAGGGGTAGCTGAGAGGAGCCTGCCTCACAGTTCTCAGGCTGTTCTAGTTGCAAGGAACAGAAATTATACTCAGGCGAATTCAGGTGAAGATGTGCAGCTTTATTATAAGAGGGATTGGTAGTTCATTTCCTACAGGGGATGGCCAGGGAGCATGAGTGAATGAACCAGAGTGGGAAGAGGAAGGGGGTGGGGGATAGGGGCGCGGTGGGGGGTGGTGGTGGAACACAAGCCCAGTCCCAGGTGGGCGACGGCTGCTCAGCTCTGAATAACTTGGTTGTATCATGGATGCTCCTGATTCTCAGGACAGGAATTTGGATTTTTTTTTAAGTGAAAGCTCCAAATTTTAGTATGTTAGATCAAAATATTTTAGACATTCTATCCATTCCTAGCTGCTTACCTCATACTACGGTCTGCGCCTTGTTCTCCAAACCTAACTACTCATGACGGGGGTGGGGGGGTGTGGGGGTGGGGGGATGAGGATTCAATGAATAATGTGCATAAGTTTTGCATAGAGCCTGGTACCCAGCCTGAATGCTACAAATGCTACGTCTACTTATTATTAAATGCTATTATTATTAGGACAAGAACTCTCTACCTTAGATCTTGGCTCTCTCACCCTGCTTAGCTTAGGGCTGGCCAAATTCAGGGCACATGCCTCATGAAGAAACCCTCAGGTGAACTGGCACGGGGAGGAGCAGACAGCTGTGGCTTGGACAGCACTTAGTGCTCTGGCCCCACAAACAAAGACTTCTGGTCTTTCACAGAGGCTGACAGGTAATAGGGATGAAGCTGTTCAGGTGACTTCTAGATCATTTAAGGCTTTCAAAACACCTGGGGGCCTGTTTGCATCTCAGGGGCTACCAACCAGGAGATAAGGAGGGGGGTTAAATCAGCCCCTGCCCCCAGCACAGAATATGCTTGGTGAGTTTATTCTCTACACAGAGGTTCCTTGTGGGATGGTCCCCGCAGTGGCTCCTTCTCAAGGGTCCCCCGGTGCCCGGGGGGCCACTCAAGTGGGCAGCTGATGCCATTTGGAATCCTGGACATGAAAATGGCATGAAAGTGGGACTTTTTAGAACCTTTCATATATAGGTGTGACTTCAATGATCTTCAGTTTTCTGCTGCCCCCTCTGATTTTCTGAGCTTTCCTTTCTTCTGAAGACTCACGGAATGACAGCCGTTCAGGTCAGGCCCACACAGGATGGGGCCTCAGCCCTCAGAGGGGACCCTAGCTGGGACTGGATTCAACCTTGCAGATTTGTCCACAGGAACTGACCTTGTGGTTTCCTCTCACCTCATGCTTTTTGTGGGAAGGAGCCAGGGGTGGGGTGGGGAGCAAGCATGGTTTATAGGGGAGCACACTAATTCATTGGCGAGGGCAGCGGGGAGTCTGTATGGAGGAGGTGCAGGCCACTGGCATCATCAGAGGTGGGACGGAGGCATCCTGAGCAACTTCCTTTCTTCCAGGACTTGCCCAAAGAGCTTGACCACCTCCAGGGCACAGCCCCAGTGGATGGTGAGCCCGTAGCCTCCGTGGCCATAGTTGTGGATGACCTGGGAGAGGCAAGAGAGAAGGTGGCCGGGACTGCTCTGGGAGTCTCAGGAGCTCCCTGCAGAGTCCTGAGCAAAGCCCCTTGTCACTAGGGGTCCTCTCAGCACCCTGGAGGGATGGTGGGGTCCTAGGATTGTTTGGGGAGCTAGAAGATGACCCCCTAGCCTCCTCTTGCTTACAAGATGGACCTGCTTCTTGCACTCAGCACAGGAAAAGAAAAATCATCCAGAACTTGAGGTCAGAAGTTTCCCCTTGGCATCCAATTGCTCATAGTTCCTTAAATCACCTTCTTTGTACCTATCCTGCCCTGAAATGTTGGCTGTCCTGTGTTAACAGATGGGCACTTCACCTCATCTCGGGAGGGAAGACAAGGGACAACACAGGGGGGTGCTCTGGATTGGGTGCTAACTCATCCTGGGGACAGAGGCCAGACCTGCAGGGTCCTAGCCATCAGCAGAGTTCAACTCTGTGTGTTACTCTCTACACTCAACTCATACACAGCTAAGCGAGGAAGTGACGCCTACTGGGGAGCATTGCGTTCCTGGTGAGAGCCCAACCACCGCCAACCAGGTCAGCTCCTTGCATTCAGCCCCGGGCAACGCCCACCCTTTCAACAGCCCCACTCCTATCCTGAGAGAGAGGACCCCAGAGAGATGATGCGGAAGTCACAAAATGGACATCTGGGAAGTGGTTCTGAAGTCAAATCTAACCACATCTTGTCCTGCCCTCACGAGAGGGCTGATGGATACAAGTGACTTCCCCGCCCACAGCCCTGTTCCAAGGGAGACTCAGTAAGATCCTTTGTGTCATGGGCACAAAGTAGGTGCTTAAGAAGTGCCCGTTTTCCTTCTACTTGACCACAGCCTTTAGCAACTCAAGGTGCTGCCCTCTATGTGACCTTGAGCAGGTCTTTTGCCATCACTGAGCCTCAGTTTCCCCATTTATAGATGAGAGGGCATTATCCACCACCATGCCTCCTGCCAGGGAGCTGTGGGGAGCCCCAGGCCAGGCGTGACTTCCCTGAAAATTCCAGAGCCCTCTTGTGGAGGAGAGTCATTAATTTCCTTGCAGGGAGAGCATACCTCTGTCTTCGAAGGCCCAAAGCGAAGCTGTTCTCTTTCTAACCGAACCTCAGAGCGTACTGGCCGGAAGCCAGATGATTCACCAATAATTTTTGCATCCTAGAAAGAAAAATGTTAGTAATTCATCTCTGGATTTTATTTTTCTGCTGTTATTTTTAGGATGGAGAGTTCACTTTTGGAATCTCATTAAAATCATTGTCCCCACCAACACCATCACCGTTCGTTTTACTAAGCCCCACGTCACAGTCACCACTTTCATCAGCTACTGACATCATTCCTGTCGCTATTCCTCGCTCCAGTTCCATCAGCTACCCCACCTTCACCAGCCACCACCAGCCACCATGATAGTATTAAATCACCAACTCCTCCTCCTCAACACCATCCTCAGCATCTTCATCACCATCCATACCCACCATTACTCCCACCCCACCCTCACCACCACCTCATCACCATCACACTAGCAGGCAACTGTGAACACTGAGATTTCTGTAACAACTGCATTGACTCCTTTGGAAGACAGAATAAGGCATTTGGGGGATTTTACCTCAAGAGAGAGCAACTCTTAGTCATGGCCAAGGTTTCATCAGCCCACAGCAGAAGTCCCCTGTACATAAGCAAACACTGGTCTATCCCACAGTTTCTTCTAGAGCTAATTTGCCTAATTATCCCAGTGGTGGTATCTTTCCATCCTCAAGTCTCCTAGTGAACACGCTGCCAGGACCCTGTGTAGGGCAATGGTGCCCTCCCCACCTTACCTTCAGTGTGGGCTCCAGGCTACAGCAACCCTCCCAGATGGTGTTGTGGTCCTGGATATTGTTCACCTCACTCCAGTTCCCCAGCTGGAAGATGCCTCCGAGAGTTACTGTCTGGATCCTGTACAAAAGTGAGGCGGGTTGTGAATGAAGGAAAATGAAGCCTTTGAAATGACTGAGGGTCATTGTCACGATCACCCTTCATCACCATGTCTGTGTAAATCACAACTGCCACCAACGTGGCCATTCCTGCCAGCAATCCCATCAACACCATGGCAATTGCCCTTGTCATTACTGTCACCGTCACCTGCCATCTCTATCGGCACCATGAACATCGCTGTCAACACTCATCTCGTCTAATGGACAGCCTTGGGACTGGAGTTTAAGAAACTGTATTAAATGCTTGAAAGTTGCCAAGAGAGTAGACCTTAATTGTTCTCACCACACACAAAAAATTATAATCATGTGAGGTGATGTGTTCACTAACCTCATGGGGAGCATTTCACAATCTATACATCTAGCAAATCATCATGTTGTAACATTAAATGCACACAATGTTACATGTCAATTATATCTCAATAAAGCTGGAAAAAATATTGTCATCTCCATCATCAACATCACCTTCCTTCCGTGATGCGGTTAATACAGCATCACCACCACCCTGTTCATCATCTTCACCATCACCCTTCACAGCATCATTGATATTGTTATCTTTTCTATCCTGCTCTTATCAGAAGACAGTCAGCAAGTCATGCCATTAACACTGCCTTCGAGACTGTCATCTCTACCACCCTGTTAACATCATCATTGACAGTGTCATTTCCATCAGCACCAACAACCACCTCCACCCCCTGCCATCACCATCAACACTGCTGTCATCAGCACCACCCCATTAATGTCACCACTATATTATCCTTATCCCAGCCACCACCCCCATCAACTTTGACTTCCCCATCAATAGTCATACTATCTCTCCTGCCACCAGGATAATCATCCATGAACAACACAACCCTCTTCTCCAGCCTCGTCACCTCTACCATTAATATTATCATCACCATCAACCTCACTCACCATACCCACCACCACTCCCATTCATATCATGTCTGGCATCACTGCCATCATGTCCACTACCTTTGTCTACAGCATCACGACCAATGTCACCCAAAACCACATTCAAGATAGAGCCCAAACAAGGGTGGGCCCAGGGATTCAATGGCTCAACTACACTTCAAAAACACTGGAAGAGGGCCTCCCCGGTGGCTCAGCAGTTGAGCGCTGGGTCTTGAAGCTGCCTGCAACCTCTGCAGCACCGGTTCGATCCCTGGCTGCTCCCTGGCCTCTGGAGGAGGGTCCCACATGGTGCACAGACCTCTCCTGCCACCCGCTACTCCCCTCAGCAGTGTCCTTTGGTCCTTCTGCCTGCTCTGCTCCCTGCTCTGGCTCTGGTGAATTCTCTCACCCTCCCGCACTTCTGACTGTACCCAGTGCTTGAATAAACAAACAAACAAACAAACAAACAAATAAATCTTTAAAAAAAAAAACAACACTGGAAGAAAAGACCTGAAGGGCCTAAGCAAAGGCCCTGGGGCAGGCAGCAAGGGCATACAGAGGCTGAGAGATGTTTACCCCGGGATGATGTATGGGGACCTATAGATGCCTCTCCCTGGGTCATGGGTAAGGATGAAGTGTTTTATCCAAGGAGCATCCACCTGTGGATTGAGAAGAAAGCTGTCAGGAGATTGGATGGATGAAGCCCCCCTACCTGCTTCCCTCTAGGGAACAGTGGCAAGACCCATTCCTCAGCCCTCCCAGGACCCCTCAACCCTAAGTCTGCCCTGACTGTCTGCTCTTGCAGGAAGAGACCTCCGGGTTGAGGCCACCCCTGCTCCTTGAAGCATGGCACAGCCTCACCCCCAGGCCCACAGAATAGCCAACATGCATGGAAATGCACATATACAATAGCCCCAAACTAGAACATACTTGCTCACCTACAGACTTACACAGGCAGACATACACACATATGCGCACAAATAGGTGTGCTTCACACCCAAGCACCCTTAGAGGTAGACTTACAGGTGCTGACACACTGTAAGCCAGGTTTCTGCCTTCCATTTCCAATTCCACCACATCATTATTCTGCGGACCTGTGCATGTTGTTGAACGTTCTGTGCCTCAGTTTCCCCATCTTAAGATGGCACTGGTGAGGTAAGGCCCCCATCTCCAAGGGTGGTGGTGAAGATCAAATCCCTTACTACAATGAGATGCCTGGGCCTGTGCCTTCACTTAGCAAACACTCCACAAGAGCATTTTATCTGACTATGCTGGCATATGTAGCTTCCACATAGGTGTAAGAAGAGAGCTACACGTGCTGCACTATTGAGAAGAAGCCCTCAAAGGAAAGGTTTGGGATGATTGATTTGGTCCTTTCTGCTTCACTAACATGTCAGTTCCCTGGAGTCTTGGGTGCTCCTTTAACAGACGGCCCTGACATGTTCTCTGTCCCTGGAGATGCACTAACAGGCATCACCAATCACCCCACTTCTTCACACTCACCTTAATGACCTGCCCCCGGCCTGGCTGCAGCTGGGGGTCTGGCTGCAGGGCCCCTGCCCACACTCCCGTGCAGTTGATAATCACATCGGCGCCTCCTCTCGCCACCTGACGTAACCAACAGGCAGGTTATAGGAGAGGGTGAGAGTCCTCTTTCCCTCCTCCTCCTCCAACTGATGGGGCTGGGGAGGGGGAGAAGACCGGGTGACACACTAAACTGGTATAGTGGGAAATCTGCACGAATATTGTTTATGGCCTGTGAGCTATGAGTTAATTTTCCAACCCAAGGACACATCATGGGGGCGGGGGGCGGGGTGCAAGTGCTTTCTGCAGACCAGCCTCAGCACAGTGGGATGAGCCTGAGGCCAGGGGTCCAGGAGGGCGATAAGGAGCTGCAGGGGCTGGACATCATAATCTCCTGGCAGTAGTGAAGGCTGCTTACTGCTGAACTGTCTTTGTTCAACTCACTATAAAAAACTAGCTAGAAATGAAATGGGAAGGCGGTTTCTTTAGGATATTAACCCCCCTCTTCCAGGTTGCCGGCTGTCTGATTAAAGCACACTTTAAAGATTCAATTCCTGTCTCTACTTTGTTGGCATTCGGTGGTGACAGGTAGCCCGAATTTCTGTCTTCCAGTTACACAACCACAGTTCTTGGCTCCCTGTGGAGCAGTGGGGAGGAGACCCAGGGAGGAATCCATGGGCCTGCCTCCAAAGCTCCCCTCTGCCATTCACCCCTTGTGGGACCTCAAAAATGTCCCTTCCCCTCCTCGTGGCCCAGGCTTCTGGAAGCTTCCTTAGTTATCAAATGGGTAATACCCAATCACAGACTGCCGTGAGGATCCAAATGTGACTCTGGATATAAAAGTATGGAACAGAGTGTTGTGGAAGTGTTGGGAAATTTCTTGGAATCTTCCAGAAGAAATCAGAAAGGGAGCAGAAATAGTGCTCTCCCTCCTTCTCACTCCTTTTACTTTATTTTCTTGCCTTCTGCTCTGCTAGGCATCTGCAGAAGACATGCTGGAACCTCTGAGAGTCTATGGGATGCTCACTAGCTCAAGTATGTAGCCTGGTGGCACCCAAACTCCTGCTAGCCGGTCCCAAGGTCTCCCCCCCATAGGGCAGTCATGGGACACACGCCTGCCCACGAACTGTTCACCAGCCGGTGTTGGCCACACTGGGCTGTGAGGGCTGTCAAAGTTCACTGTGTTTCTCAAGCACCGACCAGTCAGTGCTGGAAGCTGTATGTACTGAGTGCCTTCCCCATGCCAAGCACTGTTCTAGGAGCTGCGATTGAATAAAGTCATGCAACAAAGTTCCCGGTACACAGCTCATGCCTGATGACACAGCTGCTACTCTCATTATTATACATGGCAGTTATTCTGGAATGAGTCAGCTGAGAGCCTTGACTTTGCAGAAACATTAACCCAGGTGTTGGCAGGAAGTGACCCAGTGTCTGGTACTTGGGGATGAGTGCAGCTGATACTGCAAGAGGTGGTAAGAGGCAGTGAACTTTCTGACCCGGAACCCTGAGGCTCCGATATAAGTTATTTCCCCTGGTCACAGCGTTCCTACTTCCCCTTTGCTTCTACAACCAACATCGAAGCAGAATGCCTGAGTCCTCACTCTGGGCGCCTGAAAAAGGAGCCCCTACCCCAGCAACAGGAAGCAGAAGCCACCCTTCTCTGCTCTTCCTCCCACATCCCCTTCCACCCCGAAGCTCACCTCCTCAAAAGACTCCACCTTCCGCTGGAAGAGTTTCACCCCCCTTTCAGTTAACCTGGGATCATCAAACACATAAAGAAAAAAAGCAAGCAGGATTCAATTGTCTGTCTCATCTCCCCAGTGGAAGCAGCTCACAAAGAACCTCCCGTGATTACTAGTCCCACAAAATGCTCTTTGAGAAAATGACAGTGTAGTCAAATCTGCTCACAGCACCTCAATGGGGCTACTGGTCCATGGAGTTTCTTTGAGTAACCTGAGGTGGCCAAGCCCCTTGCTGGGCAGGCAGAGATGGGAGTGGGGTCTCTCTGGAGATCAGAAAGTCAGTCAATGACTGACTAGCCCATATATATTGCGTCCTACTAGCCCATATATATTGCATCATATCATCAGAGGGTAAGAGATGCAGCATGGAAGAGGGGCAGGCCGGGTGGGGTGGGGAGGGATTCCAAATGCCCCTTTCTCAGAAGCAGGACAAAAGGATGGAGGTGGGCTGGGGACTCCCAACCCTTCCATCTGAAAGCCCCAGAGTAAAAATATCTGTTACTATGAGAAACATCAAAGGAATAGGACTAAACCATCTAAAAAGTGTACCATAATCTCAGGATATTTTATCTATGCGAGGCAGAAAAACTGGGAGCTCTCTTAGCTAGAGAGGCTGAAAAGGAATCATAAGCATCCCATGATTAGGATTAATAAGTCCTTCTCAAACCTGACTGATCATAAGAGAATCACTTGGGAAACTCCTTAAAATCCAACATTCTGAGCCCTGCCCAGAGGTTCTGATTCAGGAGATATAAAGTGGGGTCCTGGAATCTAAACACTCTAGGCCATTTGCTCAAAGGCATTATTCATTCCAGATTTTTTAAAAGTTTTATTCACAGGTGGGGTTTGCCAGTACAGAGGTGAATTCCATAAACAATTATCCACAACCACCCTGTCCCTGGAGGATGCTTCCCTCACAGTGAAGCTGCAATTCTCACCTCGCTGTCAGCCACTGCAGATATCTCCTCCCCTCCAGAATCAGGCTTGTGTTGAACCATCCATAGCTAGTGTCACAGCAGGCAAAATGTCAAAATAAAGAATCAGAATCAGAGCTATATTTGAAGGGGACCAAGTGCAGGTGGGAGTAGTTGCCTACTTTGGGCTTTCAAAGGGTATATCGAGGCTCACTGATTGCAGTTCAACAGAAGAGCCATTTCCAGCTTAAGTCAAGGAAGACTTTTCTGTCAGACAAAGCCATCCCTGACACTGGAGGTTGGATGTGCATTTGTCCAGGAGACTCGGGTCTGGGGTGGGGTGAGGAGAGAACCAGAGACGCATGGGCTGTAGAGGAAAGAATAAATTTGGGGGCCTCCCCGGTGGTGCAGCGGTTGAGCGCTGGGTTGCGAAGCTGCCCGCGGCCTCTGCGGCGCCGGTTCGATCCCCGGCTGCTCCTCTGCCACCCGAGGAGGGTCCCGCATGGTGCGCAGACCTCTCCTGCCGCCCGCTGCTCCCCTCAGCAGTGTCCTTCGGTCCTTCTGCCTGCTCTGCTCCCCGCTCTGGCTCTGGTGGATTCTCTCACCCTCCCGCGCTTCTGACTGTACCCAGTGCTTGGATAAATAAATAAATAAACCAAAAAAAAAAAGAAAAAAAGAAACTTTAAAAAAAAAAAAAAAAAAAAAAGAAAGAATAAATTTGGGATGACACCGACTGGACTGACATGTCACAGTGGCTGTGTGACCTGGGGAAGTGACTTGACCTCTTTGAAGCTCAGTTTCCTCATCTGCAAAACAGAATAATGACATGGTGCCTCAGGGCATAAGAGCTGTGGCTCCATATCCCCTCCTCCCTACCCCATATCTCAGCTGGGTGGGTGGCCTCTCTGAAGGAACTGGAACAGAGCAACTGGAGACCACAGTGCCGGGGGCTCTGGCTCTGGCTGGGACAAGGAATTTGGTGCATCCGTCTCCTGCTGCCTTCTGCACTAGTCTGTCTGAATTGTGAGGCCTCATCCCTTCTGTCACATAGGCCCATTGAGGATGATCAGAGAGGTTAAGTGACTTGTCTAAAGTCACACAGCTAATAAATGGTGCTGATATTTGAGTCTACACAGTTTGGCTTCAGAGTGGATATAAAGCTTACCTATAATCTGGAAACATGTCCAACTCTCTGGGGGTCAGCTTCCGAAATCCCAGAACTGTGTTCTTCCAGAAAGGGTCCTATGGGGGAAGGAGTGAATAGGGCACAGGAATGGACAAAAGTCAATAATATCATTAATAATACATTTACATAATGTTTACTGTGTTTTAAGCTCTCTTGCAAGCATCTTACTTATACCACCCCATTCAATCTTCACAACCACCCATTGAGGTAGATTCTTTTCTTAGCGTATTTTTATACCCCCCAGACCCAGGGCCCCAGCTCCTGTCTGTGACAAAGGGTCTCCCCAACGGGACAGACTGTCACTCACCGGAACAGCTTCCCGGAAGAGGTTGTAGCCTGAGACCAAAGCCAGGCCCATGTCTTCAGCCTTGGGAGAATTGATGTGGCCCAGGAGGTAGTCAAAGGTCTGCTGGTTCCAGTGCCTGGAAGCATTCCCCAGACTCTGGTCACCCCAAGTCTCTGTTACCCCAAGTTGAACAAAGAAGTTCTGAGAGTCAACTTGCATGAACCTGTGAGCAGCCTGCTGAAAAGCCACCATGTTCTCTCCTGCAGTACCCCAAGTGCCTACTGATTTCCCCACACTGCCAGCTTTCCAATATGCCCCCATTAATAGGTTAGATAAGAGGGTGGAACAAAGGATGCTCCCTCTCCATGATTTGGAACCCAGCTTTGGCTTGGGATCACATAGCTAGTTGAGCTTTTTTTTTTTTTTTTAAGATTTATTTATTTATGCATACAAGAACGGGGCAACAGGCCAGAGGTGTGTAAGGGTGGTGGTGAGAGGATTCACCAGAGACAGAGTGGGGAACAGAACAGGCAGACTGACTGAAATACACTGCTGAGGGGAGCAGTGGGCGAGTCAGGAGAGGTCTGCTCGCCATATGGGTATCTCCCTGGCCGGGGATCAAACTCATGCTACAGTGGCTGCGGATAGCTTCAAAGGTTGCATCTTAACCCCTTGCGCCACCAGGGAGACCTGCTTGTTGAGTGTAAATGAAGGTCCTGAGTGACTCGGGGGACTAACTTTGGGGACCATAAGCCACAGGGTTTAGGCTCACTCTCTGGCATCACCCCTGTAAACTCGAGCGGGAACTAACCTACATTTCCCAGACTCTCTCGCATGTAGGTATGGTCATGTGACTATGTTCTAGCCAATGAGTCCTAAATATTCTGCCCACATGTTCCTCCTACACGATGACGAAATCAGAAGGCTTGGTGAAGATGGCAGAGGAAAGAGGAGGCAAGAGCCTGGGCCCCTGAACTGACACCCACTGCTCAGGAACATTGGTGTTTTAATTTATGGGCATGAAAACGAAACATCTGCCTGAGCCATTTTTCATTTGTGGCTTTTGTTGTTGAAACAACTGGCAGTTTCTAGATTAACATAAGAAATTTGCAACTTTTGGTAAACCTGAGCTTCCATCCACCCATTGGAAGTATTCACCCCTACATATGGCCTTGACCGTCACCCAGTTTAGGGGAGGAATGGAGACAATCTCTATTGCCTGGCACATAGTAGGGCTTATTATGTATTAACATTTCTTTACGTCATGCCAGGTCAGAACTTTGACAGCAGCCTGTGCTTGTTGAGTGGGGGAATCCCCTCCGCAGACTCGGTTCCGGGCCACCGTCCGGGGCCCGCTACTCACACCTCCTGTGGGTTACTGGGGTTGGAGAGGTAGGGCTGCCACAGGCCGGCAGCCACGTCGGTGGTAGTGAGCGGGGTAAAGCGGTCTGCATAGACCTTCAAATCCAGCGGCTGCAGGACTGAGTGGTAGTGATCATAGATGCAGAGAGCGGTGGACAGTCCAATAACCCCTCCTCCAATCACCACCACACGCATCGTGCCAGCCTGCAGGAAAGAAGCATTGAGGCATACCATCATCACCATCGTCTCCGTCATCACCAACTCAGTCATCATCGCCACCATTGACTGAGGCTTAAGAAGTGGCCCACACTGCCCAGCCCTTTCTCTGCTTGACTCTGTGGATAACCCTCACCAATGGTAAAATTGAGCTATGAAGAAGCAAAGCCAACAGCCCAAGGTCCCCTAGGTGGTAAGTAATGCAGCTTTCTCTGGGGAGCCTCCCTGGACACCTGTCCTCACGCTGGGAATACAAATCGTCACAGCCAAGAGCCCAGCCAGCTGCAGGCTGGTGGCCTAGTGGTTTGGACCATGAGCTCTGGCTTCAAATCTCAGCTCTGCCACCTACTGGCCATTGACCTTGGACAAGATGCTTCCTGAGACTCAGCTTCTGGAAGATGAACAAAACAACTAATAACTCAGTCGAGGGAGATTTCACAAGATGGCAAGCGAAAAGCACCTACCACAGTGTCTAGTGCAATGGGAGTGGTTTGCTGACATTTGTGGGCACCGACTGTGTGCCAGTCCCAGCTCTCAGTGTTTCCCACAGATCATTTCAGCTAAGTCCCTCTATGGTTTTATAGCATTTGGCCCCGTCTCACAGATGAGGAAACTGAGGCTCAGAAAGATGAAGTAACTTACCTGAGCTCACACAGCCAGTAAGTGGCTTTTTTTTTAATTTTTAAAATTTTTTTAAACAATTTTTTTAAAGATTATTTATTTATGCATACAAGAACTGGGGTGTAGGCCAGTGGTATGGGGGGTGAGGGGATTCACCAGAGA
This sequence comes from Talpa europaea, assembly GCF_964194135.1. Taxonomy (NCBI): domain Eukaryota; kingdom Metazoa; phylum Chordata; class Mammalia; order Eulipotyphla; family Talpidae; genus Talpa; species Talpa europaea. The sequence goes on along the minus strand of NC_140082.1, from coordinate 13,065,296 downwards.
CAGAGTGGGGAACAGAACAGGCAGATTGACCAAAGTACACTGCTAAGGGGAGAAGTGGGCAGCAGGAGAGGTCTGCACACCATGTGGGTTGCTCCCTGGCTGGCTGGGGGATCGAACTCATGCTGCAGTGGCTGCAGACATCTTCATAGGTTGCGTCTTAACTCCTTGTGCCACCTGGGAGGCCCCAGTAAGTGGAATTTAATTTTCAGTTAAAGTAAACTCACACACACTTATTGCACACCTACTGTGTGCCAAACTGGCAGCCACTGGATGCAGCTGCGAGCATGTCGGATGCTGTATCTGCCCTCAGAACTCAGGTCTATGTCTTTTGGGCAACCCCTTAGTACCTGCTTTGGGGTGCCCAGTTGTCTGGGCCCTCAGAGTTTAGAAGGCGTAGAGGCTTTTGACCTTGAAGTTGCTTGGGCCCCACACAGCAGGGAAATATTAAGCCGGTTCCTGCTGAGGCAGAACAAGGGGACACTTTGTGCCCGCAAGGGCCAAATTCAACTTACCCTCTTCTTGACTCACAGCCCTTCTCCCTCCAACCTCGGCTCCTGGCAACTCAGGCCTGTGGCCCTGGACGGAGGACATTCTCAATATGGCCTAGTTTTGCAAAGTGGGGGAAATGGCTCCAGCCCACGAGAACTGGACTCCATTGGGCTTTCGGCAGCCAAGTTGGAGATAGAAGCAAACAACGGAAGGCGTCGTTCCTCTGGGTGACTCTCCTTCCAGCCCTGAGCCTGAGCTTGGTTGCTGCCCAGCTGGAGGGTGAGGGGCAGACCCTCTCGGGGACCCCTCTTTTCCCTCCCCGTCAGGAAAGACAACTCCCTCATCTGTAAAATAGGGGTAACCCCCATCCCAAGATTAAATGACAGCTGCTAAGATAGTGCTTGGCACAGGGTAGGCCCTCAATACACAGGAGCCACCTGTGTCCCCATGCAACAGTGGGAAGGACGTTGGGAGGAGAGAAGGAGCTAGGAACAAAGGGAGTTAGGCCTGGTTTCCCTTCTGGCTTGCTGTGTGACCTTGTCCAAGTCACTTCCCCTCTCTGGGGCTGCTGACTGCCCCTGCATAATCGCTAGAGTCTGACCACCTTTGTACATTAACAATAAGGAGGCCAGAGTACGAGGCTTTCCTATATTTCCCAAACTCCCTTTAATGAAACCAGGAGGCTGGTGGCATGGAGGCAGGTGGCAGGCACAAGCCCGACTAGGGTCAGAAACAGCCTGGTCCTGCACACACCAGCTGTGACCCTGGACGGGTTTCTCAACTTGCCCAAACAAGCATGACCAGCCTCCCCAGTTTACCCAGGATGGAGGGGGTTCCCAGGACATGGACTTTGAGAGCTACTGCTGCGATAGTGCTGGGTAAGCTGGGGTGAATTGGTCGCTCTAGCTGAGCTTCAGTTTCCTGTCCTGTAAGCTTTTAAGGGCTAATAATGCTCCCGTAATATTGTCTCCCTACCAGGATATCAGCTCCAGAAGGGCTGGAGTTTGTCCAGTGCTCTCTCCCCGGAGCCTAAAATAGTCAATGAATGAGTGAATGAATGAATGAATGAGTTGAGTTCTTTAGAGGATCAAAAAAGAAAATTCCCATGGAGAGCTCAAGGGCTCATAATCAAGGACAGTGATGATGACCACTGCCCCCAGGGCACGATGAGGGAGCTGAGGCTGGAGAGGAGCGAGGGAAATGATCAGAACACGAGGTACAGGAAGGGTTGTGAGCCCAGCTCTGCTTTTTCCAGGGCCCACTTTTTCCATTTTCCTGTCACCTAGAAAACCAGCAAAGGGTTGAGTTGGGGTGGGTGGCAGGGGAAGAGCTGCTTATATAATAGAAATGCGTGCGAGAGAGAAGGTGAGTGTTTGAAAGCCCTTCAGGGTTTCTGGGCAGAGAGGACGCTCTTCAGCCACAGCCGTCTCTGCGAGCAAGGCTGGGAGGGATGGCAAAGTCTCTGTGAGCAGAGGCCAGGAGCCCAAGGGAAGAGCATGAGGGGGCCCCCAAGCAAGAGCTGGCTCCCACTGGCCAAAAAAAAGAGGAACTAGTAACCGCACAGAGCTCAGTTTCTCCAGCGTGCAAAACTTGAGAGATGAGCTAGATGGCTTCAGGCAGACAGGAAAACAGGTCCAGGGAAGCAGAGTTGCTCATCCAAAATCTTGGGGTTTGGTTTCTGGGGCCTTGGGGTTAAAAGTTTCTGTGAGTGGCAAGAGTCCAGAAACAAAACTGGTAAATATGGAGATAACAAGACTAGAAGAGCAGCTGCTGGTTTCTCACCACTGGTCTGCGTCAGCCGTCAGCCGTTGGTGCTGGGAACTTTCCCTGCGATATCTACTTAATCCACCACCCCTCGGGGCTATCGTTATGCCCATTTTATGGATGAAGCAACCAAGGCTCAGACCCCTCACTAGTGAGCAGCAGCCTTGACCGGCCTGACTTGCAAGTTCATGAGCTAAAATGTCACACTATTCCAGTCGGTCACACAATTTGACAAGCGGCGGATCAGGCAGGTGGGAAGAAGCAGTCAGTGTCTCAGGCCCATTTGACTTGAAAAAAGTCAAGTCTAACTTTGGTAGGAATTTTTAGTGTGTTGGTGGCAGGAACTGAAATGCAAAGGAAAGGACATGTCCTACGTCAACTGTCTTAATAAATACACGAATCAAATTGATGGTGATTGTAGCAACTGTGTGTGTGTGTGTTGTGTGTGTGTGAATATAAATGCCTGAGGTTCTTCTTAGAAGCAGGAGCCAGACCCTATGGTCTGACAGATGCAGCCTTGTATAAAATCACGCACGCGCGTGGGTAATAAACTTCTGGGCTCGCAGACACACCCTTGAGTTATGGAACCAGCCATGTTCCTGTGGCTGTTGGTGTTTTTAGTAGCATTGTTGTTCTCCTGTGTTTTATGCCATTCCTTCAACTAAGCCTGCTTGGAGAGTGCACCCAGGAACATGCAAATGGCTGAGGTTATTACCTTGGGATGTGTGGGTGCATGCGGGTGTGTGTGGTGTGTGCATGTGTGCGTGCGTGCGTGCATGCGTGTGTGTGTGTGTACTGTGGCTGTCTGCCTCTTGTGGGATACATGTAGATGTGGTGTAGAATCCTCTCACTTAATCCTTTCAGCTGCCCTCCAAGGTTGTACAGATGTGGGACTAAGGCTCAGGGAAGGGAAGTCACTCTCCTAAGCCACGCAGCCAGGGTGGGATGACATTTTGGCTAACCCAGTTCTATCGGTGCTTTCTGCATTGCCTGGTGAAACTTTTCAGCCTGTGACAAGTTGCACCTGACTTTCTGTCTGTCTCTCAGCTTAGCATTTGTTTGCTTATACCCTCTCTTGTTCCTTGGAGGGTATTTGCAACAACTTATGTCTATGATTGCTACAGGCACAAGGAATGCGAATGTCTTGTTCTAAAAAAAAAATCCACAAGGGGATGGAGTTCTGATAAGCATAATCAACCTCCAGTTTACACCATATGGCTGCTTCTTATGAAGCTGATATTTTCAGAGTTTATCTTTAAAATGGAACAGATTCTATAAATGCTTGACAAGTCAGCTACCAGCTCCCTGCCCCCCCAACAATAACAACTACCATTTATTGATTACTTGCTATGAGCCCAGTTCTGTGCTAAGTACTTGACATTCATTACCTCTTTCAATCCTCAAATTTACCCTGCAAGAGGTGAGCTAGGACCCTCGTCTTCCATAAGAGAAGACGGGCTTGGAGAGGTTGAAGGCACTGACTTACAGGGCTGCCGGACTCCCGGCTGTCACCTGCCTCCAGCTCTAAGGTGGAACCTTCTCTGTTGACTCAGAGAGACCTTGCATTCTTTTGCCCCCACCTCCAACCCCAGCTCGAAGGGGTGTGTGCCACTCACCTGACCCTGGAGTGCCAAACTTCGTAAGGCAAGCGGCAGCTACAGTGCACACCAGGTCCTAGCCCTGAGGGGAGGCTTCTGATTCTGGAGGACCTGTCCTCAGCCCTCTGCCCACTAGCCAGGGCTGGAACTCAGGGTCAAAGTCCGGAGTTATGGACAGGACACAGCAAGAGGTGGGGCTGGGCAGTGAGCTGCTCCCAGGAGCTGGACCCCAGCCAAGTCTCCAGACCTCCCTCCCCTTGCCCTGGTCCCTGAAAAGTTGCCTGACTTTTCTGGCGGATCCCAAGCGCCCGTGGACAGGCCTCAGGAAAAGGAGGGAAGGAGGGAGGGCAGGGGCTCTTGGAGGGCTGATGGGCACAAGGAGGGCTGTCTCCAGGGCCAGCTGGAGACAATCCTCTTTCTTCCCTCTTCTGGCTGCCATCCTGGGGGAGGGGAGGGATGTTCTCTGGGCTGCTGTGGGCCTGGCCTGCGGGGTGGGGGTGGCCAGCCTGGCAGTCCCTGAGGAGAAGCCAGAGGTACAGAACAGGGGCTCCAGGGCCAAACAGCCTGTCCAGTGCCATTCTGGGACGCCGGGTGAACAAGGCCAAGGACAGACTCAAGGCAACGCCTGTTTGGGCTATGAGGATGCGTGGTCCTTTGGTTTCGTATCCCAGAGACACAAGCGGCAGGACTCCAGGTCCTTCTGCTGCCAGGGTTAGACCTGAAACTGTGCTTATTAGAGCCCAGTATCATTAGGGCTTTGCTTTGGATGGGGAGACTGAGGCCCAGAGAGCTGGACCAACTAGCCCAGGGTAAGACAGCCTTTACATCAATCAACTTTAAGGTCTAGCCTCCTCCTCCCCCACCTTAGCATCATCAAATAAAAAAAAAAATGAAGTTAAAATAAGATGAAGGCAAAAACTTAGTGCTTATACTTTCTTTAACTATAAAAAAAAATAGGGTAATCTCCTTTTACTCTATATACTTCCATTTTGTTTGACTTTTTTTTTTTTTTTACAATAGTCATGTACCATTTTCATGTCCCTTTGGAAAATTTCTTGCACCTCTAGTTCATCATGGGAACACTTAAAGGTTAACAAAAGTTAATCAGATACCTTTGTGCACCCCTCACCCATCCTGTCAATGATTTGTGTTTTGTGAACACAAATACACCAAGCGCCAGTTCTAAATACTTTACCTTGGATTATCTCATTTAATTTTTTCACAGGGCTATAAGGTAGATGCTCACTTTATAACTGAAATTCAAAAACTTGATTCTAGTGTCCCACTAATGTTGAATATATACCTAACCTGAAACCCAGGAGCCCTACCCTTATATATATTTCCAAGAGAAATAACAACACATATCAATTAAAAGGTTTATATAAGAACATTCATAACCTTGACCAAGAAACAAGCTAACTACAGAATGTACAAACAAGTTGTAGGATTTTCATAAAATTTCCACTGTGGAATATTATACAGCAGTGAAAAGGACAGATATTGCTGTACATAACAACCTGGATGAATTCCACAGTCATTATATTGAGCAGAAGAAGTCAGAAATGAAAGAGTCCACACTGTAGTCTTTCATTTATATGAAATTCAAGAACAGGCAAAACTAATCAACCATGATAGAGAATGTAGGATGTGACTACAGTCATCTGTCACTTAATGATGGGGATACTTTCTAGAAATGTGACACTAGGCAATGACTTCATTGTGCTGTTACTGCCATAGAGTATAACTACACAAATCTAGATGGTCCAGCTCACTACACACCTAGGCTAGAAGGTATAGTGTATTGGGTCCCCTATCGTATATGTGGTTCATTGTTGACCGAAGCATTGCTGAGTGGTGCCTGATCGTACCTCTGGGGAGGCACTGACTGGGAAGCAAGAGATGCTGGAAACATTGCTGTTAATCTGCATGGAGATTACGGGAGGGCATACGTGAAAGAACTTCCATCAAGCTGCATATAAAAGTGAGATTAATGTACTTGGCACAATTAGAGAGTGGCAGACGAGGGGGTGGAAAGAAAGCAGGGGAGGAATGAAGAGTGGGAGAGAGAAAAATGAAGTAATTTGTCCACAGTAACTGTCTACATGCAGAAGCCCAAATGTGAATCCAGGTTAGGGTTGCCACATATAGTAAATAAAACCATTTAAGAGCAGGTCAAAACCAATTGATGGTGACAGAGGACACCCTATCTTTTATGCAGAATCCCTCACCATGGCCAGAGCTGAAATGCTTAACTACAGAGCTTACCAGAGAGGTGAGAAGCGGCTCAGGCACCAGGGATGCCGGGCACTGCAAGACTAGAGGGGTTGTGTCTCTTGCAAGTCCTGTGCTGTGCGCAGGAAGCATATTCAGTGTTATTATTTAATTTGGGGAAATGAAGTGGGGAGACACCTTTGGTTTTCATGATACAAACTACAAGAGAGGGAAGTCCTACAGGATTTTTGGCTATTGGAATAAGAAGAAGGTATTTCCTGGGAGGGATGAAGACTTTGATCTTTATCAGAGAGGGGCATCAGCTTAAAAAAGAAACAAAAAAGAAAAAGTTGAGGAAAATGGATCTGGTTGAATGAGTCCATTTTACAGTTGGATAAATTGAGGTCCAAGGAGCCGAAGGGACATGCTTCAGGGGTAATGGGCTCATTCTGGTCTGGTGATGACAAGGCCATTAAGAAACCTCTCTGAAATCCAAAACTCACTGATCAGCATGCTAAAAGGCCCTGAAGAACCTTTGGAAGCAATTTGTGTTTATTTGGCAGGAGTTGTAGGAGTTGAAGATCCTTTTGATGCACTGACTGGTTGATAAACAACATGGCCTCTTAGCTGCTCTGAGGTACACTCAGGCCAGGGCACAAGGGTCATTTACCTGAAAATTCTCTGCAGGAAGCAGAACTGGGTGAGGTGGGGGCATCACGTGGTATTATAGAATAACAGTTAACCCCCCATACTCTCTCTGATGAAATTTACTCTATCATTACTCTTCTAAGTATTGAAGTAAGCATACCCCCTGTGATTATACATACAACACAGAAGGTATAAAGAAGAAAGCACTAATCACCTGTAGCTAATTCCACCTCCTAATATCAATAGGGGCCATTGATATTTTTGAGTGTATATCCCCAATATTAACAGAAACACACCCAGGCGACAGAAATGGGCAGGTCTTCTCCCTTCTGTTCCCGTGTCATACATGGGGAGTACAGCACCACAGAACAGCTGCAGCCGGACACACAGGACACCTTGTCCCCCAGGTGGAATGATTTTTCCAGACAGTCCCTATGGGGGCTGTCCCTGTCATTTTCTGATATGACAAACAAATATCCAGCGAGTGTTTCTTGGCACACTTGTCTAGTTATTCCCTTGGGTACAATTTCTAAAAATGGAAATCTCTGTGCCAGAGAGTTCACACATTTTAAATGAGATCCGCACTTCAGATGGCCTGCCAGAATGACTCTCACCAATGACAAATTGAAGGGGGGTGTCTACCCTCAGGTACTTGCACCTTCCTAAGAGAGCCTTCTTAAAATCTGCAAATGCACGACGCATGTGTGCACACACTCACACACACCTTACCCTAATGCCAGCTCTGCTAATGAGACTACAATTTTTTTCAGATAGTGATGGACCTTTGGATTTCTTTTCTTATAAAGTGCCTTTTTTTGCCCATCATTTTGTTGCAAATATTTCCCCTAATTTGTTATATGACATTTTCAAAATATTTTTGCCATCAACTCTACTCCTTTTTTTCTCCCTTTAGGATTTCTGCCATTAATGTCATGTTTAGACATCTGGCTCCCCACCAATACCACCTCATGTTATAAAATACAAAGACTTTCTAGAGCCTTTGAGCCTTTTTTTTTTACATTTAAATATTTGATTCATCTGGGATTAATTTTGGAGAATAAAAGGCAGGGTAGGGACCCAACTTTACTCACGAGCCAATGGCACCAAAACTCTTGGTTGAGTCACATTTTCTCTACCAATTTTGACCTGCTTTTATCATTCACTACACTTTCCTGTATTTCGAGTATATTCCTTGGCTCTTCACTGCACCCCTTTGATGTGTTCATGGCTTTCTAAGCCAGTGCCCATTCCATTTTCATTTCTGTAGCTTTGTCATGTGTTTTAATATCTGGTAAAATAGATCTGTCCTCCTCACTCTACTTTTTTTTTCTTTTTTGCCTGACTCTTCTCCTGTAGTTACCATTCTGGACAGGTTAGTTATTAAGGTATGAATCCATGGACTCTGGATTCAAGCACACTGGGTCAGTACCCCAGCTTTGCCCCTCTTCCTGTGTGGTCTTGGGCTGCTACTTAAGGAAGCTAGACTGTAATCAAGGCCATGTTGCAGGAGGTCCAAGAGCACACACTTTACTGTCAACCCCAGGTCTCCTCTTCAAGGTCCCCAGATTTTCAAACAAGTCACCCCTTATATGTGTAGTTGGGGAGAGGGTAATAACAATTCCTGACTATTGGAAACATTAAATAGTGAGGTACTTTCTTCTATTATGGAATATATGAAATGGTGATTGTTACAGGACACAGTGCCCAGAAGGTGCCTAATAAATGCTGGTTTGTTCAGTTATCTCTTATCAAGACCCCTCACACCCCCAAAAATTAGGTTGGGATTTTCAGTAGAATTGCAAGGGTTAATGTGTTGCCTGTGGACACACAGCAAGTGGCAGTGGCAGAGTCAAGCTAGCCCAGGTCCAGTGAGTATAACCACTGGAGCAGGGAGGAGAGGTCTGGAGAGGCAGAGCCTTCCGATTTCCCAGAAACAAGAACCAGATTAGATCAGAGGGTAAGCAGAGGAAGGGAGACTCTGGCCAACTCCGCACAGGGGTGAGGAGCTCCCAGACATGGCTGCTGGTGCCCATCAACCAGTCCAGAAAGCTACCTTGGCAGGAGTTCCTGGATACCAGTGATTTGCCAAGGCTTTGAGTCCTTAGAACCTCCATACCCTGAAAATGGTGTTCCAAACTATTGCCCCCCATCTAAGCTAGGAAGAGTGATGATCTATGCATAGCCCCTGGGGTCTAATCCGAGCTTTGCTTTCAGCCTCAGCTCCTGCATCCAAAGCAATGATAACATTAGTTATTCATTTCTTAGAGCTGCTATAACCAAGGGCCACAAACTGTGTGGTTTGAAGAACAGAAATGTGTTGCCTCACAGTTCTGGAGGTCAGAAATCTCAAAAAAACCTATTGGTAAGTCCTCCCTTTGGGGGTCTGAGGATCTGGTGCATGCTTCTCTCCCAGTTTCTGGCAACTTTGGACATTTCTGGCTTGTGGCAGTGTGGTGGCTTCCCTGTGTCTCTGTCTCTGGGTCCAAATTTCCCCTTTCTGTAAGGACATAGTCATGTTGGACTAGGCCCCTCCCTCATGACGTCATGTCAGTATGCTCATCTGCCCAGACCTATATCCAAATAAGGTCATATGCACAGGTCCTGGGCTTAGGACACAACATCTTCAGTGGGGACCACAATCAGTTACACTTGGTGACATTAAAGATCAGGACAGCACACAATGCCTCTCAGAAGCACTATGACATCCCAGCCTCACAACCAACCAGCTGATAAGCACAACCAGTCCTGCCCCTGGGTAAACAACACAGAGTAAGGAAGTGAGCTTGAAAAAAAGGAAGAGGCTGGCCAGGAGCCCCACCCCTTGAACCAGCAGCAGGGTCTCCATGCGTTCCTGGTGGGGTTGTCATGGTGATTCCTCTACTCAAAAGTCCCCTTGGCCTCCCTGGTGGTGCAGCAGGTTGAGCGCCACCTATGAAGCTGTCCGCAGCCTCTGCAGGATGGGTTCGATTCCCAGGCGCCAGGGAGAAACCCACATGACGCGGCAGACCTCTCCTGCCTCGCCCATTGCTCCCCTCAGCAGTGTCTTCAGTCTGTCTGCCTGTTCTGCTCCCCGCTCTGTCTCTGGTGAATCTTCTCACCCTCCTGCGCCTCCGACTGTACCCCAGCTCTTGTATAAATAAATCTTTTTTAAAAAAGTCCCCTTGTCCAGAGGTTCCCCTCACCCTATGTGTCAATAGCTCCTTCCAGTCCCTATACCTTTACCTTTGTTTTCTCCCAATATTTTAAAGATTTTGTTATTTATTTATGCATACAAGAATTGGGGTACAGGCCAGAGATGCTGGGGGGAGGGTGAGAGAATTCACCAGAGACAAAGTGGGGAGCAGAACAGGTAGATTGACTGAGATACACTGCTGAGGGGAGCAGCGGGTGAGACAGGAGAGGTCTGCTGCGCCATGTGGGTTGCTCCCTGGCTGGGGATCGGACTCATGCTGCAGTGGCTGCAGATAAGCTTCATAGTGCTGAGACTTAACTCCATAGTGCTGAGACTTAACCCCTTGTGCCACCAGGGAGGCCCCCTCTCAAGTTTTTTTCAAAGCTACCGAATGCATTTCATTTATTCGATACTTACTGTGCTTGTCTAGGAACTTCACCTGTATTAATCCATTGAAATACCACATATTCAGCATATACTAAATATATTTATTTGTATGTTGTTTGGCTCTGCCCCCCACTTGCTACAGTGGCTGTTTTGTTCATGATGGACCCCAAATTCCTAGACTAGTATCCAGCAAAACGTTTATGAAATGAGGTGAGTGAATGAGAAAATAATACAATGTCCCAGCAGTGTCTGGCACGTACTATGCATTGTTATGGTCTATTTCACAGTATACATTAGATCAGTCTTTACATTCACCTTTCATAGCTGCTGTAATAAATTACCAGAATTTCAGTGGCTGAAAAGAACAGAAATTTATCCTCTGGTAGTTCTACAGGCGAGAAGTTCTAAAATGAAGGTGTCAGCTAGGTTGTGTTCTTTCTGGAGGCTCTGAGGGAAGAATTCAGTGTCTAGCTTCTTCCTGCTTCTAGAGGCTGCCTCCATGCTTTGCCTTGTGGCTGCTTCTTTCCTTCACTCCAAACCCTGGCTTCCACTGCCATATCTCTTACTCCTCAGGCCTGTCCTCCAGCCTCCCTGTCATTAGGACCTTAGGGATTATATTGGCCCCATACGGATAACTCAGAATTACCTCCCCACTTATACATCCTAAACTTGATCACGTCTGCAAAACCCCTCCTCCCACATCAAGTAACATACCCATTGTAGTGTAAGGGAAAATGTCAGGCTTTTCTGCCCTCCCACCATCAGGATAGATGATGGATCCTCGCGGTCCTGAATGCATGCCTGATGGCGGCACCTGGAGTAGGGTGTGGGCATAGGTAGATGGGATTCACCTGGGCTGAGACTGGGCTTTTAGTGGCAGTGTCACGGGGACGCCAGCAGAAGCCAAAAGAGAAACCGAGAGAGAAGCAAGAGAAGCAGAAGCCGAGAGAAGGCCGGAGAGCCCAGAGTGAAGACTTGCTGGGCACCAGCACCCCTGCCTGCCGTGTACCTGGTAATCAAAATAAAAAGACCTGCAAAAAGCCACTAAGGACTCTGACTCCTCCTTTACCTGGTCTGCTGGATCATAGAAAACCTGCACTGTGTCCATTCTGGCCCTTACAATTGACGTAAGTTGTCAAGATGATCCGTGCAGACAGGTAGGGAGCCCTCCGAAGACCTGGAGGGACTAAGAAGTAACAGACCATGTTTGCCTGTGACGACGCTGGAGGCGCTATGGTGGCACAGAGGGTGGACAAGGTCTGGGAGCTACGGAATAAGACCACGCCTGGAGGAGGAGACGCCCGAGAGAACCAGCCAATGACACCCGAAAGGACCAGCCAACAACCCCTGAGGCAGCAGAATTGTTGGGGAGGAGAGGACCATGATTCGGAGCTCGCCAGTGCTGACTCAGGGAGAGGCCAACAGACTTGGACTAATGGACTTGGACTGACAATCCCGCCAGAAGGCAGAGGACCTTGGCAGGTTATGTTTTTTTTGAGAATCTGGGGGTGGGCAGTGGGCCTTGATGGACAAAAGCAGCCTGTGTATGCCCAGCAGCTAGGCAGAGAAGAAAAGCCAACTGAAAAGGCAAAAGCTGGTTCTGATGCTAAATTGAGAAGCCCTGAGTGGCTGTTAAGCAGCCTGAGTATGCTGAAGACCAGTGAGTCTCGTAAAATCACCTGTGGGTGATGCCCTGCTCGTGGTCGAGTGAGGGTGAGGAGCTGAGGAACCCGTCCTTGGGGGACGGGTGGGGAACGTGGCTTGGGGTGGAGCCCAAGCCGAATGTAGAGTTTGGATCCCTGACCCATGTGCTTGTGCAGTGGGTTGGCCTGAGTGCAGGGGTCTGCGAGTCGCATTGGTGACTATGAAAGCCGAATGTTGGAGCGACTGCAGACAAACCCTGAGGGTTGGGTGATTACCCCCAACAGTAGAATAGAATCCCCAATCCCAGAGCTAGTGCATCCTGGGGGTGGATGCTGTGTGTGCCTTGTAGCCGAGACTACAGCCAGAGAAGGCCAGGAAGCCTGATGGCTCCTGGTGTGTTACAGCAGATGCCATGAGTGGTTCCCCTCCCTCGTATGAGCAGTGCCTTCAGCAGCAGATTTGGTGGCTCATCTGCTGGTACCAATAGTTGTCTTTTGCCACTAGGTTTGGGCCCTGCCTGGACTTATTTGTGTTCTGTTGTATTTTGTTGTTATATTGTGATGTATTTGCTTTTGTGGGCCATGGCTGCATTGTTTATGTTTGCTAAGAAAATTGTGTATATAAAGACTATAAGGCAGAAAACCCTGAGGGGGGTGGACTGTAGGGTAAGGAAAAATGTCAGGCTTTTCTGCCCTCCCACCATCAGGATAGATGATGGATCCTTGCGGTCCTGAATGCATACCTGATGGCGGGGGCCTGGAGTAGGGTGTGGGCATAGGTAGATGGGATTCACCTGGGCTGAGACTGGGCTTTTAGTGGCAGTGTCACGGGGACGCCAGCAGAAGCCAAAAGAGAAACCGAGAGAGAAGCAAGAGAAGCAGAAGCTGAGAGAAGGCCGGAGAGCCCAGAGTGAAGACTTGCTGGGCACCAGCACCCCTGCCTGCCGTGTACCTGGTAATCAAAATAAAAAGACCTGCAAAAAGCCACTGAGGACTCTGACTCCTCCTTTACCCGGTCTGCTGGATCATAGAAAACCTGTACTGTGTCCATTCCGGCCCTTACACCCATGCAGTTTCCAGGGCTGCGATATAGACATTGTTGGTTTCCATTTTTTCAGTCTATCAGAGTTTATCCCTGCATTTCACTTCCAAATAGTTAAGAAGGAATTGCAAGCTATCAGTCAAGTTCTCTTCCCATCCCCCTTCTGAGGCTGGCCTGGAAAAATTTCTTTTGCCTGACTTCCAAAGTAGAAAAACCTGGCTTTATACCCCCTAATTATATGACCTGGGTTGTGTGACTTAACCACTCTGTGCTTCAATTTTCTTACCCATGAAAAGAGAATCACAACAGAAGTAAAGTGGCCCAGCCCAGGAACAGGCTCGAAGGCCATAGAAGAAGACACAGTCCACCTGAGCCACCTGGGGTCAGAGAAGTCTTCCTGGAGGAGGTGACCTTGGAGCAAGAGTGGGGGACATTCACATGTTCCTAAGTCATGGCCCCAACAAATTCAAAAACACACTTTGCATTGCACCTAGCAGGAGAGCAAATAACTCCGTAACTTGTCATCTTTAATACTTGTAAAAGTGAGCTGAGACTATAAGAACGAAGTCAAGGATGACTTGACAAATAAATTATGATGAAACACAAGTTAGAATATCAAGTGAAAAGGATCCTACTGGATGCAACACCACTTGGGAGTGCCTCTTCCAGCTGGCTGCCCTCCTCCACGCCTGGACTTCCAGAGGTCTACAGGCTGAGGCCTGGGGCTCTTACTTCTCCTTTTCCTGCCTCAGCCCTCTTACAAGCCATGGGTAAGCCCACAGATCATTTGCACAGAAAGGCTCAGAATGACAATTCTTTTTTAAAGATTTATTTTATTTATGCATAGAGGATCTGGGGTGTAGGCCAGAGGTTTTGGGGCATGGGGGTGAGAGGATTCACCAGAGACAGAATGGGGAGCAGAACAGGCAGATTGACTGAAATACACTGCTGAGGGGAGCAGCGGGAGAGTCAGGAGAGGTCTGCTGTGCCATGTGGGTCAGCTTCCTGGCTGGGGATCCAACTCAGGCCATCTCAGTGATAGTGCTGAGACTTAACACCTACACCACCAGGGATGCCCTGGACTGACCAAAATTTTCAATAAAATGAGCATCAAATCAAGATAGGATTGGTAAAAATGCCTTGCTGAGTCACAGTGGAGCCTGAAGTGAGAGTAAAAGTCAGTGAGACAGTATTGAGCAAGCTTTGTTTCAAATGTAGATATTTTGCTTGTCATGGATTTTTGGCTTTAATTTCAATTCTCTAAAATATTGCATTAAAATATTGATCATATAAGAGGGCAAAAGACAAAATGTATTATTTCACATGCATATGGAAGATAAAGAAGTGAACAAAATGAAGAAATAAAAGTAAAACAATCTCTTAGATTATAAGAACAAAATGGTAGTTACCAGAAGAGAAAAAGGGAATGGGGGGTGTAGGTGTACCGGATAAAGGGGATCAATTGCAGGGTGGTGGATGGAAACCAGACTTTTGGTGGTAATCATCATGTCAAATTGCAGTGTTCTACACCTGAGGCCTATAGACTATATTAACCCAATGTTTGTTCAATTAAAAAATCAATAAATATTGGGCCTCCCCAGTGGCACAGCGGGTTGAGCGCAGCACTGTAAAGCTGTCCGCAGCTTCTGCAGGTGGGTTTGATTCCCGGCTGGCCAGGGAGACACCCACATGGCGCGGCAGACCTCTCCTGTCTCCCCGCTGCTCCCCTCAGCAGTGTACTTCAGTAGATCTACCTGTTCTGCTCCCCACTCTATCTCTGGTGAATTCTCTCACCCTCCCGCTGCTCTGGCCTCTACCCCTGTTCTTGTATAAATAAATAAATCTTTTAAAAATCAATAAATATTATTTCTCTTGGTTACTGAGTTTAGTTTTTGTTTTGTTGGTGGTCCTTTTAATTTTGTCCCCTCACCTAGGTCCCTGCCCCCTGCCCAGGGACCATGTGATGAGACCAACAGACATAATTATGACAGTGCAAATAACACTCTGTGGTTGTGGGTAGCAATGGGGGCGAGATGGGCATAGGGCACTACCAAACCCCGGCAAGGACACTGCGTCCAGGCTAGGGGGTAAGGAGGGCTACTTTGGAGGTGGTGTCTGGCAAGAGTTAGTTGTGGCAAGAAGAGGGCTTTCAGCTCTAGGAGGAAGAGAGAAGGGATGCAGATAGCTTGGAAAAGTGGGAGCGGGAGTGGAGAGGCAGTCAGAGCTAGGGCAGGAGGATTTGGGCTTAGTGTTGTCCAGGTGGCAGAATCAGATCTTGCTAGAGGTTTCTTGATGGCCTGGAAAGGAAGAGAGTGGATGGATGTAGGGGCAGGAATGACACAGGGCAGGTTTCTGATCCAGCAGACCGGGTCAAGGAGGAATCAGAGTCTCAGTGGTTTTTGCAGGCCTTTTATTTAGATTTACCAGGCACACAGCAGGCAGTGGTGCTGGGGGGCCGGGAGGCTGGCAGTCTCCCAGCCCCCAGCCGATCCTCACTCTATGGGGTTCTCTCTGGCGTTCTCTCTGCTTCTCTTCTTCTCTCAGCTTCTGTTCGTTCTTGGCTTCTACTGGCGTCCCCGTGATGCTGCCCTTATAAACTCAGTCTCTTAGCCCAGGTGTACCCACGTCAGGTGCCCGCCATCAGGCATGCATTCAGGACCACAGGGTTCCCTCATCCTAATGGAGGAAGGGCAGAAAAGCCTGATACTTTTACCTTACCCTACAATGGAAGAGCAGCAGGAGTCTACAGCATTGTGTAGGTGCCACGGTCCTCAGACCAGGACCATCCGCACCACCAGGGACTTGTTCAAAATGCAAATTTTCCAGCCTCACCAAAAACTTTAGTAAATTAAAGACTCTGGAGAGCCGGGCCTAGACGTCTGTGTTTTCTCCTGGGGATTAGCAAACATGCATATTTGAAAACCACTGGCCTGAGGTTCTCAGTCCTACAAACTCACACCACTTTTACAAATTCTGAGTTTGTGATTACCAACCAGAGACAAAATTCATAGGTAATAAACCCACCTAAATCTGTAATCTACAAGCCTCCAATTCATAATCTCACTGTAATACACAGGAGACATACAAGAATAACTGTAAAGAGGCGACAGGCATGTCATTCTGTAAGTGCTTGGGGACACTCCCTGGAGGGACACGGTGCATCACCGAAGCCTGTGTCTGTCTATAGTGAATGTGTTTGGATTTGAGAACTAAGATATTCTCCAATCAACTGAATTTTGTCACGATTTTGTCCTACACTTGACATTTTAAAATAAGTGCTAAATAAATATGGCCGTCTGACCGCTAAGAGTCATCAGCAAAGGCAAGTGCTTTTGTTTTAATGTAAGGAGTCCTATTAACAACTCCTTTTCCTAAATGGGAACAACTCCTGACAGATCAAACAAAACAAAGTGTAATATTCTCTTGCTTTTAACAAAGTCGCACTTCTGAAAATTCAGCAATAGATACTTTGTGTTGGTACAGGAGTCAGGTTCTGGCTTCAGAGAATCAGGTCTCATGGGAATGGAATAGTTTGGGGGGGACACTGCCCTGAGCATTGCCTGGCATTAGCATTCCTAGCTCCCCCTCTAAAGGTTAGAGGCTCCCCCTCATCACAGAGACACAGCCGAAAATATTTCCGCAAAATTCCCTCTTGCCAGAAAAGCTCTAGTGGCCCCACTGAGAACCACCTCGGACATGAATGGTGCCGAGTCACACCCCAGGAAGACGAAGGCAGTCCCTGGATGTGGGGGAGGCAGGGATGGGACCCAGAAGCCTGCCTGGGTTCTGGTTATTCAGTGAGGTGGATGGTGGAGCCATTTGTTAAGATGGAGAACAGGACTGGACCTCTGCCTGTGGGGGTGCTTGTGCAAGGTGTGTGTGGAAACAGGTGAGGGAGGGAATTTCAGGTATAGGAAACTTTCTATTAGCAAATCAAGTCAGTCCACTTTCTTTGATATCCGCCTTCATGTCACTCCATCCCTGTACTTGTTAGGGGGAAAAGGCTGTCCTAAAGCTAATTCCATACAGGCTTTGTGGACTCCACCCCCACCCCAGGCCAAAGCCAAAGACACTGGGAACTCCAAATCCCATCACCACCAAAGGGAAGGTGGCTGGGACCTGAGGGTGGGGTTAAGCAGTCAGGTGGGTATAAAGCCAGACACGTGGGCTTTGGAGGGGGGGGTCCCCCATTTTGGCTCCCCGCCAGCTCGCAGCGTGCGGCCAGCTCTGAGAGTAACTTTGGGTTTCCAGGTCGTCGGATCGGGTAGGACGCATTAAAGACTTTATTTCCCTATTTTCTCCCTGAGTTGTACAGTTTCCTTATTTCCTTTTCCCTTGTAAACAAACCTTTTATTAACCTTTTGTGTGTGTCTGTAGTGGAGTATTCATAAGTCCCTTGTAAGCGCGCGGGTGAGGACCCACAGCCAGGCAACCCGTTCAATATCGGGGCTGCCCTATAACATACTGATCACCTCTACCTAGGAAAATGGCAGCAGTGGCCTCCTCCCTGGCCTCTGTGGGGGCGTAATATCAGGCTGAGGCCAGAGGTGCAGGGGTGAAATAATTCACCAGAGAGGGTAGAGAACAGGAAAGGAAGGTTTATTGAAGTACTCTGCACGGGAGCAGGGGGTGAGAGGGGTGATACACCTCTGTGCAGGGGGGAAAAGAATTTGAGGCTCTTATTTATACTGTTTTACAGGCTTTCTTGGGGCTCGAGTTTGCATGAGTTATCCACTGGGAGGTCTGGCCTCAGCGCTGGCCTTTGACACAGAGTGTGCCCTGGCCCTGCTTCTGCATTCCTGGAGCAAGGCTGGGGTTTCTGGTCATGGTGGTGGGCCTTGTGGTCCTGTTTCCAAGGCAACCTCACCAATTTCCTTTATCTATTCAAGTCTCCCAAACCAGCCTGCTGGGCAAGGAGTGGGGGCTTGGTTTTTGACTTTATTAAAGGGTACCCCAACATTCGCTTCCTAGACGCCAGCTTCTGATGGACAACCTTCTTCCAGTTTCACTGTCTCTGCAACACTCTCCCTGCAGAGCTGACCTCCCTCCCTGCTCTGGTCAATCCTGCTCATCAGTTGGGCCTCAGAGCCAATGGCCCTTTCACAGGGAAGCCTTCCTTTGCTTCCCAAAGAGTTGGCTTTGTTTCTGGACTCATAGGAGTAATTCATATAACAATATTAGCAAAAAACAAACAAACAAACAAAAACCAAAACAACAATCTTTAAATTTGCCTAATAATTTGATTGACCTCTGCAAAGTCCCTGAGGACAGGCCCAATCTATTCTGCTCGCTGCAGACTACTCCAGGCCTGGCATGCACGCACGAGCTGCCTGTCAGGTGCCCCCACCGTGTCTCCATCACCCATCTCCCCGCCCAGCCAGAAACCCAGGCGGCCTCCAGGATCCCCGGGATCCAGGGACTGGAGCCCCCTTCATGGTCCTGGGCTCTCGCGCGTCTCAATGGCACGGCGGCGCAAGCGGCAGCTTTTGCTTTCCCGGCCCCTGCTCCTCCCTTGCCGCTCCGGCTGCCCAGCGGCCCGGCCTCAGTTTCCCCGGCTGCGCAGCGGCCAGGCCTGGGGGCGGCCGCGCCAGCCCCGGGGAGCGCGCCTGCAGCCGGGGCCGGGCCTGCGCGCGGGCGGGGCGCGCGGGGGCGCGCAGGCGGGGCGCGGGCGGGGGCGCGCGGGGGCGCGCGGGGGCCGTGATTGGCCGCCCGGGGCTCGGGCCGCCGCCCCCCCGCCCCCCGCGCCGCGCACGCGCGCCCGCGCCCCGCCCGGCCTCCCCCCCGGCCGCCCCCCCGCGCGCAGGTCGGGCGCGCGCCGGCGCGGGAGGCGGGGGCCGGGGCGGCGCGGCGCCCAGGGGGAGGGGCGGGCCCGGCCCGGCTCGGCCCGGCCGCCCGCGCGCGGCTGCTGGAGCGCCCCGGGCCCGGCCCCGGCGGTGGCGGCGGCTCGAGCTCCCGGGGTGCGCGTCGCCCGCGCGCCGCGCCGCAGCCATGGCCCTGGTGACCCTGCAGCGCTCGCCCACGCCCAGCGCCGCCTCCTCCTCGGCCAGCAACAGCGAGGTGAGCCCCGGGCCCGCGGCCCCGGCCCCGCCGAGCGGCCGCCCAGCCGGGCCTGGGCCGCGAGTGCGGGGCGCGGGGCGCGGGGGCGGCGCGGGGCTGGACCCCGAGGTGCCCGGGGCCTGCGGGCGCCCCGCCTGGGCAGCCGGGCCGGGCGGCTGCGTGGGAGACTTGTGGGCCGGGGTGTCAGACCGGCGGAGGGTGCATGTGCGGGACGCTGTGATTGTGGCTCCATGTGCGGGTGACGGCGGCTGCGATGCCCGCCGCGGGGGGCTGTGCGGGAGGGTGTGAGTTTGACCCCGGTCTGGGGGTGCCCCCCGTCTGGGGGTGATGGTGTGTGCTGGTGTGATCCCCGTCTGCGTGTGACTGCGTGTCACCTCCATCTGGGGGTGACTGCAGGAGACTGAGTGTGACCCCCTTCTGGGAGTGACTGTGCGGGTGTCACCCCCATCCCAGGTTGACTGTGCAGGGGATTGCATGAGTGTGACCCCCTTCTGGGAGTGACTGTGGCTGTGACCCCTGCCTGGGGGTGTCTGTGCGGGTGTCTCGAGGTGACTGTGTGGGTGTGACCCCCATCCAGGAGACTGTGAGTGACCCCAGTGTGGGGGGTGATGGTGTATGGGTATGCCCCTTGTCGGGGTGACTCAGTGAGCCTCTGGGTGTGATCCATGTGCAGGTGTGACCCCTTCCTGGAGGTGAAACTGGATGTCCCACTGGGACTCCTAGTTGGGTGACTGCGTGACACTGGCACTGAGATCTGTCACCCTTTGGCTGGCTGGCTCGGCCCTTCCCAGGTGCTGGGCTGGGGGCCTGTGACTTTCACTGTGCGGGACTCCAGCCTGTCTGCAGGGAACTGTACCTGGGGGTGCTGAGAGTGGGTGCTTGAGTTGCCCCTGTGAGTGTGCGATTGTTTCCCTGACCACATACCCAGGGACTTCTCAGTGTGCGTGGCTGCCATGTCGCCATGCGACAGTGACCGAATGACCCCCGAACACTAGGTGACTGTGTCTCACGCGTGTGCAGCTCAGGCAGGGGCTTTCCTTTTTGTAATTTCACTCAGGGATGCATGTGCCTGTGTCTGGAGCTGCATAGCTGAGGCCGGTCTGGGTTTCTGAGGCTGCCCTGTGTGGTTCTGCGTAGCACCCTTCTGTGCTTGGCTGGCTTCTCGCTGGGGAGCGGGTCTGTGCTGGGGCAGTTAAGGCCCTGGCCTAAACTCATATCCACAGCCAGGCTGAGTGTTAACCTGAAGACCGAGCAGCAGGAGATGTGAACTGTTTAGAGAAGGGAAAGAAGGCCGGGGAGGAGCCCAGGAAGTGGGCCCCAGCTTCTGGGTGATTTAGGCCCCTTTGGGGCAGGAAGGGGGTGGTGCAAGGGGGAAGTTGACAGAATAACAAAGCAGCAGCAAAGGTCTGTGTATGCCTCTGAGAGATGAGGGCCTGTCTGTGGTTTAGCAGCACTGTCTGTCCTGTGGCTGCCAGTGGGGTAGCGCTTTGACCTATTTTGCCAGAACTGGCAGGGACATTTTCAAAGTGGCTGAGGATGCCATTAATAGTTATCTTGTCTACAGGCAGAAGGTTCTAGTCGCCCCTCTGCTTGCTGAATGGGGCAGAAGGACATGGGTAGTCAATGTTGACACCTGAGAAGTTAGGCTGTGGTAGCTTCTCTGCTCTCCGTGGAGACATCTGCTCTCCTCCATCATCCCCATCACTGCTGTCTTGCAGTTTACAAAGTACTTCCATGCGCTTGATCTCATGTTCCCTTCCCAGAAATATGTGAGATGAGCGAGCACTTTGGTTTCAGGAAGGGATAACACAGAAGGCCTCTCAGATGAGGGCTCGGATTCTAAACTCTGCGTAGCCTGTGTTTACTTACACTTGAACTATTTGGTCTTAGACACAGCTCTACATTTTTATTACTTGTAAGCTGAAATATAATTCACATACCTTAAATTCACCATACAATTTAGTGGTTTTTAGTACATTCACAAGCTCGTGCAGCCATCAACACTCTCTAATTCTAGAACCTTTTCATCAGCCCCCCAAAAAAATCCCCAACCCTTAGCCATTATCTGCAGATTCCCTCCTGTAGTCTCCCACCAATTTCTTACCAGTTCTAGGCTACCACTAATGTACTTTCTGCCTCCACAGATTTGCCTATTCTGGACATTTCATATGAGTAAAGCATATATTATGTGGTCTTTTGTGGCATCTTTCTCTTAGTATAAAATTTTCAAGGTTCACCTGTGTTGTAGCATGTATCAGTACTTCATTCTTTTCATTGCTGTGTAATATTCCACTGAATGGACTGTTACACATTTTGTTGGATATTTGGGTTTCTTCTAGAGAAATGTTAAATTTTTAGATAAAGAATTATTTTCACAAAGCATCAATAACCTGATAAACATAAAATAAAACTCAACCAGCTTTTATTTGACTTCAGTAAATCAGCAACATCAGTTGTCCAGGCAGGGCCTGGGACAGTCCCTTAAAGGAAAGGCTTTATCCCAGCAGGGGTGAGACATGAAGAAGCAAAATGGAACTGAGCATACAAACACAAGTGCTCAGAGTCTGGGGATATGGCTCAGGCCATCTCTGCCTCTGGACTGACCGTCCATGGCTTGCTTCCCCACTCTGGGCCTCAGCTTGTCTGAAAGGGCTGGCTTCTCTGTATGTGTGTTCTTTGGCACAGGTTGCTCTCTTGACTGATCTTGCATGCCTTTTATCCTGAGAATCTCAGAGTGACCGAGACTCAGATGGTTTTGTAGTTCTGTACCCCCCAGATCACTTCCTTGCTCATCCAAATGCGTCTGGCTGGTGGAGTCAGAGATATTTAGGCAGCTTATTTCTGCCCCCGCCAGTCTGCTGCGCGCATGGGGCCCGAGGGAAATCACAGCCTGGCCAGCACAGTGACTTTCCTCCTTTTGTTTTCCCTCTTCTTTTCAGTTATTTATTTTCTCATTTATGTCACTTTGCTGTTAACCTCATCTCATCCTTTATGAGAACAGGCAGAGAGAACAGAATAGATAAATCAGTAATTTTCAGGAATGGATTGTAACTTTGTTATTTTTGACAAATGTTCATGGTGACTAATTTTCATGGGCAGATCTCCAGTCACATTTTTTGGGGTTGGATCAGGGTTTCTTGACCTCAGCACCGCTGACTCTGGGAACAGAAACTTCTCAGTTGTGGGGGTTGTCTTGTGTATGGTAGAACGTGTAGCAGCAGCTTGTCCTCTACCCACTAGATGCCAGTAGCACCCTCCAGAAAAATGCTCCAGATGTTGCCCACTGTCCCTTATTGAGAACCAGCTGAGATTCTCTTCTGAGTTTGTTGCTGTTGTGAGTTGGTTTGCTGCTGCTTCATTTTGGGACCGAAGCTCATGACCCCATGGCCAGCAAAGCCTGGGCCTGGGTCGCTCCCTCAGTGTGGGGTAGGGAGCGCGAGAACTAATCGATGGGTCTCCAGAGTGTGTCTCTGCATAGTACAGTGAGTCCAGCGATGTGAACATGTTCTTGGCAACTGAGACTTTAAGGGAAATGACATATAAGGAAACCGATTTTACCATAGGCTGATAGAAACGAGAGTGGACCTGCAGCAAATTTCTGATCACCAAAACATCTAAATAAAGACCCATAACACTCCTGACATGAAGCAATAATTGGCATTCATTCATTCATTCATTCATTCTTTCTTTCTTTTTCTAGCCCACTTATTTCTAGTTGGGTCGAGGGTGGTCAGAGCCTTCAAGGTCAGATCCAGTCCTAGACGGGACACCCCGCTGTTCTAGACCACATGCAACACACACCCATGAGCACATATGCTGGGACGCTTGAGACCCAGCAGGGAACCTCACGTGCACAGCTTTATGATGTGGGAGGAACCCAGGAACCCGGAGAAAACCCACACAGCCCTGGGGGAACATGCAAACTCCACAAGCGAGTGGCCCATGCAGGAATCAGTTGATTCTTTTTATCAACAGGAATTAATGTTTTTTTCTCATCAATGTCATAACAAAACAGCATTACTCACAGCCTGCCACACTGTCATGCATCATCATCATAAATGTAGGCACTCGGGAGCCTCTGCTGTGCTCATTCCCTGTTGAAATCGCCAGCTCTGGTGCCTGGCCCCTCCTGCGTGTGTCTGGTGCCCCTGCCCCTTGGCCTGGGCTTCTGTCTGGTTTCTGTCCTCGATCAACCTCACATCTCTCCCAGCCATCACTGCTTTCCAGGTTTCTCTTTCCCATTCAATGGGCTCCTCTGTGTAACATACAACACATGCCAAGTCCTAGCGGCACAGTCAGTGGGGGCTGGGGAGGGGACTTCTTCTCATTTCAGTTTTCTTGAAAGAAAAAAAAATAGTGATGGGGGCTTGAATCCTAGTTGCTTTTGGGGCCTGATCTCTTGACCTTTTGACTTTTGGAAAATAGCAAACTCACTTTCTCTCCTTTGTATAAACAAACCATTGGTCTCCCAAGTTTTATATAGAACATTTAAGAACCATCAGGAGCTTTTGAGACACACACACACACACACACACACACACACACACACACACACGGCCTAATCCTGGCCATCCTCCCTGGTGAAAGACTTGCATGGAATGGTGTTTTTAAACCCAAATGTTGGGACTTGTAATCGTGTTGATCACTCAGCTCCTGCCCAGCTCGAAGGAGGAAATGTCTTCAAACAGCCCCCTCCCCTTAAAAAAGAAAAACAGGATAAGATCCAAAACCACCCTGGAAAGTGGAGCACTCAGGGCTAAAAGTGGGTTGTGTAACAATGCCAGCTAGCAGGAATCGCTCCACGGGACTGTGGCGGGAATGTGGGTGAGCGCTGGGAAACCCGAAAATTCCACCGGGAAGTCACTCAAAGGAGCAGCAGAGCAGGATGGGCACGGGAAGGGCGTGGCTGTTTAAAACGGGCTTCCTGGACATCTGTGTGTTTTTCAGACACCAGAGCAGAAAATGCGAGACTCGTGTCTCGGGCTCTTGCTGGTGGTGTCTGTGGTGTGACCCTCTGTTTCTCTCTCCGCAGTTGGAGGCTGCCAGCGATGAAGATCGAAAATTAAACCTCAGGTAAGGAGGCTTCATTTCCTTCTCGAGGCTTCTTTCCAATCAGGTAAGAAATACTCTTGGGGAGAAGAACCTTCCAAAAGGAACATTCGCATTTCTTTTGGGAGTGCTTTAAAAATTATACCAAAAGCATATTCACAAGTAGCCTTTAGAAAGTATGCATACATTGAATGAGAAGCATCTTTACTAACACTGAACATTGAGAAAAGAAGGAAAGTAATTCCCATTTCACCGCCTTGCTTTGTCATTATGAGTCTTTTTATATACATTCTTCCAGATTTTACCTCTCCTTTAAAAAAAAATAATCGTCGTAATAGGCTCTCACTTTTCCATCCTGCCTCTGGGAAGGTATTCCCTTTGAGGTAAGCACATTGCTGATTTGAAACAGACATTCGACCCCTAAGTTTATTAATTCAAGGTGTAGGGTTTTTTTTTGTTTTGATTTTCCTTGTGAAAAATTTTTAGCCATGCTCATTAAAAAAAAATTCCTTAATCTTTATGTTGTAAGTTGCTATATTCGTCTATAGACACCAAACCATTTTTGTTTTTCTTTGCTAAAAACAAAGACCTTTCCTTTGGTATTTTGTTGGTTTACAGAAGATTTAGCACATTATATAGAATGTAATCTTTTGCACCAAGGGACTGGTCTTAAACTCTGACTCTCCAGAGTTTTAAAAAGTAAACAAAATTTCAAGGATGTTCTTCTTTTTAAAAAAAAAAAATGTCTGTTTGGTCTTGTGAGGGGGAGGAAAATTAATTGGAAAAGGAAATATGTGTCAGAAACTGGGGTCAGCGCTTCATTACCAAGACCAGTATGTCCCCTGGCTTCGGCTCAGGGGCAGAAGGGGTAGCAGGATCCGCAGTCTGGCTTTGAGGGCCTGTGTGTGGTGAAGGACAGGAAAACATCCTCTTTTACTGTGTGGCACTGTGTCTGTAGGTGATGTGCTTAGAGAAATCACAGCCTGAAAAAACAAAGGACATGTCCTACCGCAATGGCTTGAGGAAGCCTCAGCTGCCATGACACATTTATTCTCTCGCCTGGGGTGTTTGGTTCCTCCGGGCTTAGGTCAGGACCTGAAGGTCCGAATCAGCCAGACTCCCGTGTGGGGGCAGTTTGGAGGGAGAGAAGTGGAAGTTGTCGGGGAGAAGGCCTTGCTGGACGCCCGGGTCAGAGCAGCTACGGCAGCAGGAGGCTCTTCTGCCCACTCCCTGCCCCGCCCCCCAGCTTCTCTCCAGCCTTCCCCTGGAGCTCTGGCCTTGCCCCTCTTTTAGGACTCCTGCCTAGGAGTTGGCGTTCAGCTCTCACTTAGCTGGTCTTTAGGGTGTAGCACTTTTTTTTTTTTAAGATTTATTTATTTATTTATTTATACATGCACTGGGTACAGTCAGAAGCGTGGAAGGGTGAGAGAATTCACCAGAGCCAGAGGGTAGAGCGGAGCAGGCAGATTTGCTGAAATACACTGCTGAGGGGAGCATCGGACGGCAGGAGAGGTCTGCACGCCATGTGGGACCCTCGCCGGTGGCCGGGGATTGAACCGGTGCTGCAGAGGCTGCAGGCTCAACCGCTCAACCGCTGCGCCACCAGGGGAGGCCCTTTTCAGTCGCTTTTACATGGCTCACAGCATAGTGCTGGCAATTGTTTCAGATCATGAGAACTTGCAAAGAGCAGTGATAGGAATTGTGTGTGTCCTTGTGGTCCAGAAAAGGCCCTTTCTCGGCCCCGTCGGGAGCTGGAGAGGACCTGCAAAGGGAAGGGCGGGAACTCACAGCTGCTCTGTATGTGGCCACTTTGAATCTGCACAAGAGCCCCAAGGGGCATCTTCCCAGTTACAGGTGCAGAGCCCGAGCCCCAAGCTTGCACATGGAAGCCCCTGAATGGAGGCGAGGCCTGTGCTACCTGTAACACCTGGACGCCCCGTGCCCCTGGCTTTTTGGAGACCCATTTGGTGGTTCAGTGGAGTCATCTGTCTCCAGGGTGCAGATGAGGGAGCTGACCTGAGTCACTGGGGTCAGAGGCAGCTCCAGGCCAGAGCCAAGACCTCTGCCAACTCTGGTGGTGTTCCTGGGGGTCACAGCCTTCTGATGATCTCTGTGACTCTCCCCTGCTCTCAGGAGCCCCAGTGCCACTGTGACAGCCAGGAGACCCTCATCACCTTGACGCCCACTCCCGTGTTAGGCAGAGTACACCGTCCTGCCTTCTACCCTTCTGGACAAATGTGAAATGTCTGGCATTTTGGGCTGAGCTTTCACCGGAACCCGTTCACATTCCTGTGTCAGTTTGCATTTTCAGTTCTTTGTTCTCTAAGCTTCTAGAGAAAAATATATGGGATCAGCCAGTGTTTTTGCTTGTCTGGGGGGACCAGCATTAGAAGGTTTCTCTGATTGATCCTGAAGGTAAATAGACAGGACCTGGTTCTAAAGGCTGCCGGCAGCAGCCCCACCAGGGACAGTAGGCTGTTCCCCTGGTTTCCCCTCTGTCTCCCCTTAATTGATAGTTTCGTCTTTCAGGTCATTCAAGAAGTTGTCTTTGGCTCAACCAGAGCTAGTGATGTCCTGAGCCCCAGGGACTGGCTCTTCTGTCTTCCTTGCCCTTTTCCTGGCCCCTGGCAGCACCGCTCAGGTCCTGGTTCCTGCCTGGTCTCAGGGTCCATCGGCCCTCACCTTACCTGTGTTCTTCTGCTCCCAGGTTGACATCTCACAGCACCCCGCTTTTTCCTCCAGACCTCCACAGCCCTTGCTCACCACCCCCACCTCTGCCCTGTGGCTCAAGCTGCTTCTCACATGGGGTGACTCCTGCCTCACCATGCTCTTTTCCTGAGCCAGTCAGTTCCTTTCTCACCCCCCAGCAATCCCCACTGCTGGCTCACCCCAGTCGTTTACAGCTTCCCTGTTCCAGCAGGTAGCACCCCTGCCTTATGTAGCAGGCACCCCGCTTTCATCTCACTCTGGACCACTGATACTTCTCTACAACAGGGCCTTAGTTCTCTGCCCACACGTAGCATTTCAACAGTGCAAATTTATTAATTTGGAGCCTGCGGCAAATGGCAGACATGTACGCAGAAGAGCAGGTGTAGGGGCGCGAGCACGGGCTTCGGCACCAGGCAGACCTGGCTTCAGAATCTGGCTCCTGCGGAAGTGGCTGAGTTCCTTTAGCTGTGTGGGGCTCACCTGCAGGACCTTGCGGGGCTGTCGAATAGCTTGTGTGAAGCTCCTCGCCAGGAGCTGGCCCATGATGGTGGGCCTGTTGGGTCTTCGTGGTTCCCGTCGCCCTGGCTCACAGCCTAGAATTAGAGGGTCTGATTCCCCACAGGTGCTGTGTCGGGCCAGGTCCAGCCCTGAGAGGGCATCCTGGGGTGTGCTCTGAGCCTGCACCCCCTGAGGTGCGCAAAGGAAGACTCACTGTGCAGTCAGTGTTGTGGTTTGGGGAGTTTCTCTGAAGGCCTCTGGGACGCATCTCAAATGGGAGCTGATCTCTCCTGCAGAGGGAAACTGGCTGAGGCAGGCCCGGCCCTCGCTCTCCCTCCCCACCTCTGCGTGTGCAGATGCTGCTGGCCTGCAGTGCCCGTCTCACCAGAGGCTCCGGTCCTCCCCAGGCCTCCTTGCCACTGTGAAGACGTGGCTTCTTCAAGCCCAGCAGGAGACTCTGCTGCCCCATCCCATTCCCTGGTCCCACCACACACAGAATAGGGACTTCAGCCAGGGCCCTGCCTGCACCAGGGACCGAGATCATGGGCCATTTCAGAATTCTGCCCCCCCAGCGTCAGTCTGGGCATCCTTGAGATGCCCCAGTCCGCTGTTGAGAAGATGTTCATCTGCCCCAGTCTGCTGTTGAGAAGATGTTCATAGAAATAGGTTTCTGTTCAGTGTTACTAAGGTAGCAGGGGTGCGTTACCCAAAGGTGGTGCCAGCTGAGGGGTGCTCCGTCCTCATGGGAAGAGACCAGGAGCACTGGGAAGGCCACCGGGTTTGACCACCATGCCAGAGCCGCCATGTTCTCTCCAGCCAGCACCCACATCCTTGTTCATTTTGGCTTCTGAAATACCACCTCTGTTGTCCCTTATGTCATTTCTCCACAAGCTCCCTGTTAGGCAGGGACTAGCCTGGGTTTGCCTCCCTCCCCCCACCCCCATCATCTGTCACCTCTCTGGGCTGTTCCATGACCAAGCGCAGGCCTCAGTTTCCAATGGGCAAAGTCATGCCCAGCTGGTAGGGTTGTTGTCAGAATTAAATGTGATAGTCTCACAACTCTCTTCTCCCATAGCAGACACTCAGCAAATGTGCCCTGCCCGTCCCTCCTCTGGGCCTGGCTTCGGTAGGAAGTGACTCACGACTCTTCCTTTTTCTTTCCTTGGGCATTTTCCTCTCCTTAGTATGTCCTTGGGCCTTGCTTTGTAGTATATTCACTTCAGTACATAAATGTTCCCTGCTGTCAGGGCTGGCTACGTAATTTGTAGAGCCTGCAAGGAATATTGTGGAGGCCCTGTCTTCTGTTTCACACTGAGGAACTCAAAAGGGTCTTAGAGGACACATGAGATACAAAGGATAGAGATTTTTCCTGCAGTTTCTTACAGTTTGGCCACAGAGGCATTGTTAGACCAATCCCAGGACCCCTCTGGCCTGATCTGTCTGCCTTTGAGCCAATTATTCAGCATTTTTTTGAACACCTACTATGTGCCAAGCTTTGCACTAGTTGCTGGAATATAGCCATGAACAAAACAAACATAAATCCCTGCTCTCATGTCTAATGTTCTGTTGGGAGAAGACAGTAAGACACATAAGTACAGTGCTGGTGTGTGAGTAAGTGCAAAGGAGGAAAAGTGAAGCAAGGATGGGTACATGGCAGTGAACCCCTCAAACATGCTCTCCTCTGTACATTAGTTCATCTCATCCACACAAAAATCCTGCACGAATGGGCCCATTTTAATTCCCATGTTGCGGATGAGGGGACTAAGCCTCAGAAAGGGAATGACCCTGAAGCCACATAGTAGGAGGTCCTGAGCCAAGGCCCCATGCTCCATGGTCTCTGACTCCTAAACCTGTACTCTCAGCCCCAAAATTCCAGAGCCATCTCTGGGAACCCCTTTCCCTGACGCTTCACCACCTCTCTCCAGGAGGACCTGATGAACTTTACTGCCCATTTTTCTGCTCAAACCCTGGAGGTTCCACTGTGAGCTGCGAGCTCCAGGCAAGTACTGTCCCTTATCTGAGGTCTGCGTAATGCAAGAATGTCACGTGTCCTCTCCCCGAGCGGTGCCTGGGCAGAGCACCAGGACCTCACAGAGCAGCTTCTGTCTGTTACAGCTTCGGGTGCCTGTAGGTGCAGCCCCGGCGCTGGCACTTTGTGCACTTGATCTCTTTTTGTTGTCACCACAAGCCAGCAAAGTGTGTGTGTGTGTGTGTGTGTAGGGGGCGCCGGGTGAAAGCAGGCTCTGACTCAGAGACCCGCGTGCTTCCTTTCTGCTCCCTCAAGGAAGCATGCAGATTTGTGTTTGACTTTGCCCCTTCCCGTCCCCACCCCTTGGGCTTCACCGGCTTAAACATTGGTTAACATAAGCTTTTAGAATCCTGCAGCCATTATACTGTGTTTCTGT
This sequence comes from Talpa europaea, assembly GCF_964194135.1. Lineage (NCBI taxonomy): Eukaryota > Metazoa > Chordata > Mammalia > Eulipotyphla > Talpidae > Talpa > Talpa europaea. The sequence goes on along the minus strand of NC_140082.1, from coordinate 13,035,624 downwards.
TCCCTTGGGTTTCATTCAGGTATTATTCCTGGCATTTGTTGGAACGATTGATTTCAAAATGAGAACTTGCCTTCGGTATGTGTTAAATTATTTTCTCATCAGAAAACTCATCTACGGGTGGGGAGAAATGAGGACAGAGGTGAAGAGTTAATTTGATCCTGTTGGAGTTTAATTAAACTTATTATTAAGGTAACTTAAAATGAATTTTGCTTGGAGTCTAGTAGGTTTCATTAAACTTTGGAAATACCGGTACTTAGATGTCTGCAGAACGCTGTGGGACCCACGCTTAGCACAGAGCGGGGAACAGAACAGGCAGACTGACTGAAATACACTGCTGAGGGGAGCAGCGCGCAAAACAGGAGAGGTCTGCTGCGCCATGTGGGTTTTACCCTGGTCAGCTGGGGATCGAACTCGTGCTGCAGAGGCTGAGAATTGCTTCATAGTGCTGTGCTTAACCCCTTGCACCACCAGGGAGGCCCTCTCACTCTCGCCTTTGTAAGAAGAGGCACAACCACATTATGGTTTCCAGATCCAAGAATGAGAGTCCTCAGCCCCCCTCCCCATCTGGTTCTGTGTCCCATTGTGCTTCTCATCACTCACCGTAGATTGGTGGCTGTCAAGCCTTGTCCTTTTTTTCCCATACTGAGTGAGAGCAAGGTCAGATACTTTGGGAGTGTCTGGCCTGGTCAGGGTTAGGGTTTGACCCCCAGGTGAGAGAACTAGTTTGGCCAGTGAGAGGCAGTGGACCCTCTTCTCGTACCAGCCTCCTTCTAGACTGAGGGTTGAGCTGCCCACATTCGACTTAAAAAGAAAAGTCTCGGCCTTTTGAACTCCTCCTCAGCTGAAGTCGTGCTGCGGCCAGGTATCTGGATTTGAATAGCTGATTAGAAAATTCCTTAAACCAGGGGAACCTCCAAAACAGAGGTCTTGCTTCAAAGAAGGCTGTAGCCAGAAAATGGGATTAATCAAAATAGGATTAATCAAGGTGGGGAGGAGCTGTTTTCAAGATGCCTGAGTGATTGGGCTAGGGGTGAATCTGGCCTGGGGGGCTCCCACCCGGGGTTCTGGTAAGCGCTGGTGGTATTTCCTGTGGCAAAGGTGGTGAGCTGATGAGGACGCGTGCTGGTGAGAATGGAGTTGGGCCGGCCCCGAGCAGGGGTCTTCCTGCCCCCTGACAGCCTGCTGGCCGTGACCTTGGCCCAGCCAAGTGCCCTTCCCACAACTGAGTCCTTACTTCGTGGCCCGTGCAAGGCCTCGAGAGAGTCTTACACTGTGTAGGGTCTGGTCCTCACTTGATCCCGCTTGACACGTGGCTCTGTCATCTCCATCTATGGCGCCCGGCGAAGCCCCTCCCGCCGCCCCTCCTGCCCCCCCCCCTCCACATAGACTCCAGGTACTTGCACCACAACAGTCCAGCTCACGAAGTGGAACCCAAGGAGGAGCCTCCGATGCTTGGCTGTGTCCCTCCAAGTTCCGCCGGGCCTGGGAAGCATCCTGTCTTGCATCCGTTATTTTCACTGATTTCTTTCTTTCTTTATTTTCTTGAATGGCCACTTTTGAAGTCTTCTTAAAAAGACTTTGTTGCAGAGAAGGCTGCTGGAGGTCCCGAGGTATTGGGAAACGTGTTGTCCCCACACTTGCTGGCAGAAATAATTCCCAGTCAGGGCCCAGCATGTGCTGGCCATGAGTTCTCAGTTGGTTTCCCCAAATCTGGGAGCGCGCTGGATCCCCGCAGGGAGGTCGGGCTGGTGTGGGTTGGGGAGAGCTGGGCTGCCCTGGAAATTGCTTTCCACTTCCTGAGGTCCAGCCTGCCCGGCCCGTGCCTGGCCTGTTGTGTGTGAGAGTTTGGGTCTGAGAGTGAGGCCACTGGACGATAAAAGAGCTCCCTGGGGAGCCTGCACCCCAGTGCTGGGTACCCCTGGGCAGGCCCCCCAAATGGGGCGTGAGGAAGAAGTAAGTGTCTCTCGGGAGGCAGTGGAGGTGACTCTTACTTAGTCTTAGGCTGGCTCCTTGACCAGCTCAGTCAGTGCATATTTTGGGCCTAGACGTGTGTTGCATTCAGTGCCAAATTCTGGGGCGTCCATGTTTAGTGGAAAAAATAGTCCTTATGTTCGAGAGGTGGCATGTATGTGTTGTGTCTGCCACCGCTTTGTCCAAAAGGGATTTGCAGCAGCCTATAAAATTCACAGACAACAGTGTGATTTTAAATCAGGAAAGTGGGACATGGAGAAGTAGAGGAAAATAAGATGAATAAGAAGGCTACAGATCTGACGTCGCGCTTCCTGGGAGTAAAAGCAAAGAGAGAAACAGGAGCAGCTGCTTGGATTCTTGGTGTCCTTAAAACGCCGCCAAGTCGGTTCCTTTGAACTCGGATGGGTGTCTGGGGTTCTCATAAACAGACCCAGTGTGATGGGCGGGCAGGCAGGTTGTCTTCGGTTGGGCCCTGAGGCCTGCAGGGAAAGCTGGTGCTGTGGCCCGTCCCACCAATTAACCTGGGTATTTGTGGTCTTGGGAGGTGAAGTCAGCGGCAGTGCTTGGTGCCAACCCTGCTGGCCGCCCGAACATTGAAAACAGGATGCTGAGTCACATCCTGCAGGCCTGCAGCATCCTGACTCTGCCTGCCCTTCACAATGGGAGGCTCGCACGGGCAGGTTGGCCCCCCGTCGCTGCAAGAGTGGTCTCCCTGGCAGGGAAATGCTAAAATTAGATCTTACGTGGACCAGGGCTGTGTGTGCACGAGGCCTCAAAGTCTGTACACACACGGGCCAAGAGGAACTGGGAAAGCAAATCCCCCCCTCCCTCTCCAGCTGGCCTTCGAGAGGGCTGCTCCCGTTCTGGAAGTTGCCAAGAGAGAAGAGGGCCCTCGGGCGGGGAGAGACACCTCCGCTGGGGTTGGGGGAAAGTCTCCAAAGGGTGGCTGGAGAGCCATTCAGTATGCCAGTGACAGTGATCAGTAAAATAGTCATAAGCTTTTATCACCTGCCAGTAAAGTCACACGGAGTGTTTTACCAAAATCCAGTTAAGGAAATTTAAAAACACAATGAAATTTGAAACATTATAAACTTACAGCAAAGTTGCAAATATAGCACCGAGGACTTTTTCTGAAGCATCGGGGAACAAGCGGCCTGCCTGATGCCTGTTACGCGTTGAATATAGGCCAGGGAATTCTCCCACGGGCCAGACCTTTGACCCTTGACCTCTGACCCCAATGCATTACTGCCATCTAATTCTCTGATCCCATTCAGGGCGCCCTGTTTGATTCAACAATGTCCTTTGTCGTAGCAGGATCCCCGCCCAGGGCCCCCTGTTGTGTGTGATTGTTCTCTGTCTCCAGTCTCCTTCATCTGGGACATTCCTGAGTCTTTCTTTGACTCCCTGGACTGGACACTTGAAAGGGACAGGCTAGGCATTTTGTAAAATGTCTCTTAGTTTGAGTTGGTCTGATGTTCCCTTGAGAATACCTTGGGGTCATGTATCTTCGGCAGGAATGGCGGGCGCGATGCTGGGGCCCTCTCTCTGCGTCCTTTCAGGTGGCGGTGACTGGTTTGTCCCATTCCTGGCGATGTTCACTTTGGTCACCAGCAAGGATTTTGCCCGTTTGCTTGACTGGACTGGACTCTTTCCCCCATTATCATTAAGAAATAGTCCTTGGAGGGATACTTAGAAACTACGTTAATATCCTGTCCCCCCAAATCAACTTTTTGAATTACTTACACCTGTGGACTCATGTTTGTCTCTTATTCAGTGGCTCATACTTTGCCGGTTGTATGTTTGAATTTGGAGTTTGTGTTGTCCCCCATTTGGCCAGTGGGATCCCATACGTCTGGCTTCTGTGCCCCTTGGCATGTCTGCATCACCCTGAAAGCACAGCCTTGCTTTCTAGAACCAGATGTTCCAGCCTCATCATGCACTTTCCATGTCCGTCTCTGGAATCAATCATTTCTCTGAGGAGCCCTGGCTCCTTTAGTGGAGAATGGGACTTAGAAACTGAGGTAATTGTGCTGCTGTGTGCTGCTGTCACTATTGTGTTTCTCCCCACGGGCCCTCTCGGGGCGGGGGGGGGGGGGCGGGGGCCCAACTGGGGCGCATGTGGATGTGTGTGCATATGCGCACGCACACACATGCATCTGTATTCATTTTTCAATTTAAATATGTTGAAAACCAAGAGCTTAGATTCATACCTTCAATTCTCGTCCAAATGCTCAGGGTTCATTCTCCTTTTCTCTCCCAACTGGTAACTCCTTCTCTGACAGTGAGGAGCTTGGCTCCCAGTTGCCCACCTAATTTTACTTCTTTGATTGGTCCCCTGTCTGTAATTAACCCCCAATCCCTGAAGCCACCTCTCCCCCACACGGATGCCCTATTCACACAGACACCCCAGTTTGGAGAACCACACCCCTGCCCCAGCGACAATGCCGGCATTGCTCTGCCCACCCTGTGTTTTAGTCTGAATTGTTGGGAGAAGTAGATTTTCTTGGCTGGTTTTCCTGAGTCAGTTCTGCAGAGATGCAAGCCTCAGTCAGACGCCTGGATTCCTCTCCTGGCTTCTCCATTTCATGGCGTGTGACCTTGGGCAAGAGATGTAACCTCTCTGAGCCTCAGTTTCCCCATATATGAAATACAGGTGGATGCTGAGAATTAGGTTAATTCATATGTATCTTAGCACGGTGTCAACAAAGATGTTCATTATTAGCATTGTGGACATTGTGTTCCCACTGGGAGGGACTCTGACTTGGAGAAGCTGCTATGACCAGCTCTCTCCATGCCCAGGGTGACATGGAGAGCATGGTCGTGTTGTTTGAAGCACTTGGTTGCCAGGAGGACCCGACTGCCACGTGACTGACACCATACCTAGAGCATTTATGTGGGGAGTCTTACCTGTCCGCTGCATCATGTGTGTGGGGAGCACCCGTTCCCAGCTGCTCAGAGATTACCCAAGTAGGTTAGTCATGAAATGCGCAGAGGCGGAGAGCAAGGCCGCCGGCCGGCTCAGTTTACTCTTAAGTGTTTCCTGAAAATTCTGCTACGTGTCACACAAAGGAGATTTCAAAAATTTTGTGATCTGGCCCTTGAGACCCATTGTGAAGTGAAAATTTACTGGTGTGATGATGACTTTGCCACCAGTTTGTAGGTAAATAATTCCAGGAATGTGATCGGAGAAGTGGGGGGCTTCCGTTCCTATGACATCCTCGAAGCCTCAGTTTCCACACCTACAAAACGAGAGGAGATGGGAAAAACATTGGCAGGGAAGCGCTGTGGCTTGCAGCTGGGGCACTGAGGAAAGGACTTCTGGAGAAGGCCTGGACCCTGTAATGCAGGCATGAAGTGGGGATACAGAGAGGGAGAGGCTGTGGCTTGAGAGCAGAGTAGAAGCATTGATGAGGACAGTGACAGAGGTGGGGACAGTGTGGAGAGGACATGTGGTGTGGAGAAGGGAGAAGTAGTGTGAGCTGTCACAAGAAAGGCTTTTATTATAAAGCATTGTTCTGGTGGTATTATATGCTCCTTGAGGCCAGGCGTGTCCTGAAATTAGCATAGCGACATAGAATGGCTAACAGTGGCCAGCAGGAAAGCTGGTGTAACAAGCTTGGACTCTATAGTGAGTGTCACATCACTGAAAGTCCTGGGCTGGGGAGGGGTGTGGTGAGCATGGGGGGCACCACCTGTGCAGAGTAGGCATAAGGCCAGAGGCCCAGCCCTGACTCTCCTTAGGCTGAAAGCTCCTCCCTGTGTTGTCCTTGGCCCTAGCTCTTAGCCATGTGTGGATAATTCAGATGTAATTTATTTTTTTAAAAGATTTATTTATTTATTTTATACAAGAACCGGGGTACAGGCCAGAGATGTGGGGGGTGAGAGGATTCACCAGAGACAGAGTGGGGAACAGAACAGGCAGACTGACGAAATACACTGGTGAGGTGAGCAGTGGGCAAGGCAGGAGAGGTCTGCTCGCCATGTGGGACCCTTGCTGGTCGGCCGGGATGGAACTGGTGCTGCAGAGGCTGCGGACAGCTTATAGTACAGCACTCAACTGCCTGCGCCACCTGGGGAGGCCCCAGATATAATTTAAATGAGAAATTTATCAGTCACGCTTAGCCCCATCTGAAGCGTCCAGTAGGCCTGGTTTGTTGGCTACCGTTGGACTGTGTAGGTGGAGAACCTGTCCGTTCTCTTGGACAGTACTGCCCTGCCGGGCGCTGGGTATCCAGCATGGCATGCAGGGGTGGGGAGGCTCAGAACTGGAGCGCACACTGCAGAACCGGGAAGGAAGGGGCCCCTGGAAAGGTTAGGACTTGGCAGGTAAAAAATATGGGATGGGACTATAAACCAAAGAAAGAACTAAGGACCTGGGATGGGTGAGACAATTTGTTCTTGGAATTTTTGAGTTGTTTCAAGAACATTTCCTTCATGTGCCTGTTATTTCTGGCTGGGTGGGTTGTCTTTGCTGCCACTGCATTTCCCGCACAATGCAGCCTTTATGCCTCTGCCCTTACTCAGGGGGCTTAGATCCTGGTAGACCAGATGTACAGAGGAAGGAGCACTAGCTCAACTTTCACAGAACCGGCCTGAGGGCTCTTGAAGGCCATCAAGGAACTATCCTAAGGGCTGTTCAGGCGATTCAAGGCGTGTCATTTCTGTCTTATTTATGTGAGGGCAATATCCTGCTTTTGCGAGTTTACTGGTATATTCAGCTGCTTGCTCTTACCCATTGGTATGGAGGAGAGCTGTGTAACTGGCTTTAGAGAATGTTTCTTACTGTCTGAAATCCTTTTGGACATTCCTTCTCTCTGAGAGAAGCCTACGCTTTCTAGCCAAACAATACATTGCCCGAGCAGCAAAGACATTTGTAGTGAGCTCCACCAACATTTCTTGCCTATCACCCTCTCCCCAAGTTTAGTGCTCTGCAGATTTGGAAATTGCCCCATTCACAGTGTCAAGGAACAGTCTGGAGCTTTAGCTGATAGGTGTGCCAGATGAGTTCCTTGTTTTCTTATGTTCTGAAGAATGCTATTTGGAGCAAGACCCTGCCCAATTACACCATGAAACACAAAATTAAAAAAAAAAAAAAAAAAAAAAAAGGCAAGACTTTGGTGTAACTCAGGGGCCCTGTAACTTCTGGCCCAGTAAGTTCAAAATGATGGATCAGCCTTTGGGAGAAAAATTGGAAGAATTTTCTGTCTCCACATTCAGTCTTCTTTGCTTACTTCGGATACTAAATCTTCAGTCTCCTTTACATCTCTGTAAACCTCACTTTACCAGGAGTGGGATTCTGAGTCCATCTGACATCGCCAGTGGTGGTTAGGAAGTAGATCTGTGTCCGTCCGGCTTCACCTGCTAATGCTATTGCCACGGGTCAGACCATCCCACCTTCTGATGGGAGCATTCTGCAGACTGAGTGCAAAGTTGAAGCCTCTCAATCCAGTTCTGCCCCTTCTTGGTCCTATAACCACAGACAGTCCACTTATTTTCTCTGTCTTCTTTCATCAGAATGAAGTTGTTAAGAAGTAAGTGGAAAAAATGTAGGGGCAAGCGCTCAATAAAGCACCATTCAAACGAAAGGTGTCATTTAATTATTTAAAAGACCCCACACTGAGCGCCTGCTGTGTACTGGGCATTCAGGTGCTGAAAGCTTTTGTGCTGAAACTTGATGGCTCAGCCAGGAAGGAGCCCAAGGCTCCTCCTTAGCTTTGCACGTTCTGAGACCTGAATCTCTCTTCACTCAGGGGTGATCACTTTCTGAGAACCAGTTTCTGCTAATCAGACTTGTGGGGAACTGATTTATAAGAATGTTGTGAATTCACAGTGGAGCCCTTTAAAACAGAAGCTAAATCCTGTTCTCTGTAGGGTGCATGTCACGCAATCTCCCTGCCCTCTTGTCCCCTCTTTATTTGATGATCCTTTGAGGTTTCTTCCTGCGAATCTCTCTGGGCTAGGTGTCCCTCCTATGTGTGTGCATGTGTGTAGGGGTGCATCTGCAGCTCCCTAGTCACCCCTCTGCTGGGAACCCCATTGCACTACGTTGCAGTTAACTGTCCTGTGTCTGTCCAACCACTAGACTGTAATGTCACTCCAGGGCCCGCAGGAACCCTGTCTGTCTCATTTGAAGTCTGCAGTCTTAGCACTGACTGTGCACAGTAGGGTCCCAGCAAATATCCATTCATCTAAATGGGATTAACGAAACCTCTTGGGACAGCTCTTTGGCCCCCACATTTTCAGTGGTAACAACTTTGCATTCATTCTCCCTTTTCTAGAATTAACAAGTCCATTGGGCAAACTACTGCCCCCTCAGTAATCACCCTGCAGAGCCGAGTGCAACCCAGGGTTAATTCTAACCATGTAAAAGTAGGTCTATTTTAAAAATTAAAAATAAATGTAGGTCTGTTCATTTCAACCAGTCCAGTCGACTTGGGACCCTTTTCAGATTCTATACTTTAGCTCAGAGTGTCTGAATTTTTGCGTGATGCTGCATGGCAATCCTAAACCAGACACTTACCTGACTTCCTGTTTCCTCCTCTATAAAGTGAGCGTCATAGTGACTGCTCAGTTCTAGCTTGAAGGGTTTTGTGAAGATAAATGAGTTGGCAGGAGCTGGAATGCCTTGTCAACAGCAGAGTATCAGAGGTCTGCCCTGTCCTCGTCATTATTGTCATGCTGTGTCATTGTAACCCAGGGCTGCCTAACAGGCAGGAACACCTGTGACTCTGCAGGTGTTTGGCAGAAGATGTGCACCTGCAGTTTTCCGCTAACCTGTCTTGCCACTTCTGAGGAGAGTATTACATTGTTTTCTGACCTAGCGTGCTCTCCCTTCATTGCCCCTCATTGTGTTACTCTCCTGTGGGGGGCCTCACATTTTTATTGGTGTTATCTTTTACCGGCAGAAAACATTTTCTGATACAAGTGTTGTGGAGGGTGAGGAGAAAAACACCTCGTGCTCTGTTGGTGGGGCTGTGGACTGGCCCACTCCCTATGGAAAACAGTATGGAGTTTCTCAAAATATTAAAAATAGATCTACCACATGGTCCAGCAGTTCTACTCCTCAGTGTCTGTCCCAAGAATGCAGGAAGATAACTGGAAAATAAATGCACTCCTGTGTTCATTACAATGCTAATATTTACAGTGGACACTCTGGAAGAAACCTAAGTGCCCAGCAACGGACAAGTGGATAAAAAGATGTGGTATATGTACAAAATGGAATATTACTCACTTATTAAAAAAATAGATGAAATCTTGGTATTTGTGACAACGTGGGTGGAACTGGAAGGGATTATGCTAAGCAAAGTAAGCCGGAAGAATGACAAATACTGCATGATTTCACTCGTGTGGTATATAAAGAAACAAAACAAAGGAAAAGGCAAAGCTAAACCAAAACAAATCCTAGAAATCTGACTGAAGAATTGAGGCTACCAGAAGGGGAGGTTGAAAGGCGGGAGCAAAGCGGGCAGGGGGCCCAGTGGGCTATTCTGGAGGATCTCTGGTGTTTTGATGGTGGGCATGGAGTGGTGACATACATCTGAAGAGGTGAGAACCCCTAAGTCATATACGGTGTTACAAACCAACGTTACCACAATTGAAAAATGATACGATTAAAATACTTTCATTGTGTGCCTACTGCATGTAAGGCATTTTTTTGAGATGGGTTTTCTTTGTGTCTTTTATTATGGTTAAATCCAGGAAACCCCTGAACTTAACCTTGGCTCTGCATCAGAAACACCTCTGGAACATTCCAAAAAGCAGATTCCCCAGGACCCATACTGACCTTCTGAATTAGAATCAACTGAGGTTAGACCCAGGCATGGATATGTCCTAGAAGGTTCATCGTTTCTTTAGATGGCCAGCCAAAATTGGAAATCAGGGACATTAACATCATATTTTCTACCGCTGTATTTCCAGTCTTCAAGGAGTTATGTTTCTAAGTGGCATGACCCTCACCTAAACCACCCAAACCATGTCCATCTGTGAGCAGAGTCTCTATGGTGTCTGCCTGCTGAAGCTTGGGTGGCATGGCTTGGCATTATTCTCCATGGTCTGCGGGTACTTGATTATTTTGGATGAGCAGAGCCCTGCAAATGAATAGCAGAACTTTCATATAGTAGAACATAAGTTAGATCCCAAAAGTGTGATCCCCACACCAGTGCATATATTTTTCTCTCAGTGTGGGGGGGCAGCAGGTTTTGGGGACCTCTGTGGTCTGGGGTAAGTAATCCTGAGCGTGCTTGTAATGCACGTGGACACAATTTGCTGTTTTAATGGCTCTGGAAATTTTAGGTTAATAGTATTTTCAGAGATGTGGGATATTCGTCCCCATTTCACACTGCACTAGAATCCCTAAGGGAGTGTGTTGAAAACGTGGCTGCCCAGGCTGTCCCTGGAGATGATTTCAGAAACTCGGCTGGTTTCCTTCTTGAGTCACACGGAGGGAATAATGACTACCCTGCAGTGCTGTGGGAATTAGACGCCCTGGCATAGCTAAGTGGCTGGTACAGTCTCTGCCACGTGGCAGGTGCTCAGCAGATGAGAGACCGTTGATGAGAAGCAGCTTCTCCACCAGCCTGGCTGGCCACCCCGGCACCGCTGGATTCCCGCGAAGTCCTGACCGTGTGTCCTGTGTCCTAACGGTGAGGCTGACAGTGGAGGGGGGGTGGCGGAAGAACTCCGCTTCTCTCCCTGAGGTTCTGTTTCCCAGAATTGAACCTTTTCTCTCTTCCCTACACACGATGTTGGGCAGCAAGACTGACGCCTCATCCCAGCCCTGACTTCCCGGCCATGTGTGCTTTCCTGGAACCAAGCCGCATGCTGCAGGTGGCCCTCGGTGCAGGCATGGGTGGAGGTGATGCGGGACCCCAGCTCTGACTTTCACTCTGGACCAGCAGAAACGACGGGCATTGGTGGAGTTAGGAAGGTGGGTGTGGGGTAGAGATTTGGGGCTAGTCCCATCTTGTTGAGGTGTGTGCTCCCGGGCAAGCTGGGGTTTCCTCAACTGCAAAATAAGAACAGTGGTAGTATGTGTCTCACTTAATCCTTTTGTGAGGATGCAGCGATCTTCTGGGAACTGGGGAAACCTTCCAGGCGACGCCTCCCTCACCAAGTGTTCCAGAACCCACTGCTTAGGTGCTGTCTCTCCTCTCTGTTCCTGTTGTAGGATACTCCCCCATCCTGCCCTGCCTTATGGTTGTTCCTAGCTTTAGTTTATTTCATCTTTTTTTTTTAAAGATTTATTTATTTATGCATACAAGAACTGGGGTACAGGCCAGAGGTGAGGGGGTGAGAGGATTCAATAGAGACAGAGTGGGGAGCAGAACAGGCAGATCCATTGAAATACACTGCTGAGGGGAGCAGCGGGCGAGACAGGAGAGGTCTGCTGTGCCATGTGGGTCAGCTCCCTGGCCAGGGATCAAACTCGTGTTGCAGTGGCTGGCCATAGCTTGATAGTGCTGCCTTTAACCCCTGTGCCACCGAGGAGGCCCAATTTATTTCATCTTTTGAGAGGAATGAAAACATAGCTCTCAGCTGCTCCTGCCAGGTGGATGTTGAGGTTGCTTTGCCTCCCCTGCCCCTGTCAAGGTAGCTTCTCAAAGGGGCCCCCCCACTCCCCCGGCCCCATGGGCACATGCTGGTCCCTCTACCTGGAGTCCCCCCTCCAGAATTGCCTTCTCAGATAGCGATTAGCAGGACTAAAGAATTTTTAGAATGTAAAAAGGCTTTGAAAATGCTGAGTAACTGTGACAGCTGCCCACGGTCACCATGGGGTGAATGGATGGCTAGCTGAAAGAAATAGAAATCCTTCAATATGTCGATTCCACCAATAAGGGGGTCCTGGTCGCTTGGCATTCGTGCCTCGGCGGCCAGCTGTTTTCCCTTTCCACTTCGAACACACACCCTGTTGCTTGTTCCTGGGGCCTGCACAAAACAGCCGTAGGAGTAAAGTGATTAGAGGAACTTCAGCTGTTTTGCTCCCTCTGAATGGCCGTCTTTCATCAGGAGATGCAGGGACAAGGGCCTTTTTAAACCCAAATATCAGGGGAAGACAAGAATTCCGCCAGAGCCCTTTGCGCTCAGGGTGGGATCATCGCCCAGGAGGCTCCTCGCCTGGAGACTCCGGCCTCTCCCCGGACCGGGCTGCTCCTCGCCGGCATGCAGGCCTGAGCTGGGGACGCTCCAGATGTGAGCCCTGCCGTCATGAGCCTTTGTTATTTCACTGACTTCTGCATCTCCCTGCAGCCAGCTCACTACTTCTGCTGTTCAGAGGTTTCCAGCCCAAATTAGTACGTATCACCACCTCTGATTTCTGTTTTCCAGCCATGTGTCGGTTTCGGGATGACACTGGTGTTTATTCGTTTATTCTCTGAGGGCTGGGGTTTTTCGAGGAGCATCGATTGAGGTTTTGGTCTGTCTGCAGTGCCTGTAGAAACTTTAATCTTGTGTCATCTTTTCAAATGACAGGAACCAGTGTCTGAGAACATTTGTTCTGTGGAGAGAGAAGCCTTGAGGGTGGGGGGAGGGAGGGCAGTAGTGGAACTTGTTTTTAACCTTCCCCCTCACCTCCCACCACCCAAGATTTTTCTTAAAGCCGCCGAGGAAAACATTTCAGTTTTCTTGGTCTGAGTCCGACCTCCTGTGACTTGAGTCGCTCTCTGAGGACTCCATCCTGGGTGCTGAGAAGGGCGATTTGTGGATTTGCGCTACTAGGTTCTCAGGGCCAGGAAATGTGCCATCACCAACACGGATTGCATAAAGGACTTCCCCACCACGGCACCGTGAGAGGCTGGTGAGTGGGGGCTGCACTGCTCCCTGTTAGGTGCAGAGCCCCCCAGCCCTAGCAGCAGGACTGCGCTCTCACCAGTGGGCCTGGGCCTGCAGCAAGCTCAGCACAGAAGACAGGAAATGGGGTCATGAGGAATATCTGTGGCTCGTTTTCATAAATCCTCTCGGCCCCAAGTCATCCTGTGTGGTTATCCTCCTGCTTACGCACCCCTGGCTGCCCGCGGCACACAGTCCTGTGCTGCTGGTTGCTGGTCGCCCTGGAACAGAGGTGAAGTGTCCCGACCCCTGTGGGTGCAACCCCTGACTCCGTGTGTAGCTGGGAGCTCTGATTCTTCATCAGCCTCAGAAACACAGAGGAACAACCAGCCTTGTGAGCGAGCAGGGATAAAACCGGCCTGTTCTTTTGCATTGTTCCTTTTTTAAAAAAATTTTTCCAAAGGAAATGTAAGGGAAACCAAGGGAAATTTTTGCCCCTGATTTCCAAGGCAAAGGTCATCATTCATGGCTGGTTGTTTCCAGAGCATTAGGGTTTCTGGTCAGTATGGACTCTTTCTTGTTCTTTTTTTCTTTTTTGTTAATAACTCGTGAACAAAAGAGGTTGCTGTTGCCTTGCAAAGATTGCCCCAGCAGTTTGGATGATCTGATTGCTCATATACACTTCATGGGTATTGGAGTCCCTTGTAGCTCTTTCAGGTTTTGATGAGAATAAGTAGGAACTGACCTGTGTCTATCTAAAACCAAATAGTTCTGAAAACAAACTTAGTCATCAGCTTTTAAGGAAGGTAAGGGTGATGAGGTTTAGGGGTAGAAAAATGGTGGGTGACTCTGCATAAGATGACCTGAACTTTAGTTGCTCAAATGGGTGCTAAAGAGCTTTTTGTCACTGGCGGGTGAGAGAGATTGCAGAACAGAGATGATTCTCATTTCCTCCATTATTTATAATCCTGGCTCCTTAGCACTTGAAACTTGCAGAACAAATATATGACTAATAGTGGAGAGGGTGAGCTGGTTGTCCACTGGCAAAAATAGGACCAGGAGGATGTAAAGTATCGGTATTATGAAACATACAAAACCGGTTGTCAGTGATTCAAAGTCCAGAATCGGAGAGGCAGAACCCAGGCTGCTTATTTGGTATCTGAGCAGTCACTATTTTTTTTTTTTTAAAGCTCTATATCTGTGCATACAAGAACTGGGGTACAGGCCAGAGGCGTGGATGGTGAGGGGATTCACCATAGGCAGAGTGGGGAGGAGAATAAGCAGATTGAGTGAAATACACTGCTGAGGGGAGCAGCGGGCGAGTCAGGAGAGGTCTGCTGTGCCATGTGGGTCAGCTCCCTGGCCTGCGGGGCATTGAAAACTCCTGCTGCGGTGACTGCGGACTGCTTCATAGGTTGTGTCTTAACCCCTTGCGCCACCAGGGAGGCCCAGCAGTCACTATTTTTAGCATGAGAATTCACCCAGAAAAATGAACAGATTTCAAAGTGGACTTAATAATATAGAAAAAAGATCATCGTTTTGCTGATTCCTGGAGCTGTTGACTTAGATGCCAGGTCATTGGTGCATTTCTTAGCTCCTAGAATTAGGTACTAGACTCAGCTGAATGTTTTTCTCCAGGATGAGAATGTCTGACGACTTGTATTAGGTATCTGGGGCAAAGGTGATCTTGTTTTTTTCACATTCCTGAAGACATCCTTGTATTTCAGGAGTTGATTTGCTTTCCATTAAAACAGGAGAAAAGTGTTGCTTTTTCTTAGAGATTTTTCTCTTTAAGTTTATCGTGTGTTAATTGGGTGCTTAAGAGAAGATAAGTGGTTTTTGCAGTTCCATGTAAATTGAACTGTCATCTTCTTTCACCAAATTAATGAAAATAAAATTTTCCCATCATAACATGTATGTTTTATATTAGTTTGAAAAACAAACAAAAAATGATCACTTAAAAATTAATATTTGCTCAATTGAGACATTTGAGAGATAGTAAGAAATACAAAGAAAATGATCACATGTGATACTCCACCCCCCCAGAAAAACCCTGCCATCATGTTGGTATTTTATGGGTAATCTTCAGCATTGATAGTACTTTTGAATGATTGGTAGCAATTAATATCTGAGGATTTCATTTTCATTAGTCTTACTTTCTGTATAAGCTAAAGATCTTTTTGATAGCCAAATCATTAATTGTAACTAAAAGAATCTTTAGGTTGAATGTGAATGTCATTGTTAGTTAAAATAACAACCAAAAAGGAAAAAAAAATCCACAAAGATTCATTCTGCTGAGAAATTTGTTGGCTCAACTGGACGGTTTCTGCAGCAGTACTGGACACAGCGACCTTGACGATGTCAAGTCACAGGTCAACAGCCACCTGCTCTTCTTAAGATGCAAGAATTAGTGAAAAGATCCTTTCATCCTCTCCTGGTATTATTACCTTGAGGGAAGGAAGCAGTGACGTAGGCAAAGGAGGGAGTTAGAAACAAAGGTCAAAGGTCACACTATGAAGCATGCACACAGTGACTCACGGCTCCCTATCAGACCTGTCCTCTATTTTTAGAAATTATTGTACTACAGTGACGTCGCTTTAATGTACCCTGTAGGAAGGGACTCCTGGCCCCGGCAGAGGTGCATAGAACCCAGGGTGTTTGAGCAGAAGCGTTATTTCATCACTCACACTCCAGCAGTAAGCGTGTGGCCAAGCTTGGGGAGAACGCTGTGAAATGACAGTGTAGGAGTAATCTTGTCCCATTTGATTCTCACGTGCCATTCCTTGGCTTCCCAGCATTTCCTGGTGACTGCCCACTGTCCTCTGATTTCCAGCCTAACTGCTCTGGTTTTATTCTTTCCAGCTTAAGTGAGAGCTTTTTCATGGTGAAAGGAGCAGCCCTCTTCTTACAACAGGGAAACAGCCCTCAAGGCCAGCGGAGTCTTCAGCACCCCCACAAGCATGCAGGTAAACCCACGTTTCTCACACCAGAACTTGCTTTCTGTGTGACGGAGGCACCTTCTGCTACCGCGGGGAGCGTCATGCTGCTTTTCAAGGCCAGAGAAATGGGCTGGGGATGGGTTTGTAACGACTGGTGCTGATCAAGCTCTTATCTGAAGCAGACATGGGCTGGCCTCACACTTCCCGGGTGGCAGTGGGGACTCTGTTCCTTTTGACCACACATGTCTACACAAGAAATGAGGGACACTCTGTTTGAATGGAAAGATTTCCTGCTCACAGTTGGTCAGTTAACTGCAGATTTTAAGTTGCTATCTTTTTAACTAAGCACCAGAATGTGTCATAGCCAGATGTTGTCCCCTTGAAAATGACCCTGTGGGGGGCTGTCTGCCTGGCTGGGGGCCCTGGAGACCCTGTCACTTCTCTGCTCATCGGGGAGTTTCTTCAGAAGCCTTTGGGGTGCACTGTGGGGGCAGGAGGCTTTATTCTTTAATGGTGGCTTTGGTTTGGGGAAATAGCAGGGGTGGTGAAGTAGGGCTCAAACCTACTGACTTAGGTCCAAAAGCAAACAACTAAGAAATGCCTGTAATGAGGCTAGTTTTCTTAGGTGACTTGACTTTGAAACCAATGGCAGTTTGAAAAGAGGAATTAAATCATTTGTATAAAGTGGATCTTTGGGACACTTCTCGAGGCGACTGGGGAGGCCCCTCCCCGTAGAGCCACAGGTGACAGCAGGTTGCAGCGGAGCCCAGTTTCTTGTCACTTTGGTCCTTTTGTTGGTTTCCCCTCAAGTCATCAGCCTCATGTTAAACCTGAGTGCCTCGGTTAGAATTCTGTGTCTTAGCCATTGACAGCAAACACCAAGACTCAGTATCTTTTCTCATATTCTGATATTTATAATCAAATTTAGGTCTGCTTTAAGCTAAGAAAATAATTGTCCTGCCCCAGGAGGCTGAGGGGTTTATGGAAAGACAGATTGCTTTGCAGTCACAGGGACCTGGCTTCTGGTCCCAGGACTGCAGCTCCCCAAGGGTCATGGGCAGCTGCTGAGCCTCCCATTCCTATCCACTGTGCACCAGATTCCCACCCTTGGAGGATATGGGGTTTAAATTTATGCCAGTCATATGCTTGCCTCCTCATCAGTGCTGGATGTGTGGTAGCGACCGTTATTAGGACAATGACGTTTAGTACAATAAAACTATAAACTCTCTCTTCTTTGCTCATGGTACTGCCCCGTTAGGCATTGAATTATTGTTCACGTCTTAACCATAATACATACAACAAACGAATGCTCAAGCTTTGTTCACTAAGTATAAAACATCTCCTTCCTCTAATTCAAAGAACATTTTCATCCTGTGAGAAATCTTGGGGAAATAAGTGCAAAACCATTCTGTAGAAACCCAAAGTCAGACTGGCCCGTGCTTCTCCGGCAGGAGCAGGAGGAGAGCCTGGCTTGCTTCTGCTTCTGCATCTGGAATGGTCTGGGAGCTCCCAGAGGCGGAAGGTGGCCAGCTGTGCAAGGATGCTATGTAAACCACCCTGGGGCAGGCTCAGATTTGACTTTAGAATAATCCCTTTTCACCTAGAGTTTCCATCACGTGCACAGTTCCTGCAGCCACCAGACAGAGCTGAGACGAGGGTGACTCTGTCCATGCAGGAGTACCTGTTCCAGCCAGCCTTGTCACTCAGTCTTTCTAGGGCTTGTACTTTAGGCTTGTACACTCTGATTTTTTCTGCAAATGCTTAGTGAACACTTCAACATATAGTGACATTGTGTGGATGGCAGACCGGGCTTGGGATTTCTGTCTGTCAGCAATTCCACACTCCACGGACAAGCCCACTGAAAGGAGTGTGTGTGGAGAAGGTCCCTTTCATTCAGGCACTCAATAGACAAAGGGGATTGTTTTTGCCTCTCTGACTCAGAACAAGGGTGGTGGGGCCCCAGCAGACACAGAACCGCTGTGGTGTCATTGGTGACCTGACATGGGGAGTCGCAAAGCAGAGGAAAGGGAACCATTACCTCCAGTTATTCTAGCACTAGCATGGGGAGCTTTACCCTGTGGCCTCCTGGGAGAGGACAGCTGAGAGGGGCAAGGTGCTGACAAGCAGGGCCTTCAAATCAGCCGCTCGTGGGTTTCTGTCTGTTTTAAAAGGTGGGAGACCTTTTAAAGTTTCCCTCACTGATTCAACAGGTGACTTGCCCCAACACCTTCAAGTAATGATCAACCTCCTGCGTTGTGAAGATAGAATCAAGCTGGTAAGAAGAGATGAGAGTGGCAAGTTTTAATTTTTAATTGTGAAATTTGGTAGGGAGTTATGCATGAGCAATGGGTGGGGAGTTGGGGCAGGGGCAGCTCTTGCATCTTAGCATATTCTCCCAAATTGTCCTCCCTCTGAACCCAGAAGATCCAGAGAAAAGATCAGGTCTCCCTGTTGGTCTGTCCTGGGTTGGAATCTTCATTCTGTGGATTTTTGCTTACCCATTTAGCAAACTTTAGGGGCCCCTCCAAGCCAGGCACTGGGCCTCATGCTGGGGATATAAACAAGCCTTGGCTCCTGCATGTAAGAATCTCATCTTAATCCCTAAACTCACCAGGGGCAGGGAGGGTAGAAAGCAGAAGTTCCTCTTGACTTGGTAAAGGAAGGGCCCCCACCCTGAAGGGCAGCCGGTGAGAGCACTGTTGCCTGTCTAGGCCGTGCGCTTGGAGAGTGCCTGGGCGGAGCGGGTCCGGTACATGGTGGTGGTGGACAGCAGCGGACGCCAGGATACAGAAGAGAGCATCCTGCTGGGAGTCGACTTTTCCAGTAAGGAAAGGTAAGTCTGATGAGATCTGGTTCCCTTCTGCCATCAGGGCAAGAATTGCTGTTAGAAAGGGGTTTTCATGCTCCTTCCATCCAGGGGAGGACAGTGGGATGTGTGATGGTGGGTGGTAGGTGGTGATCAGGCAGTGGGGACTGCCAATCACGCCATTTCAGCTCCCAGGTGCTGGGACTGTGGTAGATTCAGTCTCTGCTCTCATCCCAGGCTCTTCTGAGAGGCCAGAGATGTTACATTGAGAGGTTTAACACTGGTGCTGTCAGGGTTAAAATAGAAGAGGGCTCTATAACCAGGAGGACTTCCTGGAGGAGGTGACGGCTGTGGTGAAGCCCCAGGATGAGTAGGAGCCAACCAAGTGAAATAGAGAGGACTCCCTAGAGACAGATGGGCCTGTGTGGAGTGTGTGATTGATGGCACCCTCTCAAGAGCCTCATCCCACATTAATATTCTGTGGATTCCCCAGGACTTGTTGAGGAGATATTAAGAGAGGTTTAGAATTTCCCACTAACTGGAGGCCAAGTTCTTTATATCTTAGCCCTTATTGTGTGTGTGAATTGAGGGCGAACAGCTTTTTAACATCTAGGGTGAATTAGTGCATGTGAGATTGTTGCAAAACCAGGGTTTGTTAAAACTGGATTAAAGGAGACTCCCTTAATTCATCATTCATTAAGCAAACAATTTATTTGCATTCTCCCATGTATGAGGCAATAGGCTGGGCCCAGGTTAACAAAGAAGCAGCAGTACACACCAGTCTCGACCTCAAAGAGCCTCTGAACTTAGCGAGGAAGAAAGCCACAGCTGGGCACCTGGGTGATCAGCTCCATGAGGAGTAGACGAACAGAGGCTTGGGGAACACAGGAGAGGAGTGGCCTAGCACAGCTTCAGGAGCCTGCGATGACTAAGCTATCTTCAATGACCAGTGGGCAGTTGGGCAAATTCAGGGGTGGGGCCAGAGCAGGGCGGTGCATTTGAAGGGCCTTTCAGGCAGAACTGACAGCAAGAAAGTCACTGAGTCAGTGGCTGGGTGGCATGGTGACCGTTTTGCCTTGCTCAGGGAGAGCACCGCTGTGAGTCACTCGCCAGCCACTAGGACTCATTTGCTTGTCACAAGTAAATGGACAGAAAGGGAGGACTTTCCCTGGCGACTTTCTTGCCTGTGCGTGTGGCAGCAGGAAAGCTGACTGCAGCACACTCCAGGAGGCCAGTCGGAGCTGGCGTCTAGGCCTGGGGCTGCTCTGGAAATCTGGTCTGTCTGAGCAGGTGGGCTCTGCCAAGCCCCGTGGAGATGGAGGGCTGGGGGCTTCCCATGGAGGTTCTAGCAGGCAGATGCTGTCAGACAGGGCAGCACCCCGTCTTCTTGTCCTTGTTAGCTTGGCCGGGATGCAAAGAAGCATTTAGTGTTCAACAGAGTTGCAGTTTAGGTTTGTTCTAGTGATTTTCCAGCCTGTCTGGATTCTTTCTGTGCCAGGGGCTTCCCTCCCCACAGAGGATCCCATCCCATACCTGATCCTAAACTCAAGCCTCCTCCCTCCACGGCAGCCCGCCCAGCCTCAACTGCTGGTGGCTCCTGGCTGGCTGTCCCTTCTCTGGCTGCTCCTGTTGCTTTAGTTGGAGAGTGCAGTGCACTTAACAGAGTGCTCCCAAAATGTCTCATTGAACCCATAAGTTGCCCTGTGAGGCAACTTAAGGAGGTGCCCTAACTCCTTTCAGAGATGAGAGCCTCAGGAGGCTGGTGTGCTTGGTCCCACTGTCAGCAGCTTTTACTGTGGCCCTACAGCCTGGACCCTGCTCATTCTTTCCCTCTCCCCTCTACACCCCTTGTCCAGCAACTCATTTCAAGACCTGCCATGTGTGCGCTTGTTGGCACTATCCCTGTGCTGGGGCCCTGGCAGGGTGGGGGCCCACACCAGGGAGAGAACCCAGCCTCTGCTCTTCCCAAGCTCACAGCCTAGAGGCTCGGACGTGGCATGTACCCCATACCGGCTGGAGTAGACATCTCCGTGACCTTATTCTCACCCATTCAGAAATGCTCTGCCTTGCCTTTGCCTTCCCTTGGCGCGGGGCTCCATTTCTCCCTGGGGCCCCTGCCCCTGGGTCCTCTTGGCCTCCACCACTCACTTGGCTCTCAAGCCAGCATCCCTGCTGCTCTCCGACCCTGAGCCACAGCCTGTGTGCAGCCAGTAGCCCAGGCTGGAGCTGGCGTGCCGGGGTAGGACAGGTGGGTGGAGGGTGGCAGAGAGTGGGCAGGGGACCAGAAACAAGGTGGACCTCCCTGCAGGGGTCTGAGACAGCTCTCCTCCGCACGTGGAGGGGGTGCTGGGGCAGGGCTTTCTGCAGCTCCCACGCTGCTGTGCTCTACTCACCCTGGCTGGCAAACAACTCCTGGCTTCTCCTGCAGCCTTTGGTCTGCTGAGACCAAGATAGGCTTGTTTTTCTAAATTCCTGCCTGAGATTTTGTTTCCTTACTCCAAAAGAGAGAACTCAAAAGAGATAGCGAGAGGGGATCGTTGCCCCCACAGACTTCAGTGGCCCCCCGGGGAGACCACAGCGTGGCTGGAGAGGGCTGGGCAGGTGACTGGCCACGGCTCTCAGTCCCTTTCAGAGTTCTGCATCCTCACTTCCTGGGGATCGCGGCTCAGCTACCCCCCACACCCCGTCTGGGGTTCTTGTTTAGGCCCAGGGCCACCGAGCCTAGGAGCACACATGCTCGCTCGCTGGTGTTTCACACTCAGCACCCCATGCAGCCTGGGTCCCGCAGGCTCCAGTCCCAGTGCAGGCCTCTCTTCTCCATCTTTCAGGGCTCTGGATGGAATGTTCTTGTCCTGCCATCACCCTCACCTTCTTTACCCTTCAGGTCATTCTTCCTCTAAGAACCCCCCCCCCCCATTTCCCTTACTGCGTGCTCTCTGCTTCCCCTACGTGAGAACTCACCAGCCTGCCTTTGATGCAGACACTATAGGACTGCTCGAAACTCACAGAGTCACACATCAGGGGGCGTTCTGGAATTTTCAGAGTTGTCACAGGCACATCATGGTCCCCAGTCCCTGCTCCTGACTCGGGCAGAGACCGAGGGTGCCAGTCCTCTGTGGATGTGGATGTCTGCCCGGCGGGTAGCCCTCGCCTGGCTCTGCCTGTCTGCGCTTAGGGGAGGCTGGTTAGATGCTACCCGTTTCCTGTGGACAGTGTCAAGCTGGCCCCCTCAGCCTTTGCCTGCCAGGAGGACGCCCTCTGCCCTGGCCTGGGCCTGTGTCCCCATCTCTGCCCTTTGGAGCTCTGCGCTATTTCCTCCCATATTACCAGTTCTGGGCAGGAGTCATCAGTGCTGAGGAGAGCACGTCTCCCCGGCCTGCCCACTTGTTCTGGGCGCCCCGAGACCTGGACTGTCCGCATGTCGGTTTGGGGCTCTGAGGGGCCCCCCACCTTATCGTTTCTCCGTAGCACTGACCTAGCCAACAAGCTTCAGGAGCTCTGAGTCTCAGTGGAAATGTTATTTCTCAGCTCAACAGAGGAAACACAACTGGCCTGAGAAGGAGGGGTGGGGTTGTGGGTGGGGCTTGGGGATTTGCCTCACAGGAGGCTTTTTCTGACATCACCTGGAGAACTCACTACCTTCCCCACAGACACAGGGGCTGGTCCGGAGCCCAGGGCACTCGGTCTGCAAGGTGGCACACCTAGCCTTGCTCCCTAGGGGCACTGCTAAGTGGAAGCAGAAATGCAAACTCCAGATTCCTGGAGGTGGGCAGAGCTGGCCCCTGGCATGGTGACAGCAGCTCCTCACAAGCTGACTGTTTTTTAAATGCCTGAAGAATTTTTGTAATAATGTAAGGAGACCTTCTGATAAAGCCTTGTCTTTCCCTCTGTATTTTTCAGCGGTGCCAGCCTCTAAAATCGATAGTATCATTTCATGTTTAGGATGGGCAAAGCAAAAACAGACTAGGCTTTTGGACTAGGATGCATGTCTTTACAGGAAGTGAACTCCAGGCACCTGTGTCCCCCTGAGTGAGGGTGGCCTTGTGCCCTATGTGCACCCATCTGTGGCTTCACCTCTGCTGCAGTGGGGTGCACAGTTAGCCGATTACCCCATCTCCTGAGAGCTGCAGCTGAGACCCGGTGTTCACGGAGCCATGTCCACACCTAGTGAAGGGGTCAGAGCAGCCTGTGACTGTCCCCACTAAAGGATCCTATGGCAGCTCCTTGTAGTGGGGCCATCCCAGACCTGTGTCTTCTGGAATTCAGTGGAGAGAGGCCCCTACCCAGACAACCTAAGATGCACAGCAACCAGGCAGGGGGTGGTCACCCTTGTCAGCTCAGCCCTCTGGGGGAGACAGGGAACGGATTGCATGCCTGAGGGTAGGCCCTGACTCTGGACCCTCTTCTTTCCTACCGAGCAGTAAAAGCTGCACCATCGGGATGGTTCTTCGACTTTGGAGCGACACAAAGATCCACCTTGATGGAGACGGGTAAGGAAAGCCCCTTAACAGGTGGACAGGATGAGGGGCCATCAGGTTCCTCTCCCCTGGCAGGGAGGACACAGATACTAGGGTGAGTGGAAGAAGCAGGACAGGAAACTGACCCCACCCTCGGTGTCCATCTGTGAAGGTCCTGTTGCCTCATAAAACTGGGAGGGGGGATATAAAATTTGGATTGAAGAAGCAGAATTATGGTTATAGCTTTCCATTTTAAATTTTGTCTTCCACTGATACAGTCGCCATACAATTATAAAATAAATAAATAAGCAAATAGATGGGATGGGAGATAGCAGGTGGGGGATAGGAGGTAGCAGGTAGGGTAGGGCTGCTGCCTAAACCAAAGTAAATGGTGGTTCAGATGCTCTCGTTGCCTCCACCCATTAGCGGATTTTAGTGTCTGGAATATCTGCCACTGCTGAGTTAAAAGCAGGTCTTACAGATTTGAGAGCTTATCTTGGCTCTTTTGCTTTACCTTGTCTCCAAGGCAGCAGGCCTGTAGGCCCTCACCAGACAGTGTGAGACACGCAGGCCCTGGATACCACGCTGGGCCTGCTCCTGGGTCCTTGGTGACCAGTCAGCAGCAGTTCTAACCACAGTGTCTTTCTCTTTGCTTTTCATTCCCAGCGGATTCAGCGTCAGCACAGCAGGAAGGATGCATGTCTTTAAGCCTGTGTCCGTCCAGGCCATGTGGTAAGGACCTTATTTCCTTAGAAACACTTTCCTAGCCAACAAGAATATATAGAAAAACCCTCTTCTACTTGGAAACTCATGTAGATGTGCCAATTTTGTATATGTGGCAAAATATATGTAGCATAAAATTTACTATTTTATCCATTTTTTTTAAAAGATTTATTTTATTTATGCATACAAGAACTGGGGTACAGGCCAGAGGTGTGGGTGGGGGGTGAGAGGATTCACCAGAGACAGAGTGGGGAACAGAACAGGCAGACTGACTAAAATACACTGCTGAGGGGAGCAGCAGGCGAGACAGGAGAGGTCTGCTGCACCATGTGGGTCGTTCCCTGGCCAGGAATCAAACTTGTGCTGCAGTGGCTACAGATAGCTTCATAGGTTGCATCTTAACCCCTTGTGCCACCAGGGAGGCCCCTATTTTCCATTTTTAAGTGTACCATGCAGGGGCATTAAGTATATTCATGATGTAATACAGCCATCACCACTGTCCTTCTGCAACTTTTTCATTATTCCAAACAGAAATGCTGTACTTGTGAAACAATAACTTCCCTTTTCCCCTCCCCACAGCCTCTGGTAGCCTCTGTTCTGCTTCCTGTCTCTATGAAGTTGCCTATTCTAGATAGTGCTTGTGATTAGAATCATTTCTGTCTGGCTCCTTTCACTTGGCATCATGCGTTCAGGGGTCACCTGTGTTGTACCACGTGCCAGAGTTTCATTCCTTTCTAAAGCTGAATAATATTCCATTGTGTGGATAAACCATGTTTGTTTTCATCTTTTCATCTGTCCATGGACATTGGGGTGTTTCCACCTTTTGGCTGCTATGAACCCTGGGGAACAAAGTATATGTTTGAGTCCCTGCTTTTTGTCCTTTTAGGTATATCACTAAAAGTGGAAGTTTTTTATTATTTTTGCATCACAGAGGTGTAGGTTCACACCTCTTCAGGTGGGTGTTACCACACCTACTACCAGGTCACCATAACCCTTGGGGCTCCTTCTCCCCTTTCTGTCCTAACCCAGACTTCCCCTTTAGTAGCCTCAATTCTGCAGTCATAGTCTAGGGCTTGTTTTGGTTTAGTTTTGCCTATTCCTTTGTTTTATTTCTCTTTATTCCACATGAGTGTCATTCAGTATTTGTCTTTTTCTTTTCTTTTCTTTTTTTTAAAGATTTATTTATTTATTCATTTATTTATACAAGCACTGGGTACAGTCAGAAATGCAGGAGGGTGAGAGAATTCACCAGAGCCAGAGCGGGGAGCAGAGCAGGCAGAAGGACCAAAGGACACTGCTGAGGGGAGCAGCGGGAGGCAGGAGAGGTCTGCGCGCCATGTGGGACCCTCCTCCGGTGGCCGGGGAGCAGCCGGGGATCGAACCAGCGCTGCAGAGGCTGCGGGCAGCTTCGCAACCCAGCGCTCAACTGCTGCGCCACCAGGGATGCCCTTGTCTTTTTCTTTTTGACATTTCTTTTGACATAATCCCTTCCAGTTCCATCCATGTTGTCACAAATGGCAAGAGTTCATCTTTTTTCATAGCTGAGCATTATTCCATTTGTGTGTATATGTCACATCTTATTCCACAAATCTGTCATTGCAAACTTAGGTTATTTCCATAGCTTGTTTATTGTAAATTGTGCTACAGCCAACATAGGGGTGTATATACCCCTTTGAACTAGTGGGTAGTTCTTTGGGTAGATACCGAAGGGTAGAATTGCTGGATCACGTGTCACATCTATTTTTAATATTTTGAGAAACTTCTAAAAGTAGGATTTCTAGATCACATGGAAATTCTGCATTTAACTTTCAGAGGAGCCACTAAACTTTTCCATAGCAGCCGCCCCATTTTAGATCCTCACCTGCAGTGCGTGAGGGTTCCGGTTTATCCATAGCCTCTTCAAAGCTTGTGTTTGTCCTTTTTTTTCTTTTAAAGTAATAGCCATTGTAATGGGTGTGAGCGCTATTATCATGGTTTTGATTTGCATTTCCCCAATTAATTAATGTCAAGCATCATTTCATGTGCTTATTAATAGGCCATTTCTGTATTTTCTTTGGAGAATTGTCTTTTCAAGTCCTTTGGTCAGCTTTTAAGTGGGTTGTTTTTGTTGAAAGTACTTTGTCTTTACATATCTACAATGTAAAAATGTCATTATGGCACCAGTTCCCTTGCTTGTGCCAGGGCACAGCAGGCCCTCTGCTCCCTGAAAGCACTGGGTTCTGCAGGGCATTGAGCACCTGGGAGACACAGAACAGACACAGCCATCTTGAAAGTAATCTGGAAAAGACTCAGGAGGAAGCTGTGATTCCTGAAAAGACTGAGTTCCACCCAGTGTTTCAAAATAAATGTTCATGTCTCTGGGACAGCGAGACTTCTGCAGCGTTCTCCCAGGGACCACACGTTGACACTGCCCTCCATTCCCCCTCCTCTGTCACTGCACGCTGCAGTCAATTCTGGATCATTTTGGGGAAAATCGTGAAATTATCATTCTGTCCATGTTTCAGATTGTTTCTTCGTGTCCCTGGGTAATTTGTTATCTCCCTCTCTACAGGCAAATAAAAAAATAGGTCCACATGTTTTTCTAAAACTTCAGAACCAGAGCTAAATTTAGTAAACGCTCAGTGTAACTTCATTCCCTCAGCCAGCGCAGAGATAGGACAAATATGTACAATTGGGAGCCATGACGTGGCTCCCCGTCTCCACAGCTCTAGCTCTGTCCAAGGCTTCGTTCCTCCACCCTTTCTAGATTCTGACTCAGCCCATTCACTGAGAAATTTCAGTCTGTATTTTTGTAAAAGGAAGTAAAAAATGACTAGGTTGGCCCTGACCGTATATGTTTTCAATATTGTTTCTTCTGCCATACCTGCCCTCCCCGCATCACCCCCCCCACCCCACCCCCCCGCTCCCTGCCGTCACCGCAGCCTGTATTAAAATGAGTTTCTAGAACTCATTTCCTTAGGAAATCTAAGCATCTAAGCTCTTTCAGAGTTGATGAGGGGGTCAGAAATTGAGTATTCAGCATGCCAAAAAGTGTTTCTGGTGCTTTTCTTTGCTGGGCTTAATCGTGGTTCCTCTGTTCACAGAAGTAAACCTTAACAGGGTTCTCAGTGGAATGGCGAAGGACTGAGCCAGCCTGATGGTTAGGAAGCTGTTTGGTGTCCCCGTCTGCAATGGTGAAGGCTGTTCTGTCCACTCTTGGGCTCAGAGCGCCTTTCAGAGAGTAACTGCTGCCTGGTGGCTGTCAGTTCCAGGCTGCCTCATGCCCCCCACATAACCTTCTGTGGAAGGTCTCTGAACCACCCTCCCCCTGCCCTCTTGGTAAACCCTTTTTTAGGGCAGCCCAGCAAGCGTCCTTGTGCCCCCCAGGCCTGACCCTCTCCCCCTCCTCACCCCAGGTCTGCCCTGCAGGTCCTTCACAAGGCCTGTGAAGTCGCTCGGAGGCACAACTACTTCCCCGGGGGTGTGGCCCTCATCTGGGCCACCTACTACGAGAGCTGCATCAGCTCGGAGCAGAGCTGCCTCAACGAGTGGAACGCCATGCAGGACCTGGAGTCCACACGGCCCGACTCCCCGGCCCTGTTTGTGGACAAGTAAGTACAGTGCCTCCTTACCCACATGCCTCCCCCACCTCGCCCCACACAGGGCCACAGGCCCCCTGTGCTCCTCTGGCTGAGGGCTGCCTCTCCCATGGGTTTGTTTCAGCATCTCAAGCAGGGGCTCCTAAGCTGCTGCCCTTGTATGGTCTTTTTGGTAGGGGCAGGGTCTGTGACCACTGCTCCCTTTTAAAAATACTGACAAATGTGGGTGTCTTGCATTTCCAAGGAAAGGGTCCAACTTCTATCAGATTCTCAGTGGAAGACGTGACCCATTACTTCTTTGGCTCTTGAGCAGGGCTCTGTGGTCTGGCCTGTCCCCTTGAGGTTGCCAAAGACTTAGCTTCCAGAACCTCTCCCGGTACCCTTAGGAGTGTCATGGACATGTTCCCTGGTCCTTTGGATCCCAAAACACAACTGCACCAACACAGACCAAGGGCACCTACCCGCACGTGTCCTGTGGCCCCCAGTAGAACTCACGGGCCTGAGGCCGCGCTGAATTAAAGTATGCTTCCAGATAAAGGGGACAGCTCCCCACTTCTCTTGTGGTTGGGACTCACCTTCAGAGTGTGGTATTTAGGGACACAGCACACGAAGAGGGCCACAGGCAGAGGGGAGCAGCCTGAGCCAGAAGAGGACCAGAAGCCACATGCTGCAGGGCCTCAGAAATTACAAGCCAGCTGGGGAGAAATGCTGGTCGCCTTTGAGGATGTGAAGGGGAACTGTGGAAGAAGGGTCATCCTAGTCCATGTGGCCTCCAGTGAGAACTAGGGCTGATGTTCAGAAGCTGGGGTGGGTGGAAGGGAGTTTACATAGATAGGAGGGAGGGAGAATACATAGAGAGGGCTTTGGTGTTGGGAGGTCCTGGGAGCTGGGCCTTGCGGCTGCAGGAACATCCTTGACAGAGATTGCCAGGCCTGCTGACCCTTCGGGCATCCCACCCTGGGATCTGGTACTCTGCAGGTCCACAGAGAGGGACATGCTTGCCAACCAGTGTTTGTCCTTATGATCCACTCTCCACTCTGCTGACTCCTGGGGGTTCTAGACACAGAGCAGGACTCCCCTTCCCGCTGAGAACACGTCCAAGTGAGCTCTGTGCTCAAGTGGGGTTCCGTTTAACCCAGAAGCATCTGGTGTTTCGGTCAGCTCTGATCTCAGGCTTCTGAGAGCCCTGTGTTTCCCTAAATGCGATTTTCTCCAGGCCAACCGAAGGGGAGAGGACCGAGCGCCTCATCAAAGCTAAACTCCGGAGCATCATGATGAGCCAGGACCTAGAAAACGTGACCTCCAAAGAAGTAAGATAACTCTAGCCTTCTCAGCAGGCCACAGGCCACAAGGCAGTCACTTGTCCTGCTGCCCAAAGCTCAACGGGCACAGGCCCAGCACCTGCTGTTCTTCATCACTGGGCTCACCTGCCCCCAGCCTTTTCCTTGCCTCCTTTTTAAATAGCAGTGGGACTTGGCCAAAAAAAGCGTGGGCCTTAGAGTCAGAATCTCCTTTGAATCCCATTTGCCTACCAGTTGTGTGGCCTGGGACAACTTTCCTGACCTCTCTGAGCCTGTAAGACCTTTGCTGAGAATTGCAGGTGACCCATAGATTGCCTGCTAGCCCCACCTTGCCATGTGTTTTAATCGCAATGCAAAAATTTCTTACTTCTCTCGGATCATAACTTACAAGCATGTTATTAACCCTGGACTGTCTTTCACCTGCCTTTTCATATTTCTCTGAATCACTTTTTTTTCTTGATTTGGTTCCTTTTCAAGCAAAGAATTGTAACAGCCTAAACTAGGTAGATCTAGGAGGTTGAAATTGTCAGTTGAAAAGTCATATGCAATTGTTTTATTTATTTATGCACTTAAAAAATACTGTGGTGTGATTTTAGCTTTTTACTTCCAAAGCAATTTTAGCTTTTCACTGTGGTATGTTTGATACATAATTGTAAAAGGGTGAGTGCTTTAGACTCAGTAGGAAAGGTCCCGTGGAAGTCAGCTTTGGATTTGAAATAATAATAATAAGCTTCCCCCAGTCGAATTGCCTTTGAGACTGGGTCCAGCCACCTGCACTTCTGTTCTGTGTCTTAATGGACATGTGCTTATTCGGGGGCTGGGGGAAGGGACCTTTTTTGAAAACATGGGGAATTTATGTTGTGATGTGACTACTTTGCAGTTGACAGCTGTTCTCTTTAACAGATCATATTTCCTAATATTTTCCATTCCACAGATCCGTAATGAATTAGAAAAACAGATGAACTGTAACTTGAAAGAATTCAAGGAATTCATAGACAACGAGATGCTGCTTATCTTGGGACAGATGGACAAGCCTTCCCTTATCTTCGATCACCTCTATCTCGTAAGAGGCTCAGCATGTGGCAGGGTCTGGTTTGGGGAACATAAGTCAGACTCGGTTGTTTAAAGCTTGTAAGTCAGAGAGGGAACACTTGAATTTTACAGCCTGACTCTTCACGGGGACTCCCCTCTTGACCCCCTTCTCTCTGTGATGTGGCTCCCAGCTGAACCGAGGGGAGTTGTTTGAAAGCTCTTAGGCATTATCACTGGCAGCTTTTTCAGACTCTCCCCAGCCTTTGTCACCTTCAGTCCCTAACACCTGAAGTCCCATCCAGTTACCTCCACGTGGGCTAAAATCCACTATGCCTGGGCATCCTGAAACAGATCCCTCACCTGAAATGCAGCCTCCGAGCTTGTTCCTGCAGCTGCTGCTTATGTCAGGGCCCCCAGGGCCTGGCAGGAATCGTCCTGATGCTGCAGCTGCGAGCAGGCCACGCAGGTCTCTCCATCTCTCGCTCAGATTTTCTGAATGCTGTAAATCACCATAGAAGGCAACTGGCAAGGTTTCAAAGTCAAAGACTATCAAGGCAGGCATGTTACTAAAATTAGAGAGGTAGCATGGTGTGATGGAAATCAGACCCACCAGGCCAAGTCCCCGCTCCCCAGCCCAGCCAGCAGCGTGACTAGAGCAGTCTTTGTCTTCTCTTCTTTGGATGAGTCACCTGATCCCTCCTGGAGTGATGGCAAGGATTAAGTACAGTATGTCTTTAAGCACTGGGTGCAGTTTCCGAGGCACTAATAATGGGGGGCCTCATCAGAGCAGAAATCACTTGCTGGGAAAGTTGAGCAAATGCGTCTGCTGCTGAAGGCATGACGATCTTGTTTCTTCCAATTTTTGTTGGAAGTCATTGGTAATTCTCCAAGACGTCATGATAGGTTTTTAACATGCTAAAGAGAGGACATAAATATATATTTAATGCATTTCCACTTATCAATCCACATGTGTGCATATATTATCTAACATGCATGCACGCATATGCAGAGATGGGTGAAACCCATCTAGGGGAAGCGTATGCAGAGATGAGTGAAGTCTATCTAGAGGAAGCTGTGTGGGAACAACTTTCCTGTCTGTCTCTCCACTAGGTGGTGGTCACAGCCTTAGTGGCGCTGTCCTTATGTTTTCAGTATGGTTTGGTGCTTTATGTCACTTTTTCCATGAGAGATACTAAAGGAATTTTTATGTTTGAGCCTCTCCCTCAAGTATGAAAATCCAGCTCGCACCCGCGCTGCCAGCTGCGTCAGGGCCCCTGTAGTCACTGCATCCAGGGGTCCCCTCTCAGGAAAGGGAGTGTATGGGGACACTTAGGCAGGGGTCAGTGCTCTTGGTGAGTCTTCGTTTGCATGTCCTAAGTGCAAAGCAATATTGTTTCTTCCGTTTTTTCCCTTCCTGTGTTGTTCGCATGACCAGAAAATTTTTTGTCGTTTTTTTTAATAACATTTAAAAACATGCTATGAGAAGTTAAAAGAATATAAAAGTGAGTCTCAAGAAGAAAATAAAAGCATTCCCAGCTTCACAAATCTAGAAGTTGTCAAATGTTAATATGTTGGTGTGTTCAGATGGTATTTTCCCATCTGCTTTTTTTAATGAGTCTATAGCTTCTTAAAAAGGAAAGAAACCATATATATATATATATATATATATATATATATATAGCTTATATAAATTTAGTTACATGTACTATATATATGGTTTATATATAGTTATATGTAGTTACACATGTATAGTTATCTGTATGTTGGGTATATAGATTGTGTTCTGCTGTTTTAAGAAAAGTCTTTTTCATTATGTGCTGTTTCCCCGTGTCATTCAAGAACCTCCAAAAGTACAATTTATCTTATGGATCCACCATCATTTATTTTACCAATTTCTTGTTGGATCTTTGAGCTGTTTCCAGTTTTGTTCCTATAAATAGCGACAAATATCCTTGTACACAAATCCCTTTGCAAATTCTGGGTACTTCCTCAGGGTGGCTTTTTGAAAGTAGAATTGCAAGGTCAGAGGGTGGCAACTTTTCTAATATCGCTGAAAGGGAAGCCACAGAAGTCGCTTGGTATCTGCTTTAATTCGAGTGAAAGTGTCCTCTCCTGTGTGGGAGGTCAGAGGTCACTGGCCCTGCTTACAGGACCCTACTGGGGTCTTAGGAAAGGAAGAGCTGAGACACAGAGCAGGTTTTCTGGAACTTACTCCTCCCCGGAGGCCAGGGGGCTGGTGAGGGCCTCCACACCAATGCCGACATAGTGTGAATGCCTTGGGAGCTGGCTTTGATATCCACTTCTCTGTGGCCAAGCACCTCAGACTAACCATCAACATCAGGCCTAGGGCACACTGCATTCAGTGAGCAGCTGAGGCTAACATGTGACACTCATGGGGTTTGTGTGATCTGTCCCCCAGGGCTCTGAATGGAATGCATCCAATCTGGAGGAACTGCAGGGCTCAGGGTGAGTCTGCACCCCTTGTCTTCCCTCTTCCTTTCCGGCAGCATAGAAACCCCCAGCTCCGAGCAAGCAAGCCCTCCTACAGCCTGCCTGTGACCGCCAGCACCCTGGGGCTGCTGCCCGGCTGATTTGCATAACTAAACAGATGTGCTTCAAAATGCCACATCCTGAATAATTCATGGAGTTTTTGATTTTCTGGGGTTTTGTGTGATGGCTTGTGTTAGGGAGAATGATTTAAAATCACACTCAAATGGTATAGGACAGCCCGGTGCTGCTAGGGCCACAAGCCCCTCCCACTGCCCCCTGCCCTGTAGAGCTGACAGAGTCCTGGGGACACGTGTCCTACCTTCTGGGCAGGCAGCAGCTCTGATCCCCGGACTAGCCCGGTTCTACCTGAGATGATACTTGTGAGCCTGGTGGGAGTCTTGCAGCCAATTCCTCAGTGTTGGCCAGAAACATATGGCTTCCTTAGTCTGAGAAATACTCAGCAACAGGAATTAAAAAAAAAAAAAAAATGTTTAAATCTAGACCTTCAAGAACAGATGTCTGGACATTTTTTTTAAACCAATACAACCACAAAATCACCATTCTGTGAATCTGACATGTTGGCATTCTTGAATTACTGCATTTGAAAGTCAAGACTAAACAAATCTTAAAATATATCTTTAGAACTACTGGTTAAGATGTGTTCTTCCAACAGAAAGTATTCTTAAAATGTAGGGTGCTACTGTCTGATGCTTTCTCTTATGCTGGAAATAATTTTTAAAAGTACTTATTTCAAAAGCATTTTTAAGTATTCTATGAACTCTATTTGAGGTATTTTATAACTCCTTAAATGGTCTTCCAGGAATATAAATATAAAGTTTAGAGAACTACAGAACCTGGGTTAGCAGACCCTCTCAAATATTTATTTGTTTACAGTCTTCCTTGTTTCAACAAGGATTTAAGTCACTTCCCAAGGGCATAAATAATGAATGGCTATATTTTGCTCTTTAACTATTTAAAAGTGGAGACTTTGATTTCTCAAGCCTCTGTATACTCTTAATAGTTATGAATTTTGAAACTTTAAGCAAGTTTGAAGGTGCATTTGATATTTACATTTACTTTCCAAAATTGACACTGCTTAACAACCCTTTGAACTGAGTTTTCTTTTAGAAAGAAAATGTCTCAAGTGTTTTTTTTTATTATAAATATGCTATTCACCATATAAAGGGCATTTAGAATATACACAAAATATATTATTAGGAAAAATGAAAGTCCCACCATAACCATGTAGTCTGTTAATGTGGACTTAATTTTTCTCTACCCAACTTTTTTTGTCACTTGTTTCTTGTAGTTCCTTGTTCTCATTCTCCAGATTTGTTCTTTCTTTTTTTCCCGTCACAGTGTTGACTACATTTTAAATGTCACTAGAGAAATAGACAATTTTTTTCCTGGCCTATTTGCATATCATAACATCCGAGTCTACGATGAAGAAACAACAGACCTCCTTGCCCACTGGAATGAAGCATACCATTTTATAAACAAAGCCAAGTAAGTGGGAGGAGAAACCAAAGACACCGGGAAAAACTGGCAGATGCCGGGAGGGCAGAAATTAATGGCAGTCCCAGACAAGGCTCCTGGCTTGAGGAGGCTTTGATGTCTGATGGGCCTTATTTTAGACCCCAGCACCCCAAACACCAGAGGGGTCAGCTTGTTGATCTTCTCCGCGTGGGGGCCACAAATGAGCTTATTGTGACATTTGACCCCCTATTTTGCCATCAACACTGGTTGCAGGTGAGAATCTGACCCCAAGTGGACACTCTTGGGAGTTGCTGAGCTGAAGGAGGAAGAAGAAGGGCCTGGCATTCAGAGCACCTTTGCTCCCCAGAGGGGCCTGCCCATGACTTGCCTTCTTGCCTGACTTGTGCAATGTTCCTGTTTGAATGGAAAGGGACAGACCATCAGAGGTCCTCTGCCCCTGAGCCTGTCCCTGGCTTCCCCCTATTTGGTCCTCACCCTACTCTCCTGTGGAACAACTCTGCCTTATTGAAATCAAGACAGAGATAACCCTTGGCAATGCAATCAAGAGAAACACCATCGTTGGCTTTGCACCCCTCCAGGTCAAAGCCACATAACATGTCCTTACAAATCTTTGTTTGCATTCCCAGGGAATATACTCAGATCAGCCGTTGTAGAGAGGGAGCTCTGTGACTGGGGGTGCCTTTTAAGCGTGGGGTATAAGAAGTGAGTCTGCTCCCACCTGGTGGGCAGTCTGCGTCTGGTGTAAACAGGCAGGCGTCTACCTCCTGTGCAAATAAAGTCTCGCAGGTGCTGCCTCTGACAGCTGCTGTTCCTGTGCCGGCTCAGCCTGTCTTCCCAGGCTTCTCTTTCTTGTGGCCAAGTTGGGCTCCTGGACCCTGCAGTCTCCAAGTATCTTGTTCTCCCCGGGCCTTGCAGCGTTAGGTTTGCTGAGCCCATTTTATTTTTACAGGCACCCTCCGCTGTCACCCTATGCTGGAACGGCTAGTGGTTTCAACAGCTATCCCTTCCTCGACTCAGTTGCCTCAGGCAAAAGAGTTCTTAGTCTCCTGGCCTATCCCAGGGTGTGGAAGGACTACCACTTTGTCCCCAAAGGCAGCCCAATTTGGGGGCTCTCCCTGCAAAACTTGGCTAGACAAGGAGACAGATTTATCTCGATTTCCCATTGTGTGCTAATTGATTTAGCAGCCAAGTATTTCCTTTAGAGGGTGTGTGGACATCTGCTGCATAAACACCAGGACATGGGAGGATCTGGGCTATGAGATAACTCGGGTTTAAAAAAAAAATCCCTTGGGTAAAACCTGAGAAAATGAAGTTGTTGAAGCTTTTTCACTCTCTCCTGCCCTGGTAGGAGGAACCGTTCCAAGTGCCTGGTACATTGCAAAATGGGCGTTAGCCGATCCGCCTCCACGGTCATAGCCTATGCGATGAAGGAATTTGGCTGGCCGCTGGAGAAAGCGTATAACTACGTGAAGCAAAGGCGCAGCATCACGCGGCCCAACGCGGGCTTTATGAGGCAGCTGTCTGAGTATGAAGGCATCTTGGACGCCAGGTGGGTGACCGTCTGGAGGGCAGGTTGGCAGGACTGAGTTGGAGAACCCTGCCCCCCAAGCTGGCCGGCGCAGTCTGCATCTCAGACCTGCCCGCCTTGGCCTGGCAGGGGGCTCCCACGGCCATAACCCTGCCTTGCTTGGGGGAGCCATTTTGAAAAAACAACTATTGTTTGAGGTTTGATTAGTGGTTTCCAGAAGGGATCTGTTTTGATTTTGTTGGCACACACAGAAAGCTATTTTGCTGCCGGAGGGAATGGTGCCTAACTTCTAATCCGGGTCACAGCTTCGGCTTGGGCACGTGGGTGCCCCATTCCCAGGCATCTGCTTTGTGCTGAGCTGGTGCCAGACTTCGTTGCAGGGAAGTTCCAAGGACTGCAGAGGCAGAGCCAGGAGCTGGGCGACCTGGGGCCCATCTCAGCTTCCTCGTCTGAGTTGAGAACACCCACCTAGTGGGTTGTGGTGAGATTTACATACTTTTACAGGGGCTTTGCTAGTCCTTGCTTACAGCAGATAATAACATAGATGCCTTGTAATTCTCAAACCCCACCTGGAAAAGGTCTGCAAAGTACCCGTCACCCCCATTGGCGATGACTTTACCCACGCCACACAGCCGGCAGGCCACGGAAGGGAGGGCGTCCCCACTGGTGTCGGGACCACCTGCTCCTTGTCCCCTTTCTGTTTAGTTTGGATGAGGCCCGGCTGGACCATTTCTGGCTGGGGTTGTGAAAAAGCCACAGGCTAAATCCACCCGCTCCCTAACTTAAGTTTGGGAGGGCACGAGCGCCCCTGGAGGGCTGAATGGCATCTGGAGAGCAGCTCTGGACACCCTGGACCCCTTCACTGTCAACCAGAGGGCAGCTGCAGGGCTGAGGACAGGAAGATTGCCATCCTGCTCTCCTCTCCTCAGCCCTGCACTCACTGCCGCCATCAGGGGCTTCCAGGCTGGGCTCACAGCAGCACGGCGTTAACCTTGAAATGAGCCCCACGCAAGTGCCCTCGTGGCCTACCTGGGTCGTGCCCTTGGAGCCAGGGCTGAAAGTGTGTGGTTCTGCCTCGTAGAGCACGAGCCGGTCCTCACCCACGAGCCCCCGCCTCCCTCCATCGCCCTCGCAAGCCCACCCTGTTGGTGCTGCCCGGCGGTTCGCGGGCTGCTGGCTGACTGGCCTTAGTCCCTGATAGCCCTTCCGCGTTTCTCTCTCTTGGCGTGGTTTCAAACTGCGTCATGAAAGTAGCCGTGGCACGACAGACACTTTTAAAACTAACCTGGAATCTCTGACCTGAACCATTTCCAATTCTCGGGGGTCTTCCCAACTGAATTCGGCGCGACACACATTCACGTGGCAGCGTCGCGGCGCGTGGATCTTCACCGACGCGCCGCTTTGATCCCCTTTGCTCCCTCGGCGTGATTAGGAGAGGATGGTCATTCTGAGCTGACAACGGAGAAGCTGAGAGAGGGAACAGTCAGTGGCCTGACCGCGTTCACAGACGCGCCGGCGTCCGGGCCCACGGCCAGGGTTCCAGGCTGGCGTCCTTGCGCGGGTCGGCCCCGGCGCCGCCCAGGACGGGGTCCCCGGAGGCCTTGCTGGCGAGCCGTGGGGATTGAGGCTCCTAGGCTGCTCCTCTCATCCTGGAGTTTCTTGGGGACAAATCAACAGACCTGGCTTTGCCTCAGTGAGATCCTGGTGTCCACCAAGCCTTGGCCACACCTGGCTGGCTCGCTGTCCCAGGACCCGCAGGCCGGCCTCTGCTGACCCCCCTCTGCCCTTCTTCCCCACAGCAAACAACGGCACAACAAGCTGTGGCGCCAGCAGACCGAGCGCTGCCTCCAGCAGCCCTTGGGTGACCCCGCGGGACCTGGGGACTCCTTGCCAGAGACGCTGGACGACACCCCAGAACCTCGTTTGCCCTGCTTGAGTGACCCCACCCAGCCCTCGCTCCCAGGCGGCAGGGCCACGGGTGGACCCAGCCTCCCCTGCTGTTTCCGGCGCCTCTCGGACCCCTTCCTGCATTCCCCCAGCGATGGAACTGGCAGCCCGGTCCAGCTGGAGGACCTGGAGAGGGATGCCCTGTTGGAGGAGGTCGCCCAGCCAGCAGAAGCGCACAGGCCAGCCAGACCTCTCCAGGAAGGCCCTGCGCCCTGCGAGAAGGAGGTGAAGAAGAAACTTGAGTTCGGCAGCCCCAAGGCCCAGAGCCGCTCCTTGCCGCAGGCGCCGGTGGAGGAGAGCGGAAGGGAGGAGGCCCCCGGAGCAGAATGCTGGGGGCGGCCTCCAAGCCAGCTCGAGCAGAGCCCGATCAACCGGGAGAACCTCAATAACAACAACAGCAAGAGGAGCTGTCCCGAAGACTTGGAGGTAGGCGCGGGGGCCTTGTGGGGCAGCAGTCCACGCCCTGTGGCCCCACTGGAGGAGCACCCCCACCCCGCCCGGCCGCCTCTGCTCAGCCCTTCCCACCCCTGCGGCCAGGTTCTTTCCAGGACCGACTCTGCAGGCACCAGGGAAGGTGGACACAGTGGGTCGGGGTCCCCCGGAAGAGCTGCCGTCTCCCCACGTACCTTGTTCCTATTCAGGCGGGAACTCCAGCTCTTCTGTCTCCTGTGAGACATCAAGCCTCCAGCGTATCCCACTGGCTTCAGCATTTATCACTATGAGGCTGTTCTTAATTCATCTCACCCCTCGCCCACTGTCCCACACCCTGGATTATCTCGAACCAAATCCCACATGTACCCTGCTGTCCACACGCACGCGCGCTCTCAGAGCTCACATAACACAGGGCCATTGACAGCTTTGAAAAGCTGACAGTAATTCCTCAGCATCATCCAGTGTCTGGATTTGAATTCAGATTCTAATGCTTCACCCCATTTGTCCCTTACAGCTGTCGTATCTGGTCGATGATCTGCAGCAAGGCCTTAGCCGCAGTCTGGCACATATTCATAAAAGCATTATTTCACTGGCCGCCTCCTTCCTGCCAGGGGGTGGCCCAGGGTGGAGCTATGCCACCTGCTCTGCCCTGGCCCACCGTGGCCTCGGCCAAAGCTCTCCCTGTCCCTTCCACTACCCCTGCCCCCATCTCCCTGCAGCTGCCATTCTCAAGTGAGAAGCCTCAGCAGATACAATCTGAGCCACGCAGAGGGCTTCTTTGTCTTGTGATAATGCGGCAAAACTGCGAATTAGATCTGAAACATGTTCCAAAGCAAATACTAATTTCATGACTTCACCCACACTCACCCCTCCCTCGAGGAGTAAATATCTGTGGAGATAAGTGATGTAAAACCCCTAAGTGAGGACAGTGGTGCCTTCCTTAGTCTGAAATGGTAAAGCCGCGAGCTGTAGGACGAGAAGCCCGAGAGAAGCGGGGATGAGCAGGTAGCTGGAGCCCACAGCCTTCCTTCCTGGCCCCAGCTGCCACGGGGACAGCATGTAGGGAGCAGGACCTTAGACAGGCGTTGGCTCGTATTTATTAGCTGTGGGGCCGGGTTGGCGAGGGGGTCCAGCTGTGGATAACTCAGTGCAGGGAGTCTCAGTGCATGGAGGCTGAGGGTAGACACCAAACCTAACAAAACCAGGCAGATGGTGCTCAGTGTGACACTGGAGAGAACAGCTTGAAGAGTGGGGAGAAGGGCGGAAGCTAGCCCCATGGTGGTGGGGTGGTGGGCCCAGGTGTGCTTGGACAGGTGATCAGGGCCTGCAAGGCCCCCCAGCATGATGGCGGGGCTCTGCCTGTTGTCCCAGAGGTACTAGGCCATGGGAGGGCACTGGGGGAGGGGCTGACAAGGTCCTTGGCTGGGGTTGCAGGCAGGCAGGTGGAGTGAGCACAGGTAAGGACAGAAATGCACAGCTTGGGGTTCATGCAGAGCAGAGCCCACCGCCCCTCCTGCCTTGTCCTGCACACCATGTACCCCTGTGTGTGGGCTCTTCTCTCCTCCTATGCCTCCTCGCCTGCTTGTCCCTGAGACCTCAGCAGAGGTGTGATTCCTCCAGGAGGCCTTCCCTTGTGTGGGCTTTGAGCTCTGTGCACGATTTCCTGACCTGTTCCCACCAGTGGGGTGGCCTCCTGGGGGCAGGTGCACATCCCAGCCCGGAGAGGCTCCCTGAACTCGAGCAGGATCCCCTCCCACCAGGCCGGCCCGCAGGCTCTGGAAGGTGCTCTCAAGCCTCCTGCTGCGGTAACTTCAGCATATTTCAGGACTTCGGGTTCTAAAGGTTTTACAAGAAATGAAATGCAGACAGTGTGGTCAGAGTTCAGAAAGTTTCTGTGTCAAGAGTTCAGACCTTACCACGAGGGTGACCTGTTTCACTGGTCGAGCTGGAAGCCAGCCCAGGAATCCTGACTATGATAAGATTCCTCAGGCCCCGGGCCTCCTGCCTCCCGCAGCGCGTGCTCCTGACACGCTCGCCCGCGGCTCCCGGAATACTGCTGAGTCTCCTCTGGGCTCTTCCAGCACCGGACGGCCCACGACGCCTTACTTTGGGGGAAACTAAGTCAGCCGCACAAGATGCTGTTAATCTCTGACAGTCAGGGTCAGGGGATCCCCCAGGTTTCACTTGGCTGGAGCAACCTACCACATCAGCCTTGTGCACAGAGGCTCCGTGTTAGGACTCACGGCAGAACAGCTCTGAGGGGGTGGCCGACCCCCTTGCCTGCACTCGTGCTGTTCTCCACCCAGTGTCAGCCCAGAGGGCACCCCCGGCACCTGGCTGGCAGAGAAGGGACGTGTCCTCAGAGGTGGGGGTATAGAGGCTCCAGTTCATTTCAAGCCTCCACCCTCTCTGGCCCCCTCCCCCACCCAGTGACAGAGGCAGGCAGTTCCCATTGATAGATAAGCCCCCCTCCGCCTGGATTCCCTCATCAGGGCCGTGGCACCCCTGGTGGGGGCTGTACTCAAGTCTTTCCAAAGCCATTTCCACCTCTGCCATCCCTTGGGAGACCACAGCTCAACGATGCTTCTCTGGAGCCAAGCTGTTCGTGCCAGACGGGATGGGGTCTTGTGCAGGCTGCTGCCTCCCCAAATGCAGCTTCTTCCCAAAGGGAAAGAAGGGAGAAGCACCTGCGTGCCAGAAATGCGGGTTCATTTCATTCTCACAGGGCCACAAGGGTGAGTCTCCTGGCCAGCCGTGGCCAGCAGCAGCCATGTGGCCGAGGGAGGCTTGCCGTGGCTCTGGGGCACGTCACGGGTGGAAAGTTTGGCTGAGCATGTCCTCTAGCTGATGTTACCCACGGTCAGGTGGGCGCAGAGAGGAGCCCACACCCCTTGGCCTGCCCAGCCACCGCCCCTCCCGTCTTTGGCTCGTGATGACACTCTGACCCTGTTCTTGTCCCCTTTCAGCATGACGCTATCTTTGGGATCCTTAACAAAGTGAAACCTTCCTACAAATCCTGTGCTGACTGCATGTACCCTGCAGCTGGCGGGGCTCCTGAGGCCTCGGGGGAGCGATGCCAGAACCCCAGTGCTCCTGCCATCTGCACCCAGCCGACCTTCCTGCCCCACCTCACATCTTCCCCTGTGGCCCACATGTCCAGCAGGTCCCGAGCTTTGGAAAAACTGGCCTCGGGCCCAACCGAAACTGCCCTGTTCCTACCACCAGCAGGCTCCCGGAGGTCAGACACCGGTGGCTCTGGGGCCGGGGCTGCCGCTGAGCTACCAGCCAGCCTTTTGGAATCTTCCAGAGAGACCCCAAAAGTCACCCTGCCAAAGTCACTCCTTTTGAAGAATTCTCACTGTGATAAGAACCCTCCCAGCATGGAGGTAGTGAAGGAAGAATCACCACCCAAGAAAGACCTGAAGCCAGCCAAGGACCTCCGGCTTCTGTTCAGCAAAGAGTCTGAGAAGCCCACAGCCAGCAGCTACTTGATGCAGCACCAGGAATCCATCATTCAGCTGCAGAAGGCGGGCTTGGTCCGCAAGCACACCAAAGAGCTCGAGAGGCTGAAGGGCGCGCCCACAGACCCCGCATCTCCATGCAGGGACGGCCCCGCCGGCAGGCTGGAGGCCAGCATCCCTGAGGAGAGCCAGGACCCGGCTCTGCCTGGCCAAGCCAGGGGCGACGAGAAGGTGGAGGCCGCCCCCCCTCCATCGGAAGGAGCCTCGCTCAGGAGCCCCCCTGCTTTCCTCTGCCGCCTGGACCACACCACTCATTTCTCAAAAGACTTTCTGAAGACCATCTGCTACACCCCCACCTCGTCCTCCATGAGCTCCAACCTGACCCGGAGCTCCAGCAGCGACAGCATCCACAGCGTCCGCGGGAAGCCGGGGCTGGTGAAGCAGCGCACGCAGGAGATCGAGACCCGTCTGCGGCTGGCGGGCCTCACCATCTCGTCCCCGCTGAAGCGCTCGCACTCTCTCGCCAAGCTCGGAAGCCTCGACTTCTCCACAGAAGACCTGGCCAGCGAAGCCGACGTGTCCACCATCGCCGACTCCCAGGACGCCAGGACGGGCGAGTCTTCCTTCTTGCAGGAGCACCAGGCCACCCCGAAAGTCCCAGCCGCCACCTCTCAACCGTCAGGGAAAACTGCCCCAGAAAACTTGAAAAGCCCCTTGTGGATGAGCAAGAGCTGACCCGCCTTCCGCTGCCCTTAGCCTCCACGTTCACCCGACCTGCCCATCACTGCACGGTGGGTTTTGGTCGCCCCTGTTCCCTCAGGTGTCTCAGACGGCTGGCGGCCTCCGGACTGCCCCCTGCCTGCCGGAGTGAGGAGGGGAAGCAAGACTGAGGACGGGCAGCGCGAGGAGAGAGGGGGCTTCGGCTGTGTGGCCTGCGCGACCCAGAAGCTGTCGGCCAGGAGACACAACTCAGTCCCCAAGTCGTGTGGTCAGGGAGAATCCAGTCTGGGGAGGAGCGCAGCGGACACGCACACACGTCGCGGACGTTCCCGGCCCCGCGGAAACGCTTGAATGGCAATAGAAGTCCTACCTCTGTTCTTGCTCTGCTTTTTTTTTTTTAATACAGTCATGACCAAGGCTCATTCCAGGGAATCAAGCGTGTCGGGAAAGCGTTTTCCAAAAGAAGAATTGTTTTGTTTGGGTTGGGCCCCCCGACAGGTGTAAGGACTTCGAAGCCAGCTGCACGGAGAACCGCTGGGAAACCTTCCACGCGGGCGTCGGGCGCTGCCTGGACCCCTGTGCCGCCGGGTCTCTGGCCTGTGTCGTGGCCGCCGCGCGGCCTGTGTCTGGCCGGCATGGGGTGGGGTGGGGGCGCTGTGTATGGGGGTCCTAGTTTTGCTGATGAGAAGTTTGTGTTGCCCGGTGCACCTCCGAGTCTCATCTGCTGCTGCCCCCACAGCGGTTGTGTTTAGGACCTGAAAGCGCTCGAGGATCTGGTGGGTCTGGCAGTGGTTCCGAACTCAGGTTCTTTAGCTCCCGTCCATGCATATTCGGGGAGGAAAAGGAGGTTTCAGCAGTGAGCTCTTATCAGTCTCTGCAGGAGCAGCTCCGTGGCAGCCTCTCCAAGGGAAACGAGACTGTTGATAAGCGTCACAGATGTTTACAGTGGCCCCTTCCTCCGCTGAAAACACCACTTCCTGCTTCTCTCTGGCTCTCCCCAGTGCCATGAGGGGGCAGAGGCAGGTCTCCATGGGCTGAGCTGGTCTCCCCAGCTGAGCTCCATGGGCAGCCGAGTCAGGAACCCGGGCCCTCTGGGAGGCACATTGCCCTGGGCTCTGGGCCCGAGTAGAGGGACTCGCCTGGTTTCCAGCAGCCAGAAGACATTAAAATATTTTGAAGCAAGAGAAGAGGCTTAGAAGAGGGCAGAGGGTTTAACTCAGGGGTTAGTAAATGACAGTGTATGGCCCCATGACCTAAAAAATGTTATTTTAATGAGCTAAGATCATTTTCAAGGGGCTGTTTTAAAAATCAACTAATACGCCATAGAAAAAGCCAGCTGACTCCTGGCTTTATTTGACAACACGGGCGGCTCAGGGCCCTCTAAACAAAGCTGGCCCCATCTGAAGAGACTCCTGTTAGACACCCCAGGCAAGCCCTTCCCTCCTCCCACTCAGACTTTGCCAGCGCAGCCCCGGCCGGGGTCTTGTGCAGGGCAGGGCAGGGCAGCTGCGTGTGAGGAGGGGCTGAGGCTTCCCCAGTTGCCGCTGCCCTCAGCGGGGTCAGCCAGATGCATTCAGTGAAACTAGGAGTCCTTCAAGGGCCAGATGGGCTCTGGAAGCAGGTGAATGGGTTGCCATCTTACATCGGTCAGCACTGCCCACCGCCCCTGCCAAGTGATCCCCCGGCACGGTTTTTAGGGACAGGCCGTTCCATATTTTACCAGTGGGCAGAGTTTTTGCAAAAACCTCTCTCCAGGAACTTTTTCTCCCTGACCACCTTTTTTTTTTTTAATATACAGTATTTTTCTTTAAAGCATTTTGTTTTCCTACCACTGTCAATTGAAATCACCTTAAAAGGTGATTATCCACTTATTCCGAAACCCTTATGGGTTTCCCCTGCCCCTCCGCCAAGAAAAGCAGAGTCTTCAAAAAAAAATACCAAGTTCAATATGTTTTGCCAAATTAAATTTCATGTGGTAGATCAATTTTTGTGTCAAAATAATCCTTCAGATTTGGTGATGACAGGCTTCTGTTGGTTTTTAAACCATGTCTGTGTATGAGGTGACACATTTTTGAAAACTTTAATTTTGAAAGCCATAATTTTTCTTATCCAGTTAAAGGGTGGGAGGAAAATTGCAAATATGAGTGGTTATTCGGCTTTTGGCAAACTTACCCATTCATTTTCAGCAGCACAGCTAGTGTATCAACACGGAGACAGACCAGGGCCCAGGTCCTCATCATCAGCGCAAAACAAAGTGTTTTTGAGGTGCAGGTTAACCCTCCGGCCTGGAGAAAAGGGTGATTTTTCTTTGTGACCCAGATCAGGTGAATTGCTGCTCAAAATGTTACACTGACCAGACAGGCTCCTGGGCACCCTGGCAGGACAGACTCATGCTGGTGTCTGGGGAGAGGGCCTCCTCCGTGATGCGCCCTATTTTGAGGTGTGCTTCGGAATCTTGGCCTGCGGGGGAAATCCCGAGCGAGAGCGGCACAAATGTGAGGGAGGGGTCTGCCGGGCCAGCCGTGGTTTGGTGACTGCCATTTTCATGGGGTGTTTGTGTTGAATTAGGAGAAAACACACCTTCCTGGCGCTCCTCATACCCCAGGGCCCGGCGGCGCTGAGCCGTCGCTGGGGTCACGCGGCAGGCTGGAGGTAGAGCGAACTAGATCTTCGTCTTGCATGGACACAGGGACACCTTCTGGTCCCCCCTTTTTTGTGATAAGTGTAAGTGTTAAGTGTAAGGGGGAGACTGGCCGTGGAGCAAAGGGACGCCCTGTGCCCTGATCATGATTGAGCGATGCCCGTTTCCATTTCTCTGTCTTGTAGCAACTTCAGGGTCTCAGAGCAGCATCCCTCCCCAGGGGAGCGTCAGAGCAAGGTTTCTTCTCTGGTCTTCCATGTCTCCGTGGGCTCAGTGAGGGAACACATGTCGATCTCCTGGCTCCTGAGCAGCGCTCTGCTGGACAGTACCACTGGCCACTGGGCGTGCAGACTCGCCAGGGCTCACAGAGGACTGCCTTTTCTCCTGCCCCCCCACCCCAGTTCTGCACCCTCTTCAGCTAAAGAGCATTCCAGTCCATTCTAAAGTCCTCCCCCTGCCGAGAAGCCACCAGGCAGCCTCAGGATGGAGCCAGGCAATAGAATGAACACCTTCAGAGCAGTGCTCGCCTCCGCAGTCTTCTCTCCTGCACAGGCGGGTCCCAGAAGGCCGGTGACTCCCCTGCTCCCCAGGGGCCAGTTCTCCCTCATGGGAAAAAGTGCTGCGTCATGTGGTCAG
The DNA here is from genome assembly GCF_964194135.1 of Talpa europaea. Lineage (NCBI taxonomy): Eukaryota > Metazoa > Chordata > Mammalia > Eulipotyphla > Talpidae > Talpa > Talpa europaea. Next base: position 12,990,701 of record NC_140082.1, on the reverse strand, counting down.
ATCATGTAAGTAACCTGGCCTAGGTGCCCAAAGAAGGACTTGCTGCCCACTGACGAGAAATGCTTGCAGTCGGAATGTGTCCTGCTCCTCGCAGGGCTTCCCCAGACGCACACAAAGGGTGCCAGGCGAGGCTGGAAGTAGGTGCGTCCGGGCTGCCGAGCTGGGTGTCTGGCCGAGGCCGGTGCCCCCGAGCACGGTCCATTGAGCCCTGTGTTTAGCCGCTTGGTTTTTCATCCGTCTGCTCTGCAATGGAAAACCTATGAGCATGAGTGCGCTCTGCACAGACACCCACCTGACTTGAGCCCAACAATCACACGCCTCCCTTGTCCGGCATCCACATGCCCGCTGTGGTACCCAAACCTCGAAGCCGGTCCCCGGGAACCACCAGGAGCTGACGCTCCCTCCGTAGATCTGCCTTGGTTTTGTCCTGCAGTAGCTGCTGCGGCCGCGGCTTCATTCCACCTCCTAAACAGGAGTCTTTTTAACCAAGCGGCCAGTCCTCTGCTGTCCTTTCTGCTGGCCCTGCCGCCCGAGAAGATGGCTGCTTCCTCCCTCCCTCCTACACTGTAATTATTGTTTTACAATTGAGTGCCTTAATAATAGTTTACAAATACTGTGTATTTATGGGAAACTGTTAAGCTCTCACCTTCTGTGATTGGATCCCTTGCCTTGGCGGTGGTGGTTGGTGTGAGGGCTCGAGCCCCGGCCCTTGCTTGTGGTCCTGGCCACGCCGTCCTGAGTGCGCCCGCGGCCCGGGCGCCCCGCCGGAGCCTGCTCGCTGCGTCCCAGGCCTTTGGTCTGCGGGCAAGCTGGGCGCACCGTCCGGGCACCGCCCCCTTCATCACACCGTCGTACTCTCGTTTAATAGAGATTTTATTACCCCCTCGGCCACCCTTTTCTCTCTCCTGTTGGGGGCCTGAGCTCTTTGCAGCAGAATGCAGGTACAGCCCCTGGCGCCCCGAGGCAAACTGCCCTTTGGTTTTCAGAAGCTGCCAGTGAGATCCAGTGTGTTGTGTTATGATACCCATATTTTTTAATTTTTTTCGTTTTTATATTATATATTTAAAAGGCAGTATCTTTTGTACTGTGAATTTGCAGTAGAAGATGCATAACGCACTTTTTTTTTTTTTTTTTACTTTGGTTGATGTGTACTGTATATAGTCTGTGTGCTTCTTGTGACGGAAATAAACCTTTCGTTTATAAGTGCCTGACGACCGGCGAGTCTGTGCGAAAGGAAGCTGCCTCTTCCACCCTTGTGGAGCCAGTGGGATGCCCCTTCCTCCTCCTCCTCCTCCGCTTCACGGCCAGTCTTTTCTGAGCACCTTCCGTGGGCTAAGCCCAGGCGAAAAGCGTGGATGAAGGACCCCAGAGGAAAAGCCGAGGGAGCAAATGTCAGCTCCCGCCAGGAGTCATCTTCCCTCCTGGCTCTGACCGTGAGGAAGGGCAGGCCCGCTTGTCTCCTGTTCACAGGGGTGGGACATGGCCCTGGGGTGAACCCCCCCCATGCCCCGTAAAAGCTGGAGAGGCCACCTGTGCTGTTCATACCCAACCCGGTGGGAGAAGGGGGCTGTGGGGCTGCTTATGGCCAAGCCAGGACAGGGATTCTGGGGAGTGTCAGTCGCTGCACCTGATCAAGAATCTTACAGGGCAGGGAGAGGGGCAGCCCAGACCCCACAAACCTGCCTGCTCTAAATGGGTTCTGCCATCCGCCACATCAACACAAAACATATGAGACTTTAATGGGAAGGAACTTTAATACAACTAGGAAACAATGCAGGAAAGGCAAGGAATCTAGTTTCTAAATCCAGCTCCCAAAGTTCCCCGTCCCCTCGTGGGTAAAAGTCCACCCAGGCAGGATTGGCCCAGAACAAGGCCCCAAAGCCTGCCCCAAGTCTAAAGCATCTTCCAGGGGGGATCCACAGAAAAGGATCAGAAACTAGCTGGTGCTCGGTCACCATCTGCAGGTCAGGTAGCTTCCGCTCCTTTCCTCGGTGGCTAGGAGGCCAAGCTGCTGCACCCCAAACCCTGCCATCTTGGCTTTCTCCCACCTATGCAGTCGGGAAGGAGAGTGGGGCTCATGTTCTCTCTTCCATCCCTCCCACACCTCATCTTCCAATGGGAGCTGAGTCACACGGCCCGCCCCAGCCGCCAGGGGTCCGGGACCTGTTGGGTGCACCCAGTGTGGTGAGCACACACTGACTCAGGTGCCTTGGGTGAACACTACAGGCCAGTTCCTGCGGATCCAGAACAGCTCACCTAGGCTTGCTGTGTCTCACCTGGACTCACGGGAAACTGATGGATAAAGCGAGATGCAAGTGTTTCCCTTCACACGGGAATTAGAACAGCCGAGCAGTCCAGCTTACTCATCCTTGCCCAATAGTGCATTGAGTTTTTCCAGATAAATCTACGCCTGAAGCCCAATTATGGTTGTGGGTTGCTTATTGAGTATGAGGTCAAAGCCAAGGTAGTGGGATAATCCTATGGTGAGAGCTGACTGGTTGTCACACAGCCCTTGCTGAAAGATGTTTTGAAGCTGACCCACTGAGGGTCACAGTTCAGGATGGCTTTGCTGCCAGGGACACCTGGCAGGGACACCTAACAAACTCTTCAGGATGCAAACATGAATCAGCCAGGGGCTGGGGCTCAGCCCACAGTGGTTCTGATGAATTCCCTGGGGATTCTGATAGCCAAGTTTAGAGACCATCCAAAAAAGAATGTGATGCAATCAAGTAGGCTTCCTCTCTGCTAGTTACGATCACATTCCACACATGCTTTCTGGAGACAACACCCACATCAGCCTAATAGAAAATGGGTGTTCCCAAAATTTGGCAGATACATGCTTACACAGGGCCCTGGGAGAATGTTCCTGCTTTTACCCTGGTTTCGTGCTGGGTAGCAACCCCAAGGTTGAGTGTGATCCTGATGCACCTCCAGTGGGGGTGATTTGCAGGGGAGGACCCACGTGCATGTGTTTGCCTGGGAAAGTCTTCTTGGCAAGATGCTTGGAAGATGCTCTGGAAAGTAGAGCTGGGAGGAAGACTGGGCATTTCAGGAAGATTCACTTCCTGGTAGGGAAGCCCTGTCTAAAGGGGCTGGCCACAACAGTGCACAAAGCAAGACCTGCCCAGAAAACACCATTATCCCCTTCCGCCACCCCCACAGCAGGGAGCATTTCTATACCTCCTGCCTTGTGCACTGGCACTTTACATCCCCTCGAGTCCTCCAAACGGCCCTGGGGACGTTATCCTCAGCTTACAGATGGAGAAACTGGCCTGCAGAGTATGAAGTCTCTGGCCCAAGGTTACTCCTAAAAAATGGGGCAGCCAGGTTGGGGCAACTCCTTCCCCACCTGTGCCCTTCCCAGAGCCGTCTCTCACCCAGAGGCAGGAGGAAACAAGCTGAAGGTGTGTCTGGTCTCCCTTGAGGCATCAGCAAGAAAACAGAGATGGCTGAAGCCGCCAGCCCCTGGGTAATGCAGCACATCATGCTCCAGAGGCTACTCCCACCAGGCAAGGTGTCTCCCCCAACCATGCTCCCGTGTTTCACCTCTAAAGGGAAATGCTCCTCCTCCCTGAAGTATGTTTGCATAGGGTCCTGTTTCAGCCTGAAGTTCTTTTATTTTTTGTAAACTGCTTGAGCAAACAAAATGTTGGTGTACCTGTGCATATCCTCCAGCCCAGAAGAGGATGCATGAGAAATTCCCCCACAAGTGGTAGTTGGAGGTGATATTTGATATCAGAACGGGCTAAGGACAATGCTGACTACCTTCTGGGGCCAATTATTTGAGAATTAGCTGATAATGTGTACAAAGCCCAGAAAATTACCAGTACTCAATCAGTGGTGGCTGTTAATGTGGGTACCAGCAGGAGAGATTGGGGGGCAGTAGCGGAAGTAGACTCTACTGAGCATCTACTAGTTCCAAGTGTACACATATATTAACAAGTTGATCCTCACAGCAGACGTGATTGTTTTGCAAAGGAAGAGTTGGAAGCACAGAGAGGTTAGGCAACCTCGATAAGGGCACACAGCCAGGAAGGGACAGAGGCCCAGGGTGCACGACTCAAAATTCATGCGCTTTTTTACCCCATCAACTTCATCCCAAAGAAAATAACCCTTAATGTATTTAGTGCCATGCTTAGCATGCAGTAGGTGCTCAATAAACATTTGATGAGGGAGTGAAGGAGTGAGTGGGTAAAATACGCCAAGAAAATAAGTCTGTTTCATTCATCAGGGTTTAGAGCGTTTGGGGAGACCCATGACTACTTAACTGTGTTCCTGTGAGGCAGGGCTGAGTCTGTCACCTCTGGGACATTGGACAGAAACCCAGGTCAACACCAAGCATTTGCCATAAATCTAAGAATCCTGATTTTTTTCCAGAATCCAAAAGAATCTGAAAGGCCATCCAAGCCTGTCTCTTGACAACATGCACCCATGCGCACTGGGACACAGAATGGGCCGCCCATTTCATCCGCGAGGGTCCCGACAGGAAGCCCTTCTGTAAAAGGCAAGCAAGTACAACACCTGCTAACACAGTGGGGTAGGCCGGTCAGATCTGAGCTTTCCATCCTCCCTCCCCTGCCTTTTTACCCACATCCCAAAAGCTCTCACATAATAAAACTGGTAAATGGAAATTGAGCTAAAACTCGCAAGTCTAAGCTTCCAGGCACATCACTCAAGGGAACTCAGCAGCTCTCGCCTATGATGGGGTAGCCTGGCTCCACGAAACGAGGACAGCTCTCAGACCTCTGTGGCTCTGGGGTGCCAGGCAGGGGCTCCTATCCTGAGTAGTGAGTTGCCCGGGGTGCTCGCGCCCACCCTTCTGAGCATCTTAGGGGATGGCACTGGAGCCAGTGGTATAATGATAGAAGTGCAGCCTCCGGGCTGGCCGCACGCCTGGTGCACAGGACTCTGAACTTGCCAGGGCCCTGGGACCGGGCGAGTGCTGTAGCTGTCTTGAAATCCCTAATAACTCTTTTTTTTTCCTTTTTGTGGGACCCTCGCTGGCGGCCGGGAATGAACCAGCGCTGCAGAGGCTGCGGGCAGCCTTGCAGCCCACTGCTCAATCGCTGCGCCACCCAGGGAGGCCCTCCCTAATAACTCTTTAACAAGGGTCTATCCTTTGTGTTTCTCATGCTGCAAATTAGGTAGCCGGGCCTGGAACCACAGATCAGGAGCTTTGGAGCCAGACAGCCCTGGGTCTGCTTCTCTAGCTTGCCCAACTCTATGCCCAACACCTGTGAGCAGGTGACAACCTCTCTGCCTCAGTTTCTGCATTTGAAAAGCAGGAATAACTTCACAATGTTATCATAAAGGCTAGCATAGTGTAAATAGCACAAAATAATGCCCTGGCATTTTTTTGGATATTGCTTGTCAGATAAACTACTCAGCACACACCTGGGCTCAAAGTTACCCTGGGGTGAGCAGCCCCTGTAAGAGTGGGCGGCCACTCGCAGACTGGTCTCTGCTGCTGGCAGCTCCTCACCCCACCATTAATTGTTCTGAAGGGCAGAGGGAAGCAAACACAAGCTCGCTGGAGCCAGGATGCACATGGGATGTGCACATGGGCCCCTCTCCCCTGCACTATCCACCCGCCAGAGTGCTCTGGCTCTGGCTCTGCCTCTCTGCAGACACAAACACCATTTGTCCTGGACCTGGGCCCTAGAGATCCTTCCGACCAGCCTTTGGGGAGGGGAGCAGTGTGGGCGGGCCCTGAGCGTGGGCTTGTCCCTGCTGCAATCCAGAGGTACATCCTGTTCTGGTGTTGCCATGGCACAGCCAAACATCTGCCACAACAGACGCTGAGGCTGGAGGCTGGCAGCGGGGCTTGGACGGTGGAGGGCCTGGACAGGCTGGGGAGGCTGGGATGGAGCGTGCACAAGAGACTTGAGCAGGACTGTGATGTGAGAGACCTTCTCTGAACCATCCCCACAGACCCGCTCCGTGCACACACACACACACACACGCACACGCACAAACTCACACACTCAAATGCAAGCACATACAACAAATGCCAGCACATGTACATACAAACGCAGGCACACACACATCACACACCCAGATCTCCCATAGGGAGGAGTTCTAATTCTTGGTTTTTTTCCTGGGGGTTCTGGGAGAAAATCCCAAAGGCACAGCCCCCACAGGACCAGACCCTCCTGAACCGTCCTCCTGGTCTAGCTCACAGCCAAGCTCCCAGGCTATCCAGAGCCATCCAGCTCCCAAAATGGAATTCACTCTGCTGATTGTTACTGTGGTTGCTATTCCTGATTAGAAAGTGAAACAGTCACTGTAACAAAGCGGCAAGTGCAGGAGCTGGTGTGCTGCTCCCGGGTGCTGGCCGAGCCAGTGCCACACACCTCTCATTAAAAACACCCGCACATCAAGTCCTGGGAGCAGATTGCCTGTGCAAGTGCTGTGCGTATGTTTGGTAGTTGTTCAAGTCACCTAAAGGTGTTAGTGACAGGTTTTCTAGAAGCCGAGGCCCCAAGAATTGACATCACCTGCTGAAGATCCCCATGCACTTCCCACCTGGATTTGAACTCAAGTTTCATCAGCTCTGGAAGTAGAAGCTCAAAATCTTCTCCCACCATGGCCCCCTTTGCTGCTGCTTCTCTTAGCTCTCGCCTGCCTCTCCAGACGCCTTCCTGTCCTTGGGTCACAGCCCCCCAAGCCCAGGCTTCGTTCCTGCTGGAGGCTTCCGGGGTCTGACTGAGGTCACAGTTCTGGCTGGAGGCTCAGCGAACCACACCCTGCCTGAGGCTTGGGCGTTCTTTGCACTGTCTCCCTAGACTGTGGGCTCAGCGCAGCTCCCTGCACTCTGCATGTCCCCTCCCAGGGCCTCCCGTCTCCTCCAGGGCCATCACATCTCTCCCTCTCGGCCCAGAGGCTCAGAAGTTATAGGAATCCCTGGCTGGGTGGCCTGGAAGGTGGATAGAATTACAGAACTAAGTCCAAGAAAGCACCCCAGCACCCCCCCCCCAATCTGGATGAGATGGCTGCTTAGTGTGGGTACCCCAAGGGCATGCTCAAGACTCCCAGCCCCCTCAGGGCCAGGACTGGGTCAGGTTTATTGCGGTTCGCCCTATGCCTACCATTGTGCTGAGTGAATGAATGAATGAATGTAGGCGATACCCCTATGACCTGGCACCCACCCGGTCCTGAGTGCGAGCCCTCTGAGCCTCCTGCGGACCTCCAGCTACACCATCTTGGGCATACCCCCCAGGGGAGGCTGGGAGGCACCTCAGACTCCAATTCCAGATGAAGGACCTGCTAGTCCCAAAGACTCACAGGAAGTAGGCAGAACCCGCCATCTTTGGGGGTCTCCCTCCCCACTGTGGGAATTGCCAGTTGTGGGGCGGAGTCTCCCTGGGCTGTCTGCAGACCCACATTGCCAGTGCTGCTGCCCTTTGCCCAGTGACAGGATAACTCTGGGCCTTGCTCACCGTCCGTTTCTTCTCCCTGCTACCATGGGAGGGACTTTGATCTTCCACCCCCAAAACTCAAAGACTGGCTTCTGTGAGAGGAAGGCCCTACCTGTGGGGTGGCAGCCAGAGTGTCTCGTCTGTAGGAGCCTCCCTTGCCTCCCCAGACTTCCCATCTGGAGCTGCCAGAGCGGCACAAGATCTCATTCTCACAGTAACCGGCCCAGGGAGGTGCTGTGACCCCATCTGATTGATGCCAAAACTGAGGGTCATAAATGAAAGTGTGAGAGTTGTGGAAATGGAGCTTGAGCTCCCCTACCTTGTCTGACTTCAAAACCTCGTGTTCTTTCCACAAAAAATGCTACCTCCTTAGATCATTCCCTCGAACCCCACAAAAGCTGGTGTCTCAGAGAGTGGCAGGGGTGCCTGTCCTCGCTGAGGGCATCGGAGCCTTGCAAAGCCTGCGAACTGTGGAGGGACACGGTCAGCTTTTCCCTCTAGGGCTGCAGTAGCCACATGGCTCCTTGCTCCCCAACAGGGAGGCCACGCTGCTAGGAGCTGAAGGTTTGTATCCCCCACCAAGCCCTAAGCTGACATCCTAACTCCAAGGTGAGGCAATGTTTGCAAATGTGAGGTGTGACAAAGGTTAAGTGAGGTCATAAGGTAGGACCCTAACCCTATATGGCTGATGCCCTTCTAAGAAGAGAGACACCAGTGAGTCCTTTGTCTCCCTCCTGTCCCCCTTTTGCTGTCCCCCCATGTGAGGAACACCCTCAACAAGCCAGGAAGAGGGTTCTCACCAAGAACCCAACAGCCTGGCACCTTACTGTACTTTCCAGCTTCCAGAACTGTGAGAAAATCAGTTTCTTTCATTCCAGCCACCCAGTGTAGCATTTCATTGTGGTCTCTCAAGCTAATGTACACATCATTAAATAGATGAAATAAAAAATTCAGCACCCCAGTCCCACCGCCACCTTCCAGGTGCTCCACAGCCTCGTGTGGCCGCCCTGCTGGATGGCACAGTGTTGGTTTCCATCATGGCAGAAAGTTCCGTGGACAACATCGTGTTGGAGAGATCACCCAGGGTCTGGCGGAAAGTGTTCGTGGATGAGACCACTAAAGATGGGGTGCCAGAGATCCAGGTGCGAAGGCCAGCACCTACTGTGTGCCCATGCACAGTGGGTGCTCCGCGATGGACAGCTGAAGGGTGACTGGCCTGGGTTGGAGGTTGACCTGGGAGCACCTCAGGAGACTGACTTGATGGGCTGAAGAGTCAAGGGAGGCACCTCAGCTCTGCAGCGAGCAGCTGAGTGGATGAGGAGGACGTCACCTCAGGTGGGAACCCACGAGGGAGGCGGGTGGGTGGGGGGAGGAGATGAGCTACAGTCTGAGGTGCAGGGGCCACATGGAGAAGCCCAGGAGGCGACTGGGTCTTGGTCCCTACAGGTCGGCTGTGAGGTATGGGCTGAGCAGAGATTCGGAAACAGGTGGGTGCATGCAGGAGAGGGTGTAGATCAAGAAGAAGGGGTGCAGGAGGATGCCTGGGGACACTCTCATTGGAGAGATGGCCAGAGGAGCAGGAGCAAACCAGGAGCAAGCAGAGGTGCTAGAGACAGCGTCACGGGAAGGGCCCGGGTGCCACCGGGGGATGCTGTCAGTGACCTTGGAAAGAGCAGACGCGGGATGGGGAGCAGAAGCAGCTACGAACGGCTGGCCAGGCAGACTGGACATGAGGAGAGGAGGCAGCTGTGGCTGTAGCTCCTGAAGGGCTTGTTGGTGAAAGGGTTCAGGGCTGAAGAAGATGCGGCAGAAGGGAAAGAAATTTCTTCCATAAAATGGGAAAGATGCTCTGGTGGCACAAGGGGTTAAGACAACATCACTTGCAATCAGGGAAATGCAAATCAAAACTACCATGAGATACCATCTCACACCAGTGAGAATGGCACATATTTAAAAAAGTAGCAACAACAAATGTTGGTGAGGATGTGGAGAAAAAGTGTTAGGGGAAAAAGGATGTCCCAAAGCAAATTCCATATAGGCTTTGTGGACTCCACCCCCACCCCAGGTCAAAGCCAAAGACACCGGGAACTCCAAATCCCATCCCCACCAAAGGGAAGGTGGCTGGGACCTGAGGGTGGGGTTAAGCAGCCAGGTGGATACAAAAGGCAGACACGTGGGCTTTGGGGGGCTCTCTCTCGCTCTCCATTTTGGGCTCTCGGCCAGCTTGCAGTGTCCGGTCAGCTCTGAGAGTGACTTTGGGTTTCCAGGTCGTCGGATCGGGTAGGACGCATTAAAGACTTTATTTCCCTATTTTCTCCCTGAGTTGTACCTTTTCCTTATTTTCTTTTTCTCTTGTAAATAAACCTTTTATTAACCCTTTTGTGTGTGTCTGTAGTAGAGTATTCATAAGTCTCTTTAAAGTGCGTGGGTGAGGACCCACAGCCAGGAACCCGTTTAATATTGGGGCTGCTCTATAACAAAAGGAACTCTCCTGCACTGCTGGTGGGAGTGCAAACTGGTCCAACCACTATGGAGAGCTGTGTGGAGATTTCTGGACCTACTAAACATAGAGCTTCCATAGGATCCAGCAATTCCACTCCTAGGTATTTACCCAAAGGACACAGAAACATCCATTCCAAAGAACACCTGCACCCCTATGTTTATAGCAGCACTATTTACAATAGCTAAGCTTTGGAAACAACCCAAATGCCCAAAAATAGATGACTGGATCAAGAAGATGTGGTACATATACACCATGGAATATTACTCAGCATTCAAAAAAGATAAACACATGCAATTTGCAGCAACATGGATGGCGCTGGAAGGGATCATGCTCAGCGAAATAAGCCAGAAAGAAAAAGAAAAATACCGGATGGTCTCACTCATAGCAGGAATCTAGAAAACTTAAATAAGGGACCAGGAAAAAGAATAACTTTAAGAAAGAAAAAATCAAAATCAACAAACAACTGTAAACCAGAGACACTTTATGGGGGAGGCGGGGAAAGGCAGGATAGGGGTCAAAATAAGGGGGTTGCAATTATATGGGGAATATAAAAATAAAATAAAATAAAAAAGAATTTAAACTCCTAGGGGTAAACCCCTCAGCAACCAGGACAGGTAGGCCTTATTACTATCCCCTTTTGACGGAGAGGACATGGAGACCCAGAGAAGCAACGTGACTTGCCCGAGGCCACACAGCAAAGCTCTGGGAGAGATGGAGATCAAAATAGAATCTATTTGTTGCCAAAGTCTGTGTTCGTCTGCCAAACTGCTTCATCGGTGTTAAAATGATAGCAGAAAAGCCGCCTTCTTTTTTCTCGTCATCTCCCGCTCTCTGAGGGAGACAGAAGAAGAATTAGCATCCAATTTTCTCACCCAGTTAGCCTGTTCTCCCTTAAGGGTATCATTGTCCCAGGCCCTGGGAAAGGTCTTAGTTTAATCTGCAGGGAGAAACCTGTATTTGCATCTACTAAAAGCTTCTTGAGACCTGGGAGCCTTAGGGAAAGAGCGACAGATGGGACCATAGATTTATTCCAGAAACGGTTTCATTTTCTTTGCAATCCCTGGATAATTAATGTGTTGGGGTCAAGAAAATGGCGGGTCACTTCCCACTGAACTGGTGGTGGGGAAGGGGGCAGGGGATAAACGTCTGTTTCTAATTAACAGGAGCAGGAGTGCCCCGCGGCCCTGCCCAGCCCTGGGTGCTGGAGAGGACCTCGGTGTCCTCATTGGTGGAGGTGGCAGAGAGGATTAGAGAGGCAGATGGAAGCTGATCCCTGACCTGTAGCTGCGCCAGCTACGACTTGGAATCCAACCTCGCAGGTGGCTGCAGAGCCTCTGGCTTGAAAAGACACAGCCTGCTTCGAGGGATGTCTCAACGTGGGCCCTCAGAAATCGGAAGTGCTCAGCTTCAATTTTCTGGAGGTGCTGAGGACAAAGCAGCCAGATGGATTTACAGAGTCAACTTCTGTCGCTCCTTCATTTGGCTCCACCTTGGGACACTCTGCATCTCAATTTTCTTTCCTTTTTTAAAAAAAAGATTATTTACTTATGCATACAAAACTGGGGCATAGACCAGAGATGCGGGGGGTGAGAGGATTCACCAGAGACAGAGTGGGGAGCAGAACAGGCTGGTCTACTGAAACGCACTGCTGAGGGGAGCAGCGGGTGAGACAGGAGAGGTCGGCTGTGCCATGTGGGTAGCTCCCTGGCTGGGGATCGAACTCATGCTGCAGTGGCTGGCAATAGCTTGATAGCGCTGTCTTTCACCCCTGCACCACCAGGGAGGCCCTGCACCTCAATTTTCAACATGAACTACTCAAACTCATTGCTGTCCACAGAAATAACCACTGTTCAAAGTGTGATGATGATTTTCCACTTTTTTCTCATCTTTTTTCTGTTGGGTGGCTGTGCTAGAGTCGACTCATTCAATCTCAGTAGAAGGACCTAGAGGTTATTTCCAGTTTCTTACTATGATTAACACACTGTGAGGAACCTCTCTGTGCCTAATGCATTTGTAGCACCTGGCATCTTTCCCTTGACAGGATTCCCAGAAATGGCAGCCTACCTCCAAGGGGTGCCTGGTGATCCACACCCCCTAATGTTCACAACCTTCTGTATTCACCTTCCTCACCGAATCGGGGCTGAGCTGACAGTCGCGTACAATGACCGTGGGACAGTGTGTGACATGGGAGATTCAGTCATCCAAGGCATTGCAGCTTTGCCTGGGTCTCTTGAGATACCAACTTGGAGAGGAAGTGGATCTCATCCATGATGGCAGCCCGAGCCTTCATCTGCCCTCAACCTCACCAGAGGCCTGGATCCCCAATCCTCAGCCCAGCTACTCCCAGATTCCTGACCCACAAGTGACCGTCAATGATTGTGTTGTTTCAAAGCAGCACGTTTCAAAGCCATAGATAACATGCACACTGGGTCAGAGACCAGAGCATTCTTAGGACTCGGGATGGAGATGCCACCTTTCCTCTTCATGGAACCGGCCTGATGATCTAAGATGACTTCCTCTTAGGAGCTGCTCTGGGCTTGGGGGCGTGGAGTCTATTTGGAAAGCCTTTTCCATGCTCTTCCCACAGGAAGATTGGGTTTTGATTTGTGGCAGTGAACCCTTCCAGGAAGAGCGGTTCACAGTTGCTTCTGTGCCCAGCTCAACCATCTAATAACCACGCTGGCAGCAGAGAAAGCCCAGACTTTCGTAAGTTAATTGCTCCTTTTCTCTCTGCATTCTCAACAAGTTTTTTAGGAGTACAAGCAAAAAATCTGACTTCAGAATGAATATTTCATCAGAGGCCACATGCCCAGGGTCAGGGTTATGGTGAGAGGGTCAGTTTCCATTTCTCTGGCTCACACACTCAAAAGATCCCCAACGTGATGCACAGATTGAGAGAATCCGCGTGGGCACTTGGAGAAACGAAACGTCTACTCGAGCATTAATACAGTCAATGAATATTTAGTCAGCATCCTGGAATTGGCTGGGCCTTGTGAAAATCCAGAGGCATGTAAATCATGGTCTTTGTATTTGAGGTGGTTCCCAGAGGCAGCAAATGGAGGAAAAAGTCCACAGATGTTGTTTTACTAAGTTCAAATCCCAGCTATACCCCCTACAAGCTGTGGACCCAGGACAGGTTTCTGTGCCTCTCTGAACCTGCTTCCTTTAAAAGGAGAAGATAATAATAGTATCTCCCACTTGTGATGCTTGGAGGATTAATTGAGAGCTACGTAGAGATAGTACTGGGCCTAGAGCCTGTTTACCAACCGTTGAGCTTATTGTTAGCGTTAAAGGTCCCATGACGCTTCTGATGCGGCACATCACAAAATAACAGGAACGGAAGCTGAATCCCAAGTGTGTGCCACTCATCCAATACCTTCAGCCCTCTGAGTCTTAATCCATCTACCTTGCTGGGTGATTGTGCAGGTTGAGAAGGGCAGGGTAGGCAAGTGGATGTTAGCTCAGCATGTAGCAGACCCACAAATCACAGGAGCTGCTTCCATTCATAGGAAAGATGATCAGAAAAGTAGAAAATTACAATACAGTGGAATAAACGCTACAGAGAATGTCTTCACTGTTTGAGGTCTGGATGTAATTTGCGGGGAGCCAGCCTGCAATCCATTGTGTGCTAGGATCCGCCTAAGCAAGTCCTCATTTGATGCTGGGTCAGGAACTCTGACCGCAGAGGCAGGAGGACCCTGTGTCCTGTGAACAGATTGTCCTGGAACTTCTAGGAGTGGTGGGTTGTTACTAAGAGCCTTTCAGGCTAGGGCCCAGAATTTGGCTCTACCACCAACTTAGCTAAGTAAAATGAATCAATGCAGTCACCTCTTTAAACCTCTGTGTCTTCATCTGGAAAGTAGTGTCAGTGAGGACAGTTGTTATGCCCTGAGTCCCAGCTACCTGCTGGGCCTTGCTGAAGCTCTTGACATTTGTTAGCTCACTTAGTATTCATACATGAAGAGGTACTGTTGTCAAAGTCCCATTTTACAGAAGGGTAAGTCATGGCAGGGGGTCACTTGCTAGTAAATGGCCAGCTCAGGATTTAAACCCAGCCAGTCGAATCCCCAGCCAGTGCTCTGAACTTTTAACTGCAGCTTTCTGTTCATGTGATGGGATCTGGAGGAGAATAAAATCAGATAACACTTGTAAAGTGCTGAACTCAGAGTCTGCTGTACAGGGTGTACCAGTGTGCTCCGTAAAGGGAGCTACTGGCTACTTCTTGCTATTCTTGTTCCACCTTATCCCTGAAGAGTGTTTTTACACTCATACATATTTTAGAAAGGTCATTCCCCCCAGTGCTGGCCGTCAGATACACAGCAGATGGTCAGCACTGGCAAGGGACTGATGGCCATTTGAGTGTTCCAGTGAGTGGCGAGTTTTCACAGAGCCTGCCTCCTCTAACTCACCGTATGGGTCTCCGCCTCATGTACCAGAAGCTCCACAGCTCCCTGAGCAGCCAATTACAGTCAGCCAGGCTAATGAGGCCAAGGGCAAGGCCAGGGTCTCCAAGCAGGTCACTGAGCTGAGGCAGGGAGCACAGCCCTCACCCTGTCTTACCAGCAACTGACCCTGCTTCAGGGGCTGGGGGCGTCAGAGGCTCCGCACTGCACGGAGTAGGGGAAAGAGACAGCTTTGCCTCTGTGACCAGGGTAAGCTTCTCTGGGCCTCAATTTCTTTGTCTATAAAGAGGGAGTAGAGGGATCTATCGCAGTTACATGCTGCTCCTCAACATGTTGGTGGCTTCAAACAATATAACCATTTGGGAGCTGGCCTGGCTATGGGTTTGCTCTTGCCTTTGTGGTCAGCTCCTGGTCAGCTAATAGGGACTAAAAGGATGTCCTCACGCACACATGTCTGGTGGTGGCAGCCGTGACGGCGGAATGGGGTGAGACAGGACTACAGGTGCTCTTCATGTGTCGTCTGCTTGTCCATGGTGACGGGGACTAGTACAGCAACAGAGCACAAGCCCACACACTGGCCTCATGTTTGCTGGTGTCCGCTGACCAAGACCAGTCACACGGTCAAGGCCAGATCAGAGTGGCGAGCAACTCCAAGGGCATGACCAGATGGAAATCAATTATTTGTGGTCATTGGTTCTAAGGAGTAATTAAAATAATAGAAATCACTGATCAGCTCATAATAGGAGCTGATCAAAACATGTTGAATGAAGAGCCTTCACTTGTGAGGTCAAGGAGAAGTTCAGAGAGGTTGAATCACTTCCCTAGGATCATACAGCTAGTTGGTGAAAGCGCTGGACTCTGAACCCCAGGCCGTCTGATTCCAAAGCTCACATGCACTGTTATCCCTTCTGCTGCTCTCCCACCTTTTCAGCTCAAACATTAACGGGGACTAATAGAAGCTTCTATCTGGGTTACAAACCCAGTTTTTCTCATCCCACCATGAAGTTCTGGCCTCATTTGAAGCCAGCTGACTTTGTCATCTGTTGTTCCAGGTTGAACGCAGTCTAGCCTGGCACAAAGCAGGCCCCAGAGAGCATTTGTTTGAATAAAAGATATTGTCACCTCCACCCATAAGAATTTATGCATGCGTGCAGACAAGGAGGGAGAGCACATCGCAAATAGTTCCTGCCTGTTGCTAACAATTTTCGTTCTCCTGTCTCAGTTTTCCTTGGGGAAAAGCTATTTTCTTGTATCTCAGAAAAAAAGGTGACGCTTCCTGGGGGACAGAGAGCACAGATGACCTTACACCTCACTCTTCTCTGGGGAAAAGCAACGCTGATGGTGGCTCTGAGCCAGCCCTGTAAAGGAAAAGGGAATGACTCCAGCTACCTGAGATGGGAGGTGGGTGCGATTTATCACGGCCAGTGCAGGACTCTCGGTTCTGCAGGAAACCCTGAGGCCCACGAGGTGTCACGTGCCGCCCTGGACCCGTGGAGGCCCCTGAGGTAGGTTTCCTCACTTTTCATTATGTCTGGAAGTTTCCACAAATCACAGGATCCAGTGATTTCACTTCTAGGAATCTACGCAAAACACTAATTTGAAAGGAAACCTGCACCCCTACGTTTGTTGCAGCACTATTCACAATAGCTAAGATATGGAAGCAACCTAAATGTCCCAGGACAAATAAATGCATCAAGAAGATGTGGGGGCCTCCCTGGTGGAGCAAGGGGTTAAGCACCGCACTATGAAGCAATCCGCACCCTCTGCAGCACGAGTTCGATCCCTGGCCGGCCAGGGAGCAACCCACATGGTAAAGCAGCCCTCTCCCGCCTCGTCCGCTGCTCCCCTCAGCAGTGTATTTTGGTCGATCTGCCTGTTCTGTTCCCCACACTGTCTCTGGTGAATCCTCTCACACACCCCTTCCCCCCGCATCTCTGGCCTGCACCCCAGCTCTTGTATGTATAAATAAATCTTTAAAAAAAAAAAAAGATATGGGATACACACACACACACACTGGAATACAACTCAGTGATCAAAAAAGATTTTCCATTTGCAGCAACAAGGATAGAGTGGCAGCTAGTGGCACTCCTGGCATCTAGTGGACACAGGCGAGAGTAGCTGCCCAGCATCCTACAGTGCACAGTCTCCATGCTGCCCTGTGGTCCCAGATGTCCCCCAGTAGCAAGGCTGAGGAGCCCTCACTCACACACAGGGAGGCTTACTGGACTGGGAGCTAACGCTAGAGATCCCATTTGATTCTCACAGTGGCCTGCTCAGAGGCCCAATTTATGGGAAAGGAAACTGAGGGTGGGGAGGGAAGGGGCTTGAGACGGCAGAGCCGGAGCTTGCAGAATCAGGGTCACGTCACCCTCCTGACTTCAGAGCCTGCGCAGCCCCTCCCCACACTCCAAGCCCCAGCTGCTGGGTTACTCTTTTGAAAATTAAAATGACGCTGCATTATAACATTAAGTAAGTTTCAAGTATGGGTTTGTTTTTCATTTTAAATTTATTTATTTATTTTCTTACGTCATTGCTCATTTTTGTGCAACATTTGAGTTCTTCCCTCAGGTGTATTCTCCCCCCCCCCCCCCACATTCCCTTCACTCCGTCACCACAGTCCTGGGCTCTTCCCTGCCCTGCTTTGGCCCCCTCCCCTGCTGGATGCCTCAGATCTACCATGGGTTTGCAAATTTTGTCTTTTTCCTGACCCTTTGTTCAGTTTCCCTCCTGTAAGTGAAACCATCCGATATTTTTCTTTTTCTTCTGACTTATTTCATTGAGCATAATCCCTTCTAGCTCCATCCATGTTGCTGCCGATGGCAAATCTTTTTTGATCACTGAGGGGTGTGTGTGTGTGGGGGGGGTGTTGGAAGGACATGGAGCAGGTTTTCTGATCCAGCAGACCGGGTAAAGGAGGAGTCCTGGAGCCCTCGGTGGCTTTTGCAGGTTTTTTATTTAGATTACCAGGTACATGGCAGGCAGGGGTGCTGGGGGGCCAGAAGGTGCTGCTGTCAAAGGGAGCTCACCTGGGTTAAGACTAGGCTTTTAAGGGCGGTGTCACGGAGACGCCAGCAGAAGCTAAGAATGAATGGAAACCAAAAGAAGAGGAGAAGCAGAGAGAACACCGGAGAGCCCAGATAGAGTGAGGATTTGCTGGGGGCTAGGAGGACTGCCAGCTTCCCGGCCCCCCAGCACCCCTGCCTGCCATATGCCTGGTGAACCCCAGTGGCAAAAGCCACTGAGGACTCTGACTCCTCCTTTACCTGGTCTGCTGGATCAGAAAACCTGCTCAGTGCCCTGTTCCTATCTGTAGGGTAAGGTAAAAGGCAGAAAAGCCTGATACTTTTTACCTTACCCTGCAGTATCCCATATCGCCCACATCTTGATGCATTCACGTGTCCTGGGACATTTAGGTTGTTTCCATATCTTAGCTGTTGTGAATAGTGCTGTGTAGGGTAAATAAAAAGCATCAGGCTTTTCTGCCCTCCCGCCATCAGGATAGATGATGGAACCCTGCGGTCCTGAATGCATGCCTGATGGCGGGCACCTGGAGCAGGGTGTGGGCCTAGGTAGATGGGATTCACCTGGGCTGAGACTGGGCTTTTAAGGGCAGCGTCACGGGGATGCCAGCAGAAGAAGAACGAATGGGAGAGCAGAGAAAAGAACCACGAGAGAAGCAGAGAGAACTCCAGAGAACACCAGAGAGCCCAGAAAGAGCAAAGACTTGCTGGGGGCTGGGAGGCCTGCCAGCCTCCTGGCCCCCCAGCACCCCTGCCTGCCGTGCACCTGGTAAATCCCAATGAAAGCCTGAAAAGCCGCTGAGGGCTCCAGGACTCTCTCTTCCCCTTACCCTGTCTGCTCAGATCACAGAGATCCTGCTCAGTGCCCATTCCTGCCCCTTACACGCTGCAACAAACGTAGGGGTGCAGGTTTCCTTTCAAATTAGTGTTTTGTGTAGATTCCTAGGAGTGGAATCACTGGATCCTATGATTTGTGGAAACTTCCAGACATAATGAGAAGTGAGGAAACCCACCTCAGTGGCCTCCACCGGTCCAGGGCGGCACGTGACACCTCGTGGGCTTCAGGGTTTCCTGCAGAACCGAGAGTCCTGCACTGGCCATGATAAATCGCACCCACCTCCCATCTCAGGTAGCTGGATTCATTCCCTTTTCCTTTACAGGGCTGGCTCAGAGCCACCATCAGCGTTGCTTTTCCCCAGAGAAGATCCTGGTTGTTTCAACCTGAAATGTCTCCAGGTAATCAAAGCTCCCCTGGAGTAGGGGTGGGGTGTAAAATTGCCCCCAGTAGAGAAACACTGGACAGTCTGGATTGTTATTACTTAACAATGATTCCCTTCTCCTATGAGGCCGAGGTGCCTGTCAAAGGGAGCTCTGGCTGGGTCAGGCTTTGGAGGTTGCCCCAGGGCCTGCAGTGGGTGGCATGGTCAATGGGAAGCCGCAAGGCTTAATTTCTCAATAATGAGATTGTCATGATGAGTAAGTGCTTTGGGGGCTAAGATTTATGTTGAAATTTTGAAAAATCTTCCCAGAAGGATTGTCTGGAAATTTTTCTAGCTGGGGTTCTGTTGAGGATGTCCCAGGATGACTTTGGACATGAGGTTTTTTTTTCTTTTTTTACAAGATTTATTTTATACAAGAGCTGGAGCACAGGCCAGAGGCACAGAAGGGTGAGAGAATTCACCAGAGACAGAGCGGGCAGACAGACTGAAAGCACTGCTGAGGGTAGCAGTGGGCGAGACAGGAGAGGTCTGCCGTGCCATGTGGGTATCTCCTTGGCCGGCCGGGAATTGAACCCACTCTGCAGAGGCTACGACAGCTTCGCAGTGCTGTGCTCAACCCACTACGCAACTGGGGAGGCCCGAGGTCTTGATATAATGCCTTGAATTTAGAGACTCCCTTCTCCTTCAAAAGGTGCCTTTTAAGATTTGAAGCCATTGGGCCTCCCTGGTGGTGCAAGGGGTTAAATCTCAGCACTCTGAAGCTATCCGCAGCCACTGCAGCACGAGTTCGATCCTCAGCCTGGGAGGTGATCCACATGGCATAGCAGACCTCTCCTGTCTCACCCGCTGCTCCCCTCAGCAGTGTATTTCAGTGGATCTGCCTGTTCTGCTCCCCACTCTGTCTCTGGTGATTCTTCTCACCCCCTGCACCTCTGCTCTATACCCCAGTTCTTGTATACATACATACATAAAAACATACATACATAAATAAATATAAATACAATTTGAAGCCATAGACTGTGTTTTGCAGAAACATTATAAAACACAGAACAGGAAATATATAAAGAGGAAGCCCAGAACTCAAACCCTATCACTCAGAGAGAATTTCTATTATAATATGTTTCTATTACACTATATGGGCGTGTGAATGTGTATGTGTTTTTAAAACGGAACATACCATTTTCTGACCTTCCCTTTTCATCTAACAGCACATCTGGAACATCTTTACATATCATTAAGCAACAAATATTCTTTCACAAAATTCTCTTATTTTTCCTGCTTGAAAACCTTCTGTGGCTTCCGAAGGCCTGGGAGCAGTCAGACTTCACAAGGGGAACTGGCTGAGGCCAATGTATCTTGCAGCCCATGGTTTGTGTTGAAACACAGTCCCTTACAGGTGTTACCCGGGCACGGGAGGCTGGGACCACAGGCCTTATGAGGGAGAGGGCAGAGACTGGGTTTGGGGAGTCACTCCTGCCTCTAGGATGACGTGCAGATGTTGTTGGCTGCTGCTCTTTCTCTCCAGTGCCCAGCCTCAGTCTATTTTTCTGACTGTATCCGTCATTTATAGAATTCTTTCCAGTTACTGCTCTGGAATATATTTACTCATTTCCTCTTGTCATTTTTATCAGGGGCCATTTCCAACCCAAAGAGTGCCATGATAAACGTCCTTACACATAGGCATTCCATCCTCATTACTTGTGGATGCCATATTTCAAACTCCACCATTAACGTCTGTTTGTAACTCCAAAAGAGACATTTGTGGTGCTCTGGTGGGTAGTCGTGGGCATGCGCATGCGTAGAGAGGTGAAACATTTGACCTGTACGATGCTTGCATTCCCAGCTGAGGTCCAGCGAAAGGAAGCTCTGCCCTCTTGTTTCCCTCGTACTGTGAACACGTGTCCTTTCATGGTATATTTAGTTGCACATTTTTAGCATGCAAGTGCTTTTTAGGCATGATTTTGCTATTTACAATGGCTCCCAAATGTCATGCTGACGTGGTGTCATGTCTAGTGTTCCTAAGAAATACATGTGTTCAGTAAGTTTCCTTCAGGCATGAGTCATGGGGCTGTTGGCTGTGAGTTCAGTGTTAATGAATCAAATATATAAATATATATATTTATATATTATATAAATATGTGTGTGTCTATACAATGTGGTGTCTTTAAACAGAAGCACACATAAGACAAGATAAAAATGTTGATAAAATGTGACCAAAATGTGTTGATAAAATGTTGATAAAAATGTGACCAGAGCTTTGCAGGAAGCTAACCTTATATTTCTCCTAGGGCCTAGGAGCAGTGACTATGATTAATTCAGTTGACAAAATGAATGACTTACAGAATATGACTACTTTATAGAACATGACTACTGCACATAAGGAGAATCAATGCATTTCTTTGCATGTGATCATGATTATTGCCTTAAAATAAATTCCTGGAAACAAAATTAATTGGGTCCAAGTAGAATACCTCTTTGGAGTCTTGTATCGGTTTTGCTATGAAACAAACCTCTCTCCAGCTCAGTGGCTTGAAATAATAGCACTTTTTATTTCTTACAAGTTTAGGGGGTAGCTGGTTTTGTTGATTGGGATAAAGCTCCGCAGGTTTCTGTTGAGTTTGCAGATGTGTATGGTCTGATGGTGGATGGATCGGGGCTGGCTGGCCTAGGACGACCTCTCTTACAGGTGAGGGTTAATATTTCCCATCCTCCGGAAATTTGCCTCTATTTGTCCCTGTGGCAGCATCAGAGTTCCAGAAGAGTGAGTGGAAATGGTCAAGTCTACTTAAGATCTGGGTCTACAGCTGTCACAAAAATCATTTCTGTGGCATCCTGTTGATCAAAGCAAGACCAAATCCAGATTCAAGAATAGACTCCAGCTCTTGAAAAGAACTGCAAAATCACACTGCACAAGGCATGGCTACAGGGAGGGAGGAAGACTTGGGAATGTTTCTGCAAACAGAATCTCCCTCCAAGAGCCAAAGGGCCTCTCACTGATCCTTGCTAACACAGAGACATGGCATTGGCAGCATAGTCAAGCAGGAAGTAGGCCCTACACAGCTGGCCAACAGTGTGGCCTTGGGGAAGCAGCTTCACTTCTTTGACCCTCAGTTTTCTTCTCTGTAAAATTGGGATTAAAAAGGGCATACTATTTTTTTATTGGCTTAGCATGAGAATTTATTGGTAACACTAAGCCTGGGGAGCAGTATATGCTTAATAGTCAGTTTCCATCACAGTATTTATCTGGATCTGTGGCAGGTGAGCTCACAAACACAATCTCAGGTGAGTATCATCTCTATCCACTGATGAGATAAGCTGAGCCCCAGAATGGTGATGTGACTCACTCAAGATCTCAGAGCTGGGGGGTGGAAGTGTCAGTTTTTGTACCGGGGCTTATTTTTACAAACCTCCAGAAGATGCTGGTCCTTGAGCCAAGAATGCAGCTTGCATTTCATCACGGATACACCCATTCCACCATGAGGAAGTATCAAAGAAAGCTGAGTAGGGAGCAGGGAATTTCCACCCCACCCAGCAGAAGTGAAAGGCTTTTCTCTGTCTCTTCTAGGCTGGCATCAAAGGAGATACACTGGAGAGTCAGGACATTCACACTGTCTGAGGACACCTTACTCTGCTGTCAGAGGAGGACACATTTGTACCATAGTGATTGACAGCTGAAGCTAAAATATGTCCAATATGGCTCTAAATGGATGCAGAAGAAATCTGTAAGACAATTATATTACAAAGGTCTTAAGGAGAAATAGATTGCTGAACCTCACTTGAACTGGTAAAATGGTAACAGTAGATTGTATATATCTATATATATAGATATATAGGTATAGATATAGATAGATATAAATAGACTTATCTGAAGCAGTTTTGAAAGGGAGCTCTATAGCACCAGGGCCTCTCTGGTGACCAAGGGCTTAAGTCTCAGCACAATCTCTGCTATGGCCTGAGTTCAATCCTTGACCAGGGAGCTAACCCACATATGGAGCAGCAGACCTCTCCTGTCTCGCCCACTGCTCCCCTCAGCAGTGTATTTCAGTCAGTCTGCCTGTTCTGCTCCCTACTCTGTCTCTGGTGAGTCCTCTCACCCCCCACACCTCAGGCCTGTTCCGCTGCTCCCCTCAGCAGTGTATTTCAGTCAGTCTGCCTGTTCTGCTCCCTACTCTGTCTCTGGTGAGTCCTCTCACCCCCCACACCTCAGGCCTGTTCCGCTGCTCCCCTCAGCAGTGTATTTCAGTCAGTCTGCCTGTTCTGTTCCCCAATCTGTCTCTGGTGAATCCTCTCAACTCTCACACCTCTGGCCAACACCCCAGTTCTTTTATGCAAAAAAAAAGTATAAATGTAAAAGCAAATGCATTTCATTTAAAAAAAAATCAATAGCACTAAATGCATATATGAGAAAAGAAGTCTCACATCAATAATCTCCTACTTCAAAAATATAGAACAAGAAGAGCAAAACAAACCTAAAACAAACAGAAGGAAGGGAATGATAAAGGTAAGAGCACAAATCACTAAAACTGAAAACAATGAAAAAAATCAATGAAACCATCATCTTTGAAAAGATCACCACAATTGACAAATCTAAGTCTGACTAAGAGAAAAAGTCACGAATTACCAGTATCAGGAATAAGACAGGATCTATCACTACAGACTCTGCAGATATATCAAAAGATAATAAGTGGGCCTCCCTGGTGGCACTAGGGGTTATGCCAGCATGTGAAGCTGTCCGCAGCCTCTGCAGCATGAGTTTGATCCCCAGCCAGCCAGGGAGCAGCCCACATGTCTCACCCGCTGCTCCCCTCAGCAGTGTATTTCAGTCAGTCTGCCTGTTCTGCTCCCCACTCTGTCTCTGATGAGTCCTCTCACCCACTGCACCTCAGGCCTGTACCGCAGTTCTTGTATGCATAAATAAATAAATATTTTTTAAAAAAAAGATAATAAGAGGCTCTACAAACAATTCCATACACAGAAATTTGACAAATTCAGTGAAATGGACCAATTCCTTTAAAAACACAAACTACCAAAACTCATGCAAATTGGAGTAATTTCAATAGCAATATAACTATTAAGGAAATTGAATTTGTAATTTAACAGCTCCCCCCAAAGAAATTGCTAGGTGGTTCACTGGCGAAGCCTACAAAACATTTAAAGCATCAACAACAATCCACACAATCTCTTCCAGAAAATAGAGGAAGGAAGTACTTCCCAACTTATTTTATGAACAGTGTTTCTTTGACATCAAAACCAAAGACATGCAAAAAAGGGAACTACAAAACAATATCTCTCATTAGTTTAGCAACAAAAATATTTAGCAATATATTAGCAAATAGAATTTAACATATAAAAAAGAATTATATATCCCAACTAATTGGGGTTTATCCCAGAGATACAAAATTGGCTCAGTCTTCAAAAGTCAATCAACGTAATCTTCCATAATAACAGAATAAAGAAGAAAAATGTCATGATTATATCACTTGATGTGGAAAACATATTTGACAGTGTTCAATACCCATTCACGATAAAAGCTTTTAGGAAAATAGGAATAAAGGGAACTTCTATAACTTGATAAAGAGCAAAATGAAATGTCTATATTTAATGTTATTGTTAATGATAAAAGAAAGAACCCTTCCCCCTCCAAAGTCAGGAACAGGGCAAGGATATTTGCACTTACTACTTATTCAACACCGTGCTAGAAGTTCTAGCTAGTGTAATATGGTAAGAAAAGGAAATAAGGGCATAAAGATTGGAGCGGGAGAAATAAAACTGTTCCATTTACAGATAACATGATTGTCCACATAGTAAACCCCAAGAAATTTATAAAACATGTCCTAGAACAAATATTTTCAGCAGGGTTTGAGGATATAAAATGATATAGGCTATGTAAACAAAAATCAATTGTATTTCAATGTATTAGCAATAAACTCAAAAATTTTAAAATATCCTATTTATAATTGCTGGAAAAAAGGATGTAAGCCTAATAAAACTTGTAAAACACAATACAATAAAAAACTCAAACAAGATCTAAACAGACATAATGTTCATGGATTAGAAGACAGCATAATAAATCTATCAATTCTACTCAAATTGAAGGATAGATCTAACACAATTCCTTTAAAATCTCAAAGATTTTTTTGCAGATACAGACAAGAATATTGTAATATTTATATGGCAAAGCAAAGAAGCTAGGATAGCTGAAAACAATTTTTTAAAAAGATTTATTTATTTCTTTTATACAAGAACTGGGGCACAGGTCAGAAGCAAGGGAGGGTGAGAGAATTCACCAGAGCCAGAGTGGGGAGCAGAGGAACAAAGCAACTGAAGACACTGCTGAGGGGATCAGCGGGCGAGGCAGGAGAGGTCTGCTGCGCCATGTGGGTTCCCCCTGGCCGGCGGGGAATTGAACCGGCGCTGCAGAGGCCATGGACAGCTTCGCAGCGTCGTACTCAACCGCTGCGGTACTCAACTGCTGCGCCACCAGGGAGGCCCCTGAATACAATTTTTTTTTTAAGGATTTATTTATTTATACAAGCACTGGGTACAGTCAGAGATGCGGGAGGGTGAGAGAATTCACCAGAGTCAGAGTGGGGAACAGAACAGGCAGACTAACGAAATACACTGCTGAGGGGAGCAGCGGGCGGCAGGAGAGGTCTGTGTGCCATGTGGGACCCTCGCCCAGCAGCCAGGGATCGAACCGGCGCTTCAGAGGCTGCGGGCAGCTTTGCAACCCAGCGCTCAACCGCTGCGCCACCGGGGAGGCCCCTGAATACAATTTTAAAAAGAACGAAGTGAGAAGAAACAATCTACCGAATTTCAAGATTTATTATATAAATACAATAATCACAGCTGGTAACTGCAGAAGACAGGCATGTAGACCAGTGCAACAGAATAGAGTACTCTAAAATAGACCCACATAAATGTGCCAATCTTTTGACAAAGTTGTAAAAATAATTCAATAGAGATGGCCTTTTCTACAAATTATACTGAAGCAAGTGTTTATTGGCAGACAAAAAAATGAACCTCATGCAAATGTCAAACTTCATAAAAAATTAATTCAACATGGATCACAAAACTTAGATGTGAAAAGTAAAACTATAAACTTTTTAGTAAAAGCATAGGAGAAACTCTTTTGGATATAACTGAATTCTTAGATCTAATTCCAAAACATAATCCACAGAAGGAAAAATTAATAAACTGGGCTTGATCAAAATTAAAAACATTTCTCTGTGAAGGACTCTAGTAAGAGCATGACAAAACAAACGACACACTGGGAAAAATATTTGAAAACCACATATCCACCCATGAGTTAGTATGTAGAATGTAGAGAAATAGATTAAAAATTCAACTATAGTCTTTTAAATAATAGTTGTTAATTTATTAATTATTATTATTAAAATGTGCAAAAGACATACAGATGGCAAAAAAAAAAAGATTTTCAACGTCATTAGCCAGCAGGAAAATGCAAATTAAAACAAGATAATATATACATACCAAAATGACTATAAAAAGTTAGTGACACCACCAAATGCTGGTGAAGATCTGGAGAAACTGGATCACTCATAGATTATGGGTCGTTGGGGATGTAAAATGATACTGTTGCTCTGGAGAGTGTTTAGCAACTTCTTAAAATTCTAAATACCTAACTACCATATGACCTAGCACTTGGGGGCATTTTTTCAGAGAGAAATGAAGACCTATGTTCACACAATTATCTGTAGTTCAAAGGTCACAATATTTGTAGCAGATTGGGTTTTTTTTTAAAGATTTATTTTTATTTATTTATGCATACAAGAGCTGGGGTGCAGGCCAGAGATGCAGGGGGTGAGAGGATTCACCAGCGAGAGAGAGTGGGGAGCAGAACATGTAGATCTACTGAAATACACTGCTGAGGGGAGCAGCGGGTGAGACAGGAGAGGTATGCTATGCCATGTGGGTCACCTCCCTGGCTGGGAATCGAACTTGGGTTGCTTTATAGTGCTGTGTCTTAACCCCCTGCGCCACCAGGGAGGCCCCAGTAGGTTTCTTTCTTTCTTTCTTTCTTTTTAATAACAAAGTGCCTTACATTGGAAACAAATCTAATTTCTTTCAGTGGGTAAATGGTTAAATCTGCTGGTGTTACATGCCATGGAATACTACTCAGCAATAATAAGAAACACTCTTCCAAGTGCAACAACCTCCAGAGATTATACTGAACAGAGAGCCAATCCCCAATGATCTCACTTGTCATTATTGAAATGACAAAACTATAGAAATTGAGAACAGATGAATGGTTGCCAGGAGTTAAGGAAGGGACATGGACTCCGCTAAGAAAAAAAGCAATGTGAGAGGTCCTGGGTGATGGAAATATTTTGTATCTTGACTGTATCAATGTCAACATCAGTTATATTGTAGTAGAGTTTTGCAAGATGTTGCCAACTGGATATAGGATAGATGAGTTTCTATTATGAGTTCTATTCTTCTTGCTTGTGAATCTATGATTATCTCTCAAAGTTAAAAGATTAATTAAAAAAGGGAATCCTGTCTATAGTTGATCAATCATTTTCAGTTCCTACTTTGTAGAAAGAAGCAGTCAAAATAGTGAGAATAAAGAGAATCAAGATTTGCCAATGTAAGGCTGAATGTTAATAATATTCTCCTAGCTTTGTCCTCTTCTATCATTCAATTAGGGGGTCTACTGAGATTATTCTAGGGGCTTCCGGTCTTTCATCTATTTATCACTATTATTATTTGTTAATGCTTCCACAGGGTGAATTCACTCAGCTTTCAGGTTGCCCTGGCAACCTAAGACTAATGTCCCCACTTGCTACTAAGAGAAATTAGAAAAATGATTTGCTTAGAAGCCTCTGAATACAGGTCCCACAATTTTTTTCTTCCTCTTCCTGGCATCTGCATCATTGGATTTGGAATAACTCTTTATTTTTCCTGATCATTAAATTCCTCTTCACCTAGCATCTATTTTAGGTCATTTCAGAAATTACTGGCTTTTGAAAACAAGAAAAGACTCAAATCCAGCATTTTTTCTGGACCTGAATCTTTCTATTTAGGGCTAATTTGGACAAAACCAAGGTTTCCTCTGGGCCCATGAAGGAGTTGCTGTGGATCGGAAAACAGTGCGATTGCAGAACTTCTCTTCCTGCAAAGGGTTTTGTAATTTTTCCTGATACTTCTGGGAGTAGCCGCTCTCAGCTGACCACATTTGGGGCAGGTGTGGGGTGGGATGCTGAGATGGCATAGCTTCTGGTGTTCGATGCTTCCTGTGAAAGACTCCCCTCCCCCTGCCTAGGGATAAAACTGGGAAGCGGAAACAGGCAACTGGAAAGAGGTGGCTTTGCGATCTGCCTCCCGCACCCCTGCCAGCCCCCACCCCAGAGCAGTCCATGGCTTCTCTATGGTAGTGTCATCCAGGGGAAATCATGGGGAATTTTACTTCAAATTACATCATTTACATTGGGAGAAGGGAATCACATGTTTCACAGAGCTACCATTTGCCAGGGATGATGTTGGATGCTTTGTTATGCCTTAATGTGTTGAATCTACATTCCTGAATCTTCAAAACCACTCACTGAATTAAGTATTTGGATGAACCCCACTATCTAAATGAGAACAGCAGGGCTCAGAGAAGGGAGATTTGCCCTTAAGGACACACAACTGCTACTTAGTGGAGTCGGAATTTAAAGCCAAATCTTTCAGAATCCAAAGTCCAGAGGCAGTTTCCTGTAATGACTAATTGGTTAAGAGCGCAGACTGCAGTTAGATGGATGGGGGTTGTCCGAGCTGTGTGACTGTGGGCAAGTGATTTAACTTCTCTGAGTCTCGGTTTCTTCATTTTTCTATAGAGGGGATTGAGAATTGTTTCTGTGGTCAGGGATTTCAGGAGATTTTTGTCTGCAAAGCACTCAGTGTGTGCCTGGCCAATAAACAATGGATAAAAGTCAGCATTAATTTGTTTCCAAGAAGTAAGGGCCACTTGGTTTTCAGTTCCATCTCCAAGCACTTTAATTTTTTCGCAACCACTCAGAGCTTGATGCTGTCAATGCCCTGCTTAATTAAAGATAGGAATTGTGGGGAGGGGAAGGGGAATTTCCCTCTACCCCTCTGGGTTCTTCTCAGCTTGGGCAAACAAATTAATATCAGACAGGTTAATAACAGGAAATAAAAATACTGATTTAAATTTGTCCATAAGTGCCCATATAGACATAAGGGAGTGTGAGGAACACGCTGGGCTCTGGAATGGGATAGGAACCCGGGGCTTCCAGGGGAGAGGAACTCACAGGCGGACGACAGGCTGATTCACATGAGGAAGGACAGGTATTCTGTAATTAGATGTCTGCCCTGCCATATAGGTTAGGTTTTTCAAATAAAAACCTAATTCTGCTAAAACCTAGTTCTGGGTAAGGCCACCCCCCACTAGTTTTCATTCTTTCAGGTTGTTAAGGGAGAAGTTTCTCAAGAGCTTGCAGGCCCTCCACGGACCTCAGCTGGAAACAATCCCTATGTCAAAGCGGCAGATCTGGGGGGGTCTGTTCTGAACATCTCCGTGGGAGCCCATCTTTCAGAATCCTAATAATGGCCAGTCTTTTGTAAATCACCAAATGGGGGACACTGCAGGCAGGCACTTCACCCCCAAGCCTCATTTACATGTAATGAGTGCCAAGGTCTTGCTGTGAAAGGACGCTCAGTCCCTGCTCCCAGCGGTGGCTGCTTGGAGGCAAAACCAAACCACGGCTCCTGCCATATTATCCCGCAGCAGCAGCAGCACCAGGGGCAGCTCTCAGACCCAAGGCGCCCCAGTTCCCAAGAACTCCGGGGACCCCTGAGGGGAAGGACTGAGGGGTAGCTGCTACCATCCCTCTTTCACAGATTAAGAAACTGAGGCCGACACAAGATGAATTCATCCTGAGAGCTGCCTGGATTCAGGGGGACCTCGATTTACATAAAACACTTCTGAGGCTGGTGTTGAACACGGAAACCCCCCTGTGAGTTGCAAAGGTGCTTTCCGAGGAGAAATCGCCGCCCGGGCCCCGCTCCCAGCCGTTAGTTCGGCTTCTCACGCCCAGTTACCCAAACCGCGGCATCTCGGAGGGGACAGCGGCCGCCGGGTACCCCCGGGCCGGGCCGGGGAGAAGCGGGGCGGGGCCGGGAGCCCGGGCAGTCTGTGACGTCAGAGGCCGCCGACTCAGGCCGGGTGTTAGGCCGACGCCGAGGGGCTCCGGACGGAGAAGCAGGGAGGGCGCCGTAGCCTCCATTTCCTCACCTGCGGACGGGGGCCAGGCGACCCCGCCGGCCGCGGGGTGGGTGACTCGCGGGTGCGGCCCGGCCCACGCGCAGCCGCGGCTGTGGGAAGGCGGCCCGGGCCGGGAGGGGGCGGGGCCTCGAGTCCCTCGGGAGGAGGCCCGCGGGGGCGGGGCCTCGGCCGGAGGCGGGATTCCAGGGTGGGGGCGGGGCCTCGGCCGGAGGCGGGATTCCAGGGTGGGGGCGGGGCCTCGGGCGGGAGGCGGGATTCCAGGGTGGGGGCGGGGCCTCGGGCGGGAGGCGGGATTCCAGGGTGGGGGCGGGGTCTCGAGCCCCTCGGGAGGAGGCCCACAGGGGCGGGGCCTCGGCCGGAGGCGGGATTCCAGGATGGGGGCGGGGCCTGGGGTACAAGCGCTCGGCGGGGCTTGAGGTCGGCCCGGGGGCGGGGCTTCTAGAAGTCGGGGCGGGGCTTTGTGGTGCGGGTGGGTCCGTTCTGAAGCCTCGAGAGGGGATTCCGGGCCAGGGAGCCGGGAGGCTGACTGAGGACTTGGGTGGGCAGAGGGTGGGCTCGCAGGAGCTCATGTTCCGCTTTTAAGGGGCCCTGAGGGCCCCTCTGAGGAGTCGGGGGCGCGGCCCTGCAGGTCCCAGGTGGTCCGCTGGTGGAGCCCCAGGAATCCCGCCCCGGGCTCCGACGAGCGGTGGGCGTGGCGCGGGCCGGTCAGCCGACGAGTGGGCGACGCGTGCGCTCGGGCACCGCCTTCCTCGCGGCTCCCTGCGTCGCCCCGCGCGGCCAGAGGCGGCGCTAGGGAGCGCGCGGCGCGGACGGACGGAGAGTGGGAAGCGGGCTTCCCCTTCCGGAAGTGGGCGTGGCGCGCGGCGCGCGGGGCACTGGTTGGGCGCGGCGCGGCGCGGGGCGGGGCCTGCGTGCGGCGGCGGGGGCGGGGGCGGCGGCCCGCGCCCCTCCCCCGCGCGGCGCTCAGTGCCAGGCGGGAGGCGGCAGCGGTTGGAGCTTCGCCGGGCTGTGCAGCGGGGACTTCGGCGGCGCCACCGGCACCTCGGCCCTGGTGAGCGGCGCGCGCCGGGCGGGACCGCGCGGGGCCGAGCGGGCGGGAGGGCCGGTGCCCTCCGCGTGCCGGCGCCGGCTGACAGGCGGGCGGGCGGGCGGGCGCCGTGCGGGGCGGCGCGGGGTGCGGGGCTGGGTCCGGGCCGCTGCGGGGCGCGGGGTCGGGGCTCCGGGCAGCGCCCTTGTCCGGGCGCGGGCGAGCCGGGGTCCCCGTGGGAGGCGGCGGCCCGGGGAGGCGCCCGGGCTCCGATCCCTCCTGGCCGCGCGAGGAGCCCGGGTCGCGCGGGGTCGGGGCTGCCCCGGGGGGTCTCGGGGCGCGGGGTGCGGCGCGGGGCGGGAAGGGGCGCTGCGGGCCGGGGCGCCGGGCCCGGGGGCGCGGTCTGAGCCGCCCGGGGAGCCGGCGGCGGGGGTCGGGGCGGGCCGGGGCCGCTCACGTGCGGCCGGCGCGCTGGGCCCGCGGGGAGGGGCGCGGGCGGCCGTCGGCCCCGGGGCCGCCGGGCTCCGAGTGCGGTGCCAGCTCGGGGCCCGGGAGATCTGGGGTGCGGGCCGGGCAGGGCGGGGCGGAGCTGGAGCTGGAGCGCCGGGGGTGGGGGGCGGCTCGGAAGGAAGATGAGCCCCGCCGGGGGCGCGCAGGGCTGGGGCTGGCGGGGTTGGCCGGGGCAGGGCCGAGCGGGGACCCTGCAGGGCCGGGGGCCTGGAGGGCAGCGTGAACGGGGTGGCCCCGAGAGGTGCTCCCCGATTTGCGGAGCGGCTGGACGGGGGCGCAGGGAAAAGGAGAGGTGCAGGTGGGGCTCCGCAGCGCCCAGATGACTGAGGATGAGGTCAGATGTTGAGGCTGGAAATGCAGGAGCCGAGCCCGCCCGCGGGTCCACACAGGCGCACACACGAGCTCTCGGTCTCTCCAGCGATCTGAATGCGCTGGGGGAAGTGGCAGGCTGGCTGCTGGGAGAGCCAAGAAGAAAGGGGCTTCCTCTTAGAGAGAGGCGCTGGCCCTGCCGTCCTTTTTTGGGAGTGCTCAAAGGGTTTTGATTGCTGGAAAAGGAAACGTAGCCTTTACTGCATCATGGTTTAGAATCGCACCCTATATTTGGCCTTCATGGAGGCTGCCCTTGTTTTGTGGTGTCTGAAGTCCTTGCTCTACATGTTGCAAACGTGGGATTCCGAGTGAGAAGCAAATTGCAAGTTGTTCATTTCCCCCAGGAAAGCAAGATAATAAAAGGCCTTTCTTTCCTATATAGCATTTAAAAAGAATTGACTATAGTGCGTGTTTTTTTTTGTTTGTTTGTTTGTTTTTTTAACTAGTACTGGGTGGTGAGGATATTTACTTCTGGAAACAGTTTTCCCCAAATATTAGGTCCTTTTACCCTGCAGCCTTCCTGCTTGGTTGCATTCTAAAACAGTACTTGTGGGACTCTCAGTCACTCTATATCATAATGCATTTCATTGTCCTTATCTGGCAGAACTCTATCCTGACACCAGGGCGAGCTAGAATAGACAGAAACACGATTAAGTTTAAGCAGTTGCTTTATACCGTCTTTTCAGTGGTGAAGGCAAATAGTTTATACTATTATCTGTTTATACTATTTCACTTTTACGTTCCTTGTAAAACTGAAGAAGTGGGGAAATCTATTTTGGAATTGATTCTGTATGTTTCAGACTACTAATATTTTTGCCTTGGAAGTAAATTTCAGAGTCACAGTGTTGGATATGAAGCCTTAGAGTGATCGTTGGGTCTGAGAAGTTGCATTTATCAGAAAAGAATATGAAATAAACTGGGAATTGTGTTGTAGGTTAGGTTTCAGGGCACAATATTTTGTGATAGGTGATAGTCATGTGTACTGAGGATTGAACAAAGATTGGTGTAAAGGTCAGTACACACCTTTTTGACAAATTTGGAATGTGCCTTGTTTCTATTTGCTTTTGGATATTTGTGGAAGTAATCTTAAAGCCTGATGAATTTTAACAGACAAATACCAATGAGATATCACTGCACACAGTATTGAATTTTTCACCATCAGTTGTTGCTTTGCCTTGTAGGTTGTGCTAATCAGTATTTACGTATATTACTTGATATGTAGTTTAGAACTAGAGTTCACAAATAGCATTTTTAAAACATTATTAGATTTTTTCGACTAAAGTTTTATGTTTAATGCATCTCTTACTTTCGGATCCAGCTGTGAGGAGGAAAGTCATTCTAATGCCTTTGAAATGGAATGTTCAAAAGGATAAATTATTGGTTCTTAGTTATATAACTGGAAATGTGGAAATTCAGTTCTTTATGATGGTAAAATACTTAGTTCTTAATGCTGTGCCTTAAAAACATTTTAATTGGTCTTTTCCCCTTTGACTATTTCAGAAGTGGAACAGTAATAAATTTGGGTGCTACTTTCTTATTCAGGGTACAAATAAATATTTGTTTTCATTTAATGACTTCCCTTTGTTATCCTACTCTTTCCTGACATTTGTGGGTTTGTCTTTTTAAACTTAAGATGCCTTTTCTGTATTAAAACATGGAAATCCTCATGAATATTTCAGTATGACCTAGTACCTAGAATGTTAAGTAATAGAATCTCTCTGGGTTTTCAGTGCCCTAGTTTGGATGCTCTAAAGTGAGGGAACAAGATTCTGTACTCCCTTTTGCCAGCTTATTTTGTCTTCCAACAGTGCATAATGGAATCTTTTCTGTTTTATAACGATGTTATTGAGCTATAATTCACACACTATCCAATTCACCCATTTAGAGTGTGCAATTCAGAGGTTTTTAGCATATTCAGATTTGTGCAGCCATCACCACAATTTTAGGACATTTAAATCAGCCACAAAAAACCCCCACACCCATTAGCAGGTCCTCCTCCCCACCCCCAACCCAACTATGCTCTTCCCACCCCAGCTTTAGGCTCCAGTCTACTTCCTGTTTCTATGGATTTGCATGTTTTCGACATTTCAGGTAAATAGAATCGTTAAGTATGTGATCTTTTGTGGATATGTCTTGTTAAGTATGTTTTCAGGATTTATCTATGTAGTACCATTGATAGGTGTTTTGTTATATGTGTATTTAATATTTCATTGTATCATATACCATGTTTTGTTTAACCATCAATTATGATATCTCGGTGTTTCCCTTTCGGCCAATTATTAAACAATGCTGTTCTGAGCATGTGTACTGGTTTCTGTGTGGACATATGTTTTCATTTCTCTTGGGTATAGACCTAGGAATCAAATTGCTGGGTCATATGGTAACTCTGTTTCACCTTTTGAGGGACACCCACACTATTTTCTGAAGCAGTTGTAACATTTTGCATCCCTACTGGCCATGTATAAAGGTTTAAATTTTCCCTATATCCTGAGCCAAGCTAGTTATTTGCTGACTTTTTGATTCTAGCCATCCTAGTGGGTGTGATGTGGTATCCTATTGTGGCTTTGATTTGCAGTTCCCTAATGACTAGGGAAGTCTAGCATAATCTTATGTGATTAGTGGACAGTTGTATATTTTCTTTGGAGAAAAACCTATGTAGGTGCTTTTCTCATTTTAAAATTGGGTTATCTTTTTAATGTTATTGAGTTATTTATATATTCTAGATACAAATGCCTTATCAGATAAGAGATTTGCAAAAAAATCACATTCTGTGAGTTGTTTTTCACTTTCTTGATAGTGTCCTTTGAAGCACAGAAATTTTGAATTTTGGTGAAGTCTAATTTATGCATAGTAAAGTTGAAATTGATAATAATGGAGTTGGAAATTATTTAGACCTTAAATCATGTCTTCGCCAGTATTTTAGTTCCATAAATTAAAAACCAAATGTGAAAGAGTTAGGGAAGGATTGGAATTAGCTCGAGATCCAAAAGTATACATCCAGGAGCAAGTCATCCTCGGGTGGTGTCCTGCCCCACTGTCTGCAGTTCAAGTTCAGACTTCTTAATGGAGTGGTGAAGCAAGAAGTCTCTGATTTCAACTTGCCTCATTTGTCAGTACTTTCTTTCCTATGTTTTCATCTCCATTGCCGCTTCCTGAAGCTTCCCTGCCTTAGATCTTCGGTGATGCACTTGTTACTCTGCCAGCTCTCTAAGAGTTGAATCCCTCTGTTCTTTGAGATCTTCCACGAGCCCTGCCTTGTCCTCATACCTGTCCTGTCCTCGGACATCCTACATTCATCACTGCTGTAAGGAACTGGACCTGACTTTGATATTACAGTCTGAAAGAACATTCTCATTCAGGTTCTTTCGCCTTAATCTACAGCAGCAGCTGGCACACAGCCCTCTCTGTGGGGTTGGTGGCCAGGAAGCATATTTAGTTTGGTAGGATTTAGCCACACCAGACACAGCGGGCTGGTCATGGTATTGATGTTATCAATCAGCCACTACTGGAGCCACCCCTATGCACATCTGATAATGGGGGGAAAATTGGATTTTAAGGGTGAATACTTCCTATTCGTTCTTTTGGGCATGCTCTCTTTCTTCTCCTGGAGCCTCTGACTCAAGTAGTATACTTTAGTTATAATTTGTGTTCTTATGTTCATTTTTAATACTTTAATTAAAAATGCTAAACTAAGTATCTTCCTGAGAATTGAAAGAAATCACTTGGCCATTTTGGGAACGTTTTCCTTTTTTTTGTGTGCTCATTAAAGTGGTTGACTTGGGGCAAGATAGTAAAGAAGAGAAGAAAAAAATAAACATCAGATTTCTTTTTTTGTCTCATTAGGCTTAATGAGCTATCCTTACCGTATGTAGTTTCTTGCTCTCAGTGAATTTAGTGTTTAGAAAAACCAAGGTAGTGAAACCCTTCAGAACCGGACTAGGCGGGGTGTTACTCTTGCTTCCAATTAATTACTTCATCTCCTGGAGCCTCAGTTTCCCCCAGTGTAGCATGGTGCTGCTAGTGGTCATCGCTGCATTTGCTGCATTACTGTCAAAATTAAATGAGAAAAAAATATGTAACATGCCTAATAGTGAGTAGGCTCTGGCTAAATATGTAAGCTCTTGCTTTTCACCCCTCACTGTGTAAAGAGAGGAACTGCAGAAGATCCCATAAAGTGATTTTATGTGATAGCTTAACATTAGAAATAATGTATGGAGTCCCACTCTTACCACAGCATTTTAGACTTTGAATCAAAGTTGAATCACTGAAAAGGAAAAAATGTCTAATTTTAGGATAGAGAGGTGTTGGCAAAAACCGAGGCACTTCTTTGCCACTTATCTAAATTGGAGCTATCTGTTCAGACATGCT
Organism: Talpa europaea; assembly: GCF_964194135.1. Taxonomy (NCBI): domain Eukaryota; kingdom Metazoa; phylum Chordata; class Mammalia; order Eulipotyphla; family Talpidae; genus Talpa; species Talpa europaea. The sequence goes on along the minus strand of NC_140082.1, from coordinate 12,954,615 downwards.
TCTCTTAATCAGGCGTGATCCTTGTATTCAATCTGTTGGTCTATCTTAAAGAAAAAGGTTTAGTGTCCAGCAGGGAAAAATTCATCTTTTTAGGATTTGAAGGGAGATTGCGCTGCAGTGCCCGAGATGGTCATCTGGTTGTGACATGCGTGGCAGCTTTGTGGTCAGGTGTGACACACTGTGTGGGAAAAGCAGCTTCCTGGGATGTTCAGTTGGGCCCGTCATTTGAGGCTTACATTAATTAATAACAAAAATGGTTCCTCCTGTTTGCCACAGAAAAGAGAAATTAAATTAATTCAAAGGTCAGAATGAGAAAGAAGCTGGCTTGTAAATGGGAGTAGGAAGCCTTATATTTTGTGACTGAAAGCAGTGATTTCACAATATACATTTAATTTTTCACCCTTAGGTCACGCAGTTATCCACATTACTTTTTTACAAAATTAACGAATAATGGATCATAGCACCAGCGTCTCACCAACTTTTAAAAGTACATTTCATTTTAGGGGGATTGGGAGGTGATATTTCTGATTCAGAGATCCTCATTCTTGAAGTCCCTGAGGATCAGCTGGAGACCTTTATAAATACTAGCTGGGCTTGAGCTCCAGGGTGACTGAGCCTCAGCCAGGCTGGGAGTACCTGCCTTCTAGATGAGGGGACTGTGGTCCCAGGAGTTAGGGTCCTTCCTTCCCTCCTCGCCCAACCCCCTTCACCTTCTCCTATTTGTTGATGTGGATTTATAGTGTTGTGTGGATTTAAAAGAATTATTTTTAATTTTTTACAGTGTGAACCTGATAGAACTTTCTCTTTTTAGTCCTTTACCCAATGCAGCAGTTTTCTCCTAACCTTACACCGTAGTCTCTTGCCAGATCTATAAACTGAGCCTACTTCCATAGCGTGTATCTTCAGTTCATCACCACAATTGGTAGTTAGTACCTATATTTGTTTGTTTTTCTCACATCTTCAAATTATGCATGTATTAAACTGAAATTTGATCCATATTTTCAGAAGATTTTTTATTTTTGTTTTTTTTAAGATTTGTTTATGCGGGCCTCCCCGGTGGCGCAGCGGTTGAGCGCGGGGTTGCGAGGCTGCCCTTGGCCTCTGCGGCGCTGGTTTGATCCCCTGCTGCTCCCAGGCCACGAGAGGAGGGTCCCACATGGCGCGCAGACCTCTCCTGCCGCCCGCTGCTCCCCTCAGCAGTGTACTTCGGTCCTTCTGCCTGCTCTGCTCCCCGCTCTGGCTCTGGTGAATTCTCTCACCCTCCCGCGCTTCTGACTGTACCCAGTGCTTGTATAAACAAAACAAACAAACAAACAAACAAATAAATAAATAAAAACATGCCTCTATTAAAAAAAAAGTTTTAAAACAAAAAGATTTGTTTATGCATATAAGAACTGGGGTACAGGCCAGCAGTGTGGGGGGGATGAGAGGATCCACCAGAGACAGAGTGGGGAGCAGAACAGGCGAATTGACTGAAATACACTGCTGAGGGGAGCAGCTGGCGAGTCAGGAGAGGTCTGCTGTGCCATGTGGTTATCTCCCTGGCCGAGCTTAGAACTCGTGCGGCAGAGGCTACGGACAGCTTCATAGGTTGTGTCTTAACCTCTTGCACCACCAGGGAAGCCCTCAGAAGGTTTTTTAGACTGCATTTTTGGGACACTTGCAAATCCAGGGAATCTCTTAGATAAGCCTTGGGAGACTTCTGTTCCTATTCTAATGTAAAGTTCCTTGATCATATTTTATCAATCTCTTTTTATTTCCCTCAGTCTTGTTATCTGACTGTTAATATAAGCTGTGGCTCTAAGTATTAAAGACTCATGAATCTTGCAGAGGTGCCGCTAGAATTGTGTCTTGCCATCATCATTGGCACTCTCAGCCGTCTGTATATGAACACACCGAGTTTGACGTGAACAACCCCAGTCCAGCCCTGAAACTGCGTAGATGGTGCTAAACGAAACCCCTTAGCATTAGCGGAAATTGATCGTTGCTGCGCAGTATGGTCTTTCCATCTCTGGGAACTGAGACAGACCCAGCATTTGGGTGCTTGGCAGTTTGGTGTATGAGCCTCTTTTCCCCATCAGGCGTCAGATGTGTTTCCCCTCCCCCACCCCCATGTTCCAACAACTGCTGATATCTTCCTCCTGGATGAATAAAGCTGTAGTTTTCCATTTTCATGAGAGGCCATAAACAAGTGAGAAAGGAAGTGTTGGGGGGAGTTAAGCTGTTGTGAGGGGAGGGGCATGTATTTTCTACTCTTGATATTGTAGGGGTTCTTGACAAAACTCACAAGAACCTTCTCCTTAGAACAAATGTTTAATCTCCATTATTTGCTTACTTCACATAAAAGATACTTAAATTCCTTTTCATAATGGTCAAGCATTCTTTTCTGGTTAAAGATTCTAATTCTTTTCATTCTTAGAAACTTAAAGAATTGAGGCTGATTTATTATTAAAAACTCAAATGCTGCTCAAGTGGTGACTGAGAAACACATGCAAACTTGAGCTATCGTCTCTGGTAAGCAGAAGGATTTATTAGGAAACTAGTCACTTTATAAGCTAGATGGTGAAATAATTTTGTGGTTAGTAGTGTCTTTAGCTTAACATTGTCATCCTAGTTTTTCTTGGCCGGCAAGAGAGAGCCTGGAGCCAACAAGTGCTGGCCACAGCTCTTTGGGGTGATATTTAATAAGATGGGTGTTGTCTGTTTTAGAAATTGAGTGACTGTCCTTTAGGCTCTTGTGTGTTGGACTGCTTTACAGTGCTGCAGTAGAGAAAGAGAACTGGAAGGCTTTTTTAAAAAAAAAATTTTTTACCATAAGGTTCCTGGCATGATCTTTTTATGGAGGATAGACATTTGCGTGCTCTGGGTGGGCTGCATTGTCAAGTGGGACAGATGATGTCAAGTGGGACACCTTCCCCACAATGAATAGTTGTGAGCTGTGTGGGTCTCTACAAGTGAACCACAGGTTCTGTTTTGGAGACATTGTGTACATTCAGCCCCAACTCAGGAATGAATTGTGCTCCAAAGTCTAACTTAGTTATTTGGAACTCAGATGGCATTTTGGGAGGGTGGGCATAGATTCGTTATTGTAAGTGGTGGGAGAGTTCCCAGCCTATACTGAAGAGATCTATTTAATTTACAGAATAACTTTTGAAACTTGTTAATGGTGATAGCAGAATGCTGGGTGTTTGGAAGTAAAACATAAGGGACCATATGCTCTGTCCCCAAGTACTGCTAGGCAGCCTGCCTTGTGGCACCCAGTGGCCTCGTGCCACAGCAGCCCGCCAAGTTCTTCCTCCTTGTTCTCTCTTAATTTGAAGCTTGTACTCTCCGGGTTAAGCTGATCTCCTTTAAATAGCGGTAGCAAAGCAAATGGTTCAAATTCGTTTCCACTGCTGTGTGCCTGGTTGATGACAATTGAAGACTATCACTGTTGTTTAGTGCTAGGGCGACTGTGGACTTTATTGATATTATCTTACTTCGCTAACATCCCTTAACTCCTTTAGAGGTATAATATTAATATATTTTAAAAGGAGGTTCCTTACTGATAAACAGATTTTCTTTGTGAAATTTTGGCATTCAGCTAGCCTAACAGGATTTCAAGGGGAAAGTGGAAGCAAAGGCACTGGGGTAGATAAGGCAGAGCCATGTAAGGAGTAGCCCCTGGCACCTGGGGTCGGGGGAGAAGCCTGACCGGGTTTTCCTGTCATCTCCTAATCAGTGAATCTGTCAAGGCTCCCCTCCCCCTGCAAACTATTCATGATCCTTTTTTTCCCTCCTCTTTCCATTTGGAAACCATAGCTTGAAGGATCTTGGGTTTTATCAAAGTGACTTGGTTCCTCTGACCTTTGAGAAGTGGATCAGGACAAACTAGTGGTTATAAATTGGGACAGCAGCTTGTACTGGTCGAGCCAGGTGCTCATGGCCATTTTATTTCTATTTCCTTATAGACTTTTACCGAAAAGCCCCTTTTTCCCCCTCAGGCACTGGGAAATAATCAGCCTCTCTCTCTCTCTCTCTCTCTCTCTCTCTCTCTCTCTTTGTTATTGCTTCTTTGAAGAGTTTAGACTATCTGGTTTTCAAGAACTGTTCTCATTCAAACGTTTTATGACTAGAGACTTGATTTTCCTGGTTTATAAAGTCTTCACAAAGTGTTAATGGCAGGCTTAATGTTTCAATTTACTTTTAAAATGTGCAGTAGTTAAAAAAAACATACACATACATTATGAAGTCCCTCTAGCTTGCAAGTGTATAATTCATTTTTTAAAAAGGATTATTCCTTTATTGTGATATTGTGAGATTTTTATTTATTTTGTGTAGAACTGAGATGTGGGCCAGAGGTGGGGGCGGGGGGTGGTGAGAGAATTCACCAGGCACAGAGTAGGGAATAGACACAAGCAGTTTCACTGAAACACACTGCTGAGGGGAGCAGTGGGCGAAACAGGAGAGGTCTGCTGCGCCATGTGGGTTAACTCCCTGGCCGGGTAATCAAACTGAGGCCATTGTGATAGGCCTTCACGGTGCTAGTGCTGGGCCACCAGTGAGGCCCTCAAGTATATAATTCCTGATGCTGAATTGTGTGTTGAGGCTGAGCTCGGTGGGAGCAGAGAGGACAGGGCATTGAGAGTCCATGTCTGTGGGCCACTGAGGATGAGGCCCTGCCTAGGGGTGTGCCTGAGAGCACTGGGCTGACTCAGCTCAGGAGTGATTGGGGCAGAGCAGTATAAGGTGAGTAGGTGAGAAGGCCTAGGCTGTGGAAGGTTATACAATGTACTTGAGTAACATGTATAGTTTAGATGTGGAGTAATAAAGGTAAATGAAAGTGGAACTTGTGGGTATCATAGTGTTAATGATCTCTTTGTAATTATGTAATTATGTTTTGGGTTCAATGGTTAAACATTTAAAATGAAGTGTAAGTATGGATTCATGCTTTCCAGTGTGTGAAGCATACACCAGTACTGCTATATTCTGTGTTCCTTGAAGGCAGAGATGTTTCCAATTTTTTTGTGCCTTCTTTTCTCAGTACATTTCCTGGAACACAGTAGGTGCTTAATAAATGTTAGTTAAATAATTGAATTAGTTTTACCTGATATACTTGTGATAGATGATCAGCCTTCCCATTTTCCCAGAAGATGAAAGGATTAGGAGGAAATTGCTTGGTATAGAATGACTGTCATAAACATTTGCTTATTATCTTATGGTAAGCTAACCTCATAATTTTCTTCATAAATGTTAGGGGGGTGTGTGTGTGTGCCCGCACACATATGGATACATCCAATTAATGAAACATGTTTTATTTGTAAAGCAATTTTGGACTTGTGGTTATTTAACCTATTTTGTCAAAAAAGCATTTGTGTGATGTTACATTTCATATATCCTTACCTGACTTCTTGACTAAATTTGCACATACTGGCATGGGGTCCTTACTACTCTTGTTTCGTAGTCTGATTAGCAACTTTTTCTTCAGAAAGAGTCAATAAAGTAACATCCTTAAGGGGAAAGCATGCTTTCATCTTGAGAATTTTGTCACAACAAATAAAGGGAGAAACATAATTTGTATCAAAGTAAGGATTTAAAGTTAAGGTAGCCATTGGAAAAGCTGAGTTTCCCTTTACTGTCTTTCTCTTTTGGAATTTCTTGTCCTTTAAGGCTGACTGTAGTGGGTCTCCCTGGTGGTGCAAGGGGTTAAGTCTCAGCACATGAAGCTATCCGCAACCACTGCAGCATGAGTTCGATCCCTGGCCGCCAGGAAGCTATACACATGGCGCAGCAGACCTCTCCTGTCTTGCCCGCTGCTCCCTTCCTCCGTGTCTTTCAGTAAATCCACCTATTCTGTTCCCCACTCTGTCTCTGGTGAATCCGCTCACCCCCCACACCTCTGGTAACACCCCAATTCTGGTATACATAAATAAATAAAATAAATCTTTAAAAGAAAAATTAAAAGCTTCTTCCTACTTTCATTTGAGGCCTATAGAATTTCTATTTTAATTACTGTTGTGCAGTCCAGTTGATATAAGGACTTAAGATTTTCTTTTCAAATCATCATAGTTTGGAAAGAAAATGGATTAGGAATGGTTAGGGCTACAGATTTAGTAGATAAGGCTGGTGAAAACTTTCACTCCCCAAATACTTAACCCAGATGTTTCCTCCTAAAAGTGGACCATGTGTCTTTGTCTCTATAGAGGTAGAGGTATTTTCATTTTATTGGCAAAATAGGATGCATGGTGTTTACTTTCTAAAGACCTGAGACCTTTGGAAGCTAACGGTGGTAAAGTATTTATGGTAGTTACTTCTTCCCCAGTGAGCTGCATTCTTACAGCTTCTTGTACTCTGTTGTAGATACTGATATTCTGTTTTTCCTCCTCTGAGGAGAGATGTGTTACTAAGGAAATTAAAATTTTACCAAAAAGGATCAGACAGTCAAGATGATTTGTCATAAGGTGCAATAAGATTTTGAGATCTACTGTTTCTTTGGGATGTCTGAAAATTCTGGAAACATAGGAAGATTTTTATTCTAATCTATGTTTTATTTTTAAGTAGCATGCTCAGCATGTCTGTTTACCTTCAAAACTGGGCACCTAAGGCAAAACACCTTAATTTTAAAGTCAAAGATTCAGTTATTAATCAGAAAAGATACAGTCAGTAATTATTTCCCCAAAGTTTTATGCTGTTTTCAGACACTGTACTTGTAAAGAGAAGGTTATTTGGTGCTACTGCTAAGAGCTAGTTCTTTGCCCTGCTTGTTGTATAGTTTTTTCTTTCCCCTGTGTAGTTCTGCACCCCAACATTTGTCACAGCAGCTCATTAGTGTTTGTGTGACTATTTATGTTTGGTGTGTCTCCTCAGTAGACTAAACTGGGCGAGGACAGGGCTAGGCTGGCTTGCTCACCACTATGTCTGCTGCATCTAGCATGATGCCAGCCACGGTCAAAGCTCAATAAATAGTCACTGGGTAGATGAATGATGAATGAGTTGGATTAAAGATCTCAGCAGCATTCACAGTTGAGTTTGTGTGTTGTATGTATAATTCTGAGAGTGCTGGTGGCTAATTCAGTAAGTACTCCATGGATTGTGTGTATTTTATTGGGTAGTCGTGGACAAGATCCCAGTGAAAGAAGTATTCCCTGTAGACTAGTAGGCTTTAGATTATAATAGGACTCTAGAAACCATTTTAGTTCTCACATTTTATCGATGAAGAAACCAACAACCATGGGACCAAAATGATGTCGTGGGTAGGTGACTGTCAGGATAAAGTTGTGTCTGACATCCAAGCCAGAGTTTTTCCTACTCTGCCTCATGTTCCTTTGCATGCTGCCAGCAGTTTATGTTTATTTAATCACTGCTTGCCTAGGTAGAGGATATTCAAAAAGGAAGAATGAAATTCTTCAGTTGAAGGTGATTACTTTGATTTTTGACATTGCTAGTTTTATCAGTGACTGTCCTCATGAGGGTCATAAAAATATTTGCCTTAAAAGCAGAAAGACCTGGGAATACAGTAATTTCACTTCCTGATATAAGAATATTGCCAAAGAAGTATTAAAATTTTATTCTAAGAGATACTCCACCTGACTAAATAGTGGAAACAGATTTAGCAAGCTTGAACAGTCATACATGGTGTGCTTTTTTTTTTTTTTTACCAGTTGTTGATAAGAAAAGTAGGTCATCTGTTCAGAAAACATGTTTAAAAACACAGTCATCATTAACTTTTTTTTTTTTTAATAGAGGCATGTTATTTATTTATTTATTTGTTTGTTTGTTTGTTTTGTTTACACATGCACTGGGTACAGTCAGAAGCGCGGGAGGGTGAGAGAATTCACCAGAGCCAGAGCGGGGAGCAGAACAGGCAGGAGGACCGAAGTACACTGCTGAGGGGAGCAGCGGGCGGCAGGAGAGGTCTGCGCGCCATGTGGGACCCTCCTCTGGTAGCCGGGGAGCAGCTGGGGATCGAACCGGCACTGCAGAGGCTGCGGGCAGCTTCGCAACACAGTGCTCAACCGCTGCGCCACCGGGGAGGCCCACAGTCATCATTAACTTTTAAGTGAGATTGTTGGGTCAGTAATGTCTGTAAAAGTTCTGCAGTTGTATGAAAACTCTTGGGATTAATTTGGCAGCGTTCAGCTTCTGAACCTGGTCTCCTGTGGTGGCACTCCAGGGAGATGACTCCAGCCTCTGACGACTTTACGTGGTTCCACAGTGTTCTGTGGTGCCTGCCTCTGTCTTCACGATTGAGGTTTCTTCAGCAATGTCTTTTCATATCTCCAGGGATGGGTAGATGTGGTTGTGTTTATGAAGATGCTGGTGTGATAAGCAGTAAATTGGCAGCCACAAGAGATTGTAAACGTGTCATCCTTGTATATTATCTCGGGAAGATTTTGTTCTTATTTTGGTAGTGTAATAAAATTATGTATTTCTGTCTTGAAGAGCTAGAGATCACCCCTTAAATCTTATAATCTCATGTTTTAGTAACTGCAAAACTTACTGCCCACCTTATTATAATTAAAATGAGTTATGGGTCATCTTAGGCATCTTTTAGTTATGAAGGGTCTCTTTAATACAAGTGTGAGAGTTAATTTGAATATTTTAATCTTTTGTACTTGGGATCTTTGTATGTTGCTGTTTTGCTATTTATATCATGTTTATTTTGTTTCTTTAAAAATATTCAGCTTTATGGAGATATAATTGACACAAAATTGTAAAATATTTAAAGTGTACATTGTGATGGTTTGATTTATGGAGAGGGCATTTCATTTCCTGTCAGGCTCCTTCTTAGCAATCGTTTTCATAGCCTCGCAGTCTACTCTCAGCCGTCAGTGAATGCTCCTGCTGGTGTCCCCAGGCGGTCCCCACTTCTCTTTGTAACAAGTTGCTATACGGGGTACAAAATTGCCCAATGTATAAGTGGGAGTTGTCTTCTTAGAAAGCTTTAAAAAGCATAAATCTATTCATTATGCCTCACCTCTGAGAAATTGTCCTTGATATGTTTTTCCAGTGTTTTATTTCTGTCCTTTCATGCTGTTCTCTCCTTGTGCAGTTTAGCACATTGTTCTCTGGCTTAAACCTAAGGGTTTTCAGGGACCTCCCTGGTGGTGCAAGGGGTTAAACACCACACTATGAAGCAATCCGCAGCCTCTGCAGTACGAGTTCCATCCCTGGCCAGCCAGGGAGCAACCCACATGGCGCAGTAGACCTCTCCTGTCTCGCCTGCTGCTCCCCTCAGCAGTGTATTTCAGTCAGTCTGCCTGTTCTGCTTCCCACTCTGTGTCTGGTGAGTCCTCTCACCCCCCGCACCTCTGGCCTGTACCCCAGCTCTTGTATGCATAAATAAATCTTTTTTTTTTTTTTTTTAAAGAGTATCCCATGTATGAATCTGTCCATTAAGGACTTGGATGCTGTGAACATGATTTGTTAGGTGAACTCTTTCAGTGTCACTGGTAGGTTTTATTTTTAAAAATTCAAAACTTAGCATCTCAGTCAGAACTGATGAATGTGGAATTTTTGATTTGATTAGATTTACCCCCTCACCCCCCATTTACTTTGGGTATCTGATCTTGTGAACATGTATTCTAGGTAGGCTTATACATTACATACATTTCCAGCTTCTTAAAATAAGCTTTTAACAGTTGGCGTTGCTATTTAAACAGATGATTTGAGGACATTTGTTTCCTCATCTGCCATCTTCCTTACCATTTTCTATTAAATAATGCATAAAATCCTTCCACATTAAAAAATGCCTGCAACAAAGGCAGCAACTTAGAGGCAACTTAGAGGGAACATGTTCTTTCCCTGTTGGGACATTCTGGAGTCTTCCTGTGGTGGCTGCTGACTGAGAGACTGTTCTTAGTTACTGAGCACTCTGAGTGACTGACGCTCTGGAACAGACTCAGCAAATGTGCCGAGCAGGATTTTGCTACTAGTAGGGGTTTTCCTGTATGTGTTCCAGCAGGATGTGTTTCCTTTCGTATGAACCATATGCTGGAATCTTTAAACAGATAACTTCTCAACAAACAGGAAAATGTCAAAATTGTGGTCATTTTTAATGAGATTGATGGAAGTAGACAGAATAGAGAAAATGTAGTAACATTTACTCAGGTGTTTTGAGTGTATTTTATTTGGTGCCATTGCTGTGTAAACACACTGTCTTGTCTACATTTTTTCCTCCTAAGACCCCAGCATATATCTTGCATGCCCTAATGAAATAAATTTTCTATATAGCAGTTCCATAAGAAACAAACTACATGCTCTCCTAGAGGTCAAGGATTGTTGATTGACTGTGAGATGGAGCTTCTGTTCTGAGAGCAGCCTTTTCTTTCTTTTCTTTTTTTTTTTTGTTTGTTCTTTTTTTTTTAATTAATTTATTTATACAAGCACTGGGTACAGTCAGAAGCGCGGGAGGGTGAGAGAATTCACCAGAGCCAGAGTGGGGAACAGAACAGGCAGACTGATGAAATATACTGCTGAGGGGAGCAGCGGGCACGGCAGGAGAGGTCTGTCCGTGCCATGTGGGACCTTCACCGGGGGCCGGGGATCGAACTGGCGCTGCAGAGGCTGCGGGCAGCTTCGCAACCCAGCGCTCAACCTCTGTGCCACCAGGGGAGGCCCAACTTTTAGATTTTCTTTATTTGAATATTTGAAGTTAACAACTGGAGCATATTATCTATAAATTAGAAATTTATTATGGTTCTGGAAAGTTAAGATTGAAACTTTCATCTTTTTTGGGGGGACCTTCAATATCACCTGGAAACTTGGGCAAGGGCTATGGCTGTCCATGTTTATAAAATTAAAAAAGTAAAATAAAACCCCAGAGAGAGGGTTTCATGGTTGCACCTGTGTCGGTTTTTCTTATTCTAAAAACCATCCTGCAGTAGTTGCCGTCTGGTGGACATCTTCTGAGGCTTAGGTAAGGTTTGTAATTCCCACAATTTGTGGAAATTAAAGAGCATGTTGCATTTTTTCCCATCTAAAGTCAGTTTATTTTGAAATTTATAAACAATTCTTTAATTTGCCTAGTGAATGACTTATTCTACATTATCTCGCTTTTTTACTACAGAGGTGATTCTATAGTTGCAAATAAAAGGCCCTATGCAGTGTTAAGAATTTGTTCTTGAAAGACCTAATGAGCAGACAGCTTCTCCAGAGTTGAACTCTGACAGGACTTTTAAAGGTGTACCTAGTATTTTCATCAACTTCGGTCTGTTTATTAGTTTAGAATTTTTTCATTTGCTTTAAAAAATATTATTGAATTACATTTATTTATAAAATGCTTTAATTTGGGGGAATACTTTGGTTTATTTAATAAAAGAACAAAGTATGATGTGACATCTTAATTTGAAAATTTATAAATGAACATTTTTTTAAATTCATGAAAATAATCCTGTAGTAAGTACTGTGCTGAGGTGCAAGAACATAAACTTTTGTAAAAGGTCTTGATAGTAAGGGTTTTTGATGCTGGTTCTCTCATGTGAAAATTATGTTCTTGTCCCATAGTAAGTAGGGATTTGATTTGTTCCCCCCTCCCTTCTGAGTAGATAAAGAAACCTACCTATTAGTGGACTCTTATTAAATAATAATTGCTAACATTTATTGGAGAGATTTTATTCTAGGCACCTTGTAGGTTTTTAGAAACAGAGTTATTGAGATATAATTCATATACCATACTATTCACCCATTTAAAGTATACAGTTTGGCGTGCAGACCTCTCCTGCTGCCCGCTGCTCCCCTCAGCAGTGTACTTCGGTCCTTCTGCCTGCTCTGCTCCCCGCTCTGGCTCTGGTGAATTCTCTCACCCTCCCGCGCTTCTGACTGTACCCAATGCTTGTATAAATAAATAAATAAATAAATAAATAAATAAATCTTTAAAAAAAAAAAGTATACAGTTTGGTGGTTTTTAGTATATTCACATATACGTGCAACACCACAGTCAATTTTAGGACATTTTCATCACGTCCTAAGGAAGCCCTGTCTTCTTGTGCAGTAACCTCCTGTTCTTCTCTCTCCCCTCCCCCTCAGCAACAACTGATCTACTTTCCATGTCCATAGATTAACCTTTTCTGGATTTTCTTATGACTAGAATCATAATACTATTATGACTAGAATCATAGACTTGTGATTAGCTTCTTTAAGTATACTATTTTCAAGATTCATTCAAGTAGTACTGTACATTAGTACTTCATTCCTTTTTATTACCAAATAATATTCCACTGTATAGATGTATCACATTTAAAAATCTGTTCATCCAATGAATATCCATTGGATATATCTGCTTGGATATTGGATGATTGCCCTTGGATAACTTATATAGGTTGGTTCCACCCTTGAGTTATTGTGAATATGCTGCTGTGAACATTCACATACAAGTATTTGTTTGAATACCTATTTTCTATTCCTGGATGGAATGGAATTGCTGGGACGTATGGTAACTCTGTGTTTAATCCTTTCAGGATCTGCCAGGATGCTTTCCAAAGCAGCTGCATCATTTTATATTCCCACTAGCAGTGTGCAGGGGTCTGATATCTCAGCATCCTCATCAACACTTGTTATTCTCCAACCTTTTGATTTTTTCTAGCCATCCTTGTGGGTGTGAATTAGTATGTCACTATGGTTTTGATTGACATTTCCCTGAAGATCTATGATGTCCAGCTTCTTCTCATGTACTTATTGGACTTTTTTTTTAAGATTTATTTATTTATACAAGAACTGGGGTACAGTCAGAGGCACCGGAGGGTGAGAGAATTCACCAGAGACAGAGTGGGGAGCAAAACAGGCAGATGGACAAAAGATACTGCTGAAGGGAGCAGTGGGCGAGGCAGGAGAGGTCTGCTGCACCATGTGGGTTTCTCCCTGGCCGGCCGGGAATCAAATCTGGACTGCAGAGGCTGCAGACAGCTTCAAAGCACTGTGCTCAACCCGCTGCACCACCAGGGAGGCCCTGGATTACTGGTCTTTTTATTATTGAGGTGTAAGACTTTTTTATATATTCTAGATACAGAATATCAGATAAATGATTTGCAAAAATTTTCTTTCATCTGTGGGATGTCCTTTTCTCCTGATGGTGACCTTTGAAGCACAAAAGTTTCATTTTGATAAGATGTCTAATTTATTTACTTTTATCACTTGGGCTTTTGGTATCCTTTCTAAATTTGATGATGTACAGTTTATCTATTTTTGTTGCTCGTACTTTTGGTATCCTAAGAACCCTGTGCCATATCCGAGGTCAAGAAGATTTATTCCAAGAATTTTATAGTTTTAGCTGTTACAGTTAAGTCTTGATCTATTTTGAGTTAATTTTTTGTATGTTGTGAGATCAAGGTTCAACTTCTTTTGCATGTGGACTATCTATCCAGTGGTCCCAGTAGAATTTGTTGAAAATTCTATTTTTTCCCCCATTGAATGGGTTAAGTGCCCCTTTTGAAAATTGCTTGACTAAAGATGTATGAGTTTATTTTTGGACTTTCAGTTCTATTCCATTCATCTATATATCTATCCTGGTCCAGGAGCCTCCATGTCTTGATCACCATTGATTTGTGCTGAGAGTTGAAATCAGGAAGCATGAATCTTCTTAACCAGTTCTTCTTTTTCAAGGTTATTCTGGCTAATTTTGTATCCCTTATAATTCCATATGAATTTTAGAATCAGTTTGTCAATTTTCATGAGAAATCAGCTGGGAGTCTGACAGGGGTTGCATTAATTCTATAGCTCAGTTTGGGGAGTATTGTCATATTACTAGTAAGTCTTCTGATTCATGACCACAAAGGTCTTTCATTTATTTATTTTATAGTTTTTACTGTAGAACTGTTTCATCTTCTTGACTAGTAATTGACTTTTTTATATTAAGTATTCTATGCTTTTTATACTACTATAAATAGAATTATTTTAGTTTCATATTACTTGCTATAAATATACATATATCATTCTTGCATAATGATCTCTTGCAACCTTGCTGAACTTGTTTATTACAGTTTTTTAGTGGATTCCTTGGTCTTTTCTATAGAAATGGAAGATCATTTCATCTGCAGTCAGAGATAGTTTTACTTCTTTCTTTCCAATATGAGTGTCTTTCATGTATTTTTCTTGCCTAATTCTTGCTAGAATCTGTAGTACATTGCTGAATAGAAATGGCAAGAACATAATCCTTGTCTAGCTTCTGATCTTAGGGAGAAAGCATCTTCACCACTGAATAGTGTGTTATTTGGAATTGTTTTTTCATAATCAGGTTGAAGAAATTCACTTCTCTTCCTAGTTTGTTGAATGTTCTCTATCATGAGAGTGTTGGATTTTGTCATGCCTTTTCTGTGTGAGATGATTATGTGATTTTTGTGTTTTTATTTAATATGTTGTATTGTTGATTTTCAGATATTGAACCAACCTTGTATTCCTAGGGTAAGTTCACTTGCTCATGGTGTATAATTCTTTTGATTATGTTGCTAATTTTGGTCTGTTAGTATTTTGTTAAGGATTTTTGCATCTTTTCATTAGTGATATAGGCCTCATTTTCTTGTGATGTCTTTTGATCTTGGTATCAGTAATACTTCATAAAGTTAGTTTGGAAATGTGTCTTCCTCTTTTAATATTTGGGAGAATATGAAGAATTGACATTCTTTTAATGTTTACTAGACTTTAGTGGTGAAGCCATCTGTTTTTAATTTTTATTATAGGTATCATTTTTCTCATTTTATACATGATGAAGCTGAGAGTCAGAAAGATTAGATAATTTGCTAAAACAAAGAGCTAGGGAGAGCTAGGATTTTTGTTTTTTTGTTTTTTTTATAAGATTTTATTTTATTTTTTAAAAGATTTATTTATTTTCAGAAAAAAAAATTTTTTTAAGATTTATTTATTTATTTATTTATACAAGCACTGGGTACAGTCAGAAGTGAGGGAGGGTGAGAGAATTCACCAGAGCCAGAGTGGGGAACAGAACAGGCAGACTGACGAAGTACACTGCTGAGGGGAGCAGCGAGTGGCAGCAAGAGGTCTGCGCGCCATGTGGTACCCTCGCCCGGCAGCTGGGGATTGAACTGGCTTTGCAGAGGCTGCGGGCAGCTTCGCAACCCAGCGCTCAACTGCTGCATCACCGGGGAGGCCCAAAGACTTATTTATTTTTATACAAGAACTGGGGTACAGGCCAGATGTGCAGGAGGGTGAGAGGATTCACCTGAGACAGAGTTGGGAACAGAACTGGCAGACTGATGAAATACACTGCTGAGGGGAGCAGTGGGCAAGACAGGAGAGGTCTGCTTCACCATGTGGGATTCTCGCAGGCTGGCCAGGATCGAACCTGTGCTGCAGAGGCTGCGGAGAGCTTCACAGTGCCATGCTCAACTGCCTGCGCCACCATGGAGGCCCCTTGGAGAGCTGGATTTGAACCCAGATAGATTACCTTATGTCAAGTACTAGGGTAACAGTAGCTGACTTTATTGTGTGATTTGTTATGTTTCTAACCATACAAGCTTCAGCATATTAACCTGCCATAATCGCATCACGAAGTGCTCATTTAATGATTACTTGAGCTTTATGTGTATTGTACCCATTTTCAGGCAGAGAATCCAACACTAAATGGAGAATCAGTGACTCGCCCTACTGAACCATGGCCCAGAAGTAAAGGGCCCGGCTGTGCTTCTCAATCACTTACTCACTCACTCATGAGGCAGCCTGACTCTCGAACCTGCCCTCTTAATTGCTTTTCCCTGTTGTGTACCTGGAGAACCTAAGACACTGTGTAGCCAAAGCAGAGGTCACACGTAGTCATCTAAGCCCAGATCAGGTTCCACTTTGGAGTTGAATGGTCTCACACTGCCTTTCCAGCTCCACTTGGACATCCCTGCTCAGCAAGCACAGTGCCGTAGAAGCACTGGCCTTTCTCACCGCTCTGCTCTGTAGTGGGCACCCTACTCCATGGGTGTAGCATCAGGGCCTATCATTCTGACCCCATGCAGTTAGGAGGAAAATAAGTTCTCACCAGGTGTAACATGGAAATGCTTAAAAAAAACACTAGTGTATAAATGAGCCAGTAATTTGTGTGATCATTGAAGACTCTCAAAGTTCTTTACAAGTTTATGTTAATATTCATATTGTTGGTGAGATTACATGTTATCTAGCCTATTTGAATGAAGAGGAAAATTTTTCTCATTTTCAAGTTAGAAGCTAGCCGCAAATGTCCACTCACAATTAAAAGTGAGGTGCAGAAAGCCAGCATGATCCCTGTGTGAGTGGAGGTGACTGGTCGAATGGTGGACCTCAGAGAGGGCAGTGAGGTCTGATCTCCTGCAGGGTGGGTGGGTGGCATCTAGGCCTGCAGTCAGTGCTCTGGGAGCCCTGGGAGCAAGGGGCCTGGAGGTTCCATTGTACAGAACCAGGTGGTCACTGTGGCACCTGCTTATACCTGTGCTCACCTGTGCTGGGTGTTGTCTTGTGTAGGGGCCCTTTGGTGTGGCTTCTGGGAAAGTGTTGGTAGTCTCCTGATTGTGCAACACTGGAGGAGGGGACCTGCGTGTCAACTGCTCCTAATTCAGCTTTCAGTCAGTTCTCTGCAGCCCCTCTCCCACGTCCTTGTCTTTGGAGAGTTTCTCTGCTCAGCGCTTGGGGTTTCACAGTAGGCCTGGCCATCCTTTGTGAACCGAACGGGTAAACGCTCACGCTTCAGACAGGACAGTCACACATACGCAGACACTGTGGCTATAAGTCTTCCAGACTTTGTTGTTACATTTGCTCTCTTGCAGGCTTCTTTCTAGGCCGTTTTCTTTTGTCCTTTGGTATTGATACCTGTTTTTATTCCTTTGCAGTCATTTAACTAGGGTTTCAAGGTAGAGTGGAGATACACGCTGGATTTCATATGTAAATTACCTCTTCATGTCCTTCTTGTAATTTTCTCATGGGGTTTTTCATGCTTTGAATTTGTAAAACTTTTTGTATATACAGGATATTAACTGTTTGGTATATGATACAGTCCTTTCTTCTTCTGTGTTAACTTACTTTTGAAACACTCACTAGTGGAGATTGTAGCTTTTGCTAACTCCCGCAGATGGTTGTGTGAGGAAAGGGGTCCTGAGACTACTGGCTGTACATTGGCTTGTATATGGATGTGCTTTCCTTTTGACTTTCCCCACTTTGTGGGAGCTGTCTTGCCTACTGTGCTTGGGAGGTATTCATACTGTTTAACAAATGCAGGACCCCGGCCAAGTGCAGGCATCTCTGTACCTAGTACTCTGCATGTATGGTCCTGACAGTCAGCTGGAAAGGTCTGGCAGCTGGGCTAGGAGCTCTGCCTGCCAAGGGTCTGTTGCCTCAGCCCAGCCACATGCCCCAGGGTTGCAGAGAGGCCACTTTAGCACATGTCTTGGAAGGGAAGACGGAGGTTCTGGCAAAAATAAATTCTTTCCCTTTGCATTTAGCAATAGGCTCAGGGCCATGCGGAAGTAAATCAGAGAATTGGCAGCAGTCCACCATATGTCCCATTGGCGTGAGTGGACAGGTGTTAGCTCTCTGCTGCACACAGGGTCAGAAGGACTGGAGTTCGTTCAGCTGAGTCATCAAGGTTTGACCAGATTTCCTTTCCACCTATGTTTTCTCCAGGTCCCTCCCTCCTAGTCAGTGTGAGCAGAGATGTCCTGCTTTAGCAGACAGGCAAATGACAGTGAGCACAGTCTAGGAAACCTCCGTCAGGTGGGGCCTGGTTAGCCAAAGCACGAAGCTTTCATTGCCTGTGGGTATCAGACAATCTAGTAGACTATTCTGAAATGACCTCTGAGGAAGCCCAGGTAGCATCAGTTCAGTGTCACCCCGCTACCCCCCGCCCCAGGTTCCCTGGTTTACTTGGAAAGTAACTGTGGAGAATGAGCAACTCTCTCATGACCTCCATCCTGGTTTTGTCCCCCTTCTAAGCTCTTCTTCCCACTGTCTAGCTGCTGTTGCCATGGTCGTCACGGCCTCTCTGTGCCTCACTTTTAGCTTCTCCCCTTGGGTTTTCTGCGACATGTTGTTAGTTGGGCTTGTGGATACGCTTGTGAGCAGGCACAGCGCTCAGGCAGAGTGCTGATGTCTGGGGAAAATGTCTAAAAACAGAGAAATTACCTTGGCAGACAGGAAAAAGCCACTGTTTCATAACTTGCATGGGGATTTTCTTTAGTTTCACATCTCCCATATAACTTCACCTTGGAATTTTCTTATCTGTACGCGTAGTGGGAAGGGTTGAAGTGAATCATCTTTCAGTTCCCACCCTACCTTTAGGGGCTAATTTTTGCCTTGATCTTATTCCTGAAATTAAAACTGATGAACTGTTTCTGAATCTTGAATTAGGAATTTCTCATTTCCCTGTAATTCTTTCCCTGACGCATTTTGTAGTTTTCTCTGGGTATGCACTGCTAAAGGAAATTGGGATTTGTTATTTGGCTACTTTTTAGGAGAGCAGACAAAATGCCATTGCATTCTGTTTTTTCCTACTTTGAGCTTTTCATTTGTAAAAGTAAAGCTTGCAGGTAGGTGTATAAATTTTAATGTAATCTTTGCTCTTCTACAGACACGATGAGGCGAGTGGTACGACAGAGCAAGTTTCGGCATGTCTTTGGACAAGCGGTGAAAAATGACCAGTGTTATGATGACATCCGGGTTTCGCGTGTGACCTGGGATAGTTCCTTTTGCGCTGTCAATCCCAGATTTGTTGCCATAATCATAGAAGCGAGTGGGGGAGGAGCGTTCCTTGTGCTCCCTTTGCACAAGGTAAGTAATCTGACTTTCCATCCTGTTGGACATCTGTTGTCTCTGTTTGCTCCTTCATAGATTGAGTTTGGCGACTGATAGCTCGCTGAGAACTCGGTGACGCCCAGACCGTCAGACTCTGATGTAACTGAGGTTAAGTCCCACACACCTTACTAACCACATCAGTTTTTCTGTAACAGCGATCATTAAACAGAATGGTGAGCTCTGTTCTGGGCATGTCCTCTGTGGATGAAAAAGACTCTTAGAATGATGCTGTGAGCATGAGCAAGCACACATGATTTGGCTAGTAATCTTCCAGTTTTCACAAAGTTTTCCCAAAATGTGCAATTTTAAAAAGTTATGTTTTTAAATGGGCAGAAATATGTAATATAATCTCTCTGTTGGTGAAGTCATGAGAACTGAGACTTTTTGGTTTTTTGAATGGTAAATAGGGCAAGAGCTCAAGAAAATGTTCCAAAACAATGCACGCTTCTAGCCCGGACAATAGTAAGTTCCAGCGTGGGACCTAAGGAGTGTCAGCAAGTGGTCGAAATTAAGGAGCTTACTGAAAGTGGTTCCATGTGACCGTCAACTTCATAGACTTCCCAATCCTCGAGGCCTCCTCCCAATGTTATCCTTCTAGACCGCCCTCTCCAAATGGGGGAGAAGATGGGAAATCTGTGGTTTTCTGACTGTTCTTGAATGTTGTAGATGAAAACTATAGTTGCTTCAAAAGGAAATCCCAGAATTGCGGATAATGGGGGTGAGGGGCTGTGAAGAGATCTGAAAAGAGTCACTTTCTCATTAGTTTTTAGGAGGAAAATGAGTTGAGTGAGTCCTGAGTGCTAATTAGTGATAAGGGCTCAGCGCTGGTGAGGATGCAGATGTTGGGTCATGTTCTAGCCGTTTCCAATCTGCTGAGAACGGTGGGGCCCCTGCAGCCGAGCCATGCATATTAGGGTGCGTCTTGTCATAATGGGACCATGTGATTCTGAAAGGGATTACAATAAAGTGAATTTCTGTCAGAGTATTGTTTCCCATTATATTTTGGTGTGTCTTCCTTAGGAAAGCTCTCACTGGGAAAACTTCCAATTCTCTTGTACTTTTCTTTCTTCTCAGATGCTCACGACTAACTTGTTTTAATTTAGCATCTGATTTTTACTCTAGTGGCCTGATTCACGTGATATTACACAATAGAACCATCTCGTTGTAGAAATGGGAGGTGGAGGCCTTCAAGGAACACATTTGTTAAGTGTTTTCAAATGTGCCATCTTACTGATAAAGTTGTTGATCATTTTTAAATTGAAATTTAATTTTCTACTTGGATACTTTTATGTCTGTGGAGAAAAATGCTCTTAGAATAATACATTACACTATAATAGCTGTGTTTACCTGATTTTGGAGTGGGAGCTTGAATTTAATGCCTGTTGTATTTGTTTCCTACAACTCTGTAGTTTGTTATCAAGAGCAAAGAGCATATGGAAAACTGACTTTTTAGTGGTGGGTTTTTATGACTGACAAGGCGCCTCAGCTTGTCAGCCAAGACCAGGCACTGGAGCACTGTGATCTGTTTTGGAGTTGTCTTTATTCCCCCTTTTTATAGACTGAGGGATAAATTTAAGACCTTTTTTTCTTCAAAGACATGGAACAAGTCAATTAAGAAGCCCAAAATAAACATTTGAATGGCTAATCTCTGAGTTCAGACAGTTCTCTTCAAGTTCCACTTCCACAAAAGGCTGTGGGAGTCCATCTTTGCTGTTACAAACCCTGGGAAACTTTTGAGTTTCATTTATACCATTTAAGGGAGACCCCAAGCTAACTGGATCTTATGATTTGGTTTTCACTCACACTAAGTGGCCTGCAGACAATAGATTTTAGCATTCTGTTCTTTAACCAGCTGTGCAGGAACTCGGGTAGAGTAAGTTGCTTTAAATGTAATCATGTTTGGATAAAGTACTGGTGTTTGAGTTGCCCCACGGGCTGTCTTTCCTGGGCTGCATACTGTCTGTGTGACTTTGCTCCTTAAATACTAATTTGTTTTGGAGGTGACCTTGGCGTATAAACTAGGTTACACCCATTGGAAAAAAGGTCAAAATGTGGGGCGGTTGGCTTTTTTAATCGACAGGTTGACATATACTGTGTGGGGTTGTAAAATGTGTGTATGTAGTCCTGAGGGTCAGTGTAGCATAGAGGAAAGAACTTGGGTCTAGGAGTTGGGGAGCCTGCGATGTTCAGTTCTGGTTGAGTCACTGATCAGTAGTGGGACATTTATGTGTCACTCTCTCCCCTTGCTCTAGAGGTGGAATATTAAAGTGAGTTTCTGCCTTGGAAATATTGGATATCTCAGAAATATCTTTCATCTTCTATGATTCTTAATTATAAAATGACTTCTAGTGCAGCTGGTTTGGTACCCAAAATTCAGCAAAGGAAATACTGTCATTCTAGTTTTTCCTTCCTTAGTGCCAGTACATAACTTTGGAAAGTTTTTACTCATGGCTGCTTTTCCACCAAGGTCAAGGCTGAGCCCTGCCCAGGAAGGGAATGAGGGGGTCTTGTGGCCCATCTAGGCAGTTCTGTGCCTGCGAAGCTCTTGGGAGGACCTGGTGTGGTGGGAGGGCCTGAAGCCCGTAACCTCTGGAGTGACAGGTGACACTCCTGTTTCTTTTCTTCCTGGGACCCTGTCTCTTGACTAGTTACTACCTAGGCTGGGCATCGGTAACTTCTAGAAAATAGAACCACGTTCTCCATTGTCAAGAAGCCTGTGTTTGCGTCTGCCTCATGGTTGTGGTATTACCAAGACTATTTGATAAGGATTATAAGTTTTACATTTTTACAGGTGATATTGTACATACAAGTCTTCATTGTTCTCCTACTGTTGGCATGTGGTCAGGTGGCTCGCTCCTCTGGAGGTGCTGGGTCTGCCGGGTGGGTCTCTGCCTCCAAGAGCGCTTGCTTCTAGTTTTTGTTGCGGTCATTTCCCAATCTACCCCAGAAGACTGCGGGACTGAGGTGTTTGTCTCCTCTTTAAGCGCTGCCTTGAAAGAGAAATGTGATAGGTGTTCTAAGTACATGGTGAACCCATTAATCCTAATACAAGACTGTGTCCTGGAAAAGAAATTTCTACAACTTCAGTGTCTTGGCAACTTTGAAATAGTTTTATAATAATATCCTGCTTTTGCTTAAATGCAAAAAAAAAAAAAAGCCTTATTCCCACATATGATATGATATAAAGTGATGCTTGAAATCAGATTGCAGGAGGCAACGCTCTAGGTGTGTGTTAGGCCCCAGCATGTGTTACAAGCGGTCTGGGATCACTTCAAACATGAACTGTAGGAGATTTGGCTGGTTTTTAAAGGACTACATCAGAGACTTCTGTAGTACTTCCCCCCTCCCGTTTTTCTTTCTGGCAGGTTTGTCTTGGTGATACTTGGGGGCTCTGTAGATATTAATAATGCCTTAAGATGTAAGGCTGCCATTTGCAAACATGGCCTACCATGAATTTCTTTTCAAAGCCAGCTAGTGTCCACAGTAAGTAGCTCTTATTAGTGCAGCCTCATGAGACTTGTGGTTAGTTTCTGGGTCAGTCACAGTCTGTGTCTTCCAGGACTTGGAATTGAAAGTGGAAAGAGAGTAGGGACAAGTACATTAAGCACACACACAGCAGGAGGTAAGTCAGGAAGGAATGTGTATATTTTAAGTGTATGGTTTATGAGGTTTTTGTTAGGAAGGCTTTATTAGAGAAAGTGGGATTTTAAGAAATCACTGCTAGAGGAATATGGGGAGTACTTCGCCCTGAGGTGGTGTGACTCAGGATCTTTTGTGCTGCTCCCACAAGCTGTGGCATGCTGTTCTGTCATGATTTTTCAAGGTGTGGCTTAGAACATTTTCTTACTCTTTGGTCTTTCAGAGGATGAATAATAGCAGTCTTGCTGAGCAGAAGTTGGCTTTGTGGTTTTGGCTCCAGGGATTCTTTTTTTTCCTTTCCCACAACTGCACTTGATTTCAGCCCCCTGTGCAGGCTACCACGTGGGCGTGAATAGGCCTCTTCTGTGCAGACTAG
Organism: Talpa europaea; assembly: GCF_964194135.1. Lineage (NCBI taxonomy): Eukaryota > Metazoa > Chordata > Mammalia > Eulipotyphla > Talpidae > Talpa > Talpa europaea. Next base: position 12,931,865 of record NC_140082.1, on the reverse strand, counting down.
CCACACTCGTGATGTGAGGCTGAGGCCTCCCCATTCTTGTTGTGAATGACGGTGGTGGCTCACACAAGCACCCACAGGGATTGTGGGTAGGTGCTTATATGCATGTGCACACACTCCAAAACGTCAGCTCACACTGAAACTATCAATCCTAATTTAAACAATAAGGGTGGGGGAGTTGGTTAGAGTATATGCTCTTGATCTCTTAACATTCTCTTGATGGAGGATGCACACTGGAGGGTCCTTTCTCTTCTGGTTGCTTTCTCCCTTGGCTGCCCTTCCTTTGGGGTATTGGAGTGATGGCTAATTTCATCCTGCCAGTAATTGCCTTGGAGAGCACATCTCTGCCCTGCGCCCTAATGGGATGGGTGTGGCCAGGTCTCTGTTAATCTTTGGGTCACTATCTGCTTCCCCCTCCTCCTCCTGGCTTCACTGGTATAGCTGTACAGTCCTTTTTCTACACAGTCGCATTTCTACCATTTGTTACAGGAACTGTGTTGGAACCATTTGGAGTTTTGCTTTATGTCTGTGAACCACCTTTTCAGTTTTGTCGTCTTTCTCAGCTTGGGTCCTGTGAGAGAATTCAGCCCTGTGGAAAATCATGGCACATAGCTCTCCCTTTTAGATGCATAGGAGAGAAATTAATTCTTTATGCACAGTTGCTGCCTTAGGGCTTGAGGATTTAATTCATTTATGAAATCAGAGTTGACAACAGCTGCTTCAGAGTGTTTTCAGTTGTATTTATTGAGAAAGAAATTCCTGATTTATTTGAGTCAGTATTTTAAATGTCTCTTCTTACCGTTCGATATCCAGTCTGTGTTCCCTTTGACTTGTTGAGACAGAGGAAATCATCCTGTGGGTTCCTCTGGCTGCCTGTCCATGTGTCTGTAGTCCACAAGCTGCAAATCACATTGTATTATGATGATTATCTTTAGCCACTTAACAGATAAGAGTGATGTGCTCTTAATCTCTTGACATTCTTCCCTTGGATGGAGGAACCAAACTGGATGGGTATTTGTGATTCTTGGGACAGGGTCTGTACCAAATCTGGTAAAATCTTGGTACCAAAATCTGACCTTGTGTGGTACGCAGTCTCCAAAGGGTCTCCTGTGAATCTCACTGTATTCATGATTCTCTGGGGCCCCTCCCACATTAAGGAAATTTGACCTGTGTAGAATCGATGAAATGTGACTTCTGAGACTGCCATGTTATGAGGGCACTCAGATGACTCTGCAGAGAGATCCGTAGGAACCCCCACTAACAGCTAGCACCACTTTACTAGCCTGTGAGTGAGCCAGTCCAAAAGTGGATCCTCACAGCCCCAGCTGACACCTGGGGTGAGGACAGTGCAGATAAGTTGCTCTTGAACTCTTGAAACTCAGAAACTGTGAGATAATAATGTTTATTGTTTTAAGCAGTATATATATATATATATATATATATATATATATATATACACTTACTGTTTCAGGGTGGCTTGTTAAGCTGCAGTTGATAACTAATCATGTAATACATGTATTCTTAGAATAAAGTAACTTACTAATTATTTTAGGTCACACAGTTCATAAATAATTCACGAAGAGCATTTAAAATGTCTTCTGGTGTTTTTAAATATTCTTTCTTTCTCTCCTTTAAAAAAATTATGTGGATATACAAATTCATATAGGTATAACGTCCTTAAATAAATCTTAAAATGAATAATTGAGGCATCCTCTACAGTAGCAAAAGAAAGTTAAATGAAATGGCAAGATACGGTTATTCTGTCTTTCCTGATACTGTCATATGGCCTAAAAATGTTATGAGGTCATAATCACCATCTTATGTGTATCTTTAAATTATGTTACTGGTTTTTTGGAAAAGCCTGCAATGTTAGCATCGATGGTGAGACTAAAGGTGGTTTTAGTTTCTTCTTTATAATTATCTGTACTTAAATTGTTTACAATCAACTTATTACATGTAAAAATTATATTAAAAAAGCATTATTAGTAATACTACCAAAGCATAATAAAGAGCTGATTAAGCTTTAGTGAAATCTAAAATTTAAAAAACCGTGTTCCTTTGTTCACATGCTCATTCCTTAGACCATTGGGTGCCTGCTCTGTGCCAGGACCTCTGTTGGGTTTTGCTCTTATAAAGCTCTGATAACAGTTGACCTTAATCTCTCCAGTGGGGCATGATGTGTGTGCCTGAAGTGCTCTGGCACCACTGCGTGAGAGAGAAGTTCCAGTGGAGGCTCTACAGTCATGCAAGACATCACAGAGAATGTTCCACTGCAGTTGAGGTTTCCCCTGTCTGTAGGAGCTAGTGGTAAGACAGAAGAGGGGCCTCCATTTCACCACACCAATGAGTCGAAAGCGGCGCTGTGTTCCTAAAAGTGGAAGCCTTGTTGCCCCTTCAGACTCGCGGGTCTCTGGGAGTTTAGATGACTTTCTGTTATTGGAGAGATGGGATATTGAATGGAGTCTCTGATGAACTGAAGAATAGCTGTTTGGTAGAAAATCACATTTCTTCGCTCTTCCCCACCCTGTTCACTTCCATTGTGTATCATGCAGAATTGGTGCTTTCCTTGGTTGTTAGGTGAAGAAGAACCAGTATGAGCAGCGTTCTATATTTTCAGATTATTGCTATAACTGGATCTTTTCTCTGGCTTATCTTCCAGAAAGTGACTTCATGTCATATTCGTAAAAATGAGATGCCAAAATGACATCAGAATCTGCTTGGAGAGTCCGCTTCTAAGTGAAATCTCCATTTTTTGTACACAATAAGGTTGCTGTCCTACATTTGCAGGAATAGAACCTCAGATGGGGTGATTGCCCAGAGCTGTGGGGTCTTTCATGGATTAGAACGTAGGTCTCTTAGTCTTTATTTGATTTGTGCATGTGTATTTTTGATTAACAACCCCCAACCCCCACTGAATGTGTAAGTTTTAGAACTGTGGTCTAATTGACAACACTTAATCCTTTGCATTCTTTCTCTGGATTAGAAGGCTTAATAATAAAAACACTCGCTTGTCAGGGTTTTGAGTCTGTCAGCTTGGAGAATTGTCTTCAGGCTTGCAAAGTACTTGCTCTATACCATGCCTTGTGAGGAGGCAGCGCCAATGGTGGCATCGCAGCAGTTCACATCATTGAGGGTTTCCTTTAAGTGCCAGGCGCCGTGCTGATAAGTGCCTTCTTTCATGGACTAGTTCAAAAGGAATGGCAGTCTCCCGATGGTGCTTTTCTCTGTGACCCTCAGTCACTGCCAGCACCTGCTGGATTTGCATTGGCTGCATCTCCCCCTTACTGTACACTGCTGACAGGCGATCTCCTCCCACAAGTAGCGGTGCTCCGTGCCGGACAAGCAGAGCCATGCCAGTGGCCCTTTGTACAGATGTGGACATTTGGCACATAGTGGCTTGGGTGTTATGGGCCGGGGATTTAATCCGTGCCAGTGTCCTATGCGTCCCTGCACGCTGCTCCCCACCTCCTCAAATAGATGCTGTCTGTCCATGCCTGGCACCTTAAACTGTCAATTGTATGGGCCATGAAAGACTGGGAGGCAGGGTGGGGGTGGGGGGGTGCAGAGGGAGGGCACCAGGTGCAGAACAATGACTTCCAAATTATGTCACGAGCTGCCAGCCACACGAGCACTGCACGGCCTCATTACCACATGAAGTGCCACAGAAGGGCCTTTTCATTTTCTCCCAGTGACTGTGTCTCCACAGTTTTGCTGGGGGATGGGAGGGGGACACCCTACTCACCCCCAATTAACAATGGAGCACAAAGTCCTGGCAGAAGGAACCTCACAATGTACCCCGGGGCTATTTTTGATTACAGTGCCTGTGACTCAGAGTGTGCCCTGGCAGATGATGGCTTCCACACGCCCTTCCCTCCCCCTTCCCTCCCCCTCCCCCTTGGAGATGAGCAGGCTCCCTGTCCTTTGTGCGTTTCCTCGGCCAGCTTCTGCTGCTGCTGCAGTTCACTGATATGTCCACAGCAGCCGGCCCGCAGGCCTGACAGGGCTCTGACAGTGGTTTTTACCATATATGGCCATCAGAGCTCTGGGGCTGTCAGCCGGCCAGGATCATTTCCTTCCTTTGCTTTGATTGGCTGCACAGCTCAGAGAATGGTGGGATCTGGGAATGTGTGGTGAAGGGAAGCCACTGAGTCAAGTGTAAAGAACGTTTAACTCTTTCCTGGTTTCCTGGAGCATGAGTCTCACTGAGCACACAGGTAGGTGCTTGCAGGCCCTCAGTGTATAAACGTTGACGGCCCACGTCTGGAAAGGTGGCAAAGACAAGGCTTCTGAATACAGATTGCTGGAGAATTTCGCCTTATAACCCTGTTCTGTGCATTTTCTGCTCCCGTCCATTGGACTGCCTGTGTGGTTAGGGGTGGGGCCTGAGCCGACCTGGGGGAGGGCTGAGCTGGGGGGGCAGCGAGAGCATGAGAGCACGTGTTGGCTTTCGCAGAGGAATGGTGACCTGGGTTTCTTTGCTGGCTGAGCTTAAGTCTTGGGTAAATGATACGCTACTGAATTGGACCTACCCCCTGGTCCTCTCGTTTGTTTACAACCTCCGCAAGATGTGAGATGCCGAGGTCTGAGATGCCGAGGTCCTGCAGTCCAAGGCGTTTACCTAAAGAAATGTTGTAGTAGTTTGCTTTTCGTCCCCATTTCAAGGAGGGTGGGTTTTTACTCTGAGTCTTGTGGTAAATCAGGTTAGCGGGGATTGGAGGGAGTGTCTCTGATTCATTCACAGAGGGCCCACCTGGGAGCAACCTCCAGTGTACGAGGGCTCAGCAACCGGTGACTCCTTTCTGATTTGATATCCAATGCTTTGCTTTAATATCCTATATTTGCACTCACAATTATTTATAGCTCTTTTGGTTTCCAGTTTTTGCTGTCAAGCTGAATTTTGTTTTGACTGGGTTCTACCTCATCTTAGGTCCCCAGTTTTTGTTTGTTCTGACACCAGAAGCATCACATGGACTTATTTGTCTGTATTGATGAGATTTTCACTTTGTAAATTTTTTGTTAAGTCAGAAAGTTCGGAAATATTGTGGTCTCTCTGGTTGCTATTACATTTACTTCAGTGAGAAAATGTTAACTCTCACTTTTTTATTTTCTGATAACAAAATATTCGTATTTTTGCAGTAACTTTCCTCAGGTTCTGACTGGACTTTAAAAATAGTCAATTTGACATGGAACCCAGATTTTAAAGAGGAACCTGTGATACCAGAATGATTAGCTTGGCTTTTTCCCTGGTGCCCCGAGAGTCTGTTGCGCTTCTGCGCTCGGGCAGGTGAGGTCTGTGCAGAATGATGCTGCCTCTCCCCGATGTGGCCTCTCCCCGGCAGCTTTCGTGCTCACTGGCTTTACAGAAGCAGGTGATCCAATCTGTCCTCCTTGTTCCACGGATCCTGTCTTACACCCAGCTTGGTGTTTCGGTTCCCTTAAAGTAAAACCACCTCAGAATGTTCTAGTCCTGGGCCTTGAACCTCAGTCTCGGTGACCACCCTGCCAACAAGGCGCACGCAGGGCTTCAGTCTCTGGCTGCTCAGGATCCGTGGTCGGGGCATCTGTGCCACGCTCACCACCAGCGGGCAGTCACGACAGCACCTCCCTGTGGAGCGGCAAAGATGTGTCGCCAAAATAGCACCGCTGCAGGGAAAAGACATTGAAAACAAAAAAAGGAAAACCCACTTCAGCCTTTTCGGATGTCTTTGAACTGTGCACAGTGTGAATGGAGCCCTTATGCCTGGGTTGAAAACTTTTCCTTTGCTTCCAAGCACATGTTTAACTTAGCCATTCTTGCTGAGAGGTCAAGAATTATCAATGCCGGTAAAAAAGATAATTTATGGACCATATAATGAACACATTGAACTTGGACAAAATGATTTTCATGAGCGTGCTTTCTCAAATGAAAATATGTCTGAATACGAAGTAGGGGTGAGCAGTTTGGAAAGGCTTCAACTATACCTTGTTCTTTGAGTCAGGATGCGGTGAGGGCTGTTTAGGCTCTTACCTCTGAGAGTGGGGTAACCAGCTGGGTAATAAGTACAGATTCTAATAGAGATTAGAAGATGGCTTTGTAATGCGATGGCTGCAGGTTAGAAGTTGAAAAAGCCGCGGGGAGCCGCTGTGCTGCACTGGATAGGGGAGACCATGCATTGAGCAGTAGAAACTTGCTGTCCTAGAAGAGTTTGGGCTCTCTGATTAAGTTCCAGAATATAAATTGGAAAGAAATTACATGTGGACTGTCTTGAGCATCCTAAAGGGGAACTGGGTTGCGAAGCTGCCCGTGGCCTCTGCAGCACCAGTTCGATCCCCGGCTGCTCCCTGGCCACCAGAGGAGGGACCCACATGGCACGCAGACCTCTCCTGCCGCCCGCTGCTCCCCTCAGCAGTGTACTTCAGTTCTTCTGCCTGTTCTGCTCCCCGCTCTGGCTCTGGTGAATTCTCTCACCCTCCCATGCTTCTGACTGTACCCAGTGCTTGTATAAATAAATAAATAACTTAAAAAAAAGGAACATTTGCTTTGAATGATAAATTGTTTCACTTTGTGGAAACAAGGTGCATATGAAGAAGCGCAAGAAGGGCTGGGACTTCACAGGCGAGTGAGCAGGTGACCAGGTTAGTCCTTAGCGAGGGCCAGTAGCACCTTCTCCTAATATTGAGGAAGCTGCATGAAGGGGCCACTCTTACATTAAGAAACAGTCATTCTGCATGATTTTGAATCTAACATGTAGGTCATACTGGCAGGATCTCAGTGTGAATTTTGTGGGTTTGGGAAGATGAAAATGTCTCCAGGTACACCTGCAACAACATTAGTTCCCTAAAAGTATATCTGAGTGGAACCCCTTTGTAGAAACATATCTGTGAGGAATGCTCTGTATCTATTTGTTTGTATATATTTAGAGTTTTTTTTTTTTAATTGCATAGTATTTACTGCCTCTGCATGTAGGGCAAATGCACCTCTTACGTACGGATTCCTTTTCAAAATGAGGTGCGAGAAATAAACAAAATACTGTTAGATGTGGAAGCAGTTGTGGTTTCCATTGAAACTGTTGAGAAATATCCTTACAACTAAACACGTCATTTCATAAGAGTTCACTGAATTTAATTGTTTAAGGAGGAGTGTTTTTATAGTTATTTGAAATTATGAACTTTCCTTTTTAGAGCAATTAGATAAAGTTATGTATTCACCGATGTTTTGATTCTCTCTCTCTCGCTTAACCTCCTGCCCACTGGAGGAAAGGGCTGCCTCCCTCTGTGGGTTTAGTGGCAGCTTCAGTCTTCAGGAGCTTAACTAAGCATTTTTGGCCGCTTTGAAATTTTTGAGGACTTTCCCCAAACCCAAAGCAAATGAGAGTGCTGATATCTAGGAGATTTTCTGCCTCCGAGAGGGTGGCTAACTGGATCACGTCAAAGCATCAACCTCAGTGCAGACCAACCCCGTGGAAATCGTGCCGTCACGTCTCTCGTGCCAGCTGCACATGCTCCCAGGGGCCGAGTTATCCCCCTGGCTCATGTTGCTTGGCCCCTGGCGAGCTACTGGATATTTTAGATAATGATGCCTGTGAGCCAGCGCCCTGACCTGTTTGTCTAAAGTCCCACACATATAGGAACTGAGCTCTAGGCCAGAACCTTTGGGCACCTTGCTGGTGGCCATTTTCGGCCCTTGTATTGACTTGCAGGTAATTCCCACCACTTGGAGTTTTTGCTAGAGAAGTACAGTAAAGCTCTTTCATGACATGTGACCGGGACTAGTAAGTAATCAATAAATTAAAAGTTTAGTCTAAATGGCTAATTGTTCTCAGCTAAGCTTCCAGTTCCATGCTAGAAAAGTCGAAACATTCCCCATGATGCAAGTGAGGTGGCACTTCCTTAATGAAACCATGGCCTGACTTGTTAAGAGATGAAATTATTCTGTATATAAGTCTTGAAAATTGATGAGTGTTCTCAAATCACTGTTTAGTCAACGAAGATCATAAAGACCAGCATTAAAAGCTGGTAACTCTTCCTCCCAGCCTCAGCATCATCTACCCTTGCTGCTTAGAGGTACAGGTACCCCTTGTGGCAGCAGGTCTTGGTGGCTCTTTCTGAGGGCCCCCTCACAGCTGAGAGGGTCAGCTATGGACTCCTTGGTTTATTCACTGGATGATAAATGAGTCTATGTCCTGGGTATGAATGAGAAATTCATTCTCATTAGATCCTACTGCAGAGTCTTTCAGAAATGATGTGTCCTTGTCTTAGTCACACAAGGTCATTGTTGAATGCTCGCCTTCAGTCTCAGTGGATTTGAACTCTCGGCCGTTTGTAATTGCTCACTTCCTACCTTTTAATAATATATAGTCTTTGGGTGAAATGTGTTTTTGTGCCTTTCTTCTGATTTGATTTTGTGGTGGGTAAGAAGACATCGGAGGTATGGGCCCTTGAAAGCAAGATTGCTGATCTTGACTGTGTGTTGTGAGCATCCTCTGTGTCAAATGATCAGTGTATATTTAAATTCTAATTTTCCCTCACATTTTCTTCTCCTTTTTGTTCCTTTGTCACTACTAGACATTTAGCTGGTCCCTTTCTGTTGAACTGTTATATGCTGCTGCTCTCCCTGTTTTGATTTGTTGTAAGGATTTGTGATGATGTCACAGCCAAAGGAAGCAGCTGTTTGCAAGATTTTTTTTTATTAACTCTGTGTGTCTCATGACCAACTGCCAATAATGTCAACATTACTTCTGTGGCATTCATGCAGACCCAGGGGCATAGTGGAGATTTTATTTCCCTATGAAAATCTAGTATGGATGGTCAGTGATATTTCAGATCTCTGCTTCTTGAATTTTTCTGTACCTCAGTTTATTTAGAAAATGAAGATAATAAAGTTGCTGTATCATAAAAGTAGTGAGAAGGCAGATAAAAAGATCTGCAGTTTCTAGTATGTAATGTAAGGGCTCTAAAAGTATGTGCTATTGTTATTTTTTTTGTCTTTGATACAGAGCAAGGGAAGGTGACAGTTGCCTTTAAATGACATTCATGTGCCCAAGGAAATGTTCTGATTGTAGTGCTTTCATGCCATACACTTTTGGGGGCCCCTTGAGTGGCAGAACTGCTGATTGCTATTGTTAGATATCTTATTTGACAGAAGAATACTGATGAATAACTATTAACTTTTAGCCAGGGTTGCTTAATTGTAACCTAAGGAGAAAACCATGCAGTAAGCCTCTCAGTATGTAATTCAGAACAACTAGTATTAATTCTTCCAGATTCCCCTCAGAATTGCCTTATGTCTGAGCAAAAGCTCTTCTTAGCCCAGATTGGGGAAGAAACAAAAAAACAAAACAAAAAACCACAATTCTTTGGTGTCCTGGGAAGTTCAGAGTTCAGTGACTGTGCTTTACCATAAGAAATGCCATATGAAGTTTGCTGGGGAGAGTAAAAAATAAAACAATTCGGATAGAAAAACCTTTCCCCTTGGAAGCAAAGACTTTTTAAATGTAAGGTTAGTAACACCATATTGATGTTTCTCAACTTTATTAAATTGAAAAAACAAATCAAACCTAGGACACTCATGTACTCACCCGCAAGATTAAACAGATGTTAATATTTTGCCGTGTTTGTTTCATAATCTGTCTTTTTCAAAAACACTAAGACATAACAGATGTAGCTAAAATACCATTCCCTCTTTCCTTCTCTCCTTCACCAGAGGTAATTGTTTTCTCGAAGTGAGTATAGATCATATTTTTGTCCTTACTACACCTGTATCTATAATACAAACTATTACTTTGGTGTGTGAAACTTTCATGTGATATTTATTCCTGTAACAAAGGACAGTTAGCTTCTGCTTTTTTCACTCACTATTCCCAACAGAACTGTGATTAATCTCCAGCTGGTGCAAAATGTGGGAGAGTTTCTCTTAACCAGACCACAGGCCCGCGGGCAGGCGGGCGGGCATCCTCACCTCTGCTTCCAGATTTCTCGGAAAAGAAGCTGTAGCAGGGTAGTCTGCCATGAATGCTTTTTCTGAGTTCCTCTTTTCCAAGCTCCACTTGTGTTCTGTTTCTTTGGACTTCTACTTTTTAACACCAGTTTTCTTAGTTATAAAATGTTACCTGTGTCATTTGCAGTTCCCCGGCTGCCAGAGAGATGGCTAGCTCTTCATGTATCTGCTGAGCTTTCAGTGCCCCCCGGACTCCCCTGCTCACACCTTTGCTAGTCGTCCACTTCGGTGGTTTGCGGGCCTGGTGAACTGTTTCTGTAAATGTTATAGAGTGATGTTAAATTTTTTTTTTGTAAGCTTAACTTTCTGCACGGTGACATTAATCTTTAAAAAAGTATATTTGTTCTACTACAGCTACCTATGTGTATATATTTATACATATGTATGTATTTCTTCTTTCTATTGGGTTGAATGAGGTTTTTTTTCCCTCTGTAATTTCTGCCTACCTCCTGCTCACTCCACATGCTTTCAGAAGTTAAACATTGTCTTTCCCTTTAGTGTTTTTACTCTTATTTTAATATACTCACATGACTTAATCTAAAGCCAGTTCTATCTTTCTACCTTTCTCTAGAGAAGGACCCTGAAACCTTTGAACACTGATTATCTCTCTTATCTTACGTATTAGTAATTTTGTTCTGCTTTGTTTTACATGTACTCCAGTTAGTCATAATTCCCTCTATTTTATATAGCCTGCTTAAATAACCTCATTTACAGTTCTTTTTTGGTTCCCTGTCGCTTTGGTATCACAGTTCTTCTAGTTCACTTTCTTTTTTTTTTTAAACTTCTTTTTCTTTTCTTTCTTTCTTTTTTTTTTTTTAAGATTTATTTATTTATTTATACAAGCACTGGGTACAGTCAGAAGCGCTGGAGGGTGAGAGAACCCACCAGAGCCAGACCGGGGAGCAGAGCAGGCAGAAGGACCGAAGTACACTGCTGAGGGGAGCAGCAGGTGGCAGGAGAGGTCTGCGCGCCATGTGGGACCCTCCTCTTGTGGCCGGGGAGCAGCCGGGGATCGAACCGGCGCTGCAGAGGCTGTGGGCAGCTTCGCAACCCAGCACTCAACCGCTGTGCCACTGGGGAGGCCCTAGTTCACTTTCTTTTCCTGAAATAAGTCCTTTATTTCTTTAAAGTCTATAAATTCTCTCTTTTTGTTTGAAGTATCTTTTGTTTGTTTTTGGCCATCACTTTTGAATAATAGTTTATCTGGGTATGGAATGCAAGGGTGGTGGTTTTTCCTAGCATTTATGAAATATTTCCTCTTAAGTCTTTGTTTCTGTAATTGCTTTTGAGAAGTCTGCCCACAGCCAGCCAAATTATTCTCTCTGTGGGTAATCTGTCTTTTCTCCCTGGTTGCTTTTGAGACTTTTCTTTTTTCTCTAGGTGTTCTAAATTACATCAGGATGTTAATAGATGTGGATTTACTTTTCCTTATACTGTGCCTCTTTAAATTTGAAGATTTATGACGTTAGTTGAACCTGGAAAATTTCCTAACCATTGTCCTCTCAGTTTTTTTTTTTTTTTTTTTAAAGATTTATTTATTTATTTATACAAGCATTGGGTACAGTCAGGAGCGCTGGAGGGTGAGAGAATTCACCAGAGCCAGAGCGGGGAGCAGAGCAAGCAGAAGGACCGAAGGACACTGCTGAGGGGAGCAGTGGGCGGCAGGAGAGGTCTGCGTGCCATGTGGGACCCTCCTCCTGTGGCCGGGGAGCAGCCGGGGATTGAACCGGCGCTGCAAAGGCTGCGGGCAGCTTCGCAACCCAGCGCTCAACCACTGCGCCACCAGGGAGGCCCTGTCCCCTCAGTTTTTTGTTCTCTTATAGTCTCTTTATTTTCTCCTTCTAAAACGTCTATTTAAATGCGTGTCAGGCCTCATCTTGGCCTCCCTGTTTCAGAAGGTTTAAATTATGAAATAGCACATGTTCAAAAGAGTATAGCTATAGTTTAGATAGTAATAATATAGTATAATATATACATTAATATATAACATTATAACAATATACTATATAATATTATAATATTATCATTATAAAATGGGTTCACCAACAGCAGCTGAGCCATCACAGATTACCAGGGTTACTAGCTCCAGGGTAGAGTACGCACCTGAATTTTATAAGGATGAAGTAAGAGAACTAGGTAAAGTCACCTAGCTTAGGTGCTTAGTAGCAGTTCCTTTTTAAAGGAAAGACATAATCAGGATATAGTAGAGTGGATTGTAGAAGTTGTTAATTTTTCACTAGCACTTATTGAACATAACCAGTGCTAGGCCTGTACCAGGTGTTTTACCTTGATTGACTCAATTAATTCTCACATAAGCTCTTAAAAAATGAACTCTAATGTTCTCATTGTACAGTTGAGGAGCTAAGGCTGAAAGATGGAGTAATTTGGCAGGGGCTTCCTAGCTATTGTAGAAAGCAGCACAAACTCAGCTCCAGACAGGCTGGTTCTCCTTGATTTGTGCTTCACCACCTATAAATAACCTGTGTTGCCCCTGTTTATAACACCTGGATCCTATATGATACTGTGTTTTATTGGCATTTTCTTTTTATTAATTCCTTTTCTAGTGATGCAAATTAGGAGATCCAAGCTGACTTTAATTAGTTTTGCAAGGGGAAAAAGGAGCACGTGAAAAAAACCTCAGGCCTCGGTTCTCCAGATAGGACCATCTTCATATCTCAGCTTAGATGTAACCTTTCTCAACAAAAGTGCTCGCAAAGACAACGAGCCCCAGAAACATGGTCGCATGCCCTTCTGTCTTCCCGCCACTCCTGTGCCTGTGCTGGCAGAGCGTGTCTCAGGCTGCAGTGTAACCGACAGTTGAAATAGATTCCTTGCTCAGCCAGCACAGGGCTACCCCGTTCACTTCTTATCTCCACTCAGCACAGTGTCTAGTTTGTAAATGTTCACAAATAATACATATTTGCTAGTTCTTAATCATGAAGTCAATTAATATATGCTAGAAGAATAATAAATGAGTTTTTTATTGAGTATTCACTACATTTTAAGTCCTATGATTAAATTGTTTATGCGCGTATACAAATAATTATAATACTAAGTTATGATTTGCCTAAAAATGTTCTTTTTAGTTTTCACATTATTCCCGGGAGAGAAGTGTCATTTTACAGATGATGAGTTGAAGCTCAGAGAGATTACCTGATTTTGTAAGGTCACATACTGTTCAAGCAATTTAAACCAATAACTCTCTGGCTCTGGGGCCTGTGATCGTGGCATGTTAGCACGCTCCTTCCCTGGAGATTCCCACAGTTGAGTCAAAGTGGAAATATCATAGAATTTATTGACCTTGAAAAATTGCCAGAAAACACCCCAGTGTGACAACTTGCAGCAGCAGCAACAGATGGACTTGGGGGTGTGGTATAGTGGGCCTTTCTGTAGGCCTGCTTTTAGAGCCTATAGAACCTGAGCATCAGCTGACCCTAACCTGTTTAAAAGAGGAAGTAGCCTTTGTGCACTTGGACAATAGCAGTTGTTTTGTTTGACTCACTTATTCTGATAAGCCAGATTGGCTTATTAGAGTCAAATGTTTAACAGGAGCAAATTGAAGGTTGCTTATCACCAGCAATAAAAACTGTATTAATGAGGGCCTCCCCTGGTGGCGCAGTGGTTGAGCGCTGGGCTGCGAAGCTGCCTGCAGCCTCTGCAGGGCCGGTTCTATCCCCGGCTGCTCCCCGGCCACCGGAGGAGGGTCCCACATGGCACGCAGACCTCTCCTGCGGCCCGCTGCTCCCCTCAGCAGTGTACTTCATCAGTCTGCCTGTTCTGTTCCCCGCTCTGGCTCTGGTGAATTCTCTCACCCTCCCGCGCTTCTGACTATACCCAGTGCATGTATAAATAAATAAATAAATCTTTTTTAAAAAAAAAAATAAAAAAAAAAAACTGTATTAATGAGATATGGAACTGAATAATGACTGACATCAAAGTGAGTGTTGACCACATGGTCTGACTGGCATTTTTGTTAATCGAGGGCAGTAGAGACCAACAGATTAAAATATAGAATATCCTTTAGCTTTTAAGTAATAGCTAAAACTTTTCTTTAACTTTGCTTGTTCACAGTGTCATTCATTTCCAGAAGTGTTATTTTACATAGTTAAGGATATTAGTGTATTGCAAATTATATTTTACATATTGAATAATACCAATTTTTTTTACATTGAGTTTTTTATTGAGATAACATTGACTTAGAATGCTGCGTTATAATACGAATTTTTTTATAGTAAAAACAACTGTAACATGCCATATGTAAAATATAATCATGGAATTTGGGGGGAAAAAACTTTTGTAGTCTCTTTTACTAAATCTATTAATACAGTGGTTCTGTAAATTTGGATCCTTTTAACTTGGTGGAGCTTAATAGTAGCTCTTTCCAGAAATGAAAGGTGACAGTTCTTAGAATTGACATCGACCAATATGAATGCCACCACATTGGACGCCTAAGAGTTTTGGTGGGAATACAGGAGAAACGGGCCTGAGAAAACACACAAACTCTGTGGCATTGATGTGCGTAATAGGTCTGTTCTCTCTTTCAGACTGGCCGTATCGACAAATCCTACCCGACAGTATGTGGCCACACAGGACCGGTGCTGGATATAGACTGGTGCCCACACAACGATCAGGTCATCGCCAGTGGCTCGGAGGACTGCACGGTCATGGTGAGCTCCCGGGGTTGGGGGGCGTTGGACCAGGCCAGTGAGGCTGCCTGATGCTTTCCAGAGTGTATGTGGACAGACTCGAAAAGCAGAAAATCATAGCAATTTCAATTGACCATTGAAATGTACAAGGATTTTATCAACATTAAAGTTTAACTATAGACAAGCCTTCTATAACCCCTTACATTGAGTGGTACTATATTATCTTTCTACTGTGTGTGTGTACATGCTATTTGACAGTTGAAATATGTGCTCTGTGGGAAGATTTTAGGGAAAGTAAAAGGACTTTTCCAATAATTCTGTGAATGCCCTGGGACCATATTCTCCCTACCCCACCCCCACAGACCACTACCACCAAAGAGAAAAACACTGCTCGCGTGAATAGTATATTAGTGAGGTAGGATGCCAAAGGTTATACAGATAAAATGGAATGTGTGACTGATACGGAGATAGTGACCAGTTTTTGTAAGTGCTTATCTCCAAGCTTGCATCAGAAGGTGTGTTCTGTCTAGTGGACCCTGGTTCAGACAGTCCCTTACATGCAGGTACATGAACAGCTTGAAGATTTTTAAAGTTAAGTTCTTTACATTCCTTTGTTTAGATTCCAAAAACAAGCTGTGTGTGAAACCAGGCTTTGGGTGACTTTCTGATATAAAAGCTGCTCGTCTTCTTAGCCTTAAAATGTAATCATTCATTTAGATCAGTTTTTAATCATAGCCTGAAATATGTTGAAATGGTTAGGCACAGCACAGACTGGGGTGCTGAAAAAGTGAAGTCGGTCCCTAATGCACTTGCCAGCAGTCTCACACAACAGGTGGGCAGCTTGGGGGATTACCCTGCTTTTTATTTCCCTTTTCATTTTTTTTGTGGAATGAACCAAACTGAAAAACATTGTTTGGAATGCTTGATTAATTAAAATTATTTTACATAAACAAATTAATTCCTGAAATATGTCATTTAAACATTTATCCATTTTTTCTCATGGACTTTTGGCTGAGGATAACTCCTGTAATCTCATCATTTTGGCAGCCAAAGCATATTAAAGAAATATGCTGCTGTTAAAAGGAATTGTTCCATTTAATGTGCCTTGCTAAATTGATCGTTTTAATGGTGGCAGACATATTTTTCTAAGGAAAAGGAACATTACTTAGTTAGATTGATGCCAACTCCATTTTTAACCTTTCTTGAAAATGCAGGTTTAATCTTTGTTTCCAGCATTAACATTTAAAAAAAATCTGTATTATAAAGCGCACTAAACAGTTACATGAAGATGTTAATTAAGAAGTTGAGTGATTTATTACAAAGTGACCTGTACCAACCTGGTCAAGAAATGGAACTTTCCTGGCCGCCGACATTCTCATGTGCCCTGTCTTGTCCTCTAGCTCCCTCTAAAGCTAACCAGTGTCCCCACGGCTTTAGTATATATACCATTGCCTTTCTTTGTGGTTTTCTGTGCATCTTTGGACACTCTAGCTGAGTTTTGTCAATTTCAAAGTAGATTTTATTGCAGTAACATTGGTTTTTAACACTATATAGTTTTAGGAGTATGGGTCCACATCTCTTCAGAGGCGGCTGTCACCGCACCGTGCCCACCACAGCACAGTAACCCACACTTGTTCCTCCTCTGTGCTCCCATGTGCCCTCCTGGAAACTTAAGCTCTGCCATCAGAGTCCACGGGTTTGTTTCGGGTTGACGGAGGCTATTCCTTTGTTAAGTTTTCTTCTTAACCCCTGGGCTCCTCTTCCATCCTGTCTTCCTGTCTTGTCCCTGGCAGTGTATCTGTTGGAGTCTGATCCTTCACCTGTATCTTTCAGCAATCTGGATTTTACTGATCACTCTGTGGTGCAGTCCAGCATGCTCCTCTCTTCTCTGAATTCCCTGTGAATGGGCAGCTGGATCCTGAAGGGCCACCAGATTCAGGTTCCTTTCCTCTGACAAGACTGAATGAAGCTGGCTTAGGTTCTTCTGTCCAAGGCATAGGATGTCAGGACAGCTGGTTTTTATTCTTTTGATTTGTGTAGCTGTTAATGTTCAATACCTAGACCCTGCAATTCTTTAGGGGTCACAAAATGGTGATATTGAATTCTATTGTTTTCAGTATTTAACTGGTAAAATTTTATAAGAGGATACTTTCTCTTATTTACCGGCGCTAGAGGCAAGCAGGAGAGGCAAGCAGGGTAACGCTCGACTCTTTCCTTTCTTTTATCCAGTTTTCAAGGCAGCGAGTTGATTCTCTGTCAGCCCCAGAAGGTGACCGATTAGGTGCCCCTCCCCCCTTTATTTCATTGTGAGTTTATGGATTTGAACATAGTCCATGGGTTTTGATCCAGTTCCCTTCTCAAAGTTCAGATCATTCTGCCTGTCAGTGAGAGCCTTTTAAGGTTCTGGAGCCATTTTGACATGGTCCTGTAGCTTCCTCGCCAGCTGGTGTGCTGTGGTGTCCCAGGTCATCTGCACAGCCTTGTCCTACACCTCAGACCAGTCCTTTCTCTCAGAAATGATATTTTTTTAAATAGAATTTCTGGATCTTAGTCTGGGTGCTGGGAATGTTCATTGCTCCTTTTGCTTGGATGTTCGTGAGGTTTCTTTCCCTAAACATAGCAATTTTGCGAGAATATTGTCATTTGGAGTTGGTAGTCCTAGGTTCATGGTATACTCTTCCAGTGTAATATGTTTTTAAGAATTTGCAATAAAAAGGGCTAGGATATACATATATATTTAAAGATATAATGCCTTCGTAATATTAAGGCTTTATCTTAATATTTCTAGTTCAAACTGAGGTCTAGAGTTTTAACCTATTTAATATTTTATCTGTCTCCTTCCACTGAGAATCCTGGTTCTCAAGGACTAAAGATATAAAAGATATAAACATATCCTGATTTATCTCATTTGCTTTAGTATAGTGTACTTTACAATAGTTTCAGAGTAAAAATACTGTTATCACTAATTATGACTACTTAAAGACCCATGTAAACCTATGTTATCTCTGTCCTCTATTTTAAAATGATGTGCGTCTCGCTCTTCAGGATCTCTCTTCAAGGTCACGTACCTACTTAACAGCCTCTCCTAGCCTGGTGTACAAGTGACCGCACTGAGTGCTCTGTCAGCCCTTTTGCTGGTCTGCAGTCACTTGAATCATCTGAAACTCCGTTTGCAGATTGCTTAGGAAAAGCTCATGGGAACAATATTCTGAAATTTCTTCTCTGTGACCCGAGCTTGTCAATTAGTACCAATAATAGCTTGTGTGTGACCCTTATTCTGAAGGTGAGGTTTTCTGGGGATAAAATCCTTGGCTCATGGTTTTATATTTGAGTATCTAAATATATTTTTCCATATTTTTTTCGGCATTAACTGTTGCTGACAAAATTCAGATGATTAAGTTTAATTTTCTTTCCAGTACAAATCAGATGCTGCTTTCGCTCGGATGTTCATGAGGTTTCTTTCCCTAAACAAAGTAGTTTTACCAGAATATTGTCATTTGGGGTTGGTAATCCTAGGTTCAATGTATGCTCTTTCAATATAGTTTTAAGCCCTGTTTTTATTTTTCCAGAAGGTTGCCTCAAATTAAAGTTTTAGTATTTCTTCTGTGTCCTTGCCTTGTTTTTTTTTTCTTTTTTCCTCCCAAGATTGATTTATTTACGCATACAAGAGCTGGGGTACAGGCCAGAGGTGTGGGGGGTGAGAGGAGTCACCAGAGACAGAGTGGGGAGCAGAAGAGGCAGATCTACTGAAATACACTGCTGAGGGGAGCAGCGGGCAAGACTGGAGATGTCTGCTGTGCCGTGAGGGTTGCTCCCTGGCCGGCGGATCAAACTCGCCGTGGACAGCTTCGTAGGTTGCGTCTTAACCCCTGGCGCAACCAGGGAGGCCCTGGTTTTTTTTTTCTTTAGGGAATCCTGTTATCCATACACTTAATCCTCGTCACCTGTCTTCAGTCTTTGTCAGATTCTCTCCAAACCTTTTTTTTTCTAGTTCATTTCTTATAGATGGAATGTTTTCTGCTTTTTACCTGGAGAGTGGGGGAGCACTGTTTGTCAAGTTTATTTGCCCTTGGGTTCTTTCATGGCTAGTGTTCAGTTCTGTAGTCACTTTTCTTTTAATCCTAACTTTTTCTTAGCCTCTTCTGTCTTTTGAGTTTTTCAAATTCTGATTTATAATGTTCCCTGTCTTGTATTATTTTCTTGATATCTTTTATCTTGTTTTGAAATACAATTTTTATCTCTTTTTTTGAGCATCTGTTGTTAACACTCTTGTATTGTTTGTAATGACTTTTTTGAGCCACATCTCTTTTTCACCTTGGAGTAATTTTCATGTCTCATTATTATTCTATGGTTTTCAAGTTTTATGCTTTTAGAAGCTGACTTGGTTCACAGTTGTTCCAGCTTCCCAGAGCTCCCCCTTCTGTCACTGTCAGGCAGTGTTCGAAGACACGGTGACTTGCTTTCTGAGAGTTCCTGGCCTTTTTCATTCCTTTGTCCCTCTTATTTCTACCCTGCTCAGATTTGATTCCAACCCCTGGAATATTTCCTCACATGGGTCCTCTCTGTGGGGTGTAAGGGAAACATCCTTGGTTGGCTTCTAGAGGATGGAGGTCTAGATTGCAGCAGCCCCCAGCTCACCTGCTTTTGGAGAGGGCGGGCTTCTGCCCCCCACTCCTGGCTCCCGCGGGAGCCTGCCCTTCCTGGTCCCTGAGGGTGATGGCTGCCCTGTGAGTTCCCCATGCCTGGAGGTGTAATAGCTGGGTTAAGCTGCTAGTTTGTCCTCCACCTACTTGCTTTTTGGGGTAATCACCTAGTTTTCTGTGAATATTCTCCCGGGGTCTTTATTTTGTTACCCACCTGTTCTATATCTTTATGGAGGGAATTTGAGAAGATCTGAACACTCCGCTGCCATCGACATTACTCTGTTCCTTTAATGTCGGCCCTCTTTGGGGCTGCCAGACTGAACATCTTGGAAATTAAATAGTGCTTTGGGGTAAGTCCTCCTCCTAGTTTTGTTACCTTTTTTTAAAGCCCTTAAAGCTGGCACTGATATTTTAAACACTTAATGTTCCACCAATCACATATTATTATTGGGTAATTACAAGAAGCTTTTTATACCTTAGCAATTAAAATAATGTTTCAAAGAAATACTTGGTTTTCTCTTACCCCACCTGTTTCTTAATGCCTCATTTTCCACATTGCTCTCCTGAAGGTAAAAGAACACCGTACAGTAGATTGAATGGTTTTAAACACCATTTCCTTCCACTCCCATTACTTCCTTCCCTTAAAAAAAAAAAAAACCCAAACAGGAAAGCTCTCTGTAGTTTCCCAACTCTGGGGTGTTGGTCGTGGCACACGAGGTAGAGTAGAGAGCATAGCAAGGCCAAGTTGGAGGACAGAAAGGGAGACTGAGGCTAGGAGGGCTGAGCACATGCAGGTCACTTCAATGGCCTCAGCCTCAGGTGCCTTACATGTCAGAAACAAAAACCTAGTCGCGAGGGGCAAGGAAGGTGTAAATGTGTAACGAGCCGTCATTTCTGCCACTTCTGGTGTGCATGTGGAGCGGGTCCTGGCAGCGAGAACGTATCGTCGCCTTAGCAGCCATCAGTGCAAAGACTCCAGGAGAACCCGTTTACCAAAGGAACTGCGGAATGATTAAATTCACTTGAAGCTGCTTTTTGTATTTATAATTCTCTTGGGATCCAGGCATTCGGCATTGACTTGTTCACTTTGAGCATCGTCCCATGACAGTGAGGTCACTTGGACTGCAGTCTTCGGAGAGGGGGTGCCAGCTCGATGATATGCGCCTTCATCTTTTAGAGCAGGCAGGCTCTTTTCAGCAGCTGCAAAGTAAATTATACTGGCATTGTTTACCTTTACTATTTTTTGAAGCACCACTTTATACCAGCAAATAACAGTTAATATAAACTCTCTTCCCAGAAACTGTACTCTTCCTAGGTCTTCCAACATTTGGTACTGTGAGTTCTTCTCTTCTAGGATACTTCTCAGAGAGACTTCTTGAGATTGTGACTACTAAGATACATGTGGGGAAATTTTAGCTCCAAGTAAATAAGTGTTTTAAAAATACAGAGAGTAGCAGTCCAGGTATTGAGTGGTGATCAACTTGTGCCTGAGGATAATGATCAAATTAGTTTTAAATGGATGCTTTTCTCTTCTTCCAGCTCAGCCTCGCCCTCCTATGGAAATCAAATGAAAAAAAAAAAAAAAAAACCCCAAACTCTACGGATTTTACACTGTTTTTTTTTTTTTTTTTTTTTTTGTTTTTTTGCTTCCATTGTAAAACTTCCTAATACAGTTTTGCCTTGAAATAAAAGCCAAAGTGCCTTTGTAGTGGATGATGAGCGTGTGTGCCTCAGGCTCTCGTTCCCTCCAGTCCTGTGCTGGCTACTTGTTGTTTTCATCTTGTGCAGTTCGCATTTGGGCCCTGTGCCCGTGGGTATTGTGCCCTTAGCAGATCAGCACCCAGTACTGGGTTTTTGATTTCCCCAAACGTTTTGTCACTCACACATGTCATGGCTCTTTGGGAATGTCCTGGCTGTCCCCCTGGCTTGGGGGATCAAAGGCCTCCGTAGAGAGCATGCTCTTCTGCAGCTGCTCAGGGTCTTCATGCCTCTTCCTGTCTCTTAAGAGCGTCCCTTTCCTTCATTTTCCCTTTGGAATTGGTTTCCTTAGCACTTTAAAAATAAAACCTTTCAGGGCAGAGGGGTTTTGGCCCTTTTTGTGGCTGTAAGGACAGGGAAGCGGTGCCTGGAAATGCTTTGTCTTTAGCTCTCGCTGTTTGAGAAACAAAACCATCCGACAAATGGATTTAAAACTACTACTTGAAAGAAACCCAAGTTTCTTAATGTTCCTCGCTTTTTCATCATTGGAACTATTCTCTTGAGCCGTCCAATTTCCACATTCCAGAATTTCACGCACAGATCGATGCCACGATGCTGTAGTTCTAGCACGAACGTCAAGTTGTTGTTTTGATTTTTTTTTCCAGAACCACGATGGGTTTTCACTGATTGATTCACTCTTTCATCTGGAAAGCCTTGGGACTGATTGCCTTTTTCCCCTTCCTTTCAAAACAAAACATTGCCATAGTGATGTGTTTTCCAAATAGAAATTTTCAGGAGCCGCATGGCAGCATTAAAAAAAAAAAAAAAACATTATGCGTGCATGGGGAGGTGACTTGCCGTTCCTGCCACACTGAGAAGCTGCTCAGGCACAGCAGAAGATGCTGCTCCTTGTCATCCTCTCTGCTCACTATATATGGTTTTGAAAAAGCAGACAGTTGCTACAGTTCTCCCTCACCTGCAGCCAGGGAGCAGAGCAGAGCTGACAGGCCTGCAGGGGGAGGAAACCTGTTCTCATTTGTGCTCATTGGCCGAGGCATGAACTGGAGACTTACACACATGATGCCATTTAGGTAGCTGGGTACAGGGCTAAATATATTTAAAGATAAGACTCAGAAGCCTTGATATATAGACCTAAAAATGTATACGGAGTCCTAGAGGTTATAGTAACAGCAAGAAAAACAATCATGAACATAGAGTAATCACTTTGGCGGGGGGTGAGGGGGGTTGTCAAGGACTGTGTTCTAAGTCGTAATGTACTTGGTTATATTAATCATGCAGCCCGGGAAACAGGCCAGGGGACAAGGGGCACACAGTGGATGAGGGCCCTGCGGGACCCAGGTCTGTGCAACTCCAAAGCCCGTGTCCTTCTCCCGAGTTCACAGTGGTGTAGTGCTTGTGCATACAAAACATCTGAGCTCATTTCACCCTCCCAGTGACCCGAGCAAGCCGAGCTGACGCTGTCCTTTGTGTCAGACAAGGAAGTCGAAGCTCCCCAGAGTGAGCTCTTTAGGCCGCCATGGCCAGTATGTGTCCCAGCTCTGACAGGAGCCCATGTCTTCCACCTCCAGGGCAGCCTCCTTCCCACCACACCAGGGCATGTCCCAGGTTATGCACAAGAAGAGGAAACTTCCTTTGTGTCGAGTAGGACTGGCGCTTGTTGTTGGAGCTGAAATGGAGGCAAGCCCCCTTGAGTCCACACTGGAAAACCGCCGCCCGGAAGGAGCACCCAGCCCGAAGAGGGGCAGAGAGCCGAATAGTGAGGGCCTCATTGTGAGCGCAGGCAGCAGCACCAGCCAGGGGGTGTGTCTGCCCAGTGTGGAAAGGCTTACACATCTCCCAGCTCTCTGCACAGTCTACAGTGGAGAACAACACCATCTTTATTTACCAGCAAAGACAACAAAGAGCCGTCGTCTTTTCAACTAGTTTCACAGACTTTCCCGGTCACTTTCTCCTCCCACCGTAAATCCTCCTGCCTGTGTTGGCGTTTTTCCTCTGGTGCCTTTTTCCTGGTTTTTCCTCAGCCAGCCTCTTTGGGGCTGTGCTTTTTAGCAAATTGCTCTGTGAATCTGTGTTTTTCATTTTGAAACTGAATACTTGATTTCCTTCCTCCTCATCCCTTTCTCCCTTCCACCTGTCACCCAACTCCTGTTCATCCTCAGAGGTGGTGCCCTTGGGGAGCCTCCCCGAACATACCACAATGGAGCAGTGGATGCGATCTCATGGCACTCGCAATGCCATGGGCGCTCAGCTTCTGTGCTGGCATAGTGCGGGTCGCGTGCCATGAGGATTCCTGGTGAATATGCAGCACTAACTGTAGCTCACACTTACCCAAATCCTGCCATATGCCAAACACTGTTCTAAAAGCTTCAGCTTCATATTGCTACATTGGACCTGAAGACAACCCCCATGAAGGTGCATTCAATTATTACTCCCATTTTATAGTTGAGGAAACTTAAGGTCCAGGTTTAATTCAGGTGAACAGACCCATGGTCATGCAGCTGACAGGCGGTGAAATTAGGAAGTGGACAATCTGTTCTAGTTTAAAGCCATTGTCTTAACCACTGCACTGTACTGTCGCTACATTTTGGGGGGACACTGACTTGTGTCAGGTACTGTTCTGAGGGCCTTATTGATTCATTTAATCCCCCTAGTAGCCCTAGAAAGTACAGGGCTGGCGTTTCCTATGTGCAGTGATGTCAGGTTCTTTACCCAGCACCTTCACGTCAGTGTCCCGGGCGGGAGGTGAGCACGGGTCAGTTTGACCCCAGAGTGCATGCTCCCACACTGCGTCACACCACTTGTCTTTGCTGTCCTTGATTCTCAATCTAGTAGAAGTCTCTGCCTTTTTTTAGACCGTGCACCCCTTGAAGGCAGGGCCTGCTGTTTGCTAGACTTTTGTTTCCCTCCTTGCCTGCTAGTGTGCCTGCCTTACAGTGGCTGCTCAGAAACATGTAGCATGAATGAGTAACCACGGTAGTAAAACGGTTGGTTCAGTGACTGAATTAAATGCATAAACCTCGTTGAAGGAACCATTGAATCTGCCAAAAATGAGATAAAAAAGGAACAGAGTTTTTCTCATTTAAAAAACAATACAATAAATACTTTGCTTCATCATTAAAGTTTATTGCCATCCAAGGGAAAGATGAAGTTCTGTTAGGAGTTCTGTTTTCACACTGTTTAAGATTGGAAATGCTGATTGGAACCAAAGCCTCCCATCACACCATGCCTCGCTGGCGGTGTGGAAATGCACTCTTTGGTCCTGTCAGAGTTAGGCACAGAAGGTTGTACAGTCCTTGCAAGACGCCGCCGCACCCCATGGTTATGGTGCCCTCTGGAGATGGCGGGTGGTATTGCTGCTCTTCGCTTCTACGCCTGTCAGACCTCCGTGCAAAGTGCATTTCCTGTTGAGTCTCTAAGGTCTCATTTCATAATTATTTCTCTGATGACTTCATTCACGCTTTGATCATATCAGCAGTTGCTTTCTGTTCCTTTGTTCAGAATTTCAGCCCTCCTTGATGTGCATATAGCCAAGTTCAATTTGGAGCTGTTCACTGTCATAAACCCTTGAATAAAAATAGCACATGTCAAGTTGAAAGCAAACACGTAATGCTGGGAGATGAGGAGCAGCTGCCTGTGCTCCCAGCGAGACTGGTCCGGGTGAGGGGCAGGAGGAGGCAGGTAGGTTTTCCTTCTGCGCCTTCTGTGATTGTTCCCATCTGCCTTGCGTAATGCTTGCTGAAGGATGAGACTGGCTCAGAGGAAATTAGGTGATACCCTAAACTTGGACCCTCAAGAGGCAGCTCCCTTTTGCCACGATTTGCCTAGCGGGTTATATTTAGCAGGGCAGAATTTAGCTATAAAAAATCCGTGACTTTTTCCCATTATCAGGATGGCAAAGTTTTCATTCTAATTTTTTGCAGGACAACAGAACTGACTGAACCGTAAACACGCATCTAATCCAGATCTCTGCCTTCCACCAAGCAATTGAAAACAGACAGTTGTTTGTCTCCTTCTTAAAAACCCCAACAAAGGAAAATTCTGTTTCTCACTTGTTCCACTGTTGAACATGATTTTTCACTGACAAGCTCTAAATTTTTCATGAAGTAGTTTTTAAAATCTTTTTGTGTGTGTGGGGGGGGGGTAAGTTCATGGATTGTGATCTTCATATATAAGAAGAAATTAACATACTGTAATCTTCATATATAAGAAGATGATCACTTTAAACATTACTCAGTATCTGACCTCCCACAGGGTTCTTGGTGCTCTTTGGCTTAGCTAAGACCTGGTCCTTTTATTTTTTGAAGCCGGCTTGGTCTTGCATTGTTAGCCTTGAAGTCTCTTGTTTCTCCCACTCTGCTGCTTTTCCTATTCCTGTCATTCCCCACCACCCAGGCACATCCCCAGATAAGATATGGTAAATCTTCTCTTGAGTCATCAAGATTTAAATAGCTTTATTGAAATATTCCCAATTAGTTCACCCATTTAAAGTTTACATTTCAATGATTTTTAGTATATTCAGCTATCACTGGCTGAATATGCATGTACAGCTGTCACCCCCTTGGTCCCCAGCAGTAGGCACTACACAACCTTTAATCTTCTTTCTGTCTCTGTGTGCTTTCCTGTTCTGCACATTTCATGTACATGTAATCCTATAGCACGTGGTCTTGTATGATTGGCTTCTTTTTCCTTAGTGTACTCTTTCCAGGCCACGATGTAACGTGTCAGTCCTCCATTTCCTTTTGTAGCCAGATAGTCCCTGTCATAGTGGGCTTATCTTCTCTTTAGTTGCTAGACATTTGGATTATTTCCACCTTTGGGCTATTGTGAATAATGCTGCTGAAAACATGTGTGCACACGTTTTCATGCAGTGCTTTCTCGTTTCTCTTGGGTAGGTATGCAGGGGCAGTATTGCTGGTCAGCTGGCAGCCCTGAGGAAAGGTGTTGGGGGAGAGGGGGTGGCTTCGCATCCCCACTGGCAGCGTGTGAGGACTCTGGTTTCTCTGCATCCTCACCAGGACTTGTTATGTGACTCCTTGATTCCAACCTCCTATTTTATTGTGGTTTTGACTTATATTTCCCTAATCACTGAAATGTTGAGCTTATGTTCATATGCTTTCTGGCTACTTGTATGTCTTGAAAATATGTCTATTTAGAACCCTTGCTCATTTTTTAAATGAGTTACTTGTTCTTTTATTGTTGAGTTGCAAGATTTTTTTTTTAGTATATTCTATATAATGGACCTGATCACATGTGATTTGCAAACCATTTCTTCTCATTCTGTTCTGAATTCATTCTAAAGACATTCTTGTCTTTTACCTTTCTTGATAGTGTCCTTTGAAACACGAACGTTTTTAGTTCCAACCAGATTCAATTAATTTTTTCTTCTGTGAGATTTCTATATTACATGTTACAAAGCTATTAGGTATATTTTTATTCTCCAAGTTAAAATCGTAGAAAATATTGATGTGTTAGAAACAACAGCATCCCTTAAGAGCTTTTAGTGGGTAGAGTTTGCACTTCTCTTAGGAACCATGGACTGAATTAGGAGTTCTCACCCAGTGCTGCTTCGCCTGGGCACTTCGTCATTCGATCTTTCAGTCTTTTGCATGCTTCTAACTGGCTGGTTTTGAACTTATCGGGGAATTTAAAATCTCAACTAATATTAAATAACAGAGGAGCTGTAACGTGTAAAGGCTTATGGTTATTCCAACTTTTAATATCCTATTTATATCTTATAAACAAACTTACACAGTTGTTTCACAATATGCTGCCTCACCCAAGCACCATCGCGTATTCTGGACGGTCACAGTAGCTGTGATAAAGGTGACAGTATTCACACAGGTTATCTGTCTTCCTGTTCCAACAGGTGTGGCAGATCCCAGAAAATGGACTTACCCTTTCCCTGACCGAACCCGTGGTGATTTTAGAAGGCCACTCAAAGAGAGTTGGTATCGTGGCCTGGCACCCGACAGCCCGCAACGTGCTTCTTAGCGCAGGTAAGAGCTAAGCACTCCTCTCCTGGGCCCTGGCTTTTGGTCCTCACCTCCCTTTGTGTTGAGGGACCTTCAAATGCATTCTGATTGTGTACTTTACAGTTTTAAGCAGATAATTAAGAATCCTGGGAGTGGTGTCCTAACCCTCGAGTTTGAGTGCGCTTTGATAATCCGACCGAAACATAGATCTCCTACAGAGGAAAATGAGCAGGATCATATTGCCCGCGATTTCAGCAGATTCCTGGTTCCTGAGGGCTCTTGATTCGTGCTAGAGGCTCAGTTATTCCTCACATAGTAGGAGGAACACGGGTTGCACCCAGGCTCTGGGTCCTGCCCTGGTGGTGTTTCCAATTTGGGGTGATCGTGTTAGGCAAATATCCTCCACCCTTAAAAAAAAATGCTTTCATTTTTCTCCTTAGTGAGCAGTATATGTGTGTTGCAGAGAATATATATAAACAAAAGGAAGAAAATAAAAATCCCACCTTCCAGAGGGAGCATCATTCCTGCCATTTCCATGGCTTTTTCCAGAAGGAATTTTTGTGCACATCCATAAATAATTTTATACAGGAAGATGGGTTCAGACATTTTACACATCATCTGCTTTCTGCGCTTAGTGACACATTGTGGTCCTTTTCGTGTACCTTTGAATGTTCTTCCTGTGATATTTTTAATGACTGCATTAGAGTTCGTTGTGTTCCTGAGTTTATTTAATCAGATCCCTAGTTCTAGTCATTGAAGTTTCTGATTTTTTTGCTATTAAACAGCTCTGCTGTGAACCCCCTGGTGTTCTTACTGCTTTTCCACAAGAGGAGTTTCCAGATTTTGTCTGACAATTCTTTGCCTTTGTCAGAATTGAAGGTTTTTATCTTCTTTTATAAAAGCAACACAAAGGGCAGGAGGGAGCTTTCTGGGGTGATGGAAATGTTCTGTTTCTACGGAAGATATGTGTCAAAACTTACCCAATGTATACGTCAAGTGGGTGCGTTGCATTCTATGTAAATTACACTTTAATAAAGTGGTTTATTAAAAAAGCAACACTAACATTAGTGGTAGATTTTAAGGTCTTTTTTCTCGCCAGAAAAAAGAAGAATGTGCAGTTCAGTTTTTAACTGGAAATAGAGGGTATTTATGATATAAGTTAAATCTTAAATGCTAGGGAACTTATTGAAACCAGGGACGACTTTTCGAAAAGGATATTACTTAGGATTCTTTTTAAATTCCCATTGGCTGTACCTGGGAATCCTTCAGATGATGTCCTCAGACCACAGTCTGACAAGGAGAGAAAAAACTTCCAGAGATGGAATTCCATCATGGAAAATTCCCTCCTTCCCTTCTCATCTAGGTCAGACTTTAAGTCTCATCAGGAGACTGATCCTCACTCTCCTCCCTTCACAAGTGGAGGAGAGTGATGGCTCGCATGGTTCTGCATATTTTAAGACGATGTGATCTATCCACTGTGACTGAAGTTACCTATTTGCTGGTGATGAGCAACGCAGAGGAAAGGTTGCGTCTCCATCCCAGAATTTTGCTCCATCTTTTCATACCCTTTTGCAGGTGTTTTTGTTTCAATTTTTTCCCCAAATTTCCTACTTCTAATCTTAGGTAACAGGTGCCCTGGATGTTAGTGGCTTATTTTCCTACAGTACTTGCAAGATGGGTTTATGGGTGGGAATTTCACTCTCCAAGTGTCCGTCCTCGTTTTGCTTCAACTTGAACTAGTGTCCTGGCACAACAAGTGCATGTCTTTTTATTTTTTATTTATTTATTTATTTATTTTTTAAGTGCATGTCTTTTTAAAGGGTCCTGTGAACTTGGAGGAAGGGAGAATGGAGTTAATGAGCTGAGGGGTTGTGGCTGTGTCTACACTGGCCTCTTCTTGGGTCAGGTTCTGAATCCACCAGCCTGCTGGATTCCAGTTCGGGTTCTCAAATCAGGCCAGTCTTGGCCCATTTTTCTCCCACTTTAAAGATAAAGATCTGCTGTGAGCAGGCGGTGAGGCCAGTCTTGGCAGCACTTCCTTCCACCGTGTGCTTTCCCTGCATTAATCCAGCCCTATGGTCCTCAGTGTGTCACTGACTTGAGTAACTGGCCACCCGGCGTTTTTGTAGCGTGTCCTAAACACTTACTGAAACCCGGGTGTTTTGGTTCCCCTAGAAAAGAAAATAAGCTTCATTTGATCTGGTGCTTGTTTTACTAGAAAAAGAAACTTATATAATCACTTGGGGTCCACCAACCCCAACTCTTAAACACAGGATTTAATTTTCTGATAGTTCTTTGTTTCTTTCATGAGCCCATACTAAGCATTTCTTTCACACCAGTGTCTTTTGCTGCTCATCACTTCAGTTTGTGACACCCAGCCCTTTCTTGGCGGTGTACAGCCTGACTGTAGTGTTCAGGACTGTTGCCGTATACGTGTCTCTAACCTTGGAGGGCTGTGCTTGCTGCAGGCTGTGATAATGCCATCATCATCTGGAACGTGGGAACAGGGGAAGCCCTGATTAACTTGGACGACATGCACTCGGACATGATCTACAACGTCAGCTGGAACAGGAATGGCAGTCTGATCTGCACAGCTTCCAAAGACAAGAAAGTGCGAGTAATCGATCCTCGGAAACAAGAAATTGTCGCTGTGAGTACTGTTTGGCCAAAACCCTGACTATGTGTAGCACTTTGGTGAGTGTGAACTTTCTACGCATCAAGGTGGGCGGGCGAGGCTGGCGGCCACCAGTGGACCCTGGGTGTGCAGACGCCGGCATCGGGAAGGGCTTGTGGGACTTCTGACTATCTCAAATCAGTTCTTTTCAGGGATGTTTGTTTCTCGCCTGTATCCAAGTCCTATTTCTTACATGGTAACCATTTTTTCACAAAGAAACGTTTTTATCAGTGCACTAGAATCTTTAAGAGTTTAGCCGTTTAGATCAGCTCTTGACTTAAGTACTGAATATCGATTGGTTCCCCACCCTGTTCCAAAAACCATTAAGATGCCTTACGAGAATGTCGTAAGTCCTCTCAGCAGCTCCGTGTCTTTAATTTTTTTTATTTATTTATTTGTTTGTTTGTTTATTTATTTGTTTGTTTGTTTATGCAAGAGCCGGGGTACAGGCCAGATGCGCGGGAGGGTGAGAGGATTCACCAAAGACAGAGTGGGGAACAGAACAGGCAGACGGATGAAATACACTGCTGAGGGGAGCAGCAGGCGAGACAAAGAGGTCTGCTGCGCCATGTGGGACCCTCACTGGCCGGCCGGGATCAAACCGGCGCTGCAGAGGCTGTGGACAGCTTCACAGCGCGGCGCTCAACCGCCTGCGCCACCAGGGGAGGCCCTCCATGTCTTTAATTTCTGCCCCCAAACTAGACTACAACAAAACCACATTTCATGACAGGAGGTGGACATTTGGAACTTCAGTCAGGCTTAAAATGACAAGTGTTAAAGCCAAGAATGCTTCCCTTGAGCCTGCTTCCCTGAGATATGGTGGTTCTCTGCCCTGTAGCCTCTCAAGATTTTGGGCCCAGTCGTGTCTGGGGCTTGTTGAACAGCAGGATCATGCCTGGCCCTGTACAACGACGTGCTTTTCCCATTGGAACCTCTGAGGGTGGTTCTGCTGTGCCATCACTGAGCAGATGAGGCAGAGGGAGGGCTTAGCCAGACTTTCTGTCCTAGGAAGTAGGAATTGTGCTAGAAACTGGAGGGGTGTCCAGCCTGCATGCTGTTATGCTCTTAGGATACAGACATTTGGCAGAGCTCATTCGTGTGTGTGGGTTGGTTGGTTGGTTTGTTTTTGCATTGCAAGAACTGAGTTTGGCAGCAGGGCCTTGTGGAAGGAGTAAGACTCTAAGTGAAATCCTGGCTACTTGGCTCACTCACTGAGGGGCCTTTACCAAGTCACTTAGTGTCTGTTTCCTCATCTGGGAAGGGGAAGTGGTCTGTTCTCTCTCTCTCTCTCTCTCATGCACGCTCACACGTGTGTTCACTTTCATATGAATGGCATGTGGGGTGTGGTTGGGTTCAGTTTGTGAGCCCCCCCTTTCCTTCTTGCTGTTTGAATATGTGTAATGTGCCTGCCCCCAGGAGAAGGAGAAGGCGCATGAAGGAGCAAGGCCCATGAGGGCCATCTTCCTGGCAGATGGGAATGTCTTTACCACTGGTTTCAGCCGCATGAGCGAGCGGCAGCTGGCTCTCTGGAACCCGGTACGTCCTCCCCAGCCCCCCCCTTGCTCACACTTGCACTTTCTCTTTTATGATGGGTCTTTGGGTGGGTGAGGATTCTTGGTTGACTCTTTTGAACTCCTGCATATCTTAAATTGGATATGTGAAGTTGTTATTCTCACTGGAAACATTGCTAAGTGTATTTCAGAAACACATTCTTGGTACTCCTAAGCAGTGTGTGTTGACTGTATATTTTAAAAAGAATGCAGGAAGAATTGTGTGTTTTAGACTTGGAAAATAATGAACTTGGTTCTGTTTTATAAAGAATGTGATCCAGTGTCGACATCAAAATAGTTATGCTTGGGAAAATGATCGTGACAGCATAAGTATAAAAAATACTGAACTAGATACACTAAGATCCAAACGGACCAAAATGGTAGTTATTTCTGCTATTCACTGTGCTGGGGATTATGGAATTTTTGTTGTTGTTGTTTTTTTCTTATATCTTTTAAGGAACATATTTATTTTATAATAAGAAAAAAGATTTAAAAAAGGAGTCATAAAGGAGAAGGCCTCTCTGATTTCCATCATGAAATCACAGTGACATTTGCCGTAATTACCGTGTGCAGTGAACATGATTTTCAGTGGGCTGGAGCCCATTTCATGTCACTGTTGCTATTTACAGGCCAGAATGTTAATGTGCATTGCCCAGACTTCCATTATTCCAGGGAAATGGCTAACTTAACAGGATGAAAGAATGTATAATAATGTTATAGAAATTCATCTTTAAAAAATGTCTCCATCTGTATTTTAATTTTTCTCCAGAAAAACATGCAGGAACCGATTGCTCTTCATGAAATGGACACGAGCAATGGGGTGTTGCTGCCTTTCTACGACCCTGACACCAGTATCATTTACTTGTGTGGAAAGGTAAACAGTGGTTTTCATGGTTGGCATTAAATTCAAGAAGCTGAGTTTATCCTTCAGAGCTTTTGAAGATGAGCAGGATGTTAAATCATTTTCATATTATTGTTTTTAAATTGTATCATTTTTTACAAGGTAACATTGGTTTATAACACTGCATTTTAATATTTTAATTCGTCTATTTGTGTGTGTGGCGCGAGAATAAGGGCAGATGGCTTAGTTTTCGGTCTTCAGACTGGACTGTGTGTGGCCTGCCCCTTGTGTGGTGATAACGTACTGTGCTCCGTGTTTTTGATGGAAGCTGGGTCAGGGTGTTGGGGCAAACGCTGACGGGAATCGTCACTCAGTTCAGTGAGAAGGAGTACAGGCTGCTGACGTGTTTTCACCTACAGGTGCTGTGTGGTTGATGGTGTTAGGCTGCTCTGAATTGGTGCCAGGGACAAATAACCACTTTGCCATATATCATGCTAAAATCGATCAGGTAGCCTACAATTGGCAGTAAGTTACTTACTATGCGTGGCCTGGACTTGTGAGGAGAGAAGGGCTTTGTGGAGGAGCTTTTCAGGACCTCAGCGACTCTCCAGAAGGTCCTTGTTCCAGGACCTTAAAATATGTGGCCTGACTAACGTTTCAAGAGGTGACAGTTATTGCAGGAAGACGTGGCCGTGCTGAACTCAACACTCCTTTCCAGCCTCATGATCTCTGCCTAACTGTTGGTGCCTTTGTTGTTGT
Organism: Talpa europaea; assembly: GCF_964194135.1. Taxonomy (NCBI): domain Eukaryota; kingdom Metazoa; phylum Chordata; class Mammalia; order Eulipotyphla; family Talpidae; genus Talpa; species Talpa europaea. The sequence goes on along the minus strand of NC_140082.1, from coordinate 12,899,088 downwards.
TATTCCCCTTTGATGGGTGGTGACCTCAATATTCCATATTCTTTTACAGGTTCAGTGTTCCTCAGAAACTTTTGTAGTTCAGACAGCTGAATTGACAACCAGGGAGCTTTGATGTGTTGCCTCAGAGCCGTTAGGATTGCCCCTTGCTGGATCAAGCTGGGGATGTTTTCACTTTTTTCACAGTTGGTTGAGCATGCTGCGCACCTGCTTTACATTTTTATGTAAAGTTACTTAGAAACCAAGATCTTGTCTGTTTCCTTGAAAGTCATCTTGCTTCTGATGTTAACAGCTGTTGAGTGCACAGGCCTCCCCTGGCCAGTGCTGCCATGGCTGCGTCAACACAAACAAGCAGAGGCTCCCCAGAAATTATTCACACGAGGTAGAACATTATTTCGAATATGCAGAAAACAACTGCTATGTGTTTAGCTTCCTCCCGTTTGCTTTAGATATATAAATCATTGAACAAGACCGCATCATAAGAACTGAGAGGAATGTTAGGATGCAATATGGTTTGGCTACTTCTCAGAGGTACAGATGGAGCAGACACGTGCCTCCCGCTCTGCCAGGCGGGGCCACCTTCGCTGTTCAGCTTGCAACCGTGTGATGATTATTTGTGCATAAGGAGACCAGGATCAGCTTCAGCTCTCCAGAAACAATCTGACTGTTGTGAGCAAGGTTGTCATAGAATTTTATGTGTGACGAGGCAGCACTGCCTTCTGAAGTTAGAGGATACTCACTGAAAGGAATTGTTTCTTAATTAGAAAAGTCTTACTTTTCATCAGCATCTGCTTGTCTGGCAGTGGTGCCCTCAGCTCTGCGAACCCAATGGTGCTGTGGGGTCCGTAGTCACGCTCTCAGCTGTCCTCCTGGTCTTGGTCTGTCTGCTGGACTTGAATAGAAGCAATACAGCTTCTAGTGTTCTCCCATTTTGGAAGGGAACACTTGTCGGCAGAGTTGGTAACTTTTGTTTGCCCTGACTCTTGACTTGGCATCCAGGCTCAGAGGGGCAGAGTTTAGCCTTCAGAAGCACAGCACCCGTGGTCCGCTAGGTGATAGCTTAACTCATGTGGTGTCGGCAGGCCTTTTTTTTTTTTTAAAGAGGATGACGAGGTTGGCCACTGTGACAGAGTCCCAGTTAACTCTGGGTTTTAAGGGAAGTGACACATCCACACCAGATGTTTCAGTTGATATTAAACGTAAACTTTTCTGATTTCTTGTAGGGAGACAGCAGCATCCGCTATTTTGAGATCACAGACGAATCCCCTTATGTCCACTACCTCAACACGTTCAGCAGCAAGGAGCCTCAGAGAGGCATGGGGTACATGTCCAAGAGGGGGCTTGATGTCAACAAATGTGAGATTGCCAGGTAAAGAATCCGTGTCGGAAGGTACTCAAATCATTTCTATTGTCCGAGTTGTAGAAGAGCAATACAGCTTCTAGTAATTCTCCAGTGCCCAAGTTTTCTCTGCTTGTCTGTGGTGTAGAATTAATATCTCATTTCCTGCCCACATTTGGAAAGAAGAGTTTCAGAGCAGTAAAGAACTTTCAAAATCTTTTAATCCAACTGTGTCCCTCTCCATTCTTCAGATTATATACCTTCGAGGATTGCAGTTAGATGCACATTCTTAAACAGTGCGATCACCATCCTTCAGACTGAGACTGTGCCATGTCCCCTAGGAGGCGAGGCTGTCCTGGGATGGAAATGCAGGAGGGTGAACCAGATTCCAAACTGGCTTGTGGACCCCACGGAGGCTAAACTGAACTAGAGAAGCTAGTGCTGTCCAGCTCGGCCTGTTCTCCTGCTAGCTGGGCTTAGGGAACCTGTGGTGTCATCTGGTTCCTGTCTCTCTGTCTATTGATTTTGCAAATGGGCCCATCTAATGCAAATGGGCTCCCTGAGGGGCAGGCCTTTTTTTTCCCACAGTAGTCAACAAAAGGTCATCAGTGAGGCTCACTGACCACTGGCCATTTTAAATGCGGAAGAGTCAGCACTGTTAGCTCTTAGTTGGCACCAGCTTGGAGCACACATCTGTGTGATGCTGTGCTTGCACCAGACATCATCCTGGCTGTCTGCCCTGGTCACATAATGAAATAATGGACACCTATCTCTGTCTTAATAAAAATAAGAGTATTTTTTATATTAATCGCTATGGATTTTTTTTTAATACATAGCTCTGTAATAGCTGGAGAGTAATAAAGGAAAACTGTCACAGATAATTCAAAATTGTAGTTTAAACCAGACTAACAAGCTGTGGTTAAAAACAGATTGAACCTGAGTTTAAGATTACACCCAATATCAGGAACACATTTATTTTACTGCCCTCCCCGCCCCCCCCAAGGTTTAAGAGACTGTAATAAGCACAGTCAGTCAGGGTGCCCCCTCCCTCAGCCTTTCACCATCTGTCAGGCGCTGTGCTGGAAGCTGTGTGGATTCCCCTCTGCCCTCTGACAGCCTGAGGGAGCTCTCTTTATCCCCACTTCATTGGCGGGGAGCTCTGGGCTGGGTGAAGCTGTCACATGCTCGGGCACGTGGTGGGTGCAAGTCAAACCCAGCTCGATCATTTCCGCCAGTGTGCTGGCTTCAGAGGCTTTGTGCTTCGTGTTCTATTCTGTCCGCGCTTTGGATAATTCCAAATGTTTTCTTGAGTGTTAGACATGATGTGTTTTGCTTGGAAGCCAAAATTTTAATTCCTAGGGTGGTTTTCCTTTTTAAAAATCATATTTACACTTATAAGTGTTCAGCCTCCTCAAGTTGGCAGGAGACCTGGCATCCTGGCATCCGAGCACAGATATTATCTGACACGTAGGCGTGTGTTCCCTTCTACTGACTCAGTGACTTCTTCCCAAGTGACTCACTGTCGGTGGAGGTGTCATTTCCACCACATTTGATTTGCCCCCAAATAGCCAGAATTTGTTACTACGACGGGGAGACCTCTCTCCGCCTGGTTCTTGCCTCCAGCCCACTGAGTCCTGCTTCCGCTCTCTCATCTGAGACATGGGAATGCTAAGTCTGCCTGCTCCCCGGGTGGGTCAGATGAGGTGACAGGCAGAGCATTTCATGCCTGCACAGCACTGTACAAGAGCTGCTGTGACTGTTACTTGGCCTCCTCTTTTGCCTAATGCAGCCTTGCCTTTACTTTCCCTTTGAAGGTTCTTCAAACTCCATGAGAGAAAGTGTGAGCCTATTATCATGACTGTCCCCAGGAAGGTAAGTGCCTGACTTTCTAGGCAGCCCATGTGTTGAAGAGATAAAAATTAAACCCCTGACTTTCTTCTTCCTTGCCTAAGGGTTTCCCCACAATGTCTTTTGCAGTCAGACCTTTTCCAAGATGACCTATATCCTGACACGGCGGGGCCCGAAGCCGCGCTGGAAGCAGAGGAGTGGTTTGAGGGGAAGAACGCAGACCCGATCCTCATCTCCTTGAGGCACGGTTACATTCCAGGCAAAAACAGGGATCTCAAGGTTGTTAAGAAGAACATTCTGGATAGCAAGCCCAGCGCAAACAAGAAGTGCGACCTGATCAACGCCCCCAAGAAAACCGTGGACACGGCTAGTGTGGTAAGACCTGTGGGAGGTCAGGGGCGTGCTTGGCCTGTGCCCCTCAGTCCCTTTGCCAGTCCTGGGCGACAGGGAGCTCCTTCCAGCGGCGCTTTCAGTGAACAGTGGTGCATCCTGTCTGCACCAGCCTCCTAGGCACGTCACCTTCATGTTTGGTGCCGCATTGGCCCTTTGACTCTGACTTTTACGATGATTGGGATAGAAGTGGTTCTGCTACTGTCTCTGAGAGTCAATAGGGCTTCTTGAGTTTTTGAAACTGTCTTTCCTCAAACTGTTTGGGGAAGAAGTGAGCCCGGGAGCCTGTGGTCACAGTCGCCAGGGAGGGAGGGGAGTGAGAGGTCTGTGATGCTGCCATGTGTTGGCAGTGTGGGCCTTAGCAGCAGAGGCGACCATAGCCTCTCCACGGGGACTGCGGCAGTGGAGTGAGGGGAACAGAACCCAGCACTGAAGAGCTGGGTAGCCCCGGAGGGCGTTGCTGAGGGGAGAGGCGAGGCCATGGGGAGTTGGTGGGCTGTGGGGTGTTTTGGGGGCCAGCACTGTGAATTGTCAGAGAAGGTAAGCAGAATGAAGCGGTGAAGTGCCTGGAGGAACCGGCATTTGGGCCGTGACAACTGAGGCAGCCCCATGAGGACTTCGGTGACTGAGGTTTCCGAGAGCCTGGGCCTCTGAAGAAGGGTTAGTGGCAAGACCGGGGATTAACCCTTGAGCAGGACCCTCCCTGGAGATGGTGGGGGCTCTGGAAGGTCGCCCCTCACATTGGTCAGAGAGGTTAGTCCTGGTGGAGCTTTCACTAGGGCTCTTGGGGTGCAGGAAAGGCTCTGAAGGAGTCAGTCTTGTCCTGCGTTTACCTGTTTCCAGAGACTGTCAGGCGGGCACGCAGGCCCCAGGGCCAAATTATGCCCTCACAAGGCCCAGCGGCTGCAGCTGGCCATTTGAAAAATAGAAAACTACATTTTACATCTCAGTTTACAGATTTTTTGACCATCTTCTCCCCACCTTTTTTGTTTCCTTAGCAAAATGAAGCCAAGTTGGATGAGATTTTAAAAGAGATCAAATCTATTAAAGACACAATCTGCAATCAAGACGAGCGCATTTCCAAGTTAGAACAGCAGATGGCGAAGATCGCAGCCTGAGGACCGCCCCGCGCAGGGAGCTCGCAGCCGATGCTGGTGTGGTCCCGGGAGGGCGAGCCGGAGGCACTGCCATTGGAGACATTCCATTTCAGATCTGTCAGCCAGCGATAGGCCACATTCCAGTGAGAACTCAATTCGTCTCCCAAATTTACAGAAACAAAATGCGATTTAAAAGCTGAGCTTTTTATCAGAAAGCTTTTTTGATGTTTTAAGTGTTATGTGACTTGTTGAACTTTCAAAAGATAAAAGTGCTACTTTTAAAATCCCAGATATTCTCAATTTTAGAACACCAACCAATTCTGATTCAGTGTCATGCCCAAGTACTTTTTTTTTTAAATAGGGACCAATGCCACATTGCTTTTTATATTTCTTCTTTTTTAATGTTGCCAAAACCAAAAGTAGCTTTTTTTCTTTGTATTTTGCTACTTTGCAGTATTTGTGTGTGGTTTTTTTTTTTCTTTAATTTGAAAGGGACAGCACTGTGTATGTTTATAAACTAAATGAAGATATTATTTTGTATAAGCAGCCATCTGCGCGCCATCCGCGCGGCCACCGCCTCCAGGCAGTGGGCAGCTCGCGCCCGGCGCGCTCGGCAGCACCGCCGGAGGAGGGCTTGCAAAATCACGTGGGTTCCTGTCACCTCTCCTTTGATCCAAAAGTCCATATCCTGTCGTTGCCTTTCTTTCCTTTCTCATTTCTAGAAATTAGGTGGTTGTATCAGAATGGAATTTTGCTTCTTGGTTACCTTGTGCTTCAGATGATTATAATCTAACCTAAACTAGCACGTGTTTCTGCAGTTTTGTTAAACACATGGACCCATCGCGTTATCACTTTCAACGTCACGTTTCTGGTTTTGGTCAATACTTGACAAGGGTGCCCGGGACAGGATGACACCCGTGCTGTTGAGTGTTCCTTCTTGCCCGTTCCTGCGGCTTGCCTAGCTCTCGGCCCAATGGGGGACTAGAAACTAGGGACCCAGGAGGGGAATCCCCGTGCCCCCTGCTGGCCCGGGCTGCACTGGGGAAGGAAGGGGCTCGGCCCGCACCAGCGCAGCTCCTGCCCTCCCTGTCCCTCACGTATGCAGACACCTCTCAGGGCTCCCTTCTCGCCTTCCTGCCTGTCCGCCCCAACTGCATTCAGCTGAGACGAGAGAGCCGAGGGTGCTCTGGGTGCTGAGACTGAGGAGAGTAGTGCAGAGTGAAGGGAGACCAAGAGTGCAGTCCCCTGCGGTGGCTTTGGTGTGTCCGGACCATGTACCCTTTCGCCATCCACACGGGCCAGCCTGCTGCCCCTCCAGCTCACCAGAGCTGTGTCAGAGCACAGAGACCAGATTTGGGGCCGGGGGCCGAGACCGAGCTCTGCTTCCCCGTTCCATCTAGATTAGCGAGGACTTCTGTCCACTTTCATTTTCTTATTTTGCATGCTTGTGGAACAAGGTGTAAAGAGCCTCTGTTCTGAAAGGACGGAGCGTCTGTGACAGAATTTGAAGCGTGCAGTGCCACTGGGCCCCCCGGGGCCTCTCGCACGTGCTGGTGTGGGGCTGGACTGGCCGACGCGTCTGTGTGTGCAGGGAACCGGGATGAGCTCAGTGGGCTGGAAGACAGCCAGGCTGGGGGACGGTCTGCAGGGAACGGTACCTGTTCCTCACCGACACCGGGGTCGCTGTCTCCAGGGTTTCAGGGCATCGGAACGTGTGACGTGGTGGTGTGTGCGTGTGCATGTGTGTGATTTTAATAATGAAGTGGATCATGAGCTGTAACGAAAGCAGTAGTTACCGTGACTTGTGTTCAGACCTGTACATGTTTCTTAATCAACGGAATCTGCTGAGGACCTTCATTTTTAAGAGTCAGAAATGTTTTAAAGGTTCTGATATCAAATTAAGTAAAAAAAAAAAATAAAAGTGCGGATGGTGGTGAGACACCATGGGAATGTGGTAGAAGGAGCAGCGGGAGGGCAAGAGAAGCGGTCCTGATCGTCTTGTGTAGCTTATGACTTATTTAATGAGCGGATGCCCAGCCAGGCTCAGAGTCCGGTGCCCGAAGCGTTGTGGATTGTTTTTCCTGTTTTGTCTTTATTTTTTTTTTTAAGTCATGCTATCCCAGAGGAGAACCAGTGAATTACTCCTAGATCGGCTCTTATAGAGCGGCCATAGTATTCTGTCAAAACACCTGCTTCCATTTTCAAAGATAAAAAGATCATTGATTACAAAACTGTGTCCGTGTTTATTTCACACCTCGCTGGCTCAAGGGGCAGCCCCCGCTGCTCTGCCTGATGCAGCGTCTCTGGCGGCGTAGACCTAGCCAGGTGACTTCCTCTCCAAGGGTAAGTACTGGGGGAAGGGGTCAGCCGCTCGGCTGCAGTAAAGGGGGAGTCGGGGTATCCAGCAAACAGAGCGCTTCGGCCCCAGAGTCCAGCCTGTCCGCTGCCCCCGCTAAGGGTGCGGCCTGGGCAGAGGGCCTTTTAAATCTTGAAAGAGGGTGAGAATTTCTTTTTTTTTTTTTTTTTTTTTTTTTTTTTCCCAACAACAAAATAGCGTTTATTAGAAAATAACAGATAGCAGATTGGAGAGTGCTTTCAGGGTTAGATCTGCATGCACTTCTGGAATCCAAGACTAACCACCCCCTATGTAACTTCTGGAAGCTCTCCCCCTCAGTTCTACCAGAGGGGGAAAAAGCACTGCCTCCCTTGGGAGATACAAGACATGTTGAGTCCTGTCGTTTGATGATTTGCTGCATTTATAGGTACCCAAAGAGGGTGAGAATTTCGTATAGTTGAGGTGAGAGAGCTCTCCTTGCCGGCCTCACCCTGTGCCATCGTCACTGCAGTGAGCCGATTCTCGGAGAGGGCCTGTGACCACGTGGTTTTCTCTAGTAGAAGCAACTTCTCGCCTGTGATTTTCTTTCCAGCAGCAGGTTTTCAGGGTCACTTGAGTGACCTGGCCTCTTTTTCTGCTCTCCTTTTTGCACTAAAACATTTTCTCATGACGTTTCGGTGATTGTAGCAAAAGATTTCCCACCGTTTGGTTTTTCTAAACGTTTGTAAACATGATGAACAGCTGGGGCGCTCCCCCACTCCCATACCTTCTCCTGAAGTTGCTGTGGTCTGAGAACGGCCACCGGGCCCATGGGCAGCCCGTTGTGGCAGGAAGTAGAAGCTGGCAGACACTGTCTGCCCCTCGGTGCCCACGGTCAGCGGGGAGACGCATGGTGTGGGGGGTTTGCAACTGGCTGGTTTTCTTACTTTGGCTGCCTTGCTGCTTTGCCAGAAGACCTAAAAATCACCATGGTAGCCCCAGACAGCCAGGGGAAACTTCCCGTTTTTTTAAAAAGTAACTTCCCTTGCTGTACTTGGAGTTCTGTGTCCAGAAAAACTTTCAGTTGGCTCTTAGGAATCTGTTAACTCTAAGTGGCCCCTTTTCTGCCAGCTAGCATATAGATGACCCGAAGCCCATCTTTGGGTCACCACAGGATTGGAGCGCACACCTTTCCTTCAGAGGAGCTGTAATTGCTGCCCAGGATGGTGGCCTTTCTTCCTTTTTTTTCATTAAAAAAAAAATGCCCTTGGCTGTACTGCCAGAGGGAGTGCATGCAGACTGGTGTGACCTTTCCAGAGAGAGGCTTGCTTTTTGGCCTTTGGACCTCTTGAGAATTTTGCCCCACCCAGGAACTAGTCAGACAGGTACCCAAGAATTAGAAGAATAAAAATTAGTCCAGCTGCAGGGGGTTGCATGAGTAATTTATTTGCCACACTTGTGTTATAAACACTGTAGTTATTTAAAGTGATTTTAAAAGGATATGAAATAGCAAACATTTTAAAAATAGGTTGTAAAATGTAGTCAATTCCAAAAGTACATTTTCCAAAGAAAGTTAGGGGGGCGGTGAAGTCCACTAGAAAACTCGCTAAACCTCAAGAACATAACAGGTCAGAATTTCTGGACAAAAGTTCAGGCTTTGCCCCACGACCCTGAATATCAATGAAGCGGGGTAACCTACCCAGAGCAGATTATTTTCGACAGACTGACCTTAAAGGTTGCATGCATAAGAAGCGTGTATTTACGAGTAGAATAAATGCCACAAATGTTGCTATTTCCAAATAGCAGTTATGGGTCCTTTTATTGGATTTTTCTGAATAAATTTCCTGTAAATATTTGTATACGCGGAGAGAAGTTATTAACATGGGTGAGTGATGATGACATTATTAAAACAAGCATCATCTGACCATGGGGAAGGAAAGGTGAAGTCACATGAAGTGACTGGGGCAGGGACTCCACCGAACCTCATGGTGACACCAGATAGATTCTTAGTATAGTCAATAGTTATGTGAAAAGGAATTAAAATGAGAACAAAACATTTTTTTTTAATCTGGACTCCAGACTAGGGAACACATACGAAATCCCAAAGCGATGGAATGAGTCACAAAGGAAGTGACTGGCTACATAAAAATTGAATTGCATGAGACTGTAATATGTTAAAACAATAGAAGGCCGTGGAAACTGGGAAATATATTCTATGTCAATAGTATAAGGAATAATATATTCGAATTTGCTTAAACTCTTTCCCCCGCCTCTGTTTGAAATGGACGTGATCGTCCCTCCCTGGTGGAGGTGACCAGTTTTGAGTCCAAGATAGCAGCTGGTGGCGTTCCTTGTCCCTGTCTGCCCCTAGGAATTGAGTCCACAGCAAATGGTGTATCACACGCCCACGAGGTGGAAGAAGTATGCTAAGAGACATTAGTCATAATGTGCTTTGTCAAAGTTCCTCAATTGCAAGTTTCTGAAACAGGTGGAATGAAGAAATGGGGAATGAGAAACTGCTCCACACCCCAAGGTACTCCAGGGTCGGGTCACTGCTGATTTTGTGGGGTGGGTGGTTTTGAAATGTGCAGAAAGAGAAGTTTTAGAGAGGTTGGCAGGATCTTTGAAATTCGGTGTAGTTTTACTTTATTGCATGGAAATGAAACTGGGTACGAAAACTGATTTTAACAGCCTGTTAGTAAATGGGGTTGCGGGGGCGTGTTTGGGTGAGGAACAGCTTTTTTTCTTAATGGCGTCTTACGCTGATCTGAAGGCTACATGCCTGTTTTCAGAAGGGATGAGAAGGGTGGGTTAGGCGCAGCCCTGGGAGAGGGGATTCAGACAAAGGCCGGACAGGCAGTTGCAGGCATGGGGAAGGCTTGAAAGAGACCAGCAGTCATAGGTGTTTCAAAGGGGAAGAGGTGCTCCCCTGGTGCTAGGTGCCAAGTGTGTGTACGGTCACACCCCTGCACACTAGAGCTCCAAATACAAACAGCACTTTCCCCGCCTCGTGGTCCCCTAGTCCCGGTGACGCAAAGAAATTACAGCAAAAAGGGTGGGGGCCCTGCAGTGCTACAGAAGCTGGGGTGGGGGAGAAAATGGGGGGCAGGCTACCCCATTTGTGCAGCCTCACCTCCCCAGTGCCCCAGCAGCGGCCTTGCCTTTGTGCGAGCCCTGCTGCTTTCCCGTCACTCTTTTGCGGTCTCGTTGTCCCCCCCTAGGCACACTCTGTTCTTCTGGGCATCCTCTGGGTGAATCCTTGCTTTTGCAATGAGCAACTAAGGGTCCTTGTGAAAACTGGCATGGGTCACCCAGTAGTCAGCAAGGAAAAACAGGCTAAAAAGCAGTGCCCTGAGGGTCGAGAAATCAACCATCACAATTTCAACAACAAAATCCAAGCTCCTGGGTGGCACTGGCCAGGTCTGACAACTGGGAAGTTGCCCTGTAGATAACAGGAAATTGTTGCGGGTTCACTTCCGGGCTGACATGCTGTTTGGTTGTGGAAGGCAGATAAGCACCTCATGGTTAACAAACTCCTGGGCTGCTTACTGCTGCCCTCAGCTACCTTTCCCCAAATGACACATGAGTTCTTATCACCCAGGCCAGTCTCTACCAGAGGAAGTGGATCAAGATGTTACAGAGCAGGCAGGCGATTTCCCATCTGGGCAGATGGGCACCTGCCAGAAACCTCGCCTTACGAGCAACGCCAGACCGTAGTTTGAATTGGTTCCTCTACTTCCACCCACCTGTTCCCTTTTTTGCTTCCAGAGTGATGTTTTCTAAAACAGAATCTGTCAAGATCTCTGATGGCGACACAAATGATTCCCATCTTGTGTCTTCAATGAAAGCCCCCTCGACTTGGCGCCCCTCCCCCTCAACCTGATCCCTGTCTCTTCTATCCTCCTGCACGGAGGCTGCAGGCTGCTCACACTGGCTGCCATTTAAAAATGCCTCCTTGATCCAACCACCACTGGCACCTCCAAGATTATTGGCTTGATAATTGGCTCACAAGATTATTGAGGCCGGGGCTTCCCCGGTGGCGCAGCGGGTTGAGCACAGTGCTGTGAAGCTGTCCGCAGCCTCTGCAGCACCGGTTTGATCCCGGCTGGCTGGCGAGGGTCCCACAAGGCGTGGCAGACCTCTCCTGTCTCGCCCGCTGCTCCCCCTCAGCAGTGTATTTCGTCAGTCAGCCTGTTCTGTTCCCCGCTCTGTCTCTGGTGAATCCTCTCACCTTCCCGTTCCTCTGGCCTGTACCCTGGCTCTTGTATAAATAAAAAATAAATCTTTAAAAAAAAAAAAAAAGATCATTGAGGCCAAGAAGGCCAAAGATTGCCAGTCAGCAAGCTGGAGACCCAGAGGAACAGATGTTTCCGTTCAAGTCCAAAGGCAACAAAAAACTGATTCTCGAAGGCAGCCAGGCAAGAAGGTTCCTGTTGCTAGGTCTTTCTGCTCTGGCCTTCAACTGATTGAGTGCGGCCCATGTTGGGAGGACAGTCTGCTTTCCACAGTCTGATTCCAATGTTAGTCTTATCCAAACACATGCTCACACACACCCCAGAATAAGATTTGCCCAAATATCAGTGCACCCTGGAGCCCAGTCACATGGACACAAAAGATCACCACAACTTCCACATCGTGTTCTCGGGAGTCCCCTACCTTAGTCGGTTCTTTCTGTTTTCTGTCATGGTTTCATTTTAAAATTGAGCTAACACTGCTTTACAACACTGTATGTTTTGGGGTGTAGGATCACACGCCTTCAAATATATGCTGCCACACCATGCCCACAGCAGCCAGAGGAGCTTTTTCAGATAACCATTCAGGGTTGGGTAAACTAAAGCCCACTGCTAAATCCAGCCAGCTGGAAGTTTCTGTAGAGCCCACAAACTGAGAATAGTTTTTCAAATGGTTGGGGGATAAACGGAACAGTGAGAAGTAAAAACTACATGCAATGCATGTTCTAGCATCCCAAGGGGATTGCAACATGCACACCTGTCATCTAAAGCGTCATCTTTGCTTCTCCCCGCACCTGCAGAGGGGCGTAGTCGCCCCAGAGACCCTGTGGTCACAAAGCCTAAAACGGTCACAGTCTGGCCTTTGACAGGCAGCGTGCCGCCCCGCTGCATCGCCACAGAGCCCACTGTGGCCCTCATGGCTACTCAGGAAAAGCCAAGATCTTGGCGCTTGGGTTCGTTGAGGCGACCTGGCCTGTATATTCCTGCCCTCCTGCTTCGGAGGAGGCCTCTGCCTCGGGCTTTCGCTCATGCTGTTCTCTCTGGACGGCCCACCCTTTCCATCCCCAGGATCTGCACCCCGCAGCAAAGGACCCCACCCCCCACCCCGCCATGCTATTCCCTGAAGATCCGCTTGTTGACTTGCCCCAGGATCTGGGATGGGGGTGCCTATTCGATTGTCTGCTCCGCAATGCTTTTCTTCTAGGAACACGCCTCCTTTCCCCCCAGTCACCCCCAGGCTGGGGCCATAGGCCCTAGGAGTCATCTCCAGTGGCCGCAAGTCTGAGATTCCCTTCACGAAGGCCTGGGCGTGCGGGCCAGAGCAGGTGTGCACGGAGGGAGAGAGGGCTCCCTGGGCCTCGCATTCCCCAAGTCCATGCCTAAGGCCCGGCGTCCTCTCTGACCCTGGCTTCCCCGCCATACCCCAGGGATCCTACTGCGCGAAGCCAGTTTGAGTTGTGTTTGTCTGCAAGCGAGACCCCTTCCTTGGCTCGGCCCGTCTCCTCCACCCGAGCCCCTTGAGGTCTGGGAGCTCCAGCGCTAGGGCCACGGCTACGCCAGCTCCTCGGGGGGCTGTGGGAGGTAGCAGTTGCCTCAGCCGTGACCCTCTGAGTCCGAGCACCTTTCCAGACCCGCCCTCTGGCCTGCAGGTCCGGGCCCAGCCCCAGCCCTGGCCTCCTGCAGCCGAGCCCATGAGTGTGGGGCGCCGCTGTTCTGGAGCAGTTTCACTTGCTGTCTCCCACCCAGAAGCCCGCTCTGGGGCCACCCAGGGTGGAAGCCGAAGTGCGCGGCTGGCTCCCCGAAGCGTGGGCCCCACATGAGAAGGGGAATTGAGCCCCTGCTGTGGTGGGCTCCTTAGTGGCCATTTCCCCTTCAGATGCTGCAAATCAAAGTCTGTGAGTGCCCCCCCCCATCAAAGCGGGGGTGTGACACGTGTGTGGTGAGGGGTGGGCAGGCAGCTGGGTGGAACCCCCTTCCTTCTGTGCTGGGCCTTTCATTACAGCAGCTCTGTTGTCCCTGTTCAACGAGAACCCGGCTTTCATGGGAGCAAAGCCTCCCCTGCGGGGGATTCGAGCACCACCGCCCCCGGCTGCTCCACCTGCTGGGCCTGGGGACGCAGCGGCCTGAGGTCTGGCTGACCCGGGCTCCGCACGGGCCCTTCCCTGAGCCTCAGCTTCCTGGGGAGCAGAGTGGCCACGGGGGCCAGCAGGAATCTATGTGAGGCGGCACCCTGTTTTCCTGCAGCCCTCCTCCTGTCTGGGAACGGAGTGGGTCACACAGAAGGCGGGTCTCTGGCCGGAGGAGAGACCGCGGCGAGCTCCCAGTGATGGCCGATGACCAGGTCCCAGCTCCCCCGGCCTCTCGGGCCCAGTCCTTGCCCGGCCACACGTTTCCACGACGGCACGGGCTTGTCTCTATTTTCCCCTCGTTTCCCTCAATAACTGACTGCACCGTGGGCGAGGCGCACCCGGGGATTCCAGGCTGAAGCTGGCTTTGGCCGCCTAGTGCTTCCTCTTTGTCTCCACGGCACTGGGTTTCGTTAGAGCTGGGCCGGTGTGAGGAGTTCCCAGCCCGCTCCCCACTCAGAGCAGAGGGGCAAGCTCCAGCCAGAGAGGCCGCTGCTGGAGAGGGTGGTCCCGGCCCCCGGCACGCTCACCAGCAGCTGGTGTGAGCAGGCTGCGTTCGGAGCAGGGCCCCTCGAGCAGGAGTGTCCAGTGGGGGGCTGGGGGGGGTGGTGTGTGCACACCATGGCTTCATTTTTCCAAGTGGGGGCGGGAGGGACCGAGCTGGTCACTTCAGGACGGGGCTGTTCTGGCAGCAGCAGGTGTCAGTTCACACCAAGGGGCCCATTTACCCCCCAAGGCCCATAAGTGTCCTTGATCCCTGCACTAGCCCCGACTGAGCTCCAGGACCGATGGGAACCTCACCCCAGTGGCTCTGCTGATGGCAGTTCCTGCTGCACCCCGCAGTTCACATGGTGTTGGGGAGCAGTGAGGAGCACTGTACCGCGTTGGACGGCCAGAGCAGCAGGTCAGCCAGGAGGAGCTGGGACAGCACATGCATTTATTCATCAAGTATGTATTACAGCAGAACACCAGCTCTGTAATCAGCCGGCCCGGGTGTGCACCCTGGCTCAGCCATGTAGTTGCTGTGTGACCTTCAGTGAGTTCCTTGACCTTTCTGGGCCCTGGTTATTTCCATGCACAGAGTGGCAATACTGAGAGGCGCTACCTCAAGGGGCCATGGTGAGCACTCAGCCAGCTAATATGACGACACACACGAGTGCTGACATGAGGAAGCACCTGATAAACATTAGCAGTTGTTATTCCTGGGCCAGCACTGTGCTTGGCCCGGGAGATGCAACAGTGAGCGAAAGAGCCCTGGTTTTTTCCTGCAGATTCCAGGGAGTGAAGGCTTGACCTAGCCATTGCAAACTCACTGGAGAGGGGCCGTGTTCTGAGCTCACAGAGTTGGGGCAGGATGTCAGGAAAGGCTTTGCCTGAGGTGGGGCACGTGAGCTGAGTCTGAAGAGAAAGAGTTACCGGAGGATGAGCAGTCCAGAGTGCTCCAGGCAGAAGTGGCTGCACAGGCAAGTGGCTGCACAGGCAATTGTCCTGTGTCGGGAGCAAACAGGAGGAGTTTAAAGAGGGAGTCGGTGCAGAGAACAGGGGGACACGGTGTGAGATGAGGCTGGAGGAGAAGGAGCGTCCATGGCAATGTGGCCTTTTTGGGGATTTGAGTCTCTTTCTAAAAGCACTGGGGAGCCATTGAACGCTGCATAGGGGGAGCGTTCCTGCACCTGGAATTGGGACGGGCTCTCTCTCTCACATGGGGGCTGGCACCCGAGACTTGTAAGCGAGTTTTGCTTTCAAGTTTTATGAGAGATGGACTCAGGGTCAGAGGCGGGTGATTGGCCTCTGCCTACATCCGTGGGCCAAGGTGTTCTCAGACTGTTGCTGTTTCCTTGCATTTTTTGGCACTAAGCGTTTCGATAGCCTTTTTCCAGATTAGGCCGTGTCAGAGACTCCAGTGAATTCTCTAAAACCACACAGCAAGCTCAAAGCAAGGACCCAGGTCTCCCTCTTCTCAGCCCTGTGTTCCTCACCTGGCCATGTGAGTGGTCCTGCTGGTGGCTTTTCACTAACCTGTAGGCCCCAAGAGGGCTAGGACAGGGTGTGTCCTGTTTGTGGCTACAGCCGGTGCGGCAGCGGCATTGTCTTCAGGTCTGGAGTCTTACATCTTGCGCTCACATCTTGATCTGTGTTTCATTCTGTCCATTAGAGGAACTGAGAGGGTCACTTCTTACTCCAATCTGGTTCTCCTTATGGCCAGTGACCCCCATTTTTCTAAGCTGCAAACTGCAACCTGTGGAGCAAATCCGGCCCTCTGCCGGTTTTTATGTAAATAAAGTTTTATGGACACACGACCACAGCCACTCACTTACGTAGGGACTATGTATTTGTGTCTCCACAAGGCACATCTGGTTGAGCCAGCCGGGCCTTGACATAGCCGACCTGCAGCTAAGTCCGTACTTTCAGGCACACCTCTCCAGGTAGGGGCTGTCACTCTTGAGGGTTTTTTCCTGGCAGCCTGAATT
Source organism: Talpa europaea (assembly GCF_964194135.1). Lineage (NCBI taxonomy): Eukaryota > Metazoa > Chordata > Mammalia > Eulipotyphla > Talpidae > Talpa > Talpa europaea. The sequence goes on along the minus strand of NC_140082.1, from coordinate 12,883,274 downwards.
TGCATCCCAGCTCTGCCACATACTCTGTGTGACCTCAAGCAGGACCACACTTTGAGCCTCAATTTCCTCATTTCCAGAAACTACTCTGAGGATTGTAAGCAGTGATAAATGCAAAGCACAGTGTCTGGCACAGAGCAGGGACCCAGGAAATGCCAAGCATTTGTATTGCGAGGTTTTGCAGATGGGGAAACTGAGGCTTCAGTGTCATGACTTGCCTGACATCAAACAGTTCATAAGTGGCCTGTCTTTGGTTCCTGGTTTTGCCAGTTGTCATCTTTAGGGCCCCGCCTCTGCATGTTTTTCAAAACTCGAAGGACAATGTGGCCTGGAGGCGGGTTTTTGGCAGTCAGTTACCTTACCCCAGGCTGTGCCCAACCCTCCTGAGAAGTGGCCTGTGGCTGTATCAGGGAGGGAGGGGGGAGGCTGCTGGGATGTGCTGATCTGTGTCCACCCTCAGTGGACCTTCCTAGCTGTCCTTCCACCCAGATCCCAGGGTTGGAGTGAACAGCCTCCAACACCCCATTTGGAATTTAAGAAGTGGCCAGGTCCCCCGGTCCCACGGTCTGGCCGCAACAGGTCCCCACTCCAGGGTGACCAACTCATCCCCACTTGCCCAGGTTTACCCTGTTTTAACACAGAAAGTCCTGCCTCTCAGGAGCCCCCTCGGTCACAGCCAGCAGGGATAGTTGTTCACCCTCCATGTAAACTGAGCCAGAGTCTCACTCAGCAGAGAACCCCACTTTCCCGCTGCAAAGTTGGGGTTGCTCTCCTCCCCATCCAATCGGTGACTCCCTGAAAGCTCCCCTCCAAGTGACCCTCTGAACTGGCTGTCAGCGTCCTCCCCAATTCTTGGAGAACCTTCCATCTTCGGAGGCTTCCCGTTTGACAGACAGAGAACCGGGGTAAGATGAGGGAGACACCCCGAGGTCACCCAGGCCCCGCCTTCAGGCCAGCACTCCCCCTTCGTCCTCTGCATCTTGGGGACCTCGTCAGCTTCCGACCTGCCGGTCAGGTGTTGGGCTCTGTTGAGGGGTGGGCCCCTGGGCAGTCCCCAGCAGAGACAGTGTCCTGCCCCTCGTGCTTGTGGCTCAGGCTCAAGGACCCCTCTGGACTGCCTGTCACGGGGCGTGGCCTCCAGCATCCTCCTGGGGTTCTCAGGCTTCCCAGCCCCTACCCCTCAGGGCTGGCTGTTCCCAAAGCTGCTGGGGACAGGGTAGGATGCTTCCAGAGTCTCCTGTTCCCTCCTGGGTCCTCGGTTTCCCTGTCTGTACCGACTGGTGAGACTTGGCCCCTTCCAGCTGTAGCTTCCTAAGGCGACTGTCACAGAGAACCCCCGCTGGGCCTCCGGCTGTCATTTTAGTAAGGCCTGGGGGTAGAGTGCAAAGTGGGGAGGGTATGACCCCCCTCTCTGCTATGACCCCCCAGACCCTACGAGAGGACCCCTACCTTCACCTCCTTAAGAGTCCCCCGTGTCCTCGGGCCTCCTGGTCCTGGCCATGCCACGCTCTCTGCACTGCCTGTGCTGCCTGTGGGCTCAGGTATCACTTCTCCTTGAAAGATCTTCTGACACCCCTTCCGGCTCACCCCAGGGCGTCATTGCCACAGGGTGTCCTAACAGTCTGTTTCTGTGTTTACCCACTGGCTTCCCAACAGATGAAGAGCTTCAGGGGGGCCAGAGCACCTGCCTGGGGATCTCAGGGCCCCAAGCTGGGCTGCCAGCGTTGGCTAAATGAACAAATCAGAAGAAATAAAAGCAGCGGGTCTGGCCCCGGTGGAACTGGCCGTCTAGCTCCTGACAGAGGCCAGTGACGGCGGCTGAAGGGCCTGCCCGAGTGCCTAGAGATGGCTGGGTCGTGAAAGAACCCCCAGTATCTGTGCAAGCCCCAGTCTGTGTACTTCACCCCCCTCTCCCTTCTCGGCCAAGAAGCATGTGGTCACCCCTTCTTTCAGGGCGAGGTCCCCCTCACCCCGCTCTGCACATGCGTGGAGTTACGCGGTAGCCTTTCTCAGCTGGGTCCCCTCAACACCCTCCCCCAAGAAAGTTTCCACACAGCCTTGGTGTTTTCAAGGTTACGGGAATGCAAGATGACATCAGGGTGGGCTGGTCCCTGCCTCCCACCGTCGGCTCAGTCCCCACCAACTCTCACCAAAGCTGTTACAAACAAGGGGGTGTGGGCCTGTCACGTGGCCCTGAGTAACCACATTCTCGCTTCCTTCTTTCCACCAGCCCGTTGGGGGTTGGCAGGTCCGCACCACAGAAGTGGGCGCCGCAGCAGTGTCTGGTCTCAGCTCTGCTGGGTCCTCGTCTACAGCAGAGAAGCCGCCCCTGGGCCCACGAGGCAGCTGTGTCCCATGCTCCGCTGAGCACGGTAAGTGCCGGCTGGCAAAACCACAGGGAGTGGCTGGGCCCCTGGGGACCTGAGGGCTGACAGAAAGCTTAGGCTGGGCCAGGACCCGGGGCTCTTCCTGTGCTCAGTCCCTGGGGAGAGCAAGCCCAAGCTGGGGCGCTGGGGACCGAGGTCACTCTGGAGTGCGCGGCCTTTCTCGGCTGTCTCTTCCGGACCCTGCTCTCCTCAACTTGGATCATTCTCCCCCCTGGGTTCGCCAGCAGCTGCTGGCTGGGGCATCCTGAATTAAAAATAAATCCCGAGTGCTTCCCTAAAAATGATCCTGTCCCCCTCTTTCCTAGATGGGAAATTGAGGTGAAGGGATTTAATCAGGAGCAGAACTGGTGCTGGGGCTGGGGGACTCCAGAACCGGGGAGGGCTGCGGTGTAGTTCTGAAGCCACAGAGGCTGTGGATCCATAAAAATATCATTTCCAAACCTGTGTTCATGTCTTTTATAAGAGAGAAAAATGACACTTGTCTGTAGCAGATGAAATATGAGGATTAGGATACTGTTGCGAGCAAGAGAGGAAATAATAATAAAAATAATAATTAGAATGCCCTTAATAATTTGTAATTTAGGGTGCCTTGGGAACAGAAAGGAGAATGATGGGGGGTTGATGGTTAAAGCAGAGCCTCACCCCATGCACACACATCCCCCCACATACACACACACCCACACACAGTGATCAGGGCTTCCTCTCTTGGGAACCCCTTGTATTCTATACTTTCTCGTCTCTGCCTTCTAGTACCGGCGATCAGGCCTCTCAGCGGGTAGGCGACTCAGGGGTGGTTCTCCCGGTCCAGGGCCTAAAAGTGGCTTCCTTGAGGGGGGTGCCCAGGCTGGCCACACCCTACGTGTTAGATGCTTCCCTCATGAGACCTGGCTGGCAACCAGGGGAGACTGAAACTTGGTTTGTGAAAAGGGCTGGGCTACCCAGAGGGTATTTCCCGGGCACCTCAGCCAGGCCAGGTGGAGCAGAGCCTTCAGAGGAGCTGAAGAGACATCTGAGAATCCTGGCGGGTGGACAGTGCCTCCTTCTGACAGCTGGGAAAGCCAAGGGGCAGAGGGCAGAGGCAGCTGCCCAGGGTGGCATGGCTGGGAGGTGGCCGAGCTTGGACTTACCCTGTGGGACCCGTAGTGACCGCAGACCCGGATCCCTTGGTCACTTTCTCCGAGGTTCAGCAGGAAGACGGCAGTGGGGGCCCTCGCGGAGGGAGGCAGGACGGCTGGGCAGCGCACGTGTGGGGTGTGCTTGTCTGTCTGTCTGCTCATCCAACAGTTTGTCTACAGGTGTCCTCAGAAAACCATTGGTTGTTATGCTATAACCAGGGGTAGGTTTTGATGAATTCTTTTTTTTTTTTAAGACTTTCTTTTTTAAGATTTATTTATTTATTTATACAAGCACTGGGTACAGTCAGAAGCGCGGGAGGATGAGAGAATTCACCAGAGCCAGAGCGGGGAGCAGAGCAGGCAGAGGGAGCGAAGCACACTGCTGAGGGGAGCAGCGGGCGGCAGGAGAGGTCTGCGCGCCACGTGGGACCCTCCTCCGGTGGCCGGGGAGCAGCCGGGGATTTAACCGACACTGCAGAGGCTGCAGGCAGTTTCACAACCCAGCCAGCACTCAACAGCTGCGCCAGCGGGGAGCCCCGGTTTTGCTGAATTCTTTTGTGCAAAGTCCCTCACCTCCTTCATATCAGGAAAGCAAATTCAGAATCCAACAGGAGAAAGTCATTTTTGGGGTGGTGGGGGGCATGCAAAAACCGTTAGACACCACCCTGTTTGTGTCCCTGCAAAGGGCCACAGAACATGAAACTGGGAGCCAGTAGCTCTGCGGTGGTGAAATTTCAAGGGGGCAGGTGGTGACTAGGAGAAAAAGTAGCCTGAAGAGAACCCTGGGTGGGGTTGAGGGGTGAGAGGGGGAGGATGGGCCGGGTGACGGATGGCCCAAGGGCCTGAAGACAAGGCCCCGTGCAATGGCTGCTGGACTTGGGGCCTCGCTCACTCCTCTGCTGCTGCAGCAGGGGCCAAGGGGGCTGGGGACCCCGTGGATGCTCCATCCTCCAAGACCTTGGGGTCTGGTGGGGCAGCATGAGGGCCACAGTGCCTGTGTGGCCTTGGGGAGCATCCTGGCACCCACCGACGCCGCCCCATCTGCAGAGCCCCAGGAACCAGCAGGAGCAGTAAGACCTCTTGGAGTTCATGGGCCAGTGGGAATGAATTTTTCTAATGTAATTAACATTTAAAAAATGTTTAAACAGGGGCCTCCCTAGTGGTGCAGGGGTTAAGTTTTAGTGGGAAAATGCCATCCGCAACCACTGCAACATGAGTTCGATCCCTGGCCAGGGAGCTGACCCACAGGGAGCTGACAAGAGACCTCTCCTGTCTCACCTGCTGCTCCCCTCAGCAGTGTATTTCAGTCAGTCTGCCTGTTCTGCTCCCCACTCTGTCTCTGGTGGATCCTCTCACCCACCCCCCAGCACCTCTGGCCTGTACCCCAGCTTTTGTCTGCACAATAAATGAATCTTTAAAAAGGTTTAAACAGGGGGAACAATTCCTTGGAGGAAGAGGCATCTGCTCTGGTCTAGAGGATGGACACTGTATTGCTCACGGGTGATGGGGGTCATGATGATGGGGGGCTCTGCAGTGAGACGACCCAAGTTCACATTCCTGCTCCCTCCCGTACTGGCCATGTGACCCCAGGCTCCAAGTCGGCCTCAGTTTCCCACTTGCATATGAGGTTAGTAAGCGGAGGCTGTGGGGCATGAGCAGCTGGCAGTAGACAGGCATGGCTTCTGCACTCGATGCCTGTGGTCACAAGCCAGCAAGGCCGAGACCTTACGCCTGCCCTGGGCTCACCATGGAGACAGTTTCTAGGGCTCCCTGCCTGGCCCTCTCTGATTGTCAAGGGCAGAGGTATGTCCAACTCCCCAGGGCTGGGATTATTTCAGAGACATGGCCATAGATGCAGAATATCAATGACGGCAGCTGCTTTTATTGAGCACTTGCTGTGTACTAAACACTCAGCCTGGACCATTTCACTTCAACCGCACCCACCCCATGAGAGGCAGGTGCACTCTTGTCCGTGTGTTCCAGACGAGGAGCCTGTGGCTCGCAGAGGGGAGTTCAGCTCCCGGAGCCACGGAGCTGGGGCTGGATCTGGCTTGTTGTTTAGACGTGCCCTGGGGCAGGCGGCAGCCTGCTTGTTGACTGGAGGCTTCCTTCCTTCCTTCTCGAGGTGGCTGCTCAGGCCACGCCCTGACAGCTGAGTCTAAGATGCTAAGATTCCTGCAGTGCTGCTTCCCCCAGCCAGGCCATGGAAGCAGCCAACCGTGCTTTAGAGGACGGATGGGGAAGATGCTGGCTTTCCCCTCTGCGGGACCCTCCGCCGTAAGGGAAGACGCGGTGCTGACGCTTTCAGCGAAATGGAGGGAGCTGGAGGGAATGGTGTGCAGGGAAACAAATCAGAGTGACAAAGGCAAATACTGGACAGTCACCTAGCGGAGCCCGGCAGACGCCGCACTCCACGGCAAAATACCTTCCAAGGCCAGCGAACGATCAGGAGTGAAATGAGGGCTTTGGGGCTCACGCGAGGCAGGAGGGAGAAAGGGGCGGGGGACCCTTAGGGACAGGGTGCGGGGGACACATGCACGCGTATCTCAGAACACATTCTGCACAGTGGCGTTGCAGCAACGTCTCTGAAAAAGAGAAGAGATTGTAAGATTGCAGGACCCTCAGCACCGAGACTCTCGGGTCCAAGAGAGCAGGAGCCCCAAACTTAGGAGGACTTTCCTGAGCAGCCCCAGCGGCCACGCCGCAGGCTCTGGAGCTGGGGTGCGGGCCCCACCCACAAGGGTGGGGCTCAAAAGCAGCAGAGTAGTTTGAGGGTGGAAGCCAGGAAACGGGCAGCGGGTCTCCAACCTACACGGTTGGGCAAGCAAGTGAGATAAATAGGATGTGGCCACTGCCCCTCGTGGGCCCTGCCTGGCCCTGCCGTGGGGAGGCCTGTTTTCTGCCACAGAGGAGAGAAGAGGTGAAGGGTGGGGCCCGCGGGAAGTGTCGTCAGCACCCTGACTGCTTTCCTGAACAGCGCCCAGGCCTCCTAGCAGGCGGGGCCCGAGCTGAGGTGAATGAGGGCTCCCCCAGAGGACCAGGAACCAGCCACCCTCCCTGGGGCTTTGGAAGACCACGCTTTTGTCATACTACATTTATGTGAGCAACATTAAGGATTATTATCCACTGGCCACATGGCACACCCTCTGCCCTCCTCCTGTGTGGGCCCCTCGGAGCCGCCGAGCCTCGGGGCCAGTCCACTTTCTATCAATGGCTGGTGGCCTGGTGCGAGGCTGCTGTGGCCCCTCAAAGCCCATGGGATGGCAGGCATCAGGCTGGGGTGACCCCACACCCTGTCTATGGGGACCAGGGGTTTTCGGCACCGACATGGGGACCATCCAGGTAGGTTTTCGGCACCTCGCCAGGCCCAGGCAGGGAGCATTGGGCTTCCCCAGTGTACCCCGTTTTATCTGAACAGCTGCCCCAACTCCCCTTACTGCATAGGAGGGACGTAGGGAGGTCACTCTCTCTTCCCTGCCTCAATCTGCTCCTCTGTCACCTCCTCCCATGAGGAGCCCCAAGTACACAACCCTGTAGGATGCGAACACAGGGGGCCGTTCCGCAGCCTCTGACGCAATCCTCCTGGCCATTCTTGGAATCAGTGGTGCCCATTTTACAGATGAGGAGGCTGAGGCTTGGGGAGGTGAAGGGACCTGCTCAGCGTCTCTTCGTGGGCTGGTCTCTCCTCCAGCCAGGCAGGGAGAGACCCCTGCGTCTGTCCCCTGTGCACCAGGGGACACGGGTGCGAACCCGGCATGTAGCAAGCACCGCGAGGCGTGGCTTCTGTGCTTCCCGCCCACCTGCAGCGCGCGAGCCAGCGGGGAATGAAGGTCTAGAAAGTAAGCAGACGTTAGAAAGTGAACAATGGAGTGACCCGTCGTGTCTGGGCAACCCACGAAGGTCTCCTGGTGGAGGAGGCCACAGCAGCCACAGGAGAGCCTCCCTTGGGAGGGGACCTGGTGCCCTCCTCAATGCCCAGCCAGCTTCTGGGCTGCGGAGCATAGCAGCCTGACTCTAGAAGATCCCTCCCCCCAAGAAATGGGTAGGCTGGGCCTTGTGTTTTGGGGCCTCCCTCTCTGCTTTCAGGAAGTGCTGAGGGCTCTGCCTTCCAGGAACTGAGAACGGGCCAAAGGGGGTGTGAGGTTTGTCATAATTATGAAATATGGTTCTGAATGAGTGGTTTCTTTCTAAAGCCCCACCCTCCCCGCCCACCCAGGAAAGCACAGCCAAGGGCCACGTTTGGGCCCTACACTCTTCCCGCTGGGGACTCTTTATGTCTGCAAGCTTGTGTGCGGACGAGGAAGGTTAGGAGGCAAGGGGTGTGTGTGTGTGTGTGTGTGTGTGTGTGTGTGTGTGTGTGTGTGTGTGTGACACATCTATGAAGTACCTACTGTGAGCCTGGAACTTACAAATCCATCATCTTCTTACACTCTCTCAGTTGCCCTGTGAGACAGGCACTGTTTGTTATCCCATTTTGCAGATGAGAAAACTGACTCAGAAGGCAAAGATCCTTGTCAGGGTCAGGCAGCTTGTATGGGACAGAGCTGGGACTTCAGCATCTTTTTGTCTGACCCCCATGGTCTCTGCTTTTCCTCCTGTGTCCTGTGTGGCACCTGGTACCTATGGGGCTGATCTTTCTGGGCATTTAAGGTCTCCTTAGTCTTATCCTGACCTCCTTCTTCCACCTGGGTCCCCAGCCATGGCCACACACACATGAAGTTATGCTCACTCACAAGCTTTTGTTCCTTCTGTTCCCTCAGTTATGCCAAGTCACTGATTCATATCTGATCTCTGCCACTCACCAGCTGTGTGTCTTTGGGCACACACTTCTCTGAGCCTCATGCCTTCTCAGTAAAATGAGGATCAGTGTGCAGGCCAACTGTGTCTGGACCACATATCATACTGTTTGCTTTAAGACACAGAGATGACTAAGCTGTCATTTTAGACAATTCTAAATTCTAAATCCAGCTGACTTGAGAAGAAGGTGAGATTGAGCTTGAGGGGCCTGTAAGTCGGTAACTCAAGGAAAGGTGAGTCATTGCTCTGTCTTCTGATCACATGAAGTGAGGACAGGATGAGAGACTGTTGAGGCTCTCTCTGCCCTAGACACCACGCTAGGTGCACCCTGCCAAAGGGTATGATGTGCTGGGCTCCCAGGAGCACTGGAATCCCGCCCCAGAATGCATCTGTCATTTACCACCAGGGTCTACAACTCTGTGACTCCCACAAACACCATCCAGTGCCAGGGGGGCACGTACAGAGAAAGAAAACATGCGTGTTCACAATGCCAAGAAGGAGGTCAGTGAGGGCCTAGGGGGGACACTGCCCTTCCTGGTTGCCTGGTCAGGAGGCTGAAGGTGACACCAGGATGCGCAATGGCCCTCCCTGTTTTTACAAGGTGACTGTCAGTTCCCTGAGGAGCAGGGCTGTTCTGGAAAGAACTGAGTTTTCTCCTGGCCCCTGCTAGTGCATCTAGTAGCTCTGGGCCATTGCAGACTTACGCGATCGGTTTACTGCAAAACCAAAGTGGCGGCCCTCTGCTAGAGCTGGTGATCGGGCAAAGGTCTAAGGTCCTTGCAGGCATCACCTCCTCTTACCCTCATAGTAGCCTACAGGTTGTCCCCGCCGTGTGAGCAAGGGCACAGCCAAAGGAGCTGGCCCAAGCCGAGACGCTGAGAAGGGACGAGACTCCGAGGGGCAGGCCAAGGCTGTGTGGGCTGGGAGCCAAGATAATTGGAAATAGAACAGAGGGACCTGGAGAGAGGGGTCAGGACTAGCCTCCATGAAGCCTCAAAGATCACCCCGAAAGATCATCCCTTGTGGTCTCTCTCATTCGTAGACACCCTCCAGTGGACAACGTATGTGCCGGATCCATCTGAACTGTGTGCAGGTTTTCTGGACCCACGCTATATTCTAGATATGTGCAGAAATAGAAGTTGAGAAGGGGTGACATCTTAGTTACTGTAACTAGAAGCTCCAATGCCTTCTTTCTATACCCCAATGGATTGCGCTGCTCACAAGTCAAAAGTTTTGCTAGAAAGGCAAATGAAGTTTCTCTGTACCTTATAGAGAGAGTTGGAAGTCTCCCCGGATGGATTTATTAATGTGAATAAATAGTAATGGCTGTTCACTGAGTGTTTGCTCTGCACCAGGCGGCCACTGAGCCTAGTGCCTGCCCCAGATCAGACCCACGCTGACTGAGGTGGTCCAGGGTCGCAGTGGAGGGTGTGCGGGAGACCCCGGAGGAGGAGGTCCTCATGTCCCTCTGTCCATATGTCCCTCCAGGTGCCATGATCCTGCCACGTCTCCCGCCACTTCTCTTGCTGCTGACGCTGCTGGGCCCCGGCAGCAGCCTCCAGCTGTGGAAGGCCTGGGAGGATGGGTCCGTGGAAGCACCAGGCCTCCTGCTCTCCCGGGACCGCAGACAGGTGACTTTGAACACAAGCGAAGAGGTGGACTTAGACTATGTCACGGAAGGCACGGATGATCCTGAAACGCTTGAAAATAGCACCGAGGCTGCAGCGCCCCTCCACCAGCTCCTGGCGGTGATGGGAACCTCGGGACAGAGCGGTTCTGCAGGGCCTGGGACGCCGGAGCCAGCCACTTTGGAGGTGGCCACAGTGGGTTCGGCTGGAGGGCCTGCCGTGGGGAATGAGAGAGGGGCACTGACTACTCAAGGGATGCCCGTCACACCGGGCCCCCTGACCAAGTACCCGGCCACTGCAGTCCCTTCCCACACCGACACTCCCTCCGCAGCACCGACCACTGTGGAGGTCTTGCCTTCGAGACCGGCCAGCACAGAGGCACTGAGCACGCTCCCTGCAACCACAGAAGCCTTGTTCGTAGAATCCACTCACACAGAGGCCCTGGCCATGGCACCTGTAGCTACGGAGGCCCTGGCCACAGCGGAAGCCACTGTCATGACGGCCCTGGGCACAGGGCCAGCTGCCACAGCAGCCCCGGCCACAGAGCCCGCCACCACGGAGGCCCTGCCCACGGATCCCGCCACCATGCAGGCCCTTGCCACAGAGCCTGCCCCCCCAAGCGGTCTGAGCACCAGGGCAGCCAGCAGGTCACCTGACACGTGGAGAAAGAGGCAAAATCTCCTCCCTAAGATCCCTACAACCCCCAGCCCCACCAGGGCCCAGGACTACATCCCCGTGAAGCAGTGCCTGCTGGCCATCCTCATCCTGGCCCTGGTGGCCACCGTTTTCCTCGTGTGCACCGTGGTGCTGGCCATCCGCCTCTCCCGCAAGCGCCACATGTACCCCGTGCGCAGCTACTCCCCCACTGAGATGGTCTGCATCTCGGCGGTGCTGCCTGAGGGGGGCGAGGGGCCCGCGGCCACCACGGCCACCACGACCAACGGGGACCTGCCCAACGCCAAGAGCCAGGACCGGAAGGCGGAGCCTGGGCCGGACCGAGACGGGGACGACCTCACTCTGCACAGCTTCCTCCCTTAGCCGCCCACCGCCCGCCCGCTGAGGGGACCCAGTGTCCAGCTCCCACAGGCCCGGGCTTCCCCGCGGTCCCCTGGGGGGCGGGGGTCTTGGGGCAGGGACACTGGCTGTCCCTCAGGGGACGGATAGGGGTCGAGGTGCTGCCGTCAAGCAGGACTTGGCATGAGGCAAGCAGCAGCTTGTCCTCCGCCACATCCGCCCCACCTCCCCGCCCCCCCACAGACTCGGGCTTCCTCGAAGGCTGGGCTTCCTCGACAGCCTCTCTCTGCCCTGCTCCTCGCTCCAGGGAGGACTCAGAGCCTCCACGCTCCTTCTATTTTCTTCCGGTGGCCACGGGCACACACAGGCGGGGCGCTCGGGCAGCAGTGCCCCATCCCCGAGGCCGTTTCCTGCCTCTCTCCTTTGGGGCAGCTTGGGCACCAGGCCGAGTTCCCTGCCCGTGGGCCTGGGGCAGGCCTGGGGAGCCCCAGGCTACACCTTCTTGGGCACCATGTATACTCAGGGGCTTTCCCCCATCCTGCCCTCTCACCCGCCCCTAGTGTCTCGTTTCTGGGTGGGCTCTGCAGGGTCGTTTGTCCTGAAGGACTGCACTGCCCAGCCCGGGGTCAGGGACCGCACAGGCACCCAGAAAATGCAAGGTGGAAAATGGGCCTTTGGTAGTCCCCCCGGCCCCAGCCCCTCCGGAAGCCCCACACCAGCTGCAAGGTTGACTTCAGAGCTGTCTCTTCATCACGGGGGGCATCTTGGTACATCCTGGAGCAGCCAGGGGAAGTTTAGGGCTCTGAGGGAGAAATCGGGAAATTTATTCACATGTCCCCATGACCCAGTTCTGTCCTTTAGAATTAGATGCCCTCCAAAGCTCAGACTAAAACCCCTTCTAAATGTCAATGCCATCCTCCCAGAAGCCCACCGGTGCTCTTAGTTCCGCAAGAGGCCTGTCTCCCATGAAAGCCCCATGGACGAGGACAGCCGCAGCCTCCAGGCCTTGGGACACCCACAGGAGGACTTACTAGCTGCCCCTGAAAGTCTGGGGGCAGCAAACTTTTTCTTAAAGGGCAGTTATGGTTTGTCAGGCCTCAAGTTCTCTGTGGCAGTTTGTCAGCTCTGTCCTCCGAACGTGAAGGTGGTGACTGGCACACATACATGAAGGGGTGTGGCTGAGTTCTAATAAAGCTTTATTTACAAACAGACGACACAGTGGACTTGGCTCTGTTGGTTTGCTGAGCCCTGATGCGTCGGGTGACCAGATGTCCCACTTGCCTAGGACTTTCCTGATCTTCACCCAGGAGGTCCTGTATGTTGGAAAACTCCCCAAGAAGCTGGGTGCCTGACGTAAGCAGCACTTACCACTTTGCCCCAATTGGAACCCACGGTGACCCCTTTCATATCCGAAAGCCAAGGCTTAGCCAGGTGAAGTGGCGGAGGAGGGATTTAAACCCTTGACCTTCTGCCTCCCAACGCCTGTTAGTCATTTTCTTCAGGGAGAAGGAGACAGCTGTTTAAAGGGCACACTGGTACACACTGGTACAGTTCCTCTTGGGGGGGGGGTATTTTTCTCTTCCTGAAAAATCCCCCCATCAGCCTCTTTCCACTCCAGGGTCTAACCTGCAAAAGAATTGAGAGGGAGTTGTCTGGGAGGTATTGACTGTAGCTGGGGAGAGAGGGGCTGGGAGACAGGAGGGCCATGGCAGGCCTGCGGGGACAGAGAGTGACAAGTGCAGAACCTGCTGCCCTTCCCCTAAGCTCTAGAACCAGCTTGATACTCAAGAAGGTTGTTCAGGCACCCGGAGCGGGGGCTGGTGGAAGAGGGGCGTCCGTATGGGCCGGGGCAGCAGACTCTGGAGAAGGCAGCTTGATGTGTCAGGAGAAAGGTCCCCTTTGGGAGTGATCAGAGAAGCCAGCTGGGGGGCTCCACATCCTAGACTAGGGGACCCACAGGGACATGTGGTCAGTCAGTCCCCTTGGAGTCTGGTCTCCCCTTCTTCTGGGAGGGAGCAGGTCTCCACATTCATCTGAGGGCCCCCAGAGGGCCTCTGTGAGGATGCTGGATGGCTGCTCGGGCTGCTTTTCCCTCTGTCTGCAGGAAGAAGGCCACCCCTCTGCAGCTGGTCCCCAAGGTGCAGGACCAGTCAGTGTCGGCCACCACGGGTGCTTGAGGCAGCCACCGGGGGGCGCTTGACACCAGCACTTCTGGCCTCTTTGAGGACAAAGGAGAGCATTCCTCCAGGGCCCCCCAAAACAGTGGAGCGCCCGTAAATTTACATCTAGCTGCTTGGGTGGAAATGTGTGCAAGCCACGGTGGGCAGCCCTTGCCAGCTTCCCTCGGGTATGTCCGGCTGTGGCCGGTGTTGAATGAGTATTTAGAGAGCAGATGACACAATAAATGTGAACATCAAGGGCATAGATGATAGTAGAAGGTGGTACAAAAATTACAAGAAAATGATGAGTTTTGAGTTTTGAGGTCCTGGTTTTTCATGTAACTTATTAAACAACTGGCCCACAAAATTCTGGAAATTTGAATTTTCAAACTTCAACTGTCAAGGCTGACTCCTGCGTATATACCACCAGCGTCCCGCCCCCTGCCCCTAACAGCACTGCCTGAACCTCCATTCATCCGTGCAGAGATCTGCATAGTCTACCAATCCCCACCACAGCTTGGGAATAAAAGTAAATTTCTCCCCCATTTTACAGAAGAGGAAACCAAGACTCGGGGAAAGAAGTCACCTGTCCCAGGTCATGTGTGAGATTGAGCCCCAGGCTGGAGCAGAAGGCCTTACTCTCACCTCTGATACTCTGTCCTCTGTCACAGGAGTTCTGGGGAACCCCCAGCTCTCACTGCTGACCCGTCCTGGCATCTGGAATTCCCCCACCAGTCATCCCTGGGGACCCCTGCTTGCTGCTGGAGGCAGCGGGGAGGGGGTGGGGGTGAGCCCCAGCTCTCACCTCGCAGAGGGCAGGACACAGCAGAGCAGGGCCAAGGACATAGGGACGTGGCCAGCAGCAAGGATCTGGGGGGGGTTGGGCCCTGACTGAGTGCCCAGCCCCCTGCCAGACCCTTTAACAGCAAGATCTCACTCAGATCTCACGGCCATATCATGTGGGTACAGTAATGACCCCACTTTACTGCTGAGGAAACTGAGGTCCAGAAAGCTGGACCACTGGCTCCAGCACGTTGTGCCGCTACGGAGACCAGACTGCTGACGCGGGTTCTGGCGGCAGGGAAGGAAGGAAGGTAGACAGGAAGTGGGGGGTGGCGAGCTGGGGGCCTGCTGAGTTTATTCCCGGTCCCTTCTCCTTTATGACTGGGCCTGCCAGCCCCATGGGTGGTTCGCCCAGTCTCTGATCCTCACAGCGGCTCCCCAGCCCCAACGCTCCCTCCATGTCCTGCCCCATCTGCCACTCCGCCAGCCACATCATTCGATGGTTTCGGAGCATCCACAGCTTGGCAGGGGCCATGCTCGACCCCAGGACGCGAGGTGAGCAGGAAGGGACTGTGATACCCGCTGCGGCTCATGTTCTAGAGAGAGACACAGATGAATCACATGATCGCCTATAAAAATATCAGAGGATGGCTGGGCCCGAGCCCCAGGGGGCAGGCGCTGGGGTTCTCTGCGCGGGGTAAGCCGCACATGTCCGTGCAGGGGAGCAGCGCTCAGGGCGCACAGGCCTGAGGAAGCTACAAAGGGCGCTGAATGAAAGGGCAGGTGCGGGCGGCTGGGTGGAGACAGGGCTGTGCATGCGGGCAGGGCTGTGTGAGCCCGAGTCTGGGAAGTGTGGGGAGAGGCCCACCCAATCCATGGAGAGAGAAACCAAATCAGAGGTTCCCCCAGCGGTAGAGGGGGACGATTAGGAGGAGGCTCAGAGACACCCGGAGTGATGGGAACGTGCTGGTCTTGACCTTGGGGAGCCCGCGCGGGTCTCCGCCTTAGCCAGACCTCGGGGACCTGTTCTAGCCTGCGCGATGGGGAGGACCCCGCAAGGGCAAGTCCACGAAGCAGCAGCAGAGGTGGGTGCACGAGCCCTGGGGCCTAGAGGTCTGCTCCTGCGAAGGCAGAAGACTTGGGAGTCCAGCTGGGGGGCCCCCGCCTCTCTGTCTTGCGTGAGTCCAAGCCTCCCGACCTGCGGTGGCTGCGCCCCCATCCAGCACCATCAGCGCCTCCCCGTTGTCCCCAAGTCCAAAAGAAGTTTCCAGCCTTGCCATTCACCGACCATTAGCGTAAATGTGTCCCTGTCCAGACAGACTGACCCCTCGTTCCTCCTCGCACGCGCTCTGGCCCTCCTGGCCCTCGCCCTCTGCCACCAGCTGGCCACTCCCGAGGGTTCGGAGCTTTGGGAGCTGGGGCTTGATGCCGCCATGCCTTCGAGCTCCCCCTTAGCTCATCCCCCCTCCCTTCTTCCTGCCCCAGCCCTGGGTGCCGAGAGGGACTCCAGGTTACTAGTCCTCGCCCTGGGCCCTCCATCTCCCCACCCGGGAGCCGGCGTGTCTGCCATACCCCGGGGCGGCCGCCATTCACTGTCCTTCCCCCTTGCATGACTCGGCACTCGTGGGTTTTCTTCCCTGGAGACAGAAGCCATCAGCGTGGTGCCTGCCGCTGTCCTGGCTGCACGCCTGTCCAGGCCTGGGGCCCTCGTATGCCACGCGGGGACTGTCCTATGCCCAGCTCAGTGACGAAGCGCGTGAACCCTCACAAAGGCCGCAGAAGCAGCAGCGGCAGCTCACTCGCACCCGCTGCTGGCGGGTCCCTCTGGGCCAAGCTCATTGCTGTCATTTTCTCATTTACCCCTCACCCTGCAAGGTAGGTGCTTTTTTAACCCCATTTCACAGATGCACAAACTGAGGCTTAGAGAAGTTCAGTGACTAGGTCAAGGTCACACCGCTTGAAAATCACAGATCTGGGTCTTAATTTGTAAGATTTCCTGAGGACACCAGTCACCAGGGACTGGTGCCTTGAGGAGGAGCTGGGAACTCCCCAAATCTCCAAGCTCAAAGCCATGCCCTTGGCCTGACTTTCCACCAGCAGAGAGGCATCCTCTCTAGGGGCTGTTCTGTGCCTGTGCCAACCGCACTGGTGGGCGGGAGGTGCTGGCAGGCTCTGGGGGCAGGCACTGGCCCCTGCCCATCCTTGCGGCCCTCCCTGCACCAGCTGGAGAGATGGGCACATGTTAGATGGACCCCTTAACTCCAGCCTCATGCTCAGCTCTGTGAGACCCCGGGCGTGCAGCCACCCTCTTGGGGCCCAATTTTCCCTCTGTACGGGGGTGGGTAACCTGTATTGGCTCCCTGCTGCAGGGACAGCTCCCTGCAGCCGGAAATGGATTTGGGGGCACTGGACAGGCTGGTGTGGTGAAAAGTGACTCCAGGGAGAGGCCCGGCAGGCACATGAGATGGCACCTTAGGAGAGCAAGAGAGCCTAGAAGTAGGGCTGTGGGAGACCGAGCCATGGTGGGACTCCCTGGAAGAGGGGGTGAGCTGTTTCTAACGTGACACCCCTTCATGCTGGACAAGATGCTCTCGGACCCATGTGGACATCTTCATGTCCGTGGTGTGAGAAAAGCGATAATGGGCTTTGGGTAGTATTTATGGGGATGAGGAACAAAGAAAAATCCCCTCAAGGGATGGGGGGCAGGGGGGGCAGAGCCATTTTTGTCCCGATGTTGCTGCTGGTCCTGCGGTTTTTGCAAGATAAGCAAAAATAGGAAACGGCCGTCATGACCATTGTGGTTTCATCTGGAGATATTTGGGGGTGTCACTATTGGGGGGACTGCTATTGGCATCTAGCAGGTGGTTGAGATGCTGCCAATACCCTCTAAGGCGGCACAGGGCGGCCCCCACTGCAAATGAGGGGTCTGGCCTGTCAACAGGGCTCAGGTGGGGCAGCCCGGGTGCTGCTCCTCCCAAGAATGGGGTGGGGAGAAGTGGCCCCTGACAGAGAGCGCACAGCAGACACAGCCCTGACCCCAGCCTGTGAACCCCGCCAGCGACCACGTGCAGGGGACCACGCTCCCTCCAGCTTGGGCGCTGGCTCTGGGTGGCTCTCTGCCTGGCCTTGTGCCAGCCTCCAGGATGGGCTTCGAGTGATTCCCCGGGAGGCTGAGCCACGCCTCAGCGAATCCCAGAATACAGGTGAGTATGTAGGACAGCGGGTCCCCTGCTCCCCACAGCCCAACCTCTTGCCTTGCTTGCACCCCCTTGTCACCTATTGACAAACGCTTGGCTTGGATGAGTCAAGCTCCTGTCACCTCCCCATTTCTGTAATAGCTCCACGAGCCGGCTCGCCCCTTCTTCACATGCTCCGGCCTCAGGACCTTTGCACTTGCTCTTCCTGTTGCCTGAGTCTCTCCTCACAGGTGTCCAGGATACAGATAAGCCATCTTATCCTTCAGGTCTCAGCTTGAATGTCACCTCCTCAGAGAAGATGACTGTCCCCTGTGATTCTTGTGACACCCCCTTTCTCCCTTCAAGTCCCTGATGACTGGACTGCTATCAATTTTTTAAAAATATTTATTTATTGATGCATACAGGAGCTGGGGTGTAGGCCAGAGGTGCAGGGGAGGGGAAGTAAGAGGATTCACCAGAGACAGAGTGGGGAGCAGAACAGGCAGACTGACTGAAGTACATTGCTGAGGGGAGCAGCGGGCGAGTCAGGAGAGGTCTGCTGCGCCATATGTGGGTAGCTCCCTGGCCGGGGATGGAACTTGTGCTGCAGTGGCTGCTGATAGCTTCATAGTGATGAGATTTAACCCCTTGCACCACCAGGGAAGCCCTGGGCTGATATAATTTTTGCCATGCCCGTGGGGCCTCTGTCATTCTCTCTTTGTCACTACCGAGCGCCTGACACACAGTAGGGCCTCAGAAGCATTGAGTGAATAAATGAATGAGTGAGCAAGGGAAGCTTTGCACCAGGCTGAGGACCTAAGCAACACATCTGACTAAAAACATTAGTTCCAAGGGCGGAGGTCTAGGGAGGCTCAGGTGTAAGGCCTGGAGCCAGGTGGGCCTGGTTCGGATCCCACTGCACTGCTTACAGGTGGGGCAGCAGGAGCTCTGGGTGCCTCCGCTTCCTCACCTGTGAAATGGGGAGAAGAGTCATTGCTACCCCCAGCGCTGGGAGGGTGAGTGAGCACCCGCGCCTGGCAGGCTGCACGTGCCCCTCCAGTTCTCCTCCCGGGGGAGACAGCGCCTGGCTCCGGGCCAGGTGGGCACGCTCTGAGGGGCGCCGTGGAGGCCTGCACGTCTGCCCCCCAAGCCTCGAAGGTCCAGCCCTGTGGCCTGGGGGGCAAGTCCCGCCCTGCTGAGCTTTCTGTCTTTTGGCCTAAAATTAGCTCACAAATTCCTTGACTGCCTGGCCGGTGCTTCCAAGGGACAATTCAAACCAGATGTTTCCAGCTGTCGGGGCCCATCCCCCACTGCCAGCGCCCTCGTGTGTCCCAGCTCAGGGAGGTCGGCTGGGCCAGGAGACAGTCAGCTGCACGCTGCGTGGCCGTGGGGGTGTGAGGGGGCAGTGGACCGAGCCCGTGAGGGCACCCCGCTAAGGGGGAGACACCCCTTGAGGACGGAAGGGCACTTCTCGCTCACTGAGCTGAATGGGTGGGTGGCTGTTTGCTCTGTCCCTCTCCTTCCCCCGTGGGGCGTCTGTGGTCTGCGGCCTATGTGTCCGTGTCCTGCTGCCCAGAGGTGCGGCCAGGCGTCCCTGCGCCGTCCCTGGCCTGGGTGTCAAGCGATGCTGGTCCTAGCGTTTGCAGTTATTTCATGCCGGGCCCCCAGGCTCACGTCATCTGCACAATAATCCAGAAAAGTGGGTGCTCTCATCACCCCCATTTTACACATGAGGAAACAAGCCCAGGGGGGTGGAGGAACCTAGTCCAAGGTCACCCAGCTCTGAAGCAGGGGGCCCTGAGGCCCCAGAAGGGCAGGTGGTCTTGGCTCATCCTGGGGGTGTTACCTCCTCACCCCCACCCCAGGCCCACCCTCCAGGTGTGCGGGTGCATTCGGGTGGAAGCACCCTCTGTGAGGTTCCCAGGGAGGATGATGGACTGGCGCAGCTGCTGGGCAGATGTGGCTCATGAGGAGACCCGGAGAGTCAAATCTCTGGGCCCCACTGAGTCAGAAGGTGGTGGTCAACGAGGAAGGTGCCCGGGGTAGGAGGGCGGAGGCGGGCTTGAGGCAAGGAGCGGAAGAGAAGTGGTGATGTGTTCACACAGGGACCCATGGCCGGGCTTCCTCCCTTCAGTAAAAGCCCGAATTAGTGCCCTGCAGAGGCCCTGCACCGTCTGGCCCTAGTGACCTCTGACCTCTCGTCTTCCTACTCCCGCTTCGTTCACTCTGTTCCAGTCCCATCGGATGCTTTTCCTTTCCATTCCTGAAAATGCCAGGCATCCTCTGCCTCAGGACCTTTGCACTTGCTCTCCCTCTGGCCATGTCCCTGACTCTCTCTCACATCCTACAAGTCTGTGTTTGAAGACTTGCTTCACCTGCCACGCCCAGTGTGTGCTACCAAGTTAGCGCGTTAATTGCGTCACTTGTCCCTCTAGAATGCAAGCTCTGCGAGGACAGGGCTCACCCCTGTGTTCTCTGCTGCGGCCCAGGTGCTTGGAAAGGGTCTCATGTATGGTGTGTGTGCAAGAAGTGCGTGTGCAGAGGATGACCGGGTGTGTGTGGGGGAGAGACAGGAAGGGGTGGGTAGGAGGGAAGCAGCGGAGGGTTTTGTGCACAGTGAGGGGCTGAAGCAGGAGAAACGTGAGATGACCTCTCTGTGTATCGGGCGACCCAAGGTTCAGGTCCAGGTCATCCCCATTCCTCACTCTTGGCCAGCCCTACCTCTGTCCAAAGACAGGCAGCGCACCCCCATTTCCAGCAGTACCCCAAAGTCAGTTCAGAAGCCTCAGCTCAATTCCTTCTCGAGATGTGGGCTGGGGTGGGGTGGGGGCAGCAGGGTGTCCTGGGAGCGGCGTGCCCAAGGACATCCAGCGGGCAGCTGGCAGGGCAAGGAGCCGTGGCCAGGCCCGCAGCGCACAGGGCGTGTTTACATTCCTGCCCGCCGAGATGGCTTCCATGTGGCGCTGAGGAAACCGCTGCTCGCACCGGGCCTGGGGAATGTAAATGTTTACAGGGGAGTTGCAGCTGGCCGCCACGGCCACAGGGAGCCGGAGAGCCTGCCGTCATCGATGCTCCCCAAAAGAGAGGGGGGTGCTGGGTTCTTTATTAGGATTATTTAGAAAACTTTGCTGTCACAATCTACATAAAACACACACATCTGAAGTACGCATCTGGATTTTCCTCTGTGCACCGCACGTGACCACCACCCAGGTGCATATTGCCTGTTCTCAGCCCCAGAAGTTTCCCTGGACCTCTACCCAGGAAGGACCCCAAGGACTGCACTTCTGACTTCTGTCGCCATAGCTCAGTATTGCCTTTGTTCTTGCACTTCTTTAAACCGAAGCACCCGGTGTGTATTCTTTAGGGGTTGAGTCTGTGGGGTTCTGTTGAGTCTGTTGAGTCTGTGGGGTTCATCCCACTTGTCCTATGTCTCACTTCTGTTCATGTTCATCACTGAGCTGTGTTCCACTGTATGGACGTACCGCAGTCTGTTTATCCACTCTTCTGTTGGTGGACATTTGGGCTGGTTCCAGTTTTTAGCTACTATGGATAAAGCTGCTATGGACATGTTTGTCTGTGCGGATATGTGTTTGCATTTTTTCTTGGCTAAATACCTGGGAGTGAGGTAGCTGGGTCATCTGGGAAGTGTATGGCTAACTCTAAGAACTACCAAACCATGTTCCAAAGTGTTTGTGTCTTTTTTCTCTCCCATCATTAGTGGGTGAGTCATGGGTTGCTTGCCGGGGGTGGTCAAAAAAGTGGAAATAAGAGGAAAATTTACTTGTAATTACAACAGAGCTTAGAGGAGCCCGCTGACCTTCCTGCTACAGAATGGGAAACTGAGGCTCAGATCACAAAGTGTGTGAGGGACAGACCTAGGAGCTAATATACGTCTCCTAATTCCCAAACTATAGTTATTCCCTGGTGAGAACTCCTCAGCATCCAGGCATACTTCCCTGGAGGAGGCCTTATGCCAGGCCTTACCCACCACAGGACCTTTGCATTTGCTCTTTCCTCAGCCTGGGAAACTCTTCTTCCTGCACATTACATGCCTGGTTCCTCTTAACCTGTAGGCATCAGTTCAGAGAGGCTGTTTCCAACCACAATTTCTAAAATAACTGCCCAGACAACTAGCCCCTGTCCCCTCCGAGGTTATTCCCTGTGTCCTCATCCTTTATATCTGCTTGATAGTATTTCTCAGGATTGTGCCAGCTTCCTGATTTGCAACTTGTTTCTTGTCTGTTTCCCCTTAAGAGCTCCCTGAGCTGGGGCAGACTTGTCATGCTCCCCTGCATGAACAGGTACAGAGCAAAGTAAAGTCAGCATACTCCCTCCCTGGGCCTCAGTTTCCCCATCTGTAACTTGGGTTTTGAACTAGAGTCATTCAGGTAAAGGAAGGGCCTTTACTGTGCACCTGCTAGGTTCCAGGCCCCAGTGCTGGGGGTATTGAGGCAGAACAGGCCCTTGTTCTAGTCCAGGAAGCTGACAATCTAGAGACACATGTGAATAGGCCATTATAGCCCAGCACATGTGGTTCTACAAGAGACAGGGGCCTCCCTGGTGGCTCAAGGGTTAAGCCACTGCAGCATGAGTTTGATTCCCAGCCAGGGATCTGACCCACATGGTGCAGCAGACCCCTCCTGTCTCACCCACTGCTCCCCTCAGCAGTGTATTTCAGTCTTTCTGCCTGTTCTGTTCCCCACTCTGTCTCTGGTGAATCCTCTCACCCACCCTCCTGCACCTCTGGCTTACACTACAGCTTTTTTTTTTAAGATTTATTTATGTATTTATACAAGCACTGGATACAGCCAGAAGCGCTGGAGGGTAAGAGAATTCACCAGAGCCAGAGCGGGGAGCAGAGCAGGCAGAAGGACCGAAGCACACTGCTGAGGGGAGCAGCGGGCGGCAGGAGAGGTTTGCGCGCCATGTGGGACCCTCGCGGGTGGTCAGGGATCCAACCGGTGCTGCAGAAGCTGCGGGCAGCTTCGCAGCCCAGCGCTTAACCGCTGCACCACTGGGAGGCCCTACACCACAGCTCTTGTATGCATGAATAAATAAATCTTAAAAAAATAAAAGAGTGGGGAGCTCTGGGAGTGTGCAAGCACAGAGGAGGCTGCTGGTCTCCCTCCGCGGGGCTTCAGGGAGGACTTCGTGGAGGTAGAGATGACTGAGCTATAAGAGATGCAGGGGGTGGTCAGGTAAAGGGGGGTTCAAGACAGTGCTTTAGGCAGAGGGAACAGCCTGAGCCTGAGCAAAGGTGTACAAATGCCTGTCTCGTTTGCTGCTCTCTGCAGCAGGCACAGTTTCTGGCTCAGTGAAGAGTTAACACATAAGTGAACATGGAGATGTTTACAGTGAACATCTCTAGTGTACAGATGGGGAAAATGAGACATAAGAAGCACACCTGGAGCTCTGGCCTGCCTGGACGAGGCCCACCCTGCCTCCTCAAGTGTCCAACAGGAGCCCCCTACATGGGTGTCCCTCCAAAGTCCAGGCCTGTGCTGAGGGGCCACAGCCCAATGCCTCTCCAGCCACATGAAAAGCTTGGGATATTTTTTGCCCAGAGGGCAGGCCCAGTGTCCTCAGGGGCTGTGTAATTAGAAGTGGCTCTGAGCCCACTAGAGACTGGAGCTGGGGGCTGTGGTGGGCCCGGCGGCCCGCCCTGGGCTCAGCCTGGAAGCGCCCTGGCAGAGACTGGAGGTGGGGAGGTTTTTCCTCATCCTCCCGCCTCCTTGGGCAGGGCTGTTCAACAGGGCGGGGGTCACAGCTGCTAATTGCACGGTGGGCACAGGGCGAGGTCCCTGAATCACTCCGAGGCTGGGCAGAGGGCCTGGGTGCTGCTCTCTGCCTCTGAAATTACAAGTTGCTAGTGGGCAGCCCGGCCTGCTCCTTACCACAGGTCTGCTTGAGCCCCTCAGAGTGTGGTGGTGTGGTCCACGGGGCTCCCTGGAGCCGGGCCCAACAGCAGGTTCTAGAACTGGAGAATGCAGAATGCAAGCCCCTCTGGTGGATGAGGAGCGAGGAGCAGTAGCTCACCAAGACCTGAGAATGCAAGAGTGGAAGTCAGAAAGGTCAATCACAGCTGAAGAAGCATTTATTGAACACCTACTGTGTTCCAGGCTCTGTCCTAGATGCTGGAGTTACGGCAGTACACAGACGGGCAAAGTTCCTGTTCCCACAGACCTCGTTCATCTACTCTTACTTGATAATAATTTCAGGATCCGCCTGAAGGTGCCAGGTTCCCATCAACCTCAGGACCTTTGCACGTACCCTTCTCACTGCTGGGAATCCTCTTGCATCCTTGCCTTCCTAAGTCCCTTCTCTTCATCTTCACCAGCAACTCTATCATCACCTCCTCATGGAGGTCCCCACGAGCTCTGGGACCAGAATGGCCCCCCTGACAATTGTTCCGACAGCCTCTGAGCTGCCCATCCCAACTCTGAGCTCCATTTGCAATTACATAGTCATTTGTTAAGGCAGGTCTCCCGTTTGCTCGGCAAGCTCTGCGCCTATTTGCCTATCATTGCCTCCCAGGGCCTGACTGCTGGGCTGGGTGTAAAGTAAATGCTCAAGAAAGACCTGTAGGATGAATGACATTCAGAATGTGAGAGTGTTGGAACCTGAGGACTGGCAGGCTTGTGCCAAGCACCTGGCCCACCCACATTTAGCTGTAGCTGAGAGAGGGGCAGTCATCTGCCCAGTCACCCACAGCTGAGGCTTGTGCTGGGCCTGGAAGTCAGGGAGTCTTTATATTCCCATCAGTGACCTCATTTTTGCTGCCTGGTCCCCAGATTGTGGGCTGGGATATTTGCTTAAGGAAAGCACATGTGTGTGTGTGTGTGTGTGTGTGTGTGTGTCATAGTCTGACAGTCATTTAACATGGCAGATGGCAGATGGCCTGCCTGTGGGGAGTGGGCCCCTTGCAAGGGAGCACCCAAGGCCTGGAAGTCTCATGTCCAGGTCAGACACGGGGTTGATGCAGAAGAACATCAGCACTGACTCCCCACCTGTTCACACTGCCGTGAACCTCAGTTTCCACATCTGTTAAATGGGCTCATTCCTCTGCCTCTCCCAAGTGCTTCTGGCGTCTGCTGGGTGTGAGGCACAGAGGTGGGCTCTATGGAAGGGCAGCCAAAAGCTCTCGCTGTGGGAGGTTCCAGCTCCCCAGGGAACAGGTTGCTGCTTGTCCCTAACCATTTGGTTAATGAGCTGGTCCCTGAGCCACAGAGCCCACGGGACTAGGCTGTGTCACCAGCCTACGTGGTGCACCCTGTGACAGCCCCACACGACGGGGTCATCTAGCGGCACGTGTCTCAGAAAGTGTCCCCATCGGTCACCGGCGAGGGGCCGCTGTGAGTCCCGCCACTGTGGAGGACAGGATGACGCCCCTTCCCCAACACGCCCTAATCCCGAAACCTGTGACTGTGAAGAGGTCACCTGATGTGACAAAGGGGCTCTGCAGGCATGATTAAGCTATAGAGTTTAGATTCCCAGATGGCCAGGGTGGGCCCAGTGTCATCACCGGGGTCCTTCAAGCGAAAGGGGATCAGGAGAGAACCAGAGGGATGGCAGTGTGAGAAGGGGTCCCCCTGATTTCCTGCCCCCCCAGATTCTGGGATGAAGGCAGCTCTGCTGGCAGCTTGACGTCGGCTCCCCAAGACCCGTCTCTGGCTTCTGCTGCCAGGACTGTAAGACAAGCCATGTGTGTTGTTTTCAGCCACTAAGTCTGCTGCAATTTGTTACAGCAGCAAGAGGAAACTCATCCACTTGGCATCTGGCAGATGCATTTCTAATCCAGCCCGGCCCGCCCGCCTGCCCCTCTGGTCTTTCCCAGCAGCCATGTGAGCAGTAGAGATCTCTGTTCTCATCGCACAGAGGACAGAGCAGTCCCAGCAGGGCACCGACTGGGCTCTGATCTAGGGGGCCTTGTGGGGTTTGCTCTGCCCCCAAAAGAAGAAACACAGACTAGATCCCGCCCCTCCCCCCAAAGTGCTGGGGCCTCTGGGCTCCACGTGCAGGACGCAGGTTCCATGTGGGTTGACTGTGCCCCTGGATTCCCTGCAGCCCTCAGATCAATGGGAAGCAGGCGCTGGGGGAGGTCTGGCTGCCCCTGCCCACCTGCTGTCTGCCCCCGACATGCCCTGGTCAGCTGCTGCAACATGTCGTGGGAGGCCATGTGGGCTTGGGGGGGTGTGTGCATGAGTGTATGAGTATGTATGCGTGAGTGTGTGTATGTCTCCTGGGGAACAGTTCCCTGCCCCCCCTCTAGGATGCAGGGTTTGGGGTGATCTCAAAAGTTGATTTTATTTTCCAAACAAAAACTGTCTAGAGGTAAGTAGGGCCTGCCAGGACCATCGAAAGGGGCAGTCACCCATAGTCCTGGTTCCTAGAGATGGGTGGGCACTGCCGATGATTGACACCTCCCAAACCTTCAGTGGCGTGCTCCCACACCTGTGACTTCTCCAAGTCTGTACCTGCTTGTCCCTTCATGCTCCAGAGGGTCTCATCAGAGGCCCTCGCCCACCTGTGGCACTCCAGCACAGGCCTTTCTCGGGGCTGTCCTCTCCTGGGTCTCTTGTTCACACCTGCTCCTTCACAGCCATGGCCTCCAGGAGGGTTCTCTCCCTATTCCCATCCTAGGGTTCCCTTCTCCCGGGAAGTCTGCGCAAACTGAGGCCTGGACTGTGTCTGATTTACCCCTGAAACCTTCTTGGCACAGGACCTGGCCCACTCCAGGTGTTCATTACTCACTTGCTGAATGAATGAATGAGTGAATGAATGCAAGGGGTTACGGACCCACTGGATCCCCAGGTCAGCCAGAGACCCTGTGGTTCCTGGCCTGCTGCTGACTACCCTCCGTTCTCTGGCTGAGCCATTGAATTCACCCCACCTATTGCCCCATCTGCGAAATGGGGTCACAGCTTCTACTCTAACTTCTCCATTTGGGGTTTTTAAGGCCACAGATCTTAGGATGTCAGAGCCAGAAGGGAGCCTAGAAATCTTCTCCCCCACCCATCCCTGCAAATGGGGAAACTAAGGCTGGAAAAGGGAAGGTCAGGACCCTGGCCCTGGCTGCAGACCTGGACCCTCCATCAGGACTCCTCTATCCGCTCCCCTACACACACCCAGCTTCCACTCTGCACCCTGAGCCTTGGAAAACCTGAGTCACCACTGGAACAAGGACGGGGAATTTTTCTCCTCGCTTCCAGGGGCCTCTGAACCTCCCTGACCTCGGCCCCTTCAGAAGGGGGGCAGGCCCCAGCCCCCCTGCCTTCTGGGCCCCTGTCTGTCTGCCTCAAGCGGCCCTAGGGACCCACAGTCAGGGAGGAAGTGCCCCATCTGGTCTTCCCCAAGCATGGAGGGGCTGGGCAGAGTGTGAGCGAGGGGGGCTGTGTGTGGCCCAGAGCAGCCCCGCCCCTCCCCTGTCCCCACCCCAAACTCTCCTAATGAAATCAAGCTGGCCCCGCAGCCTGGGCGGGAGGAGAAGGAGGAGGCGGGCGGACAGCAGGAGGGCAGGGCCGCCAGCCCGGAGCAGTGACCGCTGGGGCACCGGCGAGGACACTCTCGCTCCACCTGGTGGGAGCCCGGTCTGTGCGCAGGGGGACTGGTGAGTCCTGCGTCCCCTCTTCTGTGGGGGGAGACTGGGGGCCTCTTGGAGTTTAGGGATGGGGACTGGGTGAGCACTTTGGGGGCGTCCCTGTCTGTGAGGGAGCTCCAGGGCACGATGTGCCGAGCCTGCCCCGTGTGACCGGGAAGGGTGGGGGAAGGCGAGCGAGTCTGAGGGTCCTGGGTGCGCGCTGGGCCGGTGGGTGGCGGGTGTGCGTGGGTGGAGGCTGGGTGCCAGGGTGCTTGCTCCAGGGGAGGGTGGTGTGGACCAGGCTGTCCAGTCTGGGGGTGACGGATGCACTCATGTCGGGGAGGTGGGGGGGCAGCCGCATAAGTCTTGTGTCTGCGGGGCCTGGGCTCCTGCTGCTGCGTTTGTGTTTGTGTCCATGTTGTGTGTCCGCACTGTTGTTGCTCTCTGGATGTGTGTACACTCTGAGCCCCCAGGACCCCCTTCAACTCCCTAGCCTCTTCTCCAGGGTCCCCATCTCTGTCCTCAGAGCAGAGGATGCTGCCCTGGGGCAGAGGATGCAGGGCTTCAGCCCCCTCCCCCAAAGACCACTAATTGAAGCCAGGTTTCTGTGAGCTGCCCCTCCCCCTCTGGTCGCTAGGCTCTGGTGGGGGTGGGGCATCGTGTCTGACCCCTCAGCCTCAGGTCTTGGGGTACCTAGGCCTTAAGGGTGGGTTTGCATCATCTGCATATTCCTAACCTCGGTGGGGCCACCATGGTTTAAAACAACAGGCCCCCAGTGTCATGGCCTCCAAAGGCCTCCAAAGGGCTCCCAGCTGGGCGCCTGGATTATCATGTGGCGCCCACTAATGGACACCTACTATGTGTAGACCTTGCTATTTCTTGTCCAGGGAGGTGGCCCTCATCCCCACTGCGCTGCTGTGGGAACTGAGGATCCGAGAGGTAACATGCCGGGCCCCAGGACATGCAGCTGGGGAGCCACCTCCCCCTCCTGGGTCCTCTGCGCCGCCTCTCTGTTCAGGGCTCAGCCCCTGGGGACTGTGCAACCCTAGTCACCCCCCTTCCCCCCACCCCCAAACCATTTCCAGCCTCAGGGGGGAGTTTCCTCTTAGGCACAAGGTGCGGGGTGACCCCTGCTTTTAAAGACCTGTGGGTTTCTGAGTCCTGGAAAAAATTTGCACCAGCAGGCGAAGTCGACCTTCTCCCAGGAGATGGGGGCAGCCGATGGGCAGCAGGCTCATTCCAGAGCTGTCCTGGTCTCTGCTTCCAGGCTACAGAGGGGATGAGAGCAGGGAGAGGGATGGGGGGTCGTGACACGGGGTCACACAGCCAACCCCTTCCAGGCCAGGCCGGCTCCCCACCTTCCCCAGGGAGCCAGGAAGGTGGTGGTGTGTGGAAAGGTCGTGAGTCAGGTTCTTGGCCTTTGAAAGCCTGCGATGGCTCGTGATCATCTGTCCTGTCTACTGACCCTGACCCCAAAGCTCCAGGGGGAAGGGAGGTGTCCTTTGTCCAATTCACTGCCGTGTGTGTGTGTGTGTGTGTGTGTGTGTGTGTGTGCGTGTGCGTGTGCGTGTGCGTGTGTCTGGTCCTGGATTCCTCGGTGGCCAGCGCTGAGAATTCCCTCAACGGGGTAAGAAGTGGCTCTTTTCCTGGAGATGGGGAGGCAATGAGCAGATTTACACATGGGTGACCCGGGGCCTGCAGTCACCTTCCCACCCCACCCCCCAGTTTACAGAAGGGAAATGTGAGGCCCAGTGGGGCCCCAGCACAGAGCTAGAGTCTGTGGAGTGAAGATTTGAATCCAGTCTAGCTGCCCCCCTCATCGGCTGCCTTCAGAGTGAGGCCACGGGAATTTCACATCCGACCCCCAGGAAAGCCCCCTGCTCTCTGGCCTCCACTGGCCAGAGTTCCCTCTGTGATGAGAAGCTTTAGCACTGCCCAGAGGTCAATTCTGGGCAGAACTGGAGGCTCAGGGCAGGGAGTGACTGGCCACACCGAGCTGTCTGCGGGAACAAGTACCAGAGGGGGTGGCTGGGAAGGAAGTTCATGGCTTGCCCCGTGTGACAGGGGATGTCACCCAGGGAGCAGGAGCCCATTCTCGGGCCAGCCCTGGGCATGAGCACGAGAGAGAGATTTGGAGTCACACTGAGGAAGGTTCGAATCCCAGCTCTGACACTTACCAGCTGTGTGTCCTTGGGCAAATCACTGTCCATTTCTGAGCTTGTATTTCCTCCTCTGTGAAGTGGACACAATGTTAGCCCCGGCCCCCAGAGCTCCTATGGGATGGACCCTCAGAGAAGGACTTTGGGGTAACCAGCTCACCTCAATCCTTCTGCCTTCATGTCCTGGAATTTGAAATCTGATCGGGTTTGTCTAAATGTAGGTCAGTCCATTCATTTCAAAAAATGACACTAAATTGAGAGGCCCTGGTCACTCATTGGCCCTGTGTTGCTCCTACTGCTTTCAAATCACCTCAGACACCTTCCAGATCAGCATTGTCACCTACTTGGCAGAGCACGGCATAGGCTTGAGGGGCGCTGGCTTCCTCCTCCAGCCCAGGAACTTGCTGTGTGGCCTCGAGTCCGCCCCTGCCATCCCTGAGCCGTCTCCCAACTCAGTCCCCTCAGAGCCGAGGGGGAGAGCCCCTCAGGAGGCATCCTGAGGCTTTTTTGTCTTGGAGTTTCCAGCCCCAGCCAGTGTCCAGGATCCTGGGCTGTCCCCTGAGCCAGGCTGGGTGCTCAGCGGGCACATCAAGGGGTCCTGGGTTTGTCTGCCTGCCCAGGCCTCTCACCTGGGCTGGGAGAGTTAGTGTTTCAGAAGCTGTTTTCTCCTTCAACATGGACCACGAGGAATTTATTAATTAGTTGGGCTGTCTGGGCCAGATGAGGTCTGGGGGTTCATCTGGTTCCACTTAGTGGTGGTCCCCAGGACTCAGGCGCCAGAAGGCTCCATCTCTGGTGCAGGCAGGAAGGAGGGTTTCCTCCTGCTTTGAGCCTGGAGGGAGGGTCAGCCCCAGGGCAGACCCTCTCAGTGCGTTTCTGGCATTCAGGCTGAGCTCAGTGTGGAGTTTTCCAAACCTACAAATCTTCTAGAGAAGACGATGGTCTGCAGAGGGGCTGGAGCTGCTGGGAGAACTTCTAGAGGTGGGGACGACTCAGTTCCTTCAGTTTCTCACTTAGCCCCAATCTCATGTCTCCCAGACCTCAGCTCTTCTTGGCCAATAACTAACCCCCTCTGAGCCTCAGTTTCCACATCTGGAAAATGGGGATAATAGTACCTCCCCCACTGAGTGGATCTCAGGGTTCCATGTAAGAAACTAATAGATCTGACTCTTGGCAAACAGTAAAAGAGTAAGTTATTGACTCAGTCAGGATGCATTGAGTGAGCACTTGTTGTATACCAGGTCTGATGCAAATGCCTGAGGATGCCAAAATAAATGAGGTTCAGTCTCTTGCCATTTAGGACCTTAGAGTGAAGTCGGTGTCCAGGTGTGAACCCCATATATGAATGATCAGGGTCCCCTGAACAGTGGAAGGCTCAGACCCTGGGAAGGGAAGTGACTTGCTAGCATAGAAATGTTCCGTGTTCCGTGCACCTCCTCGAGGTCCCCTAGGCCCGGGTACCTCCCTGACCTCTCTCCTGCCTCTATTCCCCGTAGGTGCCAGGCAACATGGTTTCTGCAGTGGTGTCTGGCCTCATCATCTCTTTGCTACTGCTCCCGAGGGCCCTGCAGTTGGCGGCCCACTCCGTGCCCCTGCAGGCCGCCTTTCTGGAGGACCTGGGGGGCAGCGGGGAGGTTGAGGGCTCATCGGCTTCCTCCCCGAGCCCCCAGCCATCCCGGACCCCGGCACTCAGCCCCACATCGGTGGGGCCCCCGCCCACGCCCCTGGCGGGCCCCAAACCCCCCACCAACTTCCTGGATGGGATCGTGGACTTCTTCCGCCAGTACGTGATGCTCATCGCCGTGGTGGGCTCTCTGGCGTTCCTGCTGATGTTCATCGTCTGTGCTGCCCTCATCACGCGCCAGAAGCACAAGGCCTCGGCCTACTACCCCTCGTCTTTCCCCAAGAAGAAGTATGTGGACCAGAGTGACCGGGCTGGAGGCCCCCAGGCCTTCAGCGAGGTCCCAGACAGGGCTCCCGACGGCCGGTCCGAGGAGGCCCTGGATTCCTCCCAGCAGCTCCAGGCTGACATCCTCGCGGCCACCCAGAACCTCAAGTCTCCGGCCAGAGCGGCCACAGGCAATGGCGAGGGAGCCAGGATGGAGGGCAAGTCAGAGGAAGAGGCCAAGAGCGGCCCAGAGGTGGAGCAGGAAGCCCAGGGAGCTGGGGTGGCAGCAGAGAAAGCAGCAATGCAAGAGGACCCCTGTGCAGTGGTGGTGGAGGTGGCTGCAGGGGTCAGCGAAGTCCAAGAGGGGCCAGAGGGGACTCCTTCATTAGCCCAGGGGGCTGGGGGGGCAGACGGTCCCCCTGAAGGCCCCTGTGCTTGTAGCAGTGTCACCCCCAGCGTCTAAGTGGCTCAGGGGCTGCCCGTGCTGACTGTCAGACCCCTCGTGGTCACCCCCATGGGTGTGGAAAGGACCTTGGTCCTTCACTGTGCCCTGACACCCCTCCTCAGCTGCTCCCCTGCTGCAAATCCCAGCGTGTCCTGGTCCTTCTATGGGCAGATATGGTGCTCTCGCATCTGGCCCAGGAACCTCACCAAGTTCCAGAAATATTTGCCCCGCAGCCCCAAAGGGCTACAGACCAACACAACTCCACGTGGAGGTGGGGATGGTGAAGGAGGGGGGGGGCCCTCCCAGCCTCCATAAAATGATCCACAAAATCAGCCGCACAACTGCGAAACATGTGTCTAGTCCCCGTGACAGCGCAACCTCACGAGTTTCCATGCAGCCAGAAGACAAGAGCAGAGCAAGCAGGCCTTCGGCGGGGCGCCCGCTGGTGCCGCACGCACAGGAGAAGCAGCGGCTCTATCTCAGGACGGCTGGCGGGCCCACTCTTTGGACCCCCATCCCGGCTGATGTCTCCGTGTCTTTGGCCAGAGCGGCCACAGAAGTGGCCTGATTAATCAGGAAACTTCCAGGGACAGCCCTTTAATGAGCATTTCCCAAACTGGCTTCCCTGAGGAACTCTGTGGAAGAAAGATTTTGAGGGTCAGTGAGTTGGGGGAATAAGCCTCTCTGCTCCCCGTGCCCCCCTGAGAGAACCCCGGATTCTGACAACCCCACAGTGAAGGCTGCTGGGAATCTGGCTTTGCTTAGCCTTTCTCAAACTGCTTTGGATTGTGGAGTGCAATTTTCTAATATTTTTGCAGCTACAGCATGACAACTTACAGGGCACGATCTGGAAATATGTGCCCTAAGTGCTCCCAAGGAGGCCCCCCACTCTCTGGTCCAGGGTTAGGGTGTGGGGCGTGGGGGTCTCTCAAGTGCTGCCCAAACATCTCAGCCCAGGGGTGAATTTCTCATCCTCCCATGTGCTGGGCGGAGTCTGATTCCAGCCTTCCTTGTCAGACCCCCAGAAACTTCAGGGCTACATGTGAGGCGCCTGACTATGAGGGGGTCTGAGGGGACAGGAGGGCTTTCCACACCCAGCCTGGAGCCGGGGGTCCCTGGCCCCCACCTCGCGCTCACACAGCAGCCTGTGTTCACAGCATTCCTTAGTCGTTGACAAGGGAGCTTGAGCTCCTACTTGATTTGGGGAGGCTCTGAGGAGTCTCATTCCCCGCCCCTCTCCCCAACCTCTGCACAGCTCTGCAGGTGCTGAGATACCCAAAGCTCACAATAAACCTTGATCAGGCTGAGTCTCGCCTGTTTTCTGAGGGAGCTGAGTCTGCTGGGACGGGGGGAGGCATGTGGGCCAGATGCTGCAGGAGGGACATTGGCATGGGATGGCGGGAGGTGG
This sequence comes from Talpa europaea, assembly GCF_964194135.1. Classification (NCBI taxonomy): domain Eukaryota; kingdom Metazoa; phylum Chordata; class Mammalia; order Eulipotyphla; family Talpidae; genus Talpa; species Talpa europaea. The sequence continues at coordinate 12,850,741 of NC_140082.1, read as the reverse complement.
GCAACCCAGGGAGGGGGTTAAACCAGCCCCAGACTTGGCCCACAGACCTGGTTCCTTGCGGCTCTGCTGCTTGCTGTGACCTGGAAAAGCCACCCCACTCTGATCCAGGAAATGCCAGCAGTGGGGGAGCTCCCCGTGGGGTGTCAGTCTCCTGCGCCCCCAGGAGTGGCCCAGGACTGGGCCTTGCTGGGTCTCCTGGACTGGGCCTCGCTCACCGCACCCTTGGCTGGCTCCGGGGCTGGAGGCAGCCCTGGCCTTTGTCCCCTCACCCACCAGCTCCTCCTGGCCTTTGCAAGTGCCAGGCACTGCTCCCCCTCCGCCCTGGGCTGCCAGCTGGAATCCAGATGTGGCCAGGCAGGGCGCATGTGCTGGATCCTGGGGTGTGATGGGGGCAGGGAGGCCAGACCCCTACAGCCCCTTGCCTCTGCTGAACCCACATCCATCCGGAGAGGGCCAGGGGTTTGGGTTTCATAACACACAATGGCCTCTGTCTGGCTCAGCGGGGAAGGGCCCTCCCTTGCTCCGCCCAGCCTGGCTCTGCCCAAGAACAGGGAGAGCTGAATACAAATACCCGAATGTCAATACCCGATGCTGTGCGTCTCTGACACTTCGCGCATCCTCTCTGGATGTGCCAGGTTCTCCTTCCTGAGCTCCCGTGGGGCCCCAGGGGCTGGGGAATGGCCAGGAAGGGCACTGAGCTTCCCCGTGACTGGCAAGGACCATGGAAGATGGAAGCAGAGGTTGGAGGTCCTTAGGGAGCAGACAGGGGTGAGTTTCCCAATCAGCTGTTTCCTGGTCAGTGCTTCCCCTTTAATGCTTGGCTCGTGGGCCCCCCAGAGGACATGGGGCGTGTGGGCTCAGCCATGGCTGGTCTCCCTCGGACTGGCGCGTGTGTTGGGGGAAGTTAAGAAATCAACCTATCCCTCACCTCTGAGCTTTTGCAGCTGCTCTTCCCTTTGACTAGGACTCTTCCACTCTGCTCCTTGCCTGCTAACTGCCCCTCATCCGTCAGCTTCTGGCCTAGGTGTCCCCTCCTCCCGGGAGCCTTCTCCAACAGCCCCGCCCTGTCTCTTCCACAGTCCCCAGGGCCCAGTGACGACGACCCCGCTCACGGTCATCGTGAGCGGAACTGAGCGGACCTGCTGGACCCTGAGCGGACCCTGAGGGGAACTGCTGGCTGTGACTTTGGCCATCGCTGACCCATGGAGACTCTCAGCCCCACCGGCGGGCACCAGGTCACACACGAGGACACGGGTCCAGAGAGGTGCGGCCCAGGCCACACAGCCAGGATTCCAGCCCAGCCCTCTGCTTTCAGTCTGAGTTCTCTGCTACACGCCACTGCTTTTCTGATGAATGAATGAGCAAATGCATGTGTGAATCCCGCGGGGGAGAGGACAGCAGGACCCCACCCACACTTAGAGCCCCTCCAGTCTGCTCCCACCCAGCGATGGCGTGCCCCGAGGCATCTTTCATGCACACACATCTGACTGGCCCAGCAGAGAGTGAGCTTTGGAGGGAGAGAGTGGTTGGGGGCTTGTGTGGGCTGCGCCAGGTGAAGGGGGGGTGAGAACCAAGCTTGAGGGGGTGGGGGAAGGGCTGCCACTCTTCCCAGGGATCCGGAGTCTGCCAGGGCCTAAACAGGCCCCCACTGTCCCAGGGCTTGTAAAAGCACAGCTGCCCCCAGCCTGGGAGTCTGTCCTGGGCCGGGCCTGCTGTGGCATAAAGGGAGAGGGGGAGGGTGGGCAAACCAGCCCGGACATGAACCCCCCCAGCTAGTGTGGAAGGGGGGGATTCTGGTGAAGAGTTTGGGGGTGTGAAGACCCCTCTTTCCCCTGTCGTGCTGGGCTCTGTTCGCCCCCACAGGCTGGGCATTCCCTGATTGGGGCTCCTGTCCAGAGTAGGAGAAACTCTCACTTGGGCGGGCGCTGTGTGGGACACAGCCCAAGCCCTCTGCCCAGGGGAGGGTGGTAGAGGCCCTGGGGTCAGACTGCCTGGGTGAATGCCAGCTCCACCCCTTTCCAGCTGTGTGGCCTTGGGCAAGTCAGCTCACCTCTCTGGGCCACTGTTTCCATCTGGGTAAAGAGGGGATGGTGGAGGCGAGCGGGAGGGAGGGGTAAGGAGATGTGAGCTTTGCAGTCACTGCATTTCCCAAGAGGACCCTTGGTGCATCTCCTCCGCCTCCCGCCTCCCGGGGTGTTGACAGTGGCTCCCCAGTGCTGTGGGGCCCTTCTTGGGTCTCCTTCACAGAGCCTGGGAATTATCCAGTCTTCCCTGTGGGATAACAACCCCTCGTTCCGAGGCGGCCCAGGAGCAAGTGCCAGCTCATAGGCTTTGTTTTCCAGCCATAACTATTTGACGGTCGCCCGCTATGTGCAGGGACTGGGGCACACCGTGCGTGAAACAGTGTTCACTCGGAGGAGATGGAAATGAATCAAACAACGATCCAGCCGCAACCACGATATAATGGAATAACTGGTGTTTGTGGATTCAGTGTGCATGTGTCCGGCGCTTGGCTTTTTATTGCTTTTCTGAAATATAATTGATGCACAATAAAAAGCACACATTAGACTGTCCAAATTGGTGATTTTGACATCTGCATATACTCAGAAAGCCCTGGCCACAGTCAAGATAACGGACATATCTGTCATCTCCTAAAGTTTCTTTGCAACGTCGTACTGTTCCCCTCCACCCCTCCCCAAACCCCCAGGTAAATATTGATCTGCTTTTTGTCACTATGATTCATTTTTTAGTTTCTTCAATTTTATATAAATGGAACCATACAGTGCATATTCTTTTTTGGGGGGAGGAGGAGGAGAGTCTGGTTTCTTTCACCGAGCATCAATATTTTGAGATTTATTCATGCTATTGTATGACTCGATAGTTCCCTCCTTACTCTTGCTGAGTAGCATTCCTTTGCATGGGATGTGCCACAATCTAGTCACCTGCTGATGGCCTTTTAGGTTGTTTCTTGTTGTAGAGAATAAAGCTGCTAAGAACTGATATTATTTTACTCCTACGACTTTCTTAACGAGGTGGTTGTTAGTTCTCTCCATTTTATAGCTGAGAAAAAGGGAGACTCAGAGAGGTTAAGTAACTTGTCCGTGGTCACATAGCCAGGAATTGTGGCACAGAACCTTAAACAGAGGAATACTTGAGCTAGGTGACTTTAGGGGGGACCTCTAAAGTTCAGAGGACCTCAGAACCCTGATGTAGACAAACTCCTCATTTTATACTTGGTCATTTGAGGACGAGATAGGCGCTGGGACCTACCCAGAGCTGGGCAGGAATACAGGTCTCTGGTGGGCAGCCTTGTGCTGTGTCCAGCTCTGCTCTGCTTCATCCTGGCTCTTCCCCTGGTGGGGGGCGGACCCGGCCTGTCTGGAATGGGACAGGGATTTGCCTTTTTTTCAGGAGGTTTAATTTCGGATTCCTCTGGCTGCTCAGGAATAGCAGGAAGGATTTGGTGATGGCTCCAGGCCTGGGAGGCTTCCCCACAGCTGCTCCCTCTTGCTCAGATGGGTCCAGTGTTGGCAGTGGCAGCTGCAAAGTATAAAATAGTCTTGCTCGTAAATTCTCTCTTCCCGGGGTTCCTGACACCAGAGGCCTCTCCGCTGCCCAGCAATGGCATCCCGCCGCCTGCTGGGGCCCTGCACCTGGAAGGCTGGAGGGTCCAGGTTTAGGGTGGCCACCCTTTCCCTTAGAGTTTGGGGGGCTGAACTCAGCTGGAGGGTCTGTATGGCATAGGGGCTGAGAAATGGGGAGCAAGGCAGACGGCAGTAGTGGGACACGCAGATATGGACCAAGGAGACTCAATGACCAGAGCTGTGTGACTTTGGGTAAGTCAGATTACCTCTCGAGCTTTACCTCCCCCTTGTAAACTGGGAGGGCCGGGATCAAGCCCTTGCCCTGTCCCCACTCCCCGCTCCTCCTCCGAAGGCGTCCAGGTGAGTGGAGGAGAACGCACTTCACCGAGCGCGGGGCGGTGTGCGCGCTGGTTAGGTGGTGTGCGCGCTGGTTAGGGCGCAGGCTTCCAGCCTGGGTTGGAATCCCAGCTCTGCCATTTCCCTCTGTGTGACCTTGGGTAAGACACCTGACCTCCCTGGGCCTGAGTTTCCTCCTCTGTGAAAGGGGATAAACAGCGGCACCTGCGTGGAAGGGCTGGCCGGAGGCGCGCTCATTCACCCCAAGGGCCTGGCTGCACAAGGAACGCGAACTTCTGTCAGCTGTAGCCTGTGAAGTGCTAGGGGGAAACGTCTGTCTCCACTGCCTGGTGTTCCGGAGAGTCGCCTCTTCTTTCCAGGTTTAGGTTCAGAATCGTGAGTTCAATTATTCTTCTGTGCTTGAAACTTGAGTCTTAAGATATTTTCTTGGCGATCAGGGCAGCGTCCTAGAAGTGTCGGAGAAAGCAAAGCGATGCCAGTGCCAGGGAAGTCCCATAAACTCCGGGATGTGGCTGCAGAAGGGAGACAGTCTCCTGCTGCCCTTTGGGGGCCACCCCCGCCGTGCACCCCTCTGCAGGGATTTGGCGCCTGGTGGGGACCAGGGGTCACGCAGCAGCTGTTCCCTGTCTCCCTCTGGGGGTTGATGACCCCTGCAAGGGCTTAGACATTGTCTGGGTGATCATGGCTGGAGACACGGCTAGTCACAGGGTTGGGGAGCCAGGGACTTGGGTCCATCTGGGGCAGGCGCCGGAGTTGGGGGTGTGAGGGGTGGGAGGGGTCCCAGTGGGATTAGTAGCCAGACCACCTGGATGGTCTCCCCGGCCCTCTCTGTTGTGTTCCCATCTTTGGCTGATAAGAAACCAGACCCTTATCAGCACCCACTCTGGGAGGAAACGCCTGCAGGTGCAGGTGGGGCTGGGGGAGGCCACAAAGGGTCTGCACCCTGAAAGACTCGGGTTCAAATCCCAGTGTTGGAGTTCCACCGCTGGAGCGTGGCGCTGCGTCCAGGAGAGAGAAAGGATGCCATTACTCTTGCCTCCTCCGGTGATCTTTGCGCCCTTGCTGCTGTGGAAGCTCTGAAGTGGGCGCTGTGGGCAGTTCTGAAGTCTGATATTCCCCGGCCTCTCCTCCTGGCCCCGTGGCTCAGAGTATAGTATTCCCCTGGGTACCTAGTAGGTGCTCAGTGAGTGCTCAGTGGGAAGTGTTGAGCTCTCTTCAAGGAGAGCCCAGCATGAGGAGCAGAGGGAAGGGGACATGGCAGGGGCTGGACGTCTCTGCATCTGCTCTGGGGAAGGCTGTGATGTCGGGGCTCAGAGAAACCCCTGACCCCAAATCTCCTACCTCTGCCCTCCCTCAGTGTTTAACTCCCACCACCTGGTCCTGTTTCTACCACTTAATGAGCATCTACTGTGTACTAAGGACTCAGCACTTCTGTAACCGGGCCGTCACCAAGCTGAGGGGTGCACAGGAAGACAGGGCGGCTCAGAGAGAAGTGACTCGCCCAAGGCCACACAGCCGGAGGGTGCCCGAACCTGGCTGCTGGGATGTTGGACCCCAGGACCCCTGCTCTAACCTTCACTGCAGTCGGCCGCGAGGCTATTCCCGGCTGAATGATTAAGTGCATGAGTGCAAGAGAACAGGTTGAGGGAGGAGGCCCAAGGCCAACATGTCCAAACCTCCGCGGGGCCCCACAGGTCGGCTGGCAGCAGCGGGGGTTGTCATGGCTGCCAGTCCTGTGTCCCTGTGGTCTGCTAGGCAGGAAAGGGCAGCAGAGGGGCTTTGACCACAGCCCCCCGGGGCAAGCCCTTCTTGCTCACAAACAGCAGCGCAGGCAGCTTGCTTGGGGGCAAACGCCCTTGCTCCAGGAGCAGCAGTCCAGCCCCTCCACCAGCACCTGCCAGGCTGGTGGATTTACAGCCTTCACAGAAGGGGGGCGGGTGCCCAAGTTCACATGACCGTGGATGACTCCAGGGCCCTTGCTCCTGCCCAGAATGCTGCATGGAGGAGATGCTGGGAGCCCACCACTCTGGGGTCCAGGCCCACTGCCCTGCACCTCTCCTGAGACTTGGCAGTGGAGGCTCCAGGGCTGCGGTGACCCTGGGTCTCGGGCTCTGGCGTGGAGGTCGGGTGTGCCGTCCCTGCATCTTTGACAAAGCTAAGAACGAGACTTGCTCCAGATTTCAGTGAGCTGGTGGGCCCCAAACTCTGCGTTCCTGGGTGAGGCGTTGTCCCCACACCTGGAGTAACGGGCCACACGATGCTGTTTTCCCCTAAATATAAGTCGCTTCCCTCTCGGACAAGAAGGTCTCGGAGAACTTGGCTTCCTTCTTGTCCTTTAAGCCTCCCTGGAGCAAGCGATTTTTAGTGGCATTAGAAGGGATCACCCAGCTCCTTTGGTGTCTCCCCAGCACCCCCACAGACCGCACTGCCAGGAAGCCCCTCCTTCCATCTGACCCGCATTGCCCAGGCTGGGCGAGGGCGGCTGGGTGCACGGAGCTCCGGCTGGGGCTGGGCCAGCCACTGGGGGGCCAAGTCAGAACATTTCTGGATGTTTCCCACGACCTCTCGTGAGATAAGAACATTTGTCTTTGTCCAGATCTGATCTTCACAATGTCTGGTTTTGAGCTGGAGTGAAAGATACGGTAGTGTCTGCCCGCGTGGTAACTGTTCCTGCCCTGTACCCCAGGAATTCTTTTCAGGAACCTGCCTACAGAAACACCCGAGAATGAGGGCCAGGGGTGTTTGCACAGGTGATGTCTGAAATCAATGGCAAGAAGGAAATTGCTCACTGCCCACCCGTGCTACAGCGGTGCAGCGAGTGAGAGCTCTTCCAGATCATTCCCTGTGGGCAAAGGTTCTGCCACGTAAATACCGTCAGCATTTTCCAATTTGCTTGCCACACAAATAATTTCATGTGGCTCTGAAATCAGTTTGATCAGCTCCATTTAGCTGGTGAGGAGCCCTTCCCCGACAAATGACTTGTTGATAAGTATGGCCTCCCTGGAATGTGGGGTGTCTGAGGGGACACAGGAAGAGAGGGGAAGAGGGCTCAGCAGAGTGCTGGCCAGCAGCTGGACCTCCTTGCAGTCTGTGGGCTTCCTTCCACGAGGGGAAGCACCCGGGGGGGGGCAGCTGAATGAGGGACTAGCACGTGGACATCACCAGTTTGGGGTGCATGCCCAGGCTTCCCACCTCCGCCCCTGCTTTGAGTGTTCTAGAATGGGGCCTGCTCAGGGTTCCTCAGGGGCAGGGGTGGGGGCAGAGCAGGCCCTGGGGGAGTTCTTGAAGGGATGTCAGGTGCCCAGCTGAGGGTCCCGTGTCACGGCATGCGTCGAGGGTGGGCTTTGTGCATCTGAGCAGCGTGTGCGCAGCTCCTGCCAGCTCCCTCCCCCACCCATGGTGTTGCCAGGTCAAAGCGGGCAGGCACTTTCCCAAGGGCGCCACCTCCTTCCGTCCCCTTCATGGCCCAAGCGGGTGCCTCTATCCCCATATTCTCAACAACCTGCTGGCTTTCGGGACTTTTTGTCTGATCAGATAGGTAAGAAATGATACCCCGTGGTTGTTTTCAGATCTTGACCGCCGGGGGGACGAGGGCTTTCCTTCCAAGCTCCTCTCTGAGAATTGCCCGTCTTCATTCTTCTCCGTTAACATTAGAACAAACCTTTGTTCAAATAAACTCTTACTAGGAATGCCAACATAGCAGCCCAAGGAAGTGAAGGGGCATCGTTAGGGGAGGGGGGTGCAGGATACCCAGAGGGCACCTGTTCATCTCCCTTTTTTTTTTTTTTTTTTGCTCAAAGATCTGATTTATTTTTGTGTAGAAGAACTGGTCCCCTGCATGGACCCTGGGGCTCTGTGGAGGAAAGTGTGCAAACAATTGGCATTGTCCTACTGCTGAAACTACAAATAGAAAAACAGAGACCCAAAGTCCCCCAGAAAGGTAATGGCCACGGCAGGGCTACGGCCCAGGTCACCTAACCTTGACAGTGCACCTTCCAGAAGGGGCTTCAGGAAGATGAGCAAGGCGTTGGTGGCGTTTCATGTGTGCACTGCATTTCCCCTTTGCGTCTTATTGCAAAGGCTGGAACTTCTAATTCCATACCGAGAGCTGGTCGTGGTGCTGGAGGTGGCTGTGATAGCCGTGGTCGTGATGGCGGAGGTGCAGGTGGATGTAGAATTGATGGAGGTCGAAATGATGGAGGAAGTAGTAGAAGTGACGGTGGAGGTGTGTGGGTAGTGGAGGTGCTGGAGGTGGGGGTGATGCGGGAGGTGGAGGTGATGCGGGAGGTGGGGGTGATGCGGGAGGTGGAGGTGATGCTGGAGGTGGGGGTGATGCGGGAGGTGGAGGTGATGCGGGAGGTGGGGGTGATGCAGGAGGTGGGGGTGATGCGGGAGGTGGGGGTGATGCGGGAGGTGGGGGTGATGCGGGAGGTGGGGGTGATGCGGGAGGTGGGGGTGATGCAGGAGGTGGGGGTGATGCGGGAGGTGGAGGTGATGCGGGAGGTAGAGGTGATGCGGGAGGTGGAGGTGATGCGGGAGGTGGGGGTGATGCAGGAGGTGGGGGTGATGCAGGAGGTGGGGGTGATGCAGGAGGTGGAGGTGATGCGGGAGGTGGGGGTGATGCAGGAGGTGGGGGTGATGCAGGAGGTGGGGGTGATGCGGGAGGTGGGGGTGATGCAGGAGGTGGGGGTGATGCAGGAGGTGGGGGTGATGCGGGAGGTGGAGGTGATGCAGGAGGTGGGGGTGATGCAGGAGGTGGGGGTGATGCGGGAGGTGGAGGTGATGCGGGAGGTGGGGGTGATGCAGGAGGTGGGGGTGATGCAGGAGGTGGGGGTGATGCGGGAGGTGGAGGTGATGCGGGAGGTGGGGGTGATGCAGGAGGTGGGGGTGATGCAGGAGGTGGGGGTGATGCAGGAGGTGGGGGTGATGCGGGAGGTGGGGGTGATGCGGGAGGTGGGGGTGATGCGGGAGGTGGGGGTGATGCGGGAGGTGGGGGTGATGCGGGAGGTGGAGGTGATGCGGGAGGTGGGGGTGATGCGGGAGGTGGAGGTGATGCGGGAGGTGGGGGTGAGGCGGGAGGTGGGGGTGATGCAGGAGGTGGGGGTGATGCGGGAGGTGGGGGTGATGCAGGAGGTGGGGGTGATGCAGGAGGTGGGGGTGATGCGGGAGGTGGGGGTGATGCAGGAGGTGGGGGTGATGCAGGAGGTGGGGGTGATGCAGGAGGTGGAGGTGATGCGGGAGGTGGGGGTGATGCAGGAGGTGGAGGTGATGCGGGAGGTGGGGGTGATGCAGGAGGTGGGGGTGATGCGGGAGGTGGAGGTGATGCGGGAGGTGGGGGTGATGCAGGAGGTGGGGGTGATGCAGGAGGTGGGGGTGATGCGGGAGGTGGGGGTGATGCAGGAGGTGGGGGTGATGCAGGAGGTGGGGGTGATGCGGGAGGTGGAGGTGATGCGGGAGGTGGAGGTGATGCGGGAGGTGGAGGTGATGCGGGAGGTGGGGGTGATGCGGGAGGTGGAGGTGATGCGGGAGGTGGGGGTGATGCGGGAGGTGGAGGTGATGCGGGAGGTGGAGGTGATGCGGGAGGTGGGGGTGATGCAGGAGGTGGAGGTGATGCGGGAGGTGGGGGTGATGCAGGAGGTGGGGGTGATGCGGGAGGTGGAGGTGATGCGGGAGGTGGAGGTGATGCGGGAGGTGGGGGTGATGCAGGAGGTGGGGGTGATGCGGGAGGTGGAGGTGATGCGGGAGGTGGAGGTGATGCGGGAGGTGGAGGTGATGCGGGAGGTGGGGGTGATGCGGGAGGTGGAGGTGATGCGGGAGGTGGAGGTGATGCAGGAGGTGGGGGTGATGCGGGAGGTGGAGGTGATGCGGGAGGTGGGGGTGATGCAGGAGGTGGGGGTGATGCAGGAGGTGGGGGTGATGCGGGAGGTGGAGGTGATGCGGGAGGTGGGGGTGATGCAGGAGGTGGGGGTGATGCAGGAGGTGGGGGTGATGCAGGAGGTGGGGGTGATGCGGGAGGTGGGGGTGATGCGGGAGGTGGGGGTGATGCGGGAGGTGGAGGTGATGCGGGAGGTGGGGGTGATGCGGGAGGTGGAGGTGATGCGGGAGGTGGGGGTGATGCGGGAGGTGGAGGTGATGCGGGAGGTGGGGGTGATGCGGGAGGTGGGGGTGATGCGGGAGGTGGGGGTGATGCGGGAGGTGGGGGTGATGCAGGAGGTGGGGGTGATGCAGGAGGTGGGGGTGATGCGGGAGGTGGGGGTGATGCAGGAGGTGGGGGTGATGCAGGAGGTGGGGGTGATGCAGGAGGTGGAGGTGATGCGGGAGGTGGGGGTGATGCAGGAGGTGGAGGTGATGCGGGAGGTGGGGGTGATGCAGGAGGTGGGGGTGATGCGGGAGGTGGGGGTGATGCAGGAGGTGGGGGTGATGCGGGAGGTGGGGGTGATGCGGGAGGTGGGGGTGATGCGGGAGGTGGAGGTGATGCGGGAGGTGGGGGTGATGCGGGAGGTGGAGGTGATGCGGGAGGTGGGGGTGATGCGGGAGGTGGAGGTGATGCGGGAGGTGGGGGTGATGCGGGAGGTGGGGGTGATGCGGGAGGTGGGGGTGATGCGGGAGGTGGGGGTGATGCGGGAGGTGGGGGTGATGCAGGAGGTGGGGGTGATGCGGGAGGTGGGGGTGATGCAGGAGGTGGGGGTGATGCAGGAGGTGGGGGTGATGCAGGAGGTGGGGGTGATGCGGGAGGTGGGGGTGATGCAGGAGGTGGAGGTGATGCGGGAGGTGGGGGTGATGCAGGAGGTGGGGGTGATGCGGGAGGTGGAGGTGATGCGGGAGGTGGGGGTGATGCAGGAGGTGGGGGTGATGCAGGAGGTGGGGGTGATGCGGGAGGTGGGGGTGATGCAGGAGGTGGGGGTGATGCAGGAGGTGGGGGTGATGCGGGAGGTGGAGGTGATGCGGGAGGTGGAGGTGATGCGGGAGGTGGGGGTGATGCGGGAGGTGGGGGTGATGCGGGAGGTGGAGGTGATGCGGGAGGTGGGGGTGATGCGGGAGGTGGAGGTGATGCGGGAGGTGGAGGTGATGCGGGAGGTGGGGGTGATGCAGGAGGTGGAGGTGATGCGGGAGGTGGAGGTGATGCGGGAGGTGGGGGTGATGCAGGAGGTGGGGGTGATGCGGGAGGTGGAGGTGATGCGGGAGGTGGAGGTGATGCGGGAGGTGGGGGTGATGCAGGAGGTGGGGGTGATGCGGGAGGTGGAGGTGATGCGGGAGGTGGAGGTGATGCGGGAGGTGGAGGTGATGCGGGAGGTGGGGGTGATGCGGGAGGTGGAGGTGATGCGGGAGGTGGAGGTGATGCAGGAGGTGGGGGTGATGCGGGAGGTGGAGGTGATGCGGGAGGTGGGGGTGATGCAGGAGGTGGGGGTGATGCAGGAGGTGGGGGTGATGCGGGAGGTGGAGGTGATGCGGGAGGTGGGGGTGATGCAGGAGGTGGGGGTGATGCAGGAGGTGGGGGTGATGCAGGAGGTGGGGGTGATGCGGGAGGTGGGGGTGATGCGGGAGGTGGGGGTGATGCGGGAGGTGGAGGTGATGCGGGAGGTGGGGGTGATGCGGGAGGTGGGGGTGATGCGGGAGGTGGGGGTGATGCGGGAGGTGGGGGTGATGCGGGAGGTGGAGGTGATGCGGGAGGTGGGGGTGATGCGGGAGGTGGGGGTGATGCAGGAGGTGGGGGTGATGCGGGAGGTGGGGGTGATGCAGGAGGTGGGGGTGATGCAGGAGGTGGGGGTGATGCGGGAGGTGGGGGTGATGCAGGAGGTGGGGGTGATGCAGGAGGTGGGGGTGATGCAGGAGGTGGAGGTGATGCGGGAGGTGGGGGTGATGCAGGAGGTGGAGGTGATGCGGGAGGTGGGGGTGATGCAGGAGGTGGGGGTGATGCAGGAGGTGGGGGTGATGCGGGAGGTGGGGGTGATGCAGGAGGTGGGGGTGATGCAGGAGGTGGGGGTGATGCGGGAGGTGGAGGTGATGCGGGAGGTGGGGGTGATGCAGGAGGTGGAGGTGATGCGGGAGGTGGGGGTGATGCAGGAGGTGGGGGTGATGCAGGAGGTGGGGGTGATGCGGGAGGTGGAGGTGATGCGGGAGGTGGAGGTGATGCGGGAGGTGGGGGTGATGCAGGAGGTGGGGGTGATGCGGGAGGTGGAGGTGATGCGGGAGGTGGGGGTGATGCAGGAGGTGGGGGTGATGCAGGAGGTGGGGGTGATGCGGGAGGTGGAGGTGATGCGGGAGGTGGGGGTGATGCAGGAGGTGGAGGTGATGCGGGAGGTGGGGGTGATGCAGGAGGTGGGGGTGATGCGGGAGGTGGAGGTGATGCGGGAGGTGGGGGTGATGCAGGAGGTGGAGGTGATGCGGGAGGTGGGGGTGATGCAGGAGGTGGGGGTGATGCAGGAGGTGGGGGTGATGCGGGAGGTGGAGGTGATGCGGGAGGTGGGGGTGATGCGGGAGGTGGGGGTGATGCAGGAGGTGGGGGTGATGCGGGAGGTGGGGGTGATGCAGGAGGTGGGGGTGATGCAGGAGGTGGGGGTGATGCGGGAGGTGGAGGTGATGCGGGAGGTGGGGGTGATGCAGGAGGTGGAGGTGATGCGGGAGGTGGGGGTGATGCAGGAGGTGGGGGTGATGCAGGAGGTGGGGGTGATGCGGGAGGTGGAGGTGATGCGGGAGGTGGAGGTGATGCGGGAGGTGGGGGTGATGCAGGAGGTGGGGGTGATGCGGGAGGTGGAGGTGATGCGGGAGGTGGGGGTGATGCAGGAGGTGGGGGTGATGCGGGAGGTGGGGGTGATGCAGGAGGTGGAGGTGATGCGGGAGGTGGGGGTGATGCAGGAGGTGGGGGTGATGCAGGAGGTGGGGGTGATGCGGGAGGTGGAGGTGATGCGGGAGGTGGGGGTGATGCGGGAGGTGGGGGTGATGCAGGAGGTGGGGGTGATGCGGGAGGTGGGGGTGATGCGGGAGGTGGGGGTGATGCAGGAGGTGGGGGTGATGCGGGAGGTGGAGGTGATGCGGGAGGTGGGGGTGATGCAGGAGGTGGAGGTGATGCGGGAGGTGGGGGTGATGCAGGAGGTGGGGGTGATGCAGGAGGTGGGGGTGATGCGGGAGGTGGGGGTGATGCAGGAGGTGGGGGTGATGCAGGAGGTGGGGGTGATGCGGGAGGTGGAGGTGATGCGGGAGGTGGGGGTGATGCAGGAGGTGGGGGTGATGCGGGAGGTGGGGGTGATGCAGGAGGTGGGGGTGATGCGGGAGGTGGGGGTGATGCAGGAGGTGGAGGTGATGCGGGAGGTGGGGGTGATGCAGGAGGTGGAGGTGATGCGGGAGGTGGGGGTGATGCAGGAGGTGGGGGTGATGCAGGAGGTGGGGGTGATGCGGGAGGTGGAGGTGATGCGGGAGGTGGAGGTGATGCGGGAGGTGGGGGTGATGCAGGAGGTGGAGGTGATGCAGGAGGTGGGGGTGATGCAGGAGGTGGGGGTGATGCGGGAGGTGGAGGTGATGCGGGAGGTGGAGGTGATGCGGGAGGTGGAGGTGATGCGGGAGGTGGGGGTGATGCGGGAGGTGGAGGTGATGCGGGAGGTGGGGGTGATGCGGGAGGTGGGGGTGATGCGGGAGGTGGAGGTGATGCGGGAGGTGGGGGTGATGCAGGAGGTGGAGGTGATGCAGGAGGTGGGGGTGATGCAGGAGGTGGAGTTAGAGGTGATGCAGGAGGTAGAGGTGATGCAGGAGGTGATGCAGGAGGTGGAGGTTGGCAGAAATGAGTGCAGAGATGGTGGTGGCGGCAGCTGGCATTCCCTCCTGATGGGAATGCTCCCAAGGCTCTCCAGTGGGTACCGCGTTTGCTGTAAACATCCTTTCTCCAGTGAAGGGGATTCCTTTCTCTTCCTGCGTTGCCAAGATTTGTGTTGCAAATGGTATTAAAGTTTACCAGAGGCTTTTAAGTATCTACTAAGACGATATCATTCTTTTTTTTCACCAGGGTTTGGATGAAAACACCCTTCAAGCAATCTGAGCTGGTCTTGTCTCTAGCAGGAAACCTCCCTCCTTGGGGTTCACCTTCTCTGTCTCTTCCTCGCTCCCCACCACACGGACACTGCTGGGGTCTGGGAGCTGCGCAGGGGAGGGCCAGGCCTCAGGGCAGACATGCTCTCCCTGTGCTGGGTCAGCGCTTTCTGCCGGCTTCACTTCTGCTGCTGTTTCCTGTGCTAATCCCAGGGGGCTGGGGGGACAGCTTCCCCCCAACTTGTTCCAGACATAGCTCGAGACATTTTGAGGTTGCATTAAAATGCTGGTGGCAGACGGATGGGGGGATCTTGAAGACTTGAATTCCTCTCTAGGATGCAGGGGGAGGGGAGGGTGTGCGGTGGGGGAGGAATTTTCCTGAGCGGGGAGTTGGTTGGCGTGTGGGGAGAAGGGCTGGCTGTTTGCTAGGCGAATTCGGCAGAGATGAATCACCTTCTGGCAGGAGCTGGTAACTGGCTAAAATGAGAAGTTGTCTAAATCTGTGGGATCTTTTTGTTTGAGCTGGAAGGGAATATGGATTCATTGGGCCCAATCCCATCATTTTGCAGAGAAACTGCAAAGGCAGAGAGAGAGAAAGATTCGCGCAGGGAATAAGGAACTGGTCTCTTGCCTACTGTGTTCCCCGGGGCCCTCTGAAGGGTGTGGGTGCAGCTGTGGCCAGGACAAGCCTGGGGGGCACCTCCTGTATAGCAGGTGCCTGTTCCAGGCACCAGAGACTTACTGGCGACCCCTCACACAGACTCTCCCTGAGCAACATCTGTCCAGAATGACATGTGCTGTGGAGACAAAGAACAGCGTGATGACTTAGTGAGTGGACGTGGGTTTCTACTTAAGCCAGGGTGGCCAGGTGGCCTGTCTGGGGAGATGACATTTGAGGTGAGACCTAATGGAAGAGGCAGCCTCGTGAAGCTCTGGGGAGGGCTGTGGGCAGAGGGACCAGCAAGCGCAAAGGCCCTGAGGTGGGAATGAGCTTGTGAGTTTGAGGGGCAGCAGAGAGGCCAGTCCTGCAGAGGGTTGAGTGACATGAGAGGTGAGCAGAGTCTGGGCTGGACACGTCTTGGGGGCCAGAGAGACAGGTTTGATGAGAAACTGGGCTTGGTATAAATTGGGGTCCTGATCCCCCCTCCTGACTCTTTCTGGCCTGTGGTGCCTCCTGGCAGCCTAAGCTGTGGGTGAATGAGCATGCAGTGAGCGCCCATGGGGTATCCCTGGTGCCGTGCCCATGTGACCTCATTTCACCCAGCAACAGCCCCTCAGGGTGTCCCCAGGAGGACAGATGAGAGGCCTGCGCTTGCCCACGGCTGCTCAGAGACTTGCCCCAGGCTTCCCTGCCCCAGGCTTTCTCCTCTAGGCCTTCAGCTCTGTTAACTCAGCCAGAGAAGGACTTGCCCACACGAGCAGACCGTCCTTTGCTTTGGCTCCCTAAGAAACAGAGCGGGAAAGGTTGAGAGGAGACTCAGATTCCGGGGAGACCGCCCAAGAAGTATTGCCGGGAAGCAGGGCCACGCTGTCCCTAGTCTTTGGGGTCAGAATGGACGAGCACCCACTTGAAGGGAGATGGTCCCCAGGGACCTTGCTGTTGTGGGAAAGTGAGCCAGATTCTGGGGCTGAAGGGCAAATGGGACAGCGTGAGAAGCTCCCACAAAGCTCCTTTGCCCCCCAGATGCCTGAAATTCCACCATGAACGACACTGGTGGTAGGCGTCAGTCACCCTTGGCCTCAGCGCCTTTTTCTGTGAAATGCAAATCTTTCAGAAAAAGGGAAGATGAAGTCTCAAGTCACATTGTGATGACTCTTCTAGAATGTACACAAGAGGGGCCATCGGATTTAGAGCTGCCAATGGGGTCGACTGAGAAGTCACTGCTCTTCTCCGCCTTCTGCCTGCTCCTGCTCTCTCCACGGCTCCTGCTCTCTCCACGGCGCTTCCACTGGTGCTGACCCCAAGAACCCTCCCCAATCAGTGCCCTGCCAGCTAATTTCACCTCAGAGCCAGCCCCCTGGGGAATCCAACCTGTAGCCACGATGGTGATGGTGGTGCTGATGAGGATGATGAAGAAGCAGATGATGGCGGGGTGGTGGATGTAACACACTTCTCGGGCTGCCCGAGCAAAATCCCACAAACTGCATGACTTCCACAGGAGAAATTTCTTTTCTCACTGTTCTGGAGGCTGGAAAGTCTGAGATCACGGTCCCCACAGGGCTGTTTCTGGTGAGGCTCTCGGCCTGTCTGCAGCCTCTTCGTCTTCACACGGACTTTCCTCTGAGTGTGCGTGGAGAGACTTTGTCTTATAAGACCCTGCCCTTATGACCTCATGTCATCCTGATCACCTCCTAAAGATCCATTGTGGGTTAGGGGTTCTACATGTGACTCTTAGGGGGACAAGATTGAGTCACAGCAGTGATGAGGGTGATAATGAGGATGATGATGACCATGACGGTGGCAGATATGATGGTGGTGATGATGACAAGATGATGGTGGTGGTGGTAGGATGGTGGCGATGATGAGGATAGTGATGGTGTGGGTGGTGACGATGGTGGCGATGATGATGGTGGTGATGACAAGGATGATGACAAGGATGACAGGACAGTATTGAGGATGACTGTGGGATGATGACAATGACGGTGATGGTATTCTTGGTGGTATTGATGATAATCACAGTCAACATTTAATGGGTGCTTGGCACTGCTTTATGAAACTTTACATGTGATAATTCATTTACTCCTCAACAAGTCTGGCACTTAGAAGCTGGCATTCTACTAGTTATTCAGAAAAGGAAATCAAGGTGCAGAGAGATGAAATACCTGCTTAAGGTCACATGGAGAGATTATGGCAGAGCTGGGTTAAGAACCCACACCCCAGGGTGCCTATCCAAGGTTGTCCCCTACTGCCCTGAGGTCCTGCTCAAAGGTCCTCATAGAGCTGAGTCCAGGAGGTATTTGGGCAGAGGGGGTCCAGCTAAATTTTCCCACTGGGCACGATGGAAGACCCACCCATCCATGGACTGGGGCATGCATCCACTGCCCACCCAGCCAGCCGGCAGCTCCTGAGTAGTGAGCGTTGTCCTCTGCCCGGGGCCTTTGCAGTTATTCTGGGAGTTGGGCTCCTCTGAGGTGAGGCCAAGGACTGGTGCATCTAACATGGTATTTCCAAAGATAGCTGCAGGGATGGTGGTGGTGGCAGTATTTGAGGCTGGGCAGGGGAATAGCTGTGCCCTATGGTTGGCGAAGCACCGTGGGAGTGAGCTTGCCTGTCAAGCCATGTGTGACAGAAGTCAAGTCTGTGTGTCTCCTGCGTGGGTGCAGCCAGACCACAGCTTTGCCTAATTTTGGAGACCTTCCTATAAGGGCTGATCCATGGCAAAGACACCATAGCTTGGAAGAAACAGTTCTAGTAATATTAGTAGTGACAGCTAATGGTTCTGCTTAGGGACTGCAGGAATCTGCAGGGGTCCCCTACCAAGCCTCAGTGGTTACTATTACTAATGGTAATAATCCCCGGTGCTAATAGTAATAATAGCAGTAGGGAGGAGAGAGTAGAGTAGCAGAAAGCAGAGCGCAAGAGTGGTTCCAGACCAGATGACCTTGAGCTAAAATCCTGCCTCTGCCACTTCCTGGCTGTGCGATCTTGGATACATCACTTTGCCTTCCAGTTCCTTCCTCTGTGGAATGGGGTAACCATAGTATTTAAGGCTTTCCATGAGGAGTAAATGATCTCCTCTCTATAAAATTCCCAGCAATGTGCCTGGTAAGTCTAAGCTGAGGGCTGGGCGTTCCACGTAACCCTGACCGTGACCACGCCGACGATGAACGGTTCTCATGAGCCACATACGTCACATGCATCATCTCATTTAACCATCATGTCCAGCTGACCAGATAGGTGCTGTTATCTGTCCCATCTTGCAGATGAATAAATCAAGGTTTGGGGAGGTTGAGTTCAAGTTCACACGATAGAATCCACCCAGGGTGACCCCAGCTCTCCAAGCTCAGTCTGCTCTGCCCTGCTGCTGCCTCCCTGGGTGGAGATGGTCTTCTCTGGGGATGTGGCCGTTTGGGCACTGGCTGATGTCATCTTGGAGGGTGGAGAAAGCAAGCTATAGATGAGGGGTGCGCCCCCTTTGTGTTGGGGCTGGAGCTCATCTGCAGGGTCTCCCTAGCACAGCTAAGACTCCGTGAGACCTAGAAGTCATCTGTCCTGCTACGAGGAGGGACAGAGCATACACTCTTGCCTCAATTTCAAGGGGACTCAAGAGGTAACCCCTTGTTCACCTGGCTTTTTAGGAAGACTCCATGATAGATAAGTAGGTTGGACAATACAGTGCTTAATATAAGGTTCTAAAACTGTGCATTTTGATGTGGTCCCTGGGAGCCAAAATCCAAGAATAACATTGAGGAAATTAGAGATGCAGTCATAGCGGTGGTGTGATTTGAAGGGGGTGGGAGGTGGGAAGACGACTTCAGCTGGAGCTCTGGCCTAGCTGGGTCAGCTGAGGCAAGTCATTTCATTTCTCTAGGCCTCTAGTCCCTCCAACCATCTCTCCCTCCTTCCTTCCATTGATCCATCCACCCATTCAACCATAAACCCATCCATCCACCCATCCATCCACCCACCCACCTACCCACTCACTCACTGACCCATCCACCCACCGGCTCATCCATCCACTCCCACACCCATCTATCCATCTACCACTCACCAGCCCACCCAATGACCTACTCACAAACTCACCCATCTACCCATACACCTGCCTATCATCTATCATCCATCCATCCATCCATCCATCCATCCATCCATCCATCCATCCATCCAACAAGCCTTCATGAAGTCCCTACTAAGTCAAGAACTGTACCAGATGCTGGTTTCCCTAGTTAACACATTGCAGTGAAAAGAATGTCCACAGCCATCAACAGGAAACTACATTATGGACCCCACACATAGAATGCTGTGCAGCTGTTAGTAAGAACCAGGCAGATCTATGGGGACTACTATTAGAATGACCTTCAGAAATATGGTTGCGAGGAAAATGAAAAGATGCAAAAGATGTGCACTATGATGCCAGTTGTGTATGAAAGACAAAAGGGGGGCAGTTTATTTAAACACATACTTGGATACACCTAGAACATTTCTGAAGGAGCACCTAAGTATCAGGCATTGGCTCTGAGGAGGGAGTCCGGGGAGTTAGTAGGGGTGGCTGGGAAATGCCTATTTTTCTATAGTCCTGTTTAAAACTGAGCAAAAATATACCAAAAAACCCCCAACCCAGTCTCTGGGTAATGCTATAGGACGACAATAGCAAACTCAATACCTCACGATACATGGGATTAGGGGAGTACTGATGGGATTAGGGGGCTGTGGCAGCAGAGAGGGGCACCTAGCTCAGCCTGGGGGAGTCAGAGGAGGTTCTCCAGAGAGTGTGATACCTGGTACGAGAACCCCAGGCTGAGTGGAGAAGGAACAGCATGAGCAAAGGCCTGAAGGTGAGGCTTGGGGCGACGAGGCGTAGCCATCCATATGGCGGAAAATTCGTAATTTGTCCGAAGCCCTGGACAGATTTTAAGGAGCGACAAGTCCAGAGTTTTGCTTAGCAAGACCCCTCTGTACCCTTGGGGAACGGATCCAAACAGTGAGGCTGGGGGCAAGGAGCCCAGCGAGGGATGATAAAGGTCAGGAATAAGACAGACGCTGGAGGTGGGTTGTGGTGGGGCCTGGAGGGTTGGGGGCCCAGCAGAGCCCAGGCTTCAGAGCTCTGTTGGAAATGGGAAGTAACACATCACCGTGAGCACCCACCGAAATAGTTTAGCAAACTGCTTTGCCAAGGGCACAGTGGTCACCGTGGTTCATAGCCTCGGGTGTACATTCGAACCTCCTGGGGAGCTTTAAGATAGCACCAGTGCCAGGACCCAGCCCCAGACCATCAATTTAATCGGGTGTTGGGATTAAGTTGGGCTCCCACTGCTTCTGACACACAGCCACGGGTGAGGACCACGGTTTTGGTGGCCAGTTGGCCAAACAATGAATTGGGGCTCATCCTGTGCTGGTCCCCACTCTTCATGTGAATGCTCAGGACCCAGGTGAGTCTCCGAGGCCCGGGTAGACCCTTCGGTGTGTTCTGCCGGGATGTGAGGCAGGGGAAGTGCAGGCTTTGGGTCACGCGGCCCAGATCAGCAGGCTGAAATTGGTTGACCTTTTGAGCTAGTTTCCTTGTTTGAAATGTGTACCACAGAGCACGCTCAAGAGTCAGCGGGATGACAGAGAGGGGGCCTGGCACAGGGCAGGGGTGCTCGGTAGAACGTGGGAAACTGTATGCCAAGGTCTGCTAAGTAAGAGATGCTAAGACCCACTCCAAGGCTGCAGAAATCCCTGGATGGCAGCTCACTGAAGGGCGCATGATGCCCTCATGTGGTTAAAACTAGATTTACTGGGCAAAGGAGCGTCTTTAGCATAATTACAAATAACTGTGTCTTTCAGTTGTCTGTCCAAGCACGCACTGAGGCTTGGGCTATTCTTGGTAGCATTGCCATGGCTGTTTACGAGAAGCTTCTGATGTTAGGATTCAGGTTCAAGTCTGAAAGTATGTCAACTGGACAAAAGTGCTGCCTTTATAAAATCACAGAGACAGTGGTAGGGAATTGCTGCGTTACCACATGTAATAAAGATGGGGAAGAGACAAGCTCAGCCTGGAACGACCAAGGATTAAACAGAACATGCCACACAGCACAATTTGACAGGGTTCCACCCGGTGGCTCTAATTTGAGATTCTTATAAAGGACTGCTCTGTGGTCTCCACGGGCTGTGGAGGGAATGGCCTTTGAAGTTCTGTGCCTTTCACCAGAACCCAGAGGATTTAAAACCATTTTAACAAGGAAGGTATATTTAGGAGGCAGTCAGTCTGTGCTTGAACCAAAAACCACCATCAGAAACAGTGACACATCTTACTTTGGAAGAGTTGGCGATTAGAGAGATCTCAGCATCCTGGCTTCACTAGAAAATCCCGCTTCCTTTAGTGGATTTTAGCGGAGCAGGCCTGTGGGTACCTCAGAATGGCACACCCTGCCTGTCCGCCTGTGGGAGAGGCATTAGGAAGGACAGTGATCCCAGCGTTATTCGTGGCTGGGCCAGGGATGGTGGTTTCTAAGCCACTCAAGGTCACTGTGCACGCGGATAGGCCAGGAGGAACTGCTTAACCACCAACCTATGCAGGGCAGAGACCCCAAGTGTCTTCCCTGGGGCTCGGCTCATCTGCTAGGAGGCTGCCAGCAGTCAGGGGTGCCCACGCCTGGGTGCAGCGCGCATGTAAACTGATTCCCCAGGTGAAGCATATTTGATCTACAGCTTCAGACTCGCTTAAGCCAAGAGCTCTCAGATTTCAAAAACCAGAGAAATCACAGTAACTGGGCTGGCCCTGAGTCTCAGTCCTCTGGCCCTCATGGAGCAACGAGACGCCAGTCCCTCCCGCCCCCACCCGTGTCCCGCAGCACATCATGCATTCGGTTTTGTGAAGAGCTGCAGTCTTTACTGTTGAGTTTGCTCAGAAGTGTGCAGCTGTCACCATGGCCCAGCATCTGAGCACCCCAATGGGCTCTGGGCACTTGGAGGCAAGGGTCCGAGAGACAAGGCTGACCAGAGAACACTGTCTTCACTCTTTTATTTATCACATACACGCTTCTCTGCCTGATGGACAGTAACCGGCCCTCGCGAATACTCACGCCAGGGCACCCTATTTAATCTTCTCCAAAACAGAGTCCGGCAAATTAGGTATTTGTGCATTTCATGGACCAGCAAAACTTGTTCAATTCCGTTTTGAGGCCCCACCATTCAAAATATACATGAACTAGGGTAAGGCGATAGAAGTGGGCGCACAGAGGCCACAGGATTCAGAACAAGCAGACTGTATTGTGCCGGCACAGAGCCACGAAGGAACAGCAGTGCGCATCTCATAGTGCGGGGGCTATTATTTATTGCAGCGCGAGGGGCTTCTGAACATCTATGCTCGCAGGTGGGTGGACAAATTGCCAAGTGACCTGCTAGGGGCTTTGCTGAAGGCTCATTTCTTCTCCGCCTCCCCCTTCTTGGGCTCCTGTTTCAGCTTGTAATCAGCCAGGGCGGCTTTGATGGCATCTTCGGCCAGCACTGGAAGTAGTGGAAAGAAAGTGTGAGTGTCTAGGATTGGAAGAAACAGCCCTAGGAACAGCATCTCTGAGGGCTGGGGGGCAGCCATGTTGGGGGGCAGCAGCAAGCCCTAGAGCCAGCCGGTCCCGGAGCTAGAGTACTCCTGCCGGGGGAGCTAGAGACAGACGGGAAGAGGGCTACACACCTGACACTCTAGGTCAGAGCCTTGGCTGCCTGGAATCTACTTTCTCTTCTGCAAACTGGGACAATCTCATGCTTTTCCTGCTAGGGCAGCATGAGGACTTACAGAAAGTGTCTGACACGGAGTAAGGACACCAAATGTTAGTTCTCATCTGCTTACATGGAAGTCAGGAACAGATGCAGGACGCTGGTTTAGGTAGCAGGCCTCACTTAGGTCATGCCGATTAGTTGACCTGATGGCCTCTGGTACTTCACACTCTAGTGACCCCAAGTTTGAAAATTTTATTTTGGAGTCAATATTAAAAAAGATGCGATGGGGGAAAATCAAAATGGAGATCCGGGAAAGCCAGCTAACAGCAGGGAGCATCACTGAAGATGTTAGCAAAAAACAGGTTCATGGAAAGTCCAGGGTTTTTGGGAAACGGCCTGAAAATGTTTACAAGCTGTGGTCTGTGTTCACCGGGACTTGAAATTTCAACTCGAGTGGAAAGAAGCTGGGGCTTAGCCGACTTAGGACTGCGTCAGCATCACCCGCCCCAGTGCTCAGCACTTCTCCTGTGAGCCTTAACCCTGGCAAGAGGCCCAGCTGCTGATTTGAACTACCTTGGCCAGTCAACCTCCGCCAATGAGTTAAGGTTACTGTTTCTCACTCCTTCTTTACCTTGGAAAGGTTGGGAGAAGCTTCAGAGAGACAGGCAGAACTAGAAAGCCAAGTGCAAGAGTTCCGGCACCTGGGCTTGCCCTCAGACAATGCAGAGGCTGTTACCCAGCAGGGTGGGGTTAACCCACAGACCCAGAGGCACCCCGACCACAGCAGTGCTGGGCAGGAAGTGACAGGGCACGCAGAATAGGTTAAGGAGAAAGCTGAGTTTCCTCCTCTCTAGGTTGTGATTTTACTAGAGGGGTAGGCACAGCACAGATCCTGAAATCAGACAGGGGCTTAAATCCTGGCCCTTCCGTTCAGGGAGCCATAGGGCTGGGTGCCCCAATTTCCTCCGTGGCTCAAGATGTCCGAATACCTCCTTCTGTGGACTGGAGGACGCTTCTAAGCGTTAGAAATGGTGCCAAAGACAAGCTCAGCACAATGCCCAGCACAATGCCTGTCCTGAGGCTCCTGGAGATGGCTGGGACCACCCTATTCTAATGATTATGAAGATGGACTCCGTGGCTCTAACCCTGGTGGGTTATAAAGATGGACTCCGTGACCAAAATGACTCATCGCCACTCTCTCGATGCACACTGACACTATTATGAAATTACTGCCAGCTGTCCGGCTGGCTGGCACACTGTGCGTGGAGACTTACTGGAGCAGTGCAGCTTCACCGGAGGGAGGCAGAGCTCCTTGGCGATATCTGTGTTTTTGATGGTCAAGGCTTCCTCCACCTGAGAGGAAATGGTGGAGAGAGGAAAAGAGAGGCAGTTTTAGTGTCTTGAGCAACAGACAATAAAAAACGCCAGTGGTCGTCAGGACAGGGTGGTGGGATGACTTCTGTTTAGGAACCCCAAACAAGGGGACCCCCATCTGCTTGTCAGGCTGTAGCCGGGACTGTCAGTCTGAGGCATGCACTCCCATGTCTGGTGGGCGAGGCAGACCAGCAGCTATTTCTATAAGCCCAGAGGAGAACCTGCATCTCTTAGGGATGTACTAGAGGCCAGCAATATGAGTTTTCCTTAAAAAGGCAGTTATGGCCTATGCTGGTGTTTGGATTAGCAGTTTCTCTGAGGTCCTAATACCTAACCCCTCAATTAGTGCTGAATGGTGCCGGGGAGGGTGGAAAAATGTCACACAGGCCGGTGTCACTCCAGGCTGGTGGCGGGGGCACACCTGAGACCTGGGAATAGAGCTCTCATTGGGTTCCTCCTGTCCTCAAGGAAGAATCTCTCCTCCAGACATACTGAAAGGGACCTAAGGTTTAGTTGAGTGTCTAAGGGCATACCCTGGGGCAGGAAGTTCTTTGCCTGCATGAAAACTCAGATGAGGCTCTCAAGGTCAAAGAAAGGCCCTCTTTCTCCCTTCTGCTCACTGCTCATCATCCTCTCATAGAGCCACAGATAACTGGCTCCTCATTTCCACTCTCCCTGAGGACAGTTTTTGACAAATCGCTCCAGAGCCGCCTCCTGCCGGAACAGGTCAGGTTCATGCTTTCTGGGCACAGGGAACCTTGCCAGGAAGAAGGCCTGAGCCATGGAAAGCAGGCAGCACGTGGCCCGGCATAGTCCCTGCTATAGCGGCCCAGTGCCCCAGGCATGCTGCTCCATGAACTTGGTCCCTTGGGGCCAAGAGATGAGAACCCTGCAACGTGGCTTTTCTGAGTAAAGACTGGATTTAGAGTTCAGCTTTTTACCAGGTTTCCCTTCACCTTCTACCCCTGCAGCTGCTGGGAAACGAGGTTTTGACAGAACAGGAGGGAAAAGACATTCCAGCTTTATTTAACTCTACCTTCACAGGGCCTGCTGGGCAGCCACCTGCGTCACTGCTCTGCTCTGTTTGCTCCCTTTGCCCCCACCCTCGTTGTTTCGGATGTTTTAGCCCCTATTTTAGCACCGGCTGATTGTAATTTCATGAATCCTCAGAAGCCACCTATGATCTTTTCTGAAACATGAGGGGAGAGAAAAAACAAGCCAACAAACCATTTTACCTCCACACTCCCGAGAAATAACACAGCACCTTTTAGCAAGTCAAAGAGCTTTTTTGAGTTCTACTTTATTATAGGGGGAGGTAGGGATCTTTTTTCTAGTTAATTAAAAACAAAATGCCACTAAAACCTTCAAACAAATAAAAATGATCATTAATAACCACCACCCCCAAACTAAAAATCACTTAACAAGATTATCCATAATTCCCAATGTGAAGAAGAATTTAATAAAAATCTGGGTAGGAAAAATTAAAAAAAAAATAATTATTTTGAAAAAATTATGATTTTTTTTTTTCTCACTTACTGGGCCCTTCTTTGAACTGGGAGCCAGGTTTGTGGGGAATGTCAGACTTGGAAGCAATCTTACCGTTTTCCCTTTCACCCATTCAGTGGCTAATGAGCTGGAGGCAATTGCAGAACCACAGCCAAATGTCTTAAATCTGGCATCCACAATCTTCCCATTTTCATCCACTTGAATCTAGAAGAGAGACAGGAGTTAAGTGGTGATTCCTGGTGGCTCCCTGCAGAGCCTGGCACTCATGGAGGGGTCACCGAGTCTCCCCAGGAGCTTTGGTCTTGCTTCCAAGTCTTTTAGTCCTGGCATTAACTACTGAGTTCACTTTAATTCAAAGAGTTTAGAGCCGAAAAGTTAAACATGAGAATAAGTACAGAGAATTATACCGGCCTAGTAAATCCACTCTAGTTTGTTTTTTTGCCCGATATTTTTGCTCATGGCTGCTGGGTTGATGTGATTCTATAAACACGGGAGGGTCTGCAATAAAGGTCTCTGCCTAATGCTTTTTTGGGGCACCAAATTACAACTGGTAGCTCCCTCTTGCCTTGTTTCTGTTTTCCAAGACAGGCATGAAAACCTCTGGAAAGCTGCCCACCCACATGAAGTAGACTGTGGCTAAAGCTACTGTTTACCCAAAGGGCCAGTCACCACCTTCATGCTGTCTCCAATTTGGGGAAGGTTTTACTTACTGTATTTCTTGTTTCACTGGGGACTGCTAGCTGAACAGTTATGGCTTTCCTTTGATCAGTAAAATTCACAAAACCTTT
Organism: Talpa europaea; assembly: GCF_964194135.1. Lineage (NCBI taxonomy): Eukaryota > Metazoa > Chordata > Mammalia > Eulipotyphla > Talpidae > Talpa > Talpa europaea. The sequence continues at coordinate 12,824,756 of NC_140082.1, read as the reverse complement.
TGTTTAACTGAAGTTGGAATGTAAGCTGACACAGTGCATAGAAAAGTGTGATCAGTTTACTATGTCAGAAGGGTAAGCACAGTGTAACAGAGACCTAGGATTCAGTCCCTGCTGTAATCACTTATAACACTGACTCATCTCATTTCCCAGGAATCAAGATGGAAACCTTGACTGAAATATTTCTGTACAAACTAGTAAGCAGTGTAAAGGCAAAAGGATCATCATCACTACCATTAAAGATGAAAACAGGGGACTCCCTGGTGGCCTAGGGGTTAAGTCTCAGCACTATCACTGCTATGGCCTGAGTGCGATCCCTGGTGAGTCCTCTCATCTGTCCCCTCCCACCCCCCCATATCCCAGCTCTTCTATGCAAAAATAAAGATGAAAACCAGTTGCACCTGTAACTTCATCACATCACCACATGCTGGAGCTCCCACCAAGCCAGTTCCGACATTTTTAGATGTCTTGTCAAGGGAGCCCACATTTCTGGGATTTTCATAATGATCCACTACCTGAAATGAGAGGGTTAAAAGAAATCGTAGTTCTCTTTTGGTACTGGTGCCCCTGACTTGATGGCAAGTTTTTCAGTTAGCAACCTGTACTTGGCAGACAACTGTTAAGTACCAAATTTCACCTGAGTAGGAAGGCCTACCCTCATGCCAATGACAACCATTTGTGACCCATATCTTTTTGTATCTCTTCTCCACCTATCTTCAGAGATTTGAGCAGTGTTTGAGATACTGTAGGAAAATCACGTCTTAGTGCCATAATGTTTTAAAATCAGGTAGTTACTTGACCTTTACCTAAGTGACAAAAAACATTGTAATTTCCAAATAAAATCCATTAAAAAAAATGGCTTAATCAAAAATTCTAAAAATAACTACAGCCCAGGAAATGAAGGCGTTCCCAGAAGCCTCAAGGAGACTATCAGAGAAGGAGCAATGCATGGAATGTGTCCACAATAACAATAGTAATAAAAAATACATACACTAATAGAATACCGTACCCAGACTTCAGGGCCCTGAAATCAAGCCTGGCACAGCAGCGCGCCCTAGTGGCTGACAAAGGTCGCGAGCTCAAACTCAAACAGCGTGTTCTTGTCAACAAAACACACCCCTGAGGTGGGCGGGGAGGGGTGACGTGCTCCGCCAAGGCGAAGCCCGGACAGAATTAAATCCCTCTTCAGACTGGCACACAGATGGCTTGATAACCTTGAGGTCTGCATGCAAGCTAACTGTAACTGTCCCAATCCTCCTGTCCCCTTCCCCCGCCCCTCCCCTATGCATCCGACCACGGCCTTCGACGCCAAGCCCAAGGCCCTGCACGACAATATCCAATCTGGACTTTCTGACCCAGGCTGACATACTGCATCCTTTAAGCAGTAGTTTCCCAAGGGAAGGGCTCTCAGGCCCAGGGAACTTTGCGCCTCCAGCAGGCCAGGACTGCCAACCACGCACTTATCTCTACTCCCTATCCCTCTACCCCCACTCCCGCCGGCTCAAAACCAAAAAAAAACCCCAAAAACCAAAAACATGATGACTGCTGGTTACGTGTGTGACTTCACCCAGAGGTTATAAGCTTTCAGAAGACTAACAACAACATCAAGCACCATGAATGTGCTGTGTACTAGGCACCGTGTCCGCTCTACCACAAACACTATCTCATGCAAGGGGCTAAGAGCCTCATTTGTTTACAAAAAAAAAAGGGGGGGGGTGCGGGGGTCTAAGCAGAGCCTTGCCCAAGGTCACCAGGGCAGGGAGGGCGGGGGCCCGGCGCGCGTCCCCGGAGCCCGGCTGGCAGGTCCCCGCAAGACCCCCTCGGGCTGCCAGAGTTCAAAGGTTGGACGCACGAAATCTGGGACAACAGCGGGGTCAGCTTGTAGTGCGCGCTTCTTATTTTTATTCAGCGTGCGGTTAGGCTTACTGCGTAACGAGGCAAAGCGAGTCAGGGGCAGAGTCGGCGCAGAGTCGTGGCGCGGGCTGCCCCTCCGTCCAGGGCCGAGCGCCCCGGCCCCGGCCCCGGCCCCGACCCCGGCCGCGCAGAGCCCGGCGGCCCCTCTCCCGGGGCCAGGCCTCCGCCGGCCGCCGACACACTTGGGCCCCCCCGGCGGTCCTCGCACTCCCGGCTCCCCGCGGACGCGGACCCGCTCCTACCTTTTTGTGATAGAGGCGGGCCGGAGCTGAGAGTTCCCTGGCCGGCAGGCGCGGACTCCGGAGCAGCAGCGTCGAAACCGCCCTCCTCAGACGGCCCGCTCCAGCCGCCGCCATCTTGCGGGCTTGCGCCTGCGCAGGCCGAGCGCGAGACCCAGGGGCGGGGCGCGCCTGCTAGTCGGCTCCCAGCTGCGAGCGCGCGTCCTCTGACGTCACCGCGACTTCGCGCCTGCGCCCTCCTGCTCCTAGCACGGGCCCTTTGGGGCACTGCCTGGGCCACGCCCCCGGGGGCGGGCGGGGCGCGGAGCGGGAAGGTCCGAAGTTG